>NC_064274.1:38233363-38911704 GCF_003254725.2 Canis lupus dingo | reverse complement strand
TCCCCCCTCTCCTTGATGACATGGATGCCAAAATTCTCAACAAGAGATCGGCACCAAATAGGATCCAACCATACATTAAGAATATTTATTCACCATGACCAAGTTAGGATTTATTCTCCCCTGGACACCAAGGGCTGTGGTTCAACCACTCGTAAACAAAACATCAAGTGATTCATCATATCAGCAAGAGAGAAACCAAGAACCATATTGATCTCTCATTAGATGCAGAGAAAGCATTTGACAAAATTCAGCATCCATTCCTGATCAAAACTCTTTCAGAGTGTAGGGATAGAGGGAACATTCCTCGACATCTTAAAAAGCCATCTAGAAAAAGCCCACAGCAAATTATCATTCTCAATGGGGCAAGCACTGGGAGCCTTTCCCCTAAGATCAGGAAGAACAAACAGGGGATGTCCACTCTCACCACTGCTATTCCAACATAGTACGGAGAAATCCTAGCCTCAAATCAGGACAACAAAAAGACATTAAAGGCATTCAATATGGACAAGAAGAAGTCAAACTCTCCTCTTCTTGATGACATGATACTCTACCTAGAAAACCCAAACCCTCCCCCAAGATTGCTAAACTCATACAGCAATTTGGTAGCGTGGCAGGTTACAAATCAATGCCCAGAATCAATGGCATTTATACCTAACAATGAGGACTGAAGAAAAGGAAAATTAAGGAGTCATCTCATTTACAATTGCACCCAAATCATAAGATACCTAGGAATAAACCTAACCAGGATGGTAAATGATCTATACCCTAAAACTATACGACAACTTCTGAAAGGAATTGAGGAAGGACACAAAGAGATGGAAAAAATATTCCATGTCATGGAATTGCGAGAATTAATATTGTGAAATGTTCAATGTTACCCAAGGCAATAGTACCGTTTTAATGCCACTCCCTATCAAAATACCTGGACTTTCTCAGAGATTAAGAACAGGCCAAATTATTTTAAATTTGTGTGGAACCCGAAATCCCAAGCCAGGGAATTTTAAAAAAGAAAACTATATCTGGGGGCATCACATGCCAGATTTCAGCTTGTACTACAAAACTGTGGTCATCAAGACAGTGTGGTACTGGCACAAAAACAGACACATAGATCAATGGAACAGAATAGAGAACCCAGAAGTGGACCTTGAACTTTATGGTCAACTAATATTCGATAAAGGAGGAAAGACTATCCATTGGAAGAAAGACAGTCTCTTCAATAGATGGTGCTGGGAAAATTGGACATCCACAGTCAGAAGAATGAAACTAGACCACTCTCTTTCACCATAAACAAAGATAAACTCAAAATGGATGAAAAATCTAAATGTGAGACAAGAGTCCATCAAAATCATAGAGAACACAGGCAACACCCGTTTTAAACTTGGCCACAGCAACTTCTTGCAAGGTACATCCATGAAGGCAAAAGAAACAAAAGGAAAAATGAACTATTGTGACTTCATCAAGATAAGAAGCTTTTGCACAGCAAAGGATACAGTCAACAAAACTAAAAGACAACCTACAGAATGGGAGACGATATTTGCAAAAGACGTATCAGATAAAAGGCTAGTTTCCAAGATCTATAAAGAACTTCTTAAAATCAACACCAAAGAGACAAACAATCCAATCATGAAATGGGCAAAAGACATGAACAGAAATCTCACAGAGGAAGACACTGACATGGCCAACATGCACATGAAAACATGCTCTGCATCACTTGCCCTTAGGGATATACAAATCAAAACCACAATGAGATACCATCTCACACCACTGAGAATGGGGAAAATTAACAAGGCAGGAAACCACAAATGTTGGAGAGGATGCGGAGAAAAGGGAACCCTCTTACACTGCTTGTGGGAATGTGAACTGGTGCAGTCCCTCTGGAAAACTGTGTGGAGGTTCCTCAAAGAGTTAAAAATAGACCTGCCCGATGACTCAGCAATTGCACTGTTGGGGATTTACCCCAAAGATTCAGATGCAATGAAACGCCAGGACACCTGCACCCCAATGTTTATAGCAGAATGTCCACAATAGCCAAACTGTGGCAGGAGCCTCGGTGTCCATCGAAAGATGAATGGATAAAGAAGATGTGGTTTATGTATACAATGGAATATTACTCAGCCATTAGAAACAACAAATACCCACCATTTGCTTCAACATGGATGAAACTGGAGGGTATTATGCTGAGTGAAGTAAGTCAATCGGAGAAGGACAAACAGTGTATGTTCTCATTCCTTTGGGGAATATAAATAATAGTGAAAGGGAATATAAGGGAATGGAGAAGAAACGTTTGGGAAATATCAGAAAGGGAGAGAGATCATAAAGACTCCTAACTCTGGGAAAAGAACTAGGGGTGCTGGAAGGGGAGGAGGGCGGGGGGTGGGGGTGAATGGGTGACGGGCACTGAGGGGGACACTTGACGGGATGAGCGCTGCGTGTTATTCTGTATGTTGGTCAATTGAACACCAATAAAAAATAAATTTATTTTAAAAAAAAGATCAAACAACTACATATTTATGCTGCCAACATGGGAGTACCAAAATATAGAAACCAATTAACAACAAACATACAGGAACACACTGATAATAATACAATGACAGGGGATTTTAACACCCACTTATGGCAATGGACCGATTGTCTATGCAGAAAATCAACAGGGGAACAATAGCCTTGACACACTGGACCAAAGAGACTCAACAGATATAGTCTGAACATTTCTTCCTAAAGCAGAATACACATTCTTTTCAAGTGCACAGGGGACATTCTCCAGAATAGATTATATCATGGACCACAAATCAGCCCTCAACAGGTACAACAGGTACAAGAAGGATGGTATCACACCATGTACATTTTCAGACCACGACGCTATGAAACTCGAGGTTGACAGTAAGAAAAAATTTGGACAGACCAAAAATTCGTGGAGATTATGATCATCCTACTAGAGAATGAATGGAGCAACCAGGAAATTAAAGAGGAAATTTAATACAAATGAAAATGAAAACATATTTCTTCAAACCTCTAGGATGTAGCAAAGACAGTCCTTAGAGGGAAGTAGATAGCAATACAGTCCTACCTCAAGAACAAGAAGTCTCCAATACACAACCCAACACTACACCTAAAGGAGCTGGAAAAGGAATAGGAAACAAAGCCTAAAGCCTACAGAAGAAGGAAAAAATAAAGATGAGAGCAGAAATAAACAATACAGAAACAACAAAACAGTAGAAGGGAATAATGAAACTAAGAACTGGTTCTTCAAAATAACTAAGAAAATGGATCAAGCCCTAGCCAGCCTTATCAACAAGAAAACAGAAAAGAACTAAATAAATAAAATCACAAAAGAGAGAAGAGAGATCACAATCAACACCAGAAAAATAAGACAATTATAAGGGAATACTATGAAAGATTATACACTAACAAACTGGGAGACCTGGAAGAAATGGACAAATCCCTAGAAATGTGCAAACGAGCAAAACTGAAATAGGAAGAAATAGAAAATGTGAACAGACTCATAACTAGCAAAGGAATTTAATCAGCAAGGCACCTGGGTGCCTCAGTGGTTGAGCATCTGCTTTGGCTCAGGTCATGATCCCGGGGTCCTGGGAAATCATGTCCCACATCAGGCTCCCTGGATGGAGCCTCATTTTCACCCTGCCTATACCCCTGCCTCTCTGTGTCTCGCATGAATACATAAATAAAATCTTTAAAAAAGAAAAAAGATAAAAAGATGAGAAAGGACCCAAATAAAATCACAAATGAGATAAGAGAAATAACAACCAACACTAGAGAAATACAAACGTTTATAAGAGAACATTATGAAAAATTATATGCCAGCAATCTAGAACCTGGAAGAAATAGATCAATTCCTGGAAATATATAACATAGCAAAAATGAAAAAGGAAGAAATAAGAAACTTGAACAGACAGATAACCAGCAACAAAATTGAATCAGCAATCAAGAATCTCCCAACAGGAGACGCTTAGATCAATAGAATAGAATGGAATGGAATGCCAAAACAAGATACAAACCTGTAACTCTATGATCCATTAATCGACAACAAGGCAGGAAGGAATATCCAATGGCACAAAGACAGTCTCTTCAAAAAACCCTAACCCTGACCCCAGGATAAGAACAAATGGTGTTGGGAAAACCAGGCAGCCACATGCAGAAGAATCAAACTGGACCACTTTCTTACACCATATATATAAAAAATAAATTCAAAATGGATGAAAGACCTAAATGTGAGACCTGAAACCATATACAAAGAATAAAATATAGGCAGCAACGTCTTTGATATTGGCCATTGGATCTTCTTTCTAGATATGCCTCTGACGTGAGGGAAACAAAAGCAAAAATACCATTGGGACTTCATCAAATTGAAAAGCTTCTGCAAAGTGAAAGAAACAAACAATGCTAAAAGACAACATACAAAATGAAAGGAGATATTTGTAAACAACACATCCAATAAACAGTTAGTATGCAAAATACGTAAAGCAAATATAAATCTCAGCATCCTAAACACAAATTATCTAACTGCAGATGGGCAGAAGACATGAATGGACTTTGTCTCTGACAAGACATCCAGATGGCCACCAGACACCAAAAGACACTCAGCGTCACCCATCAACAGGGAAATGCAAATGAAAACCACAATAAGATGTCACCTGATAGCAGTCAGAATGGCTAAAATTAACAACAGAAGTAACAACAGGTGTTGTTGAGGCTATAGAGAAGAGGGAGCCCCCTTACACTCCTGGTGGACATGCAAACAGGTGCAGCCACTGTGGAAAACACTGTGGGAAGTCCTAGAGACGTTAAAAATAGGGGATCCCTGGGTGGTGCAGCGGTTTGGCACCTGCCGTTGGCCCATGTCGCGATCCTGGTGACCCGGGATCGAATCCCACGTCGGATTCACAGTGCATGCAGCCTGCTTCTCCCTCTGCCTGTGTCTCTGTCTCTCTCTCTGTGACTATCATAAAAAAAAATTAAAAAAAGAAGTTAAAAATAGAGCTACCCTACGATTCCAAAATTGCAAAGCTAGGTATTTACCCCAAGGATACAAAAGTCGTTTAGTAGATTCCAAGTGGGACACGCAGCCCAGTGTTTGTAGCAGCGTTATCAACAACAGCCAAACTGTGGATACAGCCCAGATGTCCATCGAGTGATGAATGGGCAGAGACGATGTGGTAAATATACCAACTGCAACATCACTGGGTCATCAGAAGGGATGAAATGAAGCCATTTACAATGACGTGGGAGAAGTGGAAAGGACTTATGCTCAAGGAACTCAGTCAGTCAGAGAAAGATACCAAATACCATACAATTGCATTCACATGTGAATTTTAAGAAACCAAACAAACTGGCAAAGGGGCACAGGGGGGATGAGAGAAGCAAACAAAAAAACACATTCTTAACCACAGAGAATAAACTAACAAATACCAGAGGAAGGTGAGGGGGATGGGGAATCAGGGGACGGGGATAGTGGAGGGCACCTGTGGCCAGTACCAGACGTTGTATCCAAGGGTTGAATCACTCTGTGGTAAACCTGAAACTATATCATTCTGTGTATACAAACAGGAATTCAAGTAAAACTTTAAAATAATAATAGGTAGTATTGATGAAACATGTACGCACTAGAGATAAAATCAGAAAGGCAACTGAAAATCCAAATAAAGAGTCTTTAGAGCCACAAATCCCCTCCTTAGCTCAGCTCGGGAGAAGCCTGCCATGTCTATTCTGACCCCAGCAGAAGGCTGGATTTTGATTCTCTGGGGAGGCCACTGACTTGGTGGAGTCAGGCTATCTTTGAACCCAAAACCTAAATAGAGTGCATAAAACTAAACGGCCCAAGATGCTAGGAGTCCCAGTGCAGGCACATGCCAGACCCAAACTCTAACCATACACAGACATAACCCTAACCCTACACTTAATCCTAATGTTAACCTAGCCCTTAAACAAGACCCATCACTAATCGAAAAACAAACACAAACCCCAAGACCAAAACACATTCACTGAACCTTTCTGCCAACCCTCACCCTAACTCCTAAACGTAGGTTCACCTAAACTTAGGTTTCCTTAACCCTGACCCCTACCTTAAATCTAACCCTAACCCTATCCTCTAACCCTAACCTTAAAATAAGGTATTCAAATCCTATTCCTAACCTTAACCTGTACCCTAACCCTAACCCTCTAATACTAATCCTATCTCATACCCCAAACTGTACCCTAACCCGTACCCTAAAACCAACCCCTAACCCACTCCCTAACCCTATATCTTACCCTTTTCCAAAACCGTACCCTGACCCTGACCGGACCCTAACCCTAACCCCTAACCAAACACTAACCCTAACCCTAGCCCTAACTCCTATCCTAATCCTAACCCTTGCTCTAACCCTAAACCTAGCCCTAAGTTTAACTCTAACCCTTAACTCTAATCCCTAACTCTAACCCCTAACCATAACTCACACCCTAACCCCTAACCCTAACTGCAAACCTAAGCCCAACCCTAACTCTAACCATAACCTTAACCCCAACCTCTAACCTCCTGCCCTAATCCCTAGAGCCTAAACCCTAACCCTAACACTAAATCCTGTCCCTTACCCTAACCCCATCCTAACTCTTAACACTGACCAATACCCTATGCCTCACCTAACCTCTAATTCGTAACCATAAGCATAATCACTAACCCCTAACATCTAACCTAAGGCTAACCACCAACTGCCTCCCCTCCCCTCACCCTACCATTCATTCTACCCTTTCACTTACCCTGTGGTTCTGAGGAGTCCCTTCTGATGTGGAAGTGGCCCCCAACAGCTCCTCCAGATTCCTCCAAGGGGTCCTGAGGAAGCCGGGCTCCTGTGAGTGCGACGAGGCCCCACGTGTTCCTGAGTCATAGTCAGCGGGTCCTGAGGACGCTGGGTCTCCTGTCACTGTGGACTATGCCTCACATCCTCTGGAAGCCTCACAGCAGGTCCTCAGGAGGCCGGGGGCTCCTGTCACCCTGTTCATGGCCCCACGTCCCCCAGAAATCTCACCGCAGGTCCTGAGGAGGCTGTGGGCTCCTGTCAGCATAGACGCAGCCCCTTATGTCCCGAAGCCAAAGTGCAGGTCCTGAGGAGGACGGGGTTCCTGTCAGCATTGACGTGGCCCCACATTTTCCTCAAGCCTCACCATAAGACCTGAGGAGGCTGGGGGCTCCTGTCAGCATGGATGTAGCCCCAAATCTTCCCAAAACTGAGGAGGCTGGAGACTCCTGTCACTGTGGATGCGGCACCCACATTTTTCTTAGGCCTCACCACAGGCCCTGACAAAGCTGAGGTCTTCTGTCCACATGGACGCATCCACATATTTCCTCAAGTCTACACCAGGGGTCCTGAGGAAGTCAGCGTCCTGTTGTGTCCATGTGGCCCCAAATCCTCCCGAAGTGTCACCGAGGGTTCTGAGGAGGCTGGGGCTCCTGTAACCATGAATGCGGCCCCCAGCTTCCAGAAGCCTCAACTTATGTCCTGAGGGACCCGGGAGCTCCTGCCAGAGTGAACGCGTCGCCACATCTTCCTGAAGCCTCCCCACAGGTCCTGAGGCAGCTCAGGGGCTCCTGTCAGTGTGGATGCGGGCCCATATCTTCCTAAAGCCTCCCCGCGGGTCGTGAGGCTGCTCAGGGGCGCCTCTCAACGTGGATGCGGACCCACAATTTCCTGAAACCTCCCCGCGGGTCCTGAGGTGCTCAGGGCTCCTGTCAGCGGGAATGTGGGCCCACATCTTCCAGAAGCCTCCCCGCGGGTCCTGAGGCGGCCCAGGGGCTCCTGTCAGGGTGGATGTGGGCCCACATATTCCTAAAGCCTCATCGCGGGTCCTGAGGAGACCGGGGTTCCTGTCAGCATGAATGTGGCCCAATTTCGCCCTGAAGACTCCCCGCGGGTCCTGAGGAGGCTGCAGCTCATCAGCATAGACGCGTCCCCGTGTCTTCCGCAGGCCTCCCCAGCACAGGCTGGCTCCTGTTAGTGCAGGCAGAGGAGGCCTACTGCACATGCGTGCCCCATGGGAGGGGCCTGGGCTCAGGCGCCCCCTGCGGGATCCTCAGGCGCTACAGGAGACTGTGCAGGAGGCAGTGGGTGCTCTCTGGGCTGCACCTGCCTCCTTTCAGGCTTCAGCTGGGGCCTGTTAGCTTCGGAAACCTCTCACTGAAAAGGAGCCCAACACCCGGCTTCCCCAGAAATACTTAAGTACAAGGAACTGGAGCCCACAGGACGTGAAATGAAATGTGGACCAGACTTTTACCATGTCCTGCAAAACTCACTCAACCCTCTTCCACTGTGGGCGGGACCGCGGGTTGGTGCAGCCGCCCTGGAAACAGTGTGGAGGCCCCTCAGGAAGTTACAAATAGAGCCGCCCTGCGACCAGCAGGTGAACGGCCTGGAGCTCACTCTGAAGATACAGATGCAGTGAGACGTGGGACAACTGCACCCCAATGTCCACAGCAGCTGGGTCCACAGTAGCCACACTGTGGGAGGAGCCTCGGTGTCCTCTGCCAGATGATGGATAAAGAGGATGGGAGATAGATGATGGTCATAGAGAGAGGAATGGAACTCAGCTATCAAAGAGAAGGAAATCTTGTATTTGCAATGATGTGGATAGAACTAAAGGGATCATGTTAAGTGAAGTAACTCACTCGGAAAAGAGAATGACGTGTGGTTTCATTCATAGGTGGAATTAAAGAAGCAAAGCAGATGAACAACTGTGAAGGGAAGTAAAAACAAATAAGATGAAAACAGATGCAGGAAATACAGACTCTTAATGATAGGAAACAAACTGAGGGTAGCTGGAGGGGGCGGATAACAGGGGACCGGCATGAAGGAGGTCACGTGATGTCACGAGCACTGCTGTTATCTCCACCTGGTGAATCCCTGAATTCTTCCTCTGAAAGTATAATATGCTATACGTTAATTAATTGGGTTTAAATTAAGTTAAAAAAATCAGTTCTATCAGAGCACATTTCCTTCTGGACTCTCTGTTTTGCTCATTCAGCTTATGCCGGGACCACCCCCCCGTGGGTCTGGTTTGTCTAAGTAGGCTCCACGCCTCGTCCATGGCCCAGCACAGGGCTAGAACTCACGACCCCTGAGATCAGGACCGGAGGTGAGGTCAGGAGTCGGATGCTTAACCGACGGAGCCAGCCAGGGGCCCGAGAACCACACTGCTTTATCCTGTGTCTCTGTGACATCTTTTGAAATAGGAAAGTGCTGCGTCCCACTCTGTCATGCTTCTCCAATACTGATTTGCTGTCCGGGGTCATTTGTTGTGGGGGTTGGATGTTATGGGTTTTGTTTCTTTTTCCTATTTCTAAGATCTGCCACCATGATTTTGATAGGAATGACATTGAAACTGAGGGTGGGGATCCCTGGGTGGCGCAGCGGTTTGGCGCCTGCCTTTGGCCCAGGGCGCGATCCTGGAGACCCGGGATCGAATCCCACATCGGGCTCCCGGTGCATGGAGCCTGCTTCTCCCTCTGCCTGTGTCTCTGCCTCTCTCTCTCTGTGTGACTATCATGAATAAATAAATAAAATCTTAAAAAAAAAAAAGAAACTGAGGGTGGCTTCAGGAACTGCGGACATTTTCACAAGATGAGGCTCCCACCCCACAAACCCAGGACGTCCTCCCAGAGCCTGGTATGGCTCAGTGCACAAGACTTGTGCTCCTTTGGTTCAGTCTCATTATTTATTCTCCTTGATGCTCCTGAGAAGGCCTTCACGTCCTTCCTTTCCTTCCTGAGTGCTCATTGTCGGGACACAGCAAGGCTACTCTGCTTTGTAGGGTCAGTTTGTGTCCCGTTACTTTACTGAACTCACTCCTTAGTTCTAACAGGTTTTGGTGGAGGCTCTCAGGTTTCCTGTTTCTAGTACCGCATCTTCAGCAAATAGGGACAGTGTGACATCCCCCTTCCAGGTGTGGAACCTTTGCTGTTTACAGCTTAATGTCCTAGAAAGCCTCACAATTGAATCAAAACTGAACCCAGGCCAAGGGCAGGAAGCCCCTATTAGAATGAGAACAGGACTCAATGCCCTTGAAGGCCCCATATCAAAATGTAAACAGAACTTGATGAATTGCTCCAGCCCTTCTTGAGGTCCCCAAGACCAGCCCTTAAAACTAAGCTAAAACTCACCTCGGGGTCCAAGTCCCTGATCTGCAATGTCGGGTATAATTGGACACAAGATCGAGCTTGTAAATAATCCCTCGTGTGTTTGCATCGGAATCGGCTTCTTGGTGGTTTCTCTAATTCGCAATCTTGGGCACAACAGTCTGAGATAAAAAACAAAACCAAAAGAAACTCAGACGCGGGCAGAGTGAAAGCAGGGTTCTGAGAGAAGCGGCAGGGAACCAGGGGCTTGGCGGCTCTTCTGTGGTGGGCCTGCAGACTGGGGGGTGGAATCCTCAGTCCTAGAGCCAGAGGACCCAGCATCCCCACCCGCCTCCCCCCCATCAGATCCCAGTCTCAGGGCAGCACAGCACTGCCCCCTGGAGGCCAGAGGTGCTGACGCCCACCCCGTCACTGATCCTCACAGGTGCATCTCCCAGGCAGATGTGCACCTGACAATCAGCGCCACATCCCATCCCCAGACACCACACAGACCACTCGCTGCCACCAAGTCGTCAGACCACAGAGGCCCGGAGAGGAGGCCCGGAGACACATTTGCCTCTCGCAAAACTTGCGCCCCTATCAAATGAAATCCTTTGAAGCGAAGCTTACAGAAGGTCTGCATGTGGGATGTTCAAGTCCTAAGCTCAAACCAAAGGAGTGTGCATGCCTTGGAGGCAGCTGTCTGCTAGGAGCGAAATTGACAAGGCAGACACTTGGTTCTCACTCCGCCACACTCGCGCATACAACGAAATGCTGTGGAAGCGGAACGTACAGGCAGTCAGGATGGGGGAGGTACAGGCCATAAGCTCAAATCTCAGAAGTGTGTATGCTTTGCAAGCCGATGACTGCTAGACACTTATCGAGGTGAGGTATACCCGAGCTACACTCTTTTTTTTTTTCCGAGCTACACTCTAATTGAACAAGGACGTTGGCAATCACTATATTGAACTCAGATACACGTGTACAGTCCTGACACTTCCACTCGCATTTCTCCAACCTCTTTTAGCACCTAATGTAAGGAAGTTAGCAGCTATGACTATGGGTAGGCAGGATGCGGGAGGGTCCTGCCCTGAGCTCACCTCTCACAAGAGAGCATGCCTAGAAGCCAGATTTCAACTAGCTGCGTTCTAATGGCCGTGAGACCATAGCAGTCTTCTAACTCAGGAGGTTTGAAGAATACCACTCTACTGTACCTGGAGACACCTTCCAGGCCTGCATGATTCCACTTGTGTCTCACAAGCTTCTGACAAACGTCTCTGGTGAAGATGTTCAAAACTCATTCTGCAGGCAGTGTGGAACTGTGAGGGACTAGGTGTGAGCTCAACTCTCGGGAGAGAGATGCTTTTGGACTCGGAGTTCAGCTAGCTTCTCACGTATGGAACTTAGTATGTAACACCTGTCTAAGACAGGAATTACTAGGAAATCGCTGGATTGAGCTTGGAGGCACTAGTCTTGTGTGCCGGGATTTTCCACTTACCTCTCACAACACTTCAGTCACGCATCGAGCCTAGGCCTGTTAGCAGCGAAGTGTACCTGCAGGCAGGATGTGGGAAGTTCAGGCCATAAGCTCAACTCTCAAAAGTGTGTACAACTGGGAGGCAAATGTCTGCTACCCACTCGTACATGGGAGTTAGAAACTAGCTACACTGTAATTGAACAAGGACGTTGGCAATCGTTGTATTGAACTCAGATACACGTGAGTACAGGCCTAACACTTCCACATGTATTTCACCGCCCTCTCCCAGCACCTAACATAAGGATATTAGCATTTACGTCTACGGGCAGGCAGGATGCGGGAGGGTCCTGCCCTGAGCTCAGCTTTCAAAAAGAAGCATGCCTAGAAGCCAGCTTTCCACTAGCTCATTCTGATGGCCGTGAGAATGTAGCAGCATTGTAAGGTGGGACATTCCATGAATACCGCTCTACTGCACTTGGAGTCACAACCATTGAAGCCTGCAGCTGGCCCTTGCGTCCCATGAGCTTCTGACAAACATGTCTAGTGAGGATGTTCGTAACAGCATCTGCAGGGAGTGTGGAACTGGGAAGGACCACGTGTCAGCTCATCTCGCAGAAGGAAATTCCCCAGAGAAAGAGCTTTCAGCTAGGTACTCAGGTTTGGAAGTTAGTATGTAGCTCCCATCTGAGGGAGGAATTCCTCAGAAGTCGCTGGATTGAACGAGGAGACACATGCCTCTCGCAAAACTTGCGTCCCGTATCGAACAAAATTCTTTGGAAGTGAAGTGTACAGGTGGTCAGCATGTGGGAGGTACAAGCCATAAGCTCAATCCAAAGGAGTGTGCATGCCTTGCAGGCAGGTGTCCGCTAGGTGCGAAATTGACAAGGCAGACACTTGGTTTTCTTTTTTTTTTTTTTTTTTTTTTTTTTTTATTGGTGTTCAATTTACTAACATACAGAATAATACCCAGTGCCCGTCACCCATTCACTCCCACCCCCCGCCCTCCTCCCCTTCTACCACCCCTAGTTCGTTTCCCAGAGTTAGCAGTCTTTACGTTCTGTCTCCCTTTCTGATATTTCCCACACATTTCTTCTCCCTTCCCTTATTTTCCCTTTCACTATTATTTATATTCCCCAAATGAATGAGAACATATAATGTTTGTCCTTCTCCGACTGACTTACTTCACTCAGCATAATACCCTCCAGTTCCATCCACGTTGAAGCAAATGGTGGGTATTTGTCATTTCTAATAGCTGAGTAATATTCCATTGTATACATAAACCACATCTTCTTTATCCATTCATCTTTCGTTGGACACCGAGGCTCCTTCCACAGTTTGGCTATAGTGGCCATTGCTGCTAGAAACATCGGGGTGCAGGTGTCCCGGTGTTTCATTGCATTTGTATCTTTGGGGTAAATCCCCAACAGTGCAATTGCTGGGTCGTAGGGCAGGTATATTTTTAACTGTTTGAGGAACCTCCACACAGTTTTCCAGAGTGGCTGCACCAGTTCACATTCCCACCAACAGTGTAAGAGGGTTCCCTTTTCTCCGCATCCTCTCCAACATTTGTTGTTTCCTGCCTTGTTAATTTTCCCCATTCTCACTGGTGTGAGGTGGTATCTCATTGTAGTTTTGATTTGTATTTCCCTGATGGCAAGTGATGCAGAGCATTTTCTCATATGCATGTTGGCCATGTCTATGTCTTCCTCTGTGAGATTTCTGTTCATGTCTTTTGCCCATTTCATGATTGGATTGTTTGTTTCTTTGGTGTTGAGTTTAATAAGTTCTTTATAGATCTTGGAAACTAGCCCTTTATCTGATATGTCATTTGCAAATATCTTCTCCCATTCTGTAGGTTGTCTTTGAGTTTTGTTGACTGTATCCTTTGCTGTACAAAAGCTTCTTATCTTGATGAAGTCCCAATAGTTCATTTTTGCTTTTGTTTCTTTTGCCTTTGTGGATGTATCTTGCAAGAAGTTACTATGGCCGAGTTCAAAAAGGGTGTTGCCTGTGTTCTTCTCTAGGATTTTGATGGAATCTTGTCTCACATTTAGATCTTTCATCCATTTTGAGTTTATCTTTGTGTATGGTGAAAGAGAGTGGTCTAGTTTCATTCTTCTGCATGTGGATGTCCAATTTTCCCAGCACCATTTATTGAAGAGACTGTCTTTCTTCCAATGGATAGTCTTTCCTCCTTTATCGAATATTAGTTGCCCATAAAGTTCAGGGTCCACTTCTGGATTCTCTATTCTGTTCCACTGATCTATGTGTCTGTTTTTGTGCCAGTACCACACTGTCTTGATGACCACAGCTTTGTAGTACAACCTGAAATCTGGCATTGTGATGCCCCCAGATATGGTTTTCTTTTTTAAAATTCCCCTGGCTATTCGGGGTCTTTTCTGATTCCACACAAATCTTAAAATAATTTGTTCTAACTCTCTGAAGAAAGTCCATGGTATTTTGATAGGGATTGCATTAAACGTGTATATTGCCCTGGGTAACATTGACATTTTCACAATATTAATTCTGCCAATCCATGAGCATGGAATATTTTTCCATCTCTTTGTGTCTTCCTCAATTTCTTTCAGAAGTGTTCTATAGTTTTGAGGGTATAGATCCTTTACATCTTTGGTGAGGTTTATTCCTAGGTATCTTATGCTTTTGGGTGCAATTGTAAATGGGATTGACTCCTTAATTTCTCTTTCTTCAGTCTCATTGTTAGTGTATAGAAATGCCACTGACTTCTGGGCATTGATTTTGTATCCTGCCACGCTACCGAATTGCTGTATGAGTTCTAGCAATCTTGGGGTGGAGACTTTTGGGTTTTCTATGTAGAGTATCATGTCATCGGCGAAGAGAGAGAGTTTGACTTCTTCTTTGCCAATTTGAATGCCTTTAATGTCTTTTTGTTGTCTGATTGCTGAGGCTAGGACTTCCAGTACTATGTTGAATAGCAGTGGTGAGAGTGGACATTCCTGTCTTGTTCCTGATCTTAGGGGAAAGGCTCCCAGTGCTTCCCCATTGAGAATGATATTTGCTGTGGGCTTTTCATAGATGGCTTTTAAGATGTCGAGGAATGTTCCCTCTATCCCTACACTCTGAAGAGTTTTAATCAGGAATGGATGCTGTATTTTGTCAAATGCTTTCTCTGCATCCAATGAGAGGATCATATGGTTCTTGGTTTTTCTCTTGCTGATATGATGAATCACATTGATTGTTTTACGGGTGTTGAACCAGCCTTGTGTCCCAGGGATAAATCCTACTTGGTCATGGTGAATAATTTTCTTAATGTACTGTTGGATCCTATTGGCCAGTATCTTGTTGAGAATTTTTGCATCCATGTTCATCAGGGATATTGGTCTGTAATTCTCCTTTTTGGCGGGGTCTTTGTCTGGCTTTGGAATTAAGGTGATGCTGGCTTCATAGAACGAATTTGGAAGTACTCCATCTCTTTCTATCTTTCCAAACAGCTTTAGGAGAATAGGTATGATTTCTTCTTTAAACGTTTGATAAAATTCTCCTGGGAAGCCATCTGGCCCTGGACTCTTGTGTCTTGGGAGGTTTTTGATGACTGCTTCAATTTCCTCCCTGGTTATTGGCCTGTTCAGGTTTTCTATTTCTTCCTGTTCCAGTTTTGGTAGTTTGTGGCTTTCCAGGAATGCGTCCATTTCTTCTAGATTGCCTAATTTATTGGCGTATAGCTGTTCATAATATGTTTTTAAAATCGTTTGTATTTCCTTGGTGTTGGTAGTGATCTCTCCTTTCTCATTCATGATTTTATTAATTTGAGTCTTCTCTCTCTTCTTTTTAATAAGGCTGGCTAATGGTTTATCTATCTTATTAATTCTTTCAAAGAACCAACTCCTGGTTCTGTTGATCTGTTCCACAGTTCTTCTGGTCTCGATTTCGTTGAGTTCTGCTCGAATCTTTATTAACTCCCTTCTTCTCTTGGGTGTAGGATCTATTTGCTGTTTTTTCTCTAGCTCCTTTATGTGTAAGGTTAGCTTTTGTATTTGAGTTCTTTCCAGTTTTTGAATGGATGCTTGTATTGCGATGTATTTCCCCCTTAGGACTGCTTTTGCTGCATCCCAAAGATTTTGAACGGTTGTATCTTCATTCTCATTAGTTTCCATGAATCTTTTTAATTCTTCCTTAATTTCCTGGTTGACCCTTTTATCTTTTAGCAGGATGGTCCTTAACCTCCATGTGTTTGAGGTCCTTCCAAACTTCTTGTTGTGATTTAGTTCTAATTTCAAGGCATTATGGTCCGAGAATATGCAGGGGACAATCCCAATCTTTTGGTATCGGTTCAGACCCGATTTGTGACCCAATATGTGGTCTATTCTGGAGAAAGTTCCGTGTGCGCTTGAGAAGAATGTGTATTCAGTTGAGTTTGGATGTAAAGTTCTGTAGATATCTGTGAAATCCATCTGGTCCAGTGTATCATTTAAAGCTCTCGTTTCTTTGGAGATGTTTTGCTTAGAAGACCTATCGAGTATAGAAAGAGCTAGATTGAAGTCACCAAGTATAAGTGTATTATTATCTAAGTATTTCTTCACTTTGGTTAATAATTGATTTATATATTTGGCAGCTCCCACATTCGGAGCATATATATTGAGGATTGTTAAGTCCTCTTGTTGAATAGATCCTTTAAGTATGATATAGTGTCCCTCTTCATCTCTCACTACAGTCTTTGGGGTAAATTTTAGTTTATCTGATATAAGGATGGCTACCCCTGCTTTCTTTTGAGGACCATTCGAATGGTAAATGGTTCTCCAACCTTTTATTTTCAGGCTGTAGGTGTCCTTCTGTCTAAAATGAGTCTCTTGTAGACAGCAAATAGATGGGTCCTGCTTTTTTATCCAGTCTGAAACCCTGCGCCTTTTGATGGGGTCATTAAGCCCGTTCACATTCAGAGTTACTATTGAGAGATATGAGTTTAGTGTCATCATGATATCTATTCAGTCTTTGTTTTTGTGGACTGTTCCACTGAACTTCTTCTTAAAGGGGAATTTTAAGAGGCCCCCTTAAAATTTCTTGCAGAGCTGGTTTGGAGGTCACATATTCTTTTAGTTGCTGCCTGTCTTGGAAGCTCTTTATCTCTCCTTCCATTTTGAATGAGAGCCTTGCTGGATAAAGTATTCTTGGTTGCATGTTCTTCTCATTTAGGACCCTGAATATATCCTGCCAGCCCTTTCTGGCCTGCCAGGTCTCTGTGGAGAGGTCTGCTGTTACCCTAATACTCCTCCCCATAAAAGTCAGGGATTTCTTGTCTCTTGCTGCTTTAAGGATCTTCTCCTTATCTTTGGAATTTGCAAGCTTCACAATTAAATGTCGAGGTGTTGAACGGTTTTTATTGATTTTAGGGGGGGATCTCTCTATTTCCTGGATCTGAATGCCTGTTTCCCTTCCCAGATTAGGAAAGTTTTCAGCTAGAATTTGTTCAAATACATATTCTGGCCCTCTGTCCCTTTCGGCGCCCTCGGGAACCCCAATTAAACGTAGGTTTTTCTTCCTCAGGCTGTCGTTTATTTCCCTTAATCTATCTTCATGGTCTTTTAATTGTTTGTCTCTTTTTTCCTCAGTTTCCCTCTTTGCTATCAACTTGTCTTCTAGGTCACTCACTCGTTCTTCCACCTCGTTAACCCTCGTCGTTAGGACTTCTAGTTTGGATTGCATCTCATTCAATTGATTTTTAATTTCTGCCTGATTAGCTCTAAATTCTGCAGTCATGAAGTCTCTTGAGTCCTTTATACTTTTTTCTAGAGCCACCAGTAGCTGTATAATAGTGCTTCTGAATTGGCTTTCTGACATTGAATTGTAATCCAGATTTTGTAACTCTGTGGGAGAGAGGACTGTTTCTGATTCTTTCTTTTGAGGTGAAGTTTTCCTTCTAGTCATTTTGCTCAGTGCAGAGTGGCCAAAAGCAAGTTGTATTGGGAAAAAGAGAAAAAGAGAGGAGAGAAAGAAGGAAAGAAAAGAGAAAGAGAAAAAAAAAAGGGGAAGAAAAAGAAAAAAAAACGAAAAAAAAAAAAAGAAGAAAAAGAGAAAGAAAAAGAAAGGAGAAAAAAAGGGGGTGGGGGAAGGAAACAAATCAAAAAGCAAAACAAAACAAAAACAAAAACAAACAAACAAAAAAAGAACCACCGGGGAGTATCTTCTGATTCTGTGTACTTTAAGTCCCTTGGCTTCTCCTGGAAGTTGTCCGTCTAGCTGGTGTTCTGGGGGAGGGGCCTGTTGTGCTGATTTTCAGGTGTTAGCAGTTGGGGGAGTTGCTGTGCCCCTGCCTGGTGCAGGGCTCGGTGGGGGTTGTTTACCCCGTGAGGCCGCAGGAGGAACAGCCCCAGTGGCGGGGCAGCTCTGGAAACCTGGATTCAGCTCCGGCAGGAACTCCGTCTGCAGGGCCTGGAGGCTCCGGGGCGGGGCCGCTGATCTGCTCAGCTGGGGCAGGAGCGTCCTCGCTGTCCTGGGCCCTCCCGGCCTCTGCCTGTCCCGGGGGAGGCCGGATCCTGGGCTGTGTCCCGGCGCCCTGTGCTCCGGAGCCTGCGCTGTTGGATTCGCGCTCCCGGGCCGCGCAGCCCCCTCCGTGGAGCCGCCGCCCGAGCCCCTCCGAGCTGCTCCTGGAACCGCGCAGGCCCCTCCGCACGGAGCCTCTTCCTCTGCCCGAGCCCCTCCGAGCTGCTCCCGGGGCCGCGCAGCCCCCTCCGCGGAGCCGCCGCCCGAGCCCCTTCAGCTGCTCCGGGTCCCGCCGGGTCCCGCCGTGCGCGCTGCAGCCCTTAGGGAGCTCGGCGCACTCTCCTGGGCGCGCAGTTGCTGTTACTGTCCCCGGGAGCCCGAGGGCATCCCCGCCCTCCTGGGTCCTGCTCCAACTCCCCGCGAGCCCCTTTCCCCCGGGAAGGTCGGTGCAGCTCCTGCTCCTCCGGGACGGGGCTCTCCTGTCCTGGGGACACTCGCCCCGGCCTCAGCCCGGCTCCTCGCGGGGCCCCTCCCCCTTGGAGGCCTTTGTTCCTTTATGTCTTTTTCCCCGTCTTCCTACCTTGATAGAAGCGCGAACTCTTCTCACTGTAGCATTCCAGCTGGTCTCTCTTTAAATCTCAGGCCGAATTCATAGATTTTCAGGATAATTTGAAGGTTTTCTAGGTAGTTTGGTGGAGACAGGTGATTTGGAGACCCTACTCTTCCGCCATCTTGCTCCTCCCAGACACTTGGTTTTCACTCCGCTACTGTCCTGCATACAATGAAATTCTTGGAAGTGGAACATACAGGCAGTCAGGATGGGGGAGGTACAGACCATAAGCTCAAATCTCAGAAGTGTGTATGCTTTGCAGGCTGATGTCTGCTAGACACTTATCGAGGTGAGGTATACCCGAACTACACTCTAATTTAACAAGGACGTTGGCAATCGCTGTATTGAACTCAGATACACGTGAGTACCATCCTGACACTTCCACTTGCATTTCTCCAACCTCTCCCAGCACCTAAGATAAGGACGTTAGCAGCTACGACTATGGGCAGGCAGGATGCGGGAGGGTCCTGCCCTGAGCTCAGCTTTCAAAAGGAGACCTGCCTCGAAGCCAGCTTTCTACTAACTGCATTCTGATGGCCATGAAACGTGGCAGCATTGTAATTCAGGATGTTCCATGAATACCGCTTTACTGCACCTGGAGACACAACCTTGAAGCCTGCAGCTTGCCCCTTGCATCCCATGAGCTTCTGACAAACATGTCTAGTGAGGATGTTCGTAACTGTATCTGCAGGCATTGTGGAACTGGGAAGGACCACGTTTCAGCTCAACTATGAGAGGGAAGTTCCCCAGAGAGAGAGCTTTCAGCTAGGTACTCAGGTTTGGAAGTTAGTATGTAGCTCCCATCTGAGGGAGGAATTCCTCAGAGTTGCTGGATTGAACTAACACACATTTGCCTCTTGCAAAACCTGTGTCCCATATTGAACAAAATCCTTTGGAAGCTAAGCGTAAAGGCGGTCAGCATGTGGGAGGTTCAAGTCCTAAGCTCAATCCAAAGGTGTGTGCATGCCTTGGAGGCAGCTGTCCGCTGGGCGCCAAATTGACAAGGCAGACACTTGGTTCTCACTCCGCTACTCTCCCGCATACAATGAAATGCTGTGGAAGCGGAACGCACAGGCAGTCAGATGGGGGAGGTACAGGCCATAAGCTCAAATCTCAGAAGTGTGTATGCTTTGCAGGCCGATGTTGCTAGACACTTATCGAGGCGAGGTATACCCGAGCTACACTCTAATTGAACAAGGACGTTGGCAATCGCTATATTGAACTCAGATACACGTGAGTACAGTCCTGACAGTTCCACTCGCATTTCTCCAACATCTCCCAGAACCTCACTTAAGGATGTTAGCAGCTATGACAATGGGAAGGCAGGATGCGGGAGGGTCCTGCCCTGAGCTCACCTCTCACAAGAGAGCATGCCTAGAAGCCAGATTTCAACTAGCTGCGTTCTAATGGCCGTGAGACCATAGCAGTCTTCTAACTCAGGAGGTTTGAAGAATACCACTCTACTGTACCTGGAGACACCTTCCAGGCCTGCATGATTCCACTTGTGTCTCACAAGCTTCTGACAAACGTCTCTGGTGAAGATGTTCAAAACTCATTCTGCAGGCAGTGTGGAACTGTGAGGGACTAGGTGTGAGCTCAACTCTCGGGAGAGAGATGCTTTTGGACTCAGGGTTAAGCTAGCTTCTCACGTATGGAACTTAGTATGTAGCACCTGTCTAAGACAGGAATTACTAGGAAATCGCTGGATTGAGCTTGGAGGCACTAGTCTTGTGTGCCGGGACTTTCCACTTACCTCTCACAACACTTCAGTCACGCATCGACCCTAGTCCTGTTAGCAGCGAAGTGTACCTGCAGGCAGGATGTGGGAAGTACAGGCCAAAAGCTCAACTCTCAGAAGTGTGTATGCTTTGCAGGCCGATGTCTGCTAGACACTTATCGAGGCGAGGTATACCCGAGCTACACTGTAATTGAACAAGGACGTTGGCAATTGTTGTATTGAACTCAGATACACGTGAGTACAGGCCTTATGCTTCCACATGCATTTCTCACAACCTCTCCCAGCACCTAATATAAGGATGTTAGCAGCTATGTATACAGGCCGGCAGGATGCGGGAGGGTCCTGTCTTGAATTCAGCTCTCAAAAGGAAGCATGCCTCGAAGCCGAAAGTCAGGAGGTTCAATGAATACCGCTCTACTGCACCTGGAGACACAACCATTGAAGCCTTCGACTTGCCCCCTGCGTCCATGAGCTTCTGGCATACATCTCTAGTGAGGATATTTGAAACTCTATCTGCAGGCAGTGTGGAACTGTGAGTGACTGCGTGGGGTCTCACCTCTCAGAATCAAGTTCCCCTGGACACTGCGTTCAACTAGCTTCTCTTGTATGGAAGTAGTAGCAATGTATGAGAGGAATTCCTCGGTAGTCGCTGGATTGAGCTTCAAGACACTTGTCTCCTGGCCTTCACCTTCCAATTGCCTCTCACACAACTTCTGTCCCGCAACAAACCTAGGCCTGTTAGAAGCGAAGGGTACGTGCAGTCAGTGTGGGACCCAGGAAATTTCTTTTTATTTATTTATCATAGTCACACAGTGAGAGAGAGATAGAGAGGCAGAGACATAGGCAGAGGGAGAAGCAGGCTCCATGCACCGGGAGCCCGACATGAGATTCGATCCCGGGTCTCCATGATCAGCCCCTGGCCAAAGGCAGGCGTTAAACCGATGCGCCACCCACGGATCCCGGGACCCAGGAAATTTAACAAAAATCCCCTACTCCTGGACAAGCAGAGGAGGACAGATACCATTTTGTGCTACACCTGTCACCCCCTGTATGACCCCTACATAACCTGCTTATTGCTTAAGGTGCCGCCCCACCCTAGTCAAGCTTTTGGGCACACCCTACTCAGAAATCGGCCCATAACAATGTAACCCTGCTTTGTGCCCGCCAAAACTGCGCGCCAATTCTGACCAAAGTAATAGGCCAGCTAAAATGGATACTATAGGGTAAGATGTAATTCAATCGGCCACCTGCGTGTGGACCGACATGTCTGTGCAACTTTCTGTGTATCCCATGGGCCACTGGCCCCTATAAAGCTGCTATGCCTCTTAGTCTCCGGGTCCAAGTCCCTGCTCCGCTGTGTCGGGGATACTTAGACCCACGCTCTAGCTTGTGAATAAACCCTCTTGTGTTTGCATCGGTGTCGGCTTCTCGGTGGTTTCTAGGATTCACAATCTTGGCCACAACATTTGGGGGCTCGTCCGGGATCTGAGAGACCTCCAGGACCTTATCCGGAGGATTTCACGTGTGGTGAGTGCACTCAACTTTTTCCACCTTTTGTGTGCATATTCTCTGAGAGCTCTAACCTGTAGGAATTCCAATCTGTATTAGGTCGGCATTGGCTTAGGTGGACGCGCTGATGGGCCATCAACCGGGGGTCTTGAGGAGACGTCCCTTGCCCCTGCCTGGAGGATGAAGGTCCTATCTTTAAGGAGGACGGAGGTCCTCATCTGTATGGAGGATGAGCGTCCTCATATGTAAGGAGGATGGGGTCCTCATCTGTATGGAGGACGGGGGTCATCATCTGTAAGGAGGACGGGGGTCCTCATCCGTATGGAGGACGGGGTCCTCATCTGTAAGGAGGACGGGGGTCCTCCTCTGTATGGAGGACGGGGGTCCTCATCTGTAAGGAGGGCTGGCTGCCAGCCCTTCGGATTACTTTCTGTCTTGTCTCCGCAGCCGCACTAGAACGTTTGTCTGTTACTGTGTTCTTCTTACCTCTTTGCGCACTGTCTGTGTTACCTGTTTGTGTGCTGGTCTGTGTTACTGTGTTCTTGTTAACTGTGTGTTTGACTGTGTTATTTGTGAACTGTCGTAACTGTCTGTGCCTTGGTGTGGACGGGGGACATAATGGGGCAGATGCAAACCATACCCTTGTCTCTTATGCTCTCCCACTTGTCGGATGTTAGGGAAAGAGCTCTTATTCTGAGCATAGACATACAGAGAGAGAGATTCCAAATTTATTGCATATCAGAATGGCCAACCTTTGACGTGGGATGGCCCCGAGAAGGAAATTTTCACCTACCTATTATCTTACAGCTTAAGGCCGTGAACTTCAGGGACAAACCAGATGGCCACCCTGACCAGATGCCCAACATCCTGGCCTGTCAGGACATGATCGAGAATTCCCCTCCTTGGCTAAAACCCTTTTTTACTCCCCAAAGCACACAACTCGCCTGAAGGTAAGGAGAGACTCCGGTTCCAACGCCAGACTCTAATGGCAGGTCTCCAGGCTGCTGCGTGCAAGACTAACAATCTGGCCAAGGTCTATGATGTGAGACAGGGTAAGGATGAGAGTCCAGCAGCCTTCATAGAGGGAGCCATAGAGGCTTTTAGGCAGTATACCCCTATGAACCCAGAAGCCCCGGAAACAAAGGCCACAATTATCATGGTTTTTGTTAACCAGGCCGCTCTGAACATTAAAAAGAAATTGCAAAGAGTAGAGAGACTGGGAGAGAAGAGCTTGCAGGACTTAGTGATAATAGCAGAACGAGCCTATAATAGAAAAAGTCCGGAAGAACTGCATGTTACCACCCCACACGCTATTAAAGGGGTACTCAAACAGCCCCCAGACAGCTGGATCAGCAATGCCCATCTGACCCATTATCAGAGCCTACTGCTAAACCCCACCAGAATTTTATTTAAGCCACCGACAACCCTGAATCTGGCAACGCTACTCCCTAACCCAGACTGGGACCCCCCTCTGCATGACTGTCAAGAAATTTTGGCACAGGTGTACGGAATCAGAGCTGATCTCCAGGAACAGCCACTGCCGAACGCCGATGCCACCTGGTACACGGACGGCAGCAGTTTGTCCGAGAAGGAGTCCGATTTGCGGGGGCAGCCATACCATAACCACGGAGACAGAGACCGTCTGGGCGGAGCCATTGACAGCCTGAATGTTGGCTCAATGGGCAGAACTGATCCCACTGGCCAAGGGGCTGACCATGGAAGAAGGTAAACGAATAAACATCTACACCGACAGCAGGTACGCCTTTGCCACCACTCGCATCCACGGAGCCCTTTACAGAGAGAGAGAGAGCTTCTGACAGCAGAGGCAAAGACTGTTAAAAACAAAACGGAGATTCTTGAACTCCTGAGGACCCTCTGACTGCCCAAGACCCTAGCCATCATCCACTGTCCGGGGCACCAAAAGGCAGACACACCAGTAGCCAGGGGAAACCGGCTAGCCGATTTAAAAGCAAAGGAGGCGTCCCTTTTGGTGACCCATGTCTTAGCAACCACGCTACCTGATCCGGGGGAACAGACCCTGCCGGACACCCCCAACTATAGTGATGCTGACTTACACTGGATCCAACACTTGCCTATGACCCAGTGATTGTGTGGCTGGTGGAGGGCCACAGACTCCAGCATCATCTTGCCAGAGGAACTGGGACGGCGAGTCCTATCCAAAACGCATCGGAGTACTCACACGGGAACAAGGAAGATGGAAGACCTCATACGACATGCAAAGATCACTATTAAAGACTCTCGAGCAAAGATCGAGCAGATCGTGGCAAGCTGCCACTCATGCCAGTTAACTAATGCCACCGCCCATGGATCTAACCCAGGCACCTGGCTCCGGGGGGACCGCTCATGAGCCTACTGGGAAGTGGACTTCACTGAGGTAAAACCTGGAAAATACGGATACAGGTATTTATTAGTGTTTGTAGATACTTCTTCAGGATGCACAGAGGCATTTCCCACCAAACATGAAACGGCACAGACCGTGACCAAGAAACTGCTGGAAGACATCTTACCGAGGTATGGTTTTCCTGTTAAGATTGGGTCAGACAACGGCCCAGGATTCTTCTCTAAGGTAACACAGGGAGTGGCACTAGTACTTGGGGCTAGATTGGAAATTAGATTGTGCGTATAGGCCCCAGAGCTCAGGACATGTAGAGAGGATGAACAGAACATTAAAGGAGACCTTAACTAAATTAGCCCTGGAGACTGGCGGGGACTGGGTGACTCTCCTCCCCTTCGCCCTATATAGGGTGAGGAACTCCCCATATAAGATGGGACTGACTCCCTACCAGATCATGTTTGGTCTTCCTCCACCTGTTATCCCCATTTTAAAACTTGAGGTGCTTGCTGAATTTGATGATCACCAACTTCTTTTCTCCCTCCAAATGTCATGAACCCATGAGCAGGTGCGGCCTAAGCTGAGGGCCCTCTATGAGACTGGGCCACCCCCAGATCCCCATCGATATCGGCCAGGTGACTGGGTGTACGTGTGTACGTGTGGAGATACCAACACCGGACACTTCAACCTCGCTGGAAGGGACCTTACACCATGATCCTGACCACTCCCACCACTCTCAAGGTCGACGGGATTACTCCCTGTGTCCACTAAACCCACGTCAGCCAGCTGACCCACACACCGTTCTCAAGAACTTTGTTCCAGAATGGAAAAGCCACCCAGATAAGGACAATCCCCTAAAGCTAAGAGTGCGCCGTTCTCACTAATTTCGCACCTCCAAGACTCCCTAGTCTGAGGTTGTCCTTCAAAATAGAAAGGGATTAGACTTAGTCTTCTTACAACAAAGGGTGTGTGTGTGTGTGGGGGGGGGGGGTTATGTGCTGCCTTAAACGTAGAATGCTGCTTCTTTGCTGGAATATAAATGGCAGCGAGAACAGCAACAAGGTTGGTTAAAATCCTGGTTTAATCATTCCACCTGGCTCACTCTAAGAGCAACCTGGACCCTTGATTGGATCCTGCATAGGATCCTCTGAAAAAGGGGGGAATGTGGGACCTAGGAAATTTAACAAAAATCCCCTACCCCTGGACAAGCAGAGCAGGACTGATTCCATTTTGTGCTACACCTGCCAACTCCTGTATGACCCCCACATAACCTGCTTATTGCTTAAGGCGCTGCCCCACCCTAGTCGAGCCGCTGGGCACACCCTAATCGGAAATCGGCTCATAACAATGTAACCCTGCTTTGTGCCCGCCAAAACCGCGCACCAATTCTGACCAAAGTAATAGGCCAGCTAAAATGGATCCTATAGGGTAAGATGTAATTCAATCGGCCACCTGCGTGTGGACCGACATGACTGTGCACCTTTCTGTGTATCCCATGGACCACTGGCCCCTATAAAGCTGCTACGCCGCCTCTTAGTCTCGGGGTCCAAGTCCCTGCTCCGCAGTGTCGGGTATATTTGGACCCAAGCTGGAGCTTGTAAATAAACCCTCGTGTGTTTGCATCGGTGTCAGCTCCTTGGTGGTTTCTCGGATTTGCAATCTTGGGCACAAGACCAGGGCCTTCTGCCCTGACCTCCCTTCCAGGGCCACACTGACTGCCCCACAGGCCCTCTGTGCCTGAGGCACACAGGCACGGGGATGCGGGGAGGGGAGGAAGTGCCCAGGAACCCGGCCAGCTCAGGCCCCCAGGACAGAGGGAGCACAGACCTCCTAGGTCGCTTTGCACAGACCCTGGTGACCTGAGGCTCCCTGACTGTCACTCTGTCCCAGCCCCTCCTGGCCCGCGGGGCACAGGCTGAGTCCCAGTAAAGTTGGTGGGGTCCTGACCCTGGTGTCTGGCCGTCCCTGGTAGGCACGTGGGGACGTCAGCTGTGTGTGTGCCTGGCGGCGCCCCTGCAGGGGCTGGTTGGGGCCTGGGTGGTGCCCTCTCCTCCTCTCTGGGGATCTCTCCACGCCCCGTGCACAGAGTTCCTGGAGACACAGAAATGGGCTGGCTGTGCATTTTCGCACCACAGCACTTTCATGACTTGCTACAGCAAACGGGCTCAGAGCCGAGGGTGCACGCATTCCCCTGGGGAGGGAGACCTTTCTGTCCTTTAGGCGAGGGCAAGAATCACACGGGGTGGGGCGCGGGGGCTGGAGTCCCCCACCTGGGAGCATGTGTGGACTCCGTGTGGGGGCGTGTGTCCTGAGGTTTCAGCCTGAGAGACGGTTCTGAGGACAGCAGAGCTGACCTGGACCTGCAGCTCATGGGCTCCTGCGCTGGGTCCCTGCAGGGCAGCTGGACCCCGGCCTCGGGCCCCCTGGGGCCCCAGCACCTGGAGGAGCCTACCTCCTGCTGTGGGTATTGGTGGGGCCCACCGGCCTACCCCTGTTCTCCCCACCCTGGGGTGTCCCGGGATCCCCAGGGCTGCCCTAGGTCAGCGACCCGGATCTGTGGGTCTGTGGGCACGCCCAGGGCCCAGGAGGCCACATCCAGCTGTGGGAGGGCTCCCTCAGCCCAGAGCCAGAATCCAGGCCCGGCCAGGGCCATGGGGAGCTGGATCCCATTAGTCTTTGTGTTGGGCCTGGGTGGGGCTCAAATCACCCCAGCCCCCACAGAGCCCGGGGCCAGGCCAGCCCAGGTCCCTCTGGGTTAGGGGCTGGTGTCCTATGCAGGGTGTGCCGCCCTCCAGGAGGGACAGTGGGAGGAGGCAGGGCACAGTGCATCCTGTGCTCCACCCACCTGCACCCACCCTGTCGGGGGCTCCCGGCGTTCCCTCTTCCCTGCAACCCCTGGGTACTCTATGGGACACCAGGGCTTCTGATGGGAGTAGGCTGTCCAGAGAACCCCGGGGAGGCTGAGCATGTCCCACAGGGGGCAGCTGCACCGGGTCCTTGCTGGGGGCCCATGGTGTGGGGGCAGAGGTATGATGGTGGTGGAGTGTGGGGGATGGTGTAGGGGGGATGGTGTGGGGGTATAGTGTGGGTGGGGATTGTGTGGGGGTGTGAGGGGGATGGTGTAGGGGGGATGGTATGGGGATGATGCCATGGGGGATGATGATGTAGGGGGATGGTGTGGGGGTGGGGAATGAGGGGGATGGCTCGGGGTGTCTGCAGACACAGGGCATCCTCTTTCTCTAAGATGCACACGGAGACTTCTACAGATAAAAGCGACCCCAGTCTGGGGTTTGCTGTGATACCTGCCCCTGGGGCCCCGTGTGGTCAGTGCAGGGCCCTGGCTGAACCGGGGGCATTATCTGGGGGTCATCATACTATGTATGCTTTTTTTTAATTTTTTTTTATTTATTTATGATAGTCACAGGGAGAGAGAGAAAGGCAGAGACACAGGCAGAGGGAGAAGCAGGCTCCATGCACCCGGAGCTCGACGTGGGACTCAATCCTGGGTCTCCAGGATCGCGCCGTGGGCCAAAGGCAGGCGCCAAACCGCTGCGCCACCCAGGGATCCCACTATGTATGTTTACAAATTGCAAATTGTTTTTTTTTATTGTTTATTTATTTATGATAGTCACACAGAGAGAAAGAGAGAGAGGCAGAGACACAGGCAGAGGGAGAAGCAGGCTCCATGCACCGGGAGCCCGACGTGGGATTCGATCCCGGGTCTCCAGGATCGCGCCCTGGGCCAAAGGCAGGCGCCAAAACCCTGCGCCACCCAGGGATCCCTGCAAATTGCAAATTGTATCAAATGAAATGCATAGACTTTAGAAATATATAAAGCATCGAGGGTGGGTTTCACCCTGACCCGTCCAGCCCTCATCGGATCGATGTGTGTCCTGCTCCAGCCATAGCCATGCTGCTTGGCCCTCAGGTCCCCTTACTTCCCCCCACGGCCCCCACCCCAGACCCCTGCTTTACAGGGGGCCGTCCCTCAACCCTTTGGAGTTCAGCTCACATGGCAACCCCTGGAGGCCCCATCCTAGTGGCCTCCTCATCCCCGAACTCCAGGGGTGGGGGCAGGGGGTCATCCCCAGCACCCTACCATGCGGCGGTGTGTTGTTGGCTGCTGTTGCTACCCCCGGCCTCAGAAGCCCCGTGTTTCCTACCCAGAAGCCCCCGGGCCTCCCCTGGGGCCCCGAACCCCCCCCCCCCGCCCCAGCCCAGGAGCCTCACCCGACCCCGTAGCAGTCCCAAAACATGGTGTGGCTGCCGAACGTCCTGTTGACGTCCAGGCCTATCTGCGTGATGTCCCTGGAGGAGACCAGGGCCTCCTCCTTCATTTCCTGTGGGAAAACCGGGGAGTAGGAGCCGGCATCAGGGACACAGACCCCGACCTGTCACCAGCTGCCATCCTGGGCAGGGAGCCCTGGGGCCACCATGGGAGTGTGTCCTGCCAAAACCTCCTTCCTTCCCCTGGGAGGCCAGGGACAGTGGCAGTGCCCACCATGCCCATGGGACCTCTGTGAGGGCCTGTGCCCAGCTGTTGTGGGCAGGGAGGTGACTGAGGGTCAGCCTGGGTGGGAGGGGACAGGGGGTCAGCCAAGGTGGGGAGGGGACATGGAGGTGTTATGCTCAAGATTGTGAATCCGAGAAACCACTAAGGAGCCGACACAGATTCAAACACAGGAGGGTTGATTTACCAACTCGAGCTTGCGTCCAAGTATACCCGACAGGGCGGAGCAGGGACTTAGACCCCGAGGTGGGTTTTAGCTTAGTTTTGTTTTGTTGTTGTTTTGTTTTTTTTTTTTTTAGCTTAGTTTTAAGGGCTGGTCTCAGAGACCTCCAGAAGGGTTGAAGCAATTCCTCAAGTTCTGTTTACATTTTGATATGGGGCCTTGGAGGACATTGAGCTCTGTTCTTATTCTAATAGGGGCTTCCTGCCCTTGGCTTGGGCTCAGTTTTTATTATAATGTGGGGCTTTCTAGGACATTAAGCTGTAAACTTTTGTTTTTTTTCCTGTAACTGAAGTAATGTAAATTTCAGCTCTTATTCACAGGGACCTGGGATGGCTGGACATGTGTTAACGCTGAACATAAAGTGGAATGGCAAAAAAAAAAAATTGGAATGGCCTTAATTTTCTTGGCCTCCACATGTCTCATCCTATCTAGCTCCTTCCCCCTTCCCCAGAGCTCCTAAGAGAGCAATTGCAAATGACCTCTGGTGCTAGCATGTTTTGGGGGACAGGCCCAGGGATTTGGGATCAAGAAGACCTGGAGTGCGGGCGTCCTGGGTGGCTGTGCAGTGGGATTCGATGCTGCAGACTCTTATTCCCTAAGGCTATCTTGACAACTGACTTTGTACATAGAAAACTCTCCTCTGTCTTTAAAAGATGAAGAGCCAGTCAAAGCGGTTTTTCTCTGCCCATCTGATTGCTCAGATTCCAATGTGAGATGTATTTCCTGTTAATAAGGATAATTTACTATCCGTAGTACTATGGTTAAAATATTCTGACACAAGTAATTCAGAGGGATAAGGGTTTCTCATCTCTTTCTTCACAGCTCAGTCACTCATCAAGAAATGCATCTGTATGAATTTGGAAAGAACTGAGACACATTATTATCAATGATCATGTTATTATGTGAAGGATTCTTCCCTGAGATTCTTCCCCTTGTTTAACTGACACTGAAACACTGTGAACTCTTTGGAAGACAAATGTCCAGGAAATAAATGTTATGCATTGCTAATTTTTTAAAAATTTTTTAAATTTTTATTTATTTATGATAGTTACAGAGAGAGAGAGAGGCAGAGACACAGACAGAGGGAGAAGCAGGCTCCATGCACCGGGAGCCCGACATGGGATTCAATCCCGGGTCTCCAGGATCGCGCCGTGGGCCAAAGGCAGGCGCCAAACCTCTGCGCCACCCAGGGATCCCATGCATTGCTAATTTTATTTTTTTTTATTTTTTTTTTTTATTTATTTTTTTTTATTGGTGTTCAATTTACTAACATACAGAATAACACCCAGTGCCCGTCACCCATTCACTCCCACCCCCCGCCCTCCTCCCCTTCTACCACCCCTAGTTCGTTTCCCAGAGTTAGCAGTCTTTGCTAATTTTAAATGCACTTGCAATATGGTGTCTAATATAAAAGAAGTATTTTTATCTGATTTTTGCTATTTATTATCCTTTCCTGCTTATCAGGTTGAGGAGGCATTATACGTGTTCATAAGAGTTTTTCTTTCCTTCTGATATAAAATTCTTACTTTCTTCCCATCGAAGAAACTCTTTAAGAATCAGGCAAAAATTAAACTATTCTCAAAATGTTTTCACACTTGGAGCCTGATTCATTTAAGTCAATTTTCAAAATAAATCTTATTTATTAGAAAAAAAACACAAAGATTTATAGGGAAATTGAGAAGATAGTACAGAGAATTCTCATGGACTTGCACTCAATTTCTCCTATTATCAAGATCTAATATTAGTACGGTACAAATATTAGCTAAAGAATCAATATTAAAATATTCGCATTAACCAAAGACCATACTTTATTCAGATGTCCTTAGTTTTTGCTAAGTTACCATCCCTCACATCACATTACACTTGTCTTCATGTTTTCTTAGGCTCCTCTGGATTGTGACAGTTTTTCAGCCTTTCCTTCTTGTTGTTGAACTGGAACACTTTGAGAAGTAGAGTATTTTGTAAAATTTCCCTCAGTTGGGACATGTCTGTTTATCTCATGATTGAACTGTGATTGTGGATTATATACAGAGATATACTGCCATTTTTATTATATCATATAAAGGATAGATACTATCAACATGATTTATCAGTCTTGGGAGGAAGATGTCTGCTACCCACTCCTACATGGGAGTTAGAACCTAGCTACACTCTAATCGAAGAAGGCCGTTGGATATCGCTGTATTCAACTCAGATACACGGGAGTATAGGCCTGACGTTTCCACATGTTTTTCTCACAACCTCTCCCAGCACCTACCATCAGGATGTTAGCAGCTAAGTCTACAGGCAGGCAGGATGCGGGTGGGTCCTGCCCTGAGCTCAGCTCTCAAAAGGAAGCATGCCTCGAAGCCAGCTTTCTACTAGCTGCCTTTTTATGGCCATGAGAACGTAGCAGCATTGTAAGTCAGGAGGTTCCATGTACACCGCTCTACTGCACCTGGAGACACAAGCATTGAAGCCTGCAGCTAGGCCCTTGTGTCCTATGAGCTTCTGACAAACTTGTCTAGTGAGGAGGTTCGAAATTCCATCTGAAGGCTGTGTGGAACTGTGAGGGACTGGGGGTGAGCTAAGTCTCAGAAGCAAGTACCCATTGGACACTGCGTTCAACTAGCTTCTCATGTAAGGAACTTAGTATGTAGCACCAAACTAAGAGAGCAGTTCCTCAAATATCTCTGGATTGGGATATGAGACACTAGTCGTGTGGGCCGGCACCTTCCACTAACTTCTCACAACCCTCTGTCACGCATCGAGGCTAGGCCTGATAGGAGCGAAGTGTATCTGCAGTCAGCATGTGGGAGGTACAGGGCATATTTTCAACTCAGAAGTGTGTATGCTTTGCAGGCAGATGTCTGCTAGACACTTATTGATGGGAGCTAGAAGCCGAGCTACACTCTAATTGAACAAGGACTTTGGCAATCGCTGTATTGAACTGAGATACACAAGAGTCCTAGCCTGTCACTTCCACATGCTTTTCACACATCCTCTGCCAGCACCTAACATAAGGATTCTATGACCTATGTCTACAGGCAGTTATGATGTGGGATGGTCATGCCCTGACCTCAGTTCTCACAATGAAACATGCCTAGAAGCCAGGTTTCAACTAGCTGCGTTCTTATGGCAGTGAGAACGTAGCAGCATTCTGAGTCAGGAGGTTGCAAGATTACCACTCTACTGCACCTGGAGACACTTTCCAGGCCTGCATTATTCCACTTGCGTCTCACCAGCTTCTGACAAACGTCTCTGGTCAAGATGTTTGAAACTCATTCTGCAGGCAGTGTGGAACTGTGGGACTGGGTGTGAGTTCAACTCTCAGAAGTAAGTTGCCTTAGGACACGGGGTTCAGGTAGCTTCTCACGTATGGAACTTAGTATGTAGCACCAGTCTAAGACAGGAATTACTAGGAAATCACTGGATTGAGCTTGGAGGTACTAGTCTTGTGTGCCAGCACCTTCCACTTCCCTCTCACAACACTTCAGTAACGCATCGAGCCTAGGCTTGTTAAGAGCGAAGTGTACCTGCAGGCAGGATTTGGGAGGTACAGGCCATAAGCTCAACTCTCAGAAGTGTGTATGCCTGGGCGGTAGATGTCTGCTACCCACTCATATTTGGAGGTTAGAACCTAGCTAGAGGGATCCCTGGGTGGTGCAGGGGTTTAGCGCCTGCCTAAGGCCCAGGGCGCAATCCTGGAAACCCAGGATCGAATCCCACATCGGGCTCGCAGTGCATGGAGCCTGCTTCTCCCTCTGCCTATGTCTCTGACTCTCTCTCTCTCTCTCTCTCTCTCTCTCTTTGTGTGTGTGTGACTATCCAAAATAAATTAATTAATTAAAAAAAGAACCTAGCTACACTCTGAATAAAGAAGGCCATTGGACATCGCCATATTCAAAACAGATACACGTGAGTACAGGCCTGTCGCTTCCACATGCGTTTCTCACAACTTCTCCCAGCACCTAACATTAGGATGATAGCAGCTACATCTACAGGCAGACAGGATGCGGGGGGGTCCTGTCTTGAGCTCAGCTCTCAAAAGGAAGCATGGCACAAAGCTGTAGTACAGGAGGTTCAATGAATACTGCTGTACTACACCTGGAGACACAACCATAAAGCCTGCGACTTGCCCCCAACGTACCATGAGTTTATGGCATACATTTCTAGTGAGGATGTTCAAAAGTCCACGTACACGCAGTGTGGAATTGTGAGGGACTGCGTGTGAGCTAAACTCTCAGAAGTAAGTTGCATTTGGACAAGGCGTTCAGCTAGCTTCTCACCTATGGAACTTAGTATGTAGCACCAGTCTGAGACAGGAATTACTAGGAAATCGCTGGATTGAGCTTCGAGGCACTAGTCTTGTGTGCCGGGACATTCCACTTACCTCTCACAACACTTCTGTCACGCATCGAGCCTAGGCCTGTTAGCAGCGAAGTGTACCTGCAGGCAGGATGTGGGAAGTACAGGTCGTAAGCTCAACCCTCAAAAGTGTGTACGCCTGGGAGGCAGATGTCTGCTATCCACTCGTACATGGGAGTTAGAAACTAGCTACACTCTGATTGAAGAAGGCCGTTGGAAATTGCTTTATTCAACTCAGATACACTGAGTTCAGGCCCAACGCTTCCACATGCTTTTCTCACAACCTCTCCCAGCACCTAACATAAGGATGTTAGCAGCTACGTCTCCAGTCAGGCAGGATGCGGCAGGGGCCTGCCCTGAGCTCTGCTCTCAAAAGGAAGCATGCCTGCAAGCCAGCTTTCCCCTAGCTGAGTTGTTATGGCCGTGAGAACGTAGCAGCATTGTAAGTCAGGACCTCCTGTCAATACCGCTCTCCCGCACCTGGAGTCGCAACCATTGAAGCCTGCAGCTTGCCCCTTGCGTCCCATGAGCTTCTGACAAACATGTCTAGTGAGGATGTTCGTAACCATGTGCAGGCAGTGTGGAATTGGGAAGGACCGCGTGTCAGCTCATCTCGCAGAAGGAAGTTCCCCAGAGAGACAGCTTTCAACGAGGTACTTGGGTTTGGAAGTTTGTATGCAGCTCCCTTCTGAGGGAGGAATTGCTCAGAAGTCGCTGGATTGAGCTAAGAGACACTTGCCGCTCACAAAGCTTGTGTCCCGTATCTAACGAAATCCTTTGGAAGCGAAGCTTACAGGTGGTCAGCGTGTGGGAGGTACAAGCCATAAGCTCAATCCAAAGGAGTGTGCGTGCCTTGGAGGCAGCCGTCTGCTAGGCGCAAAATTGACAAGGCAGACCCTTGGTTCTCACTTCGCTACTGTCCCGCATACAACCAAATGCTGTGGAAGCAGACCATACAGGCAGTCCGGATGGCCGAGGTAAAGGCCATGAGCTCACCTCTCAGAAGTGTGTATGCTTTGCAGGCCGATGTCTGCTAGACACTTCTTCAGGGGAGCCAGAACCGATCTACACTCGAATTGAACAAGGACGTTGGCAATCGCTGTATTGAACTCAGATACACGAGAGTGCAGTCCTGGCACTTCCGCTTGCATTTCTCCAACCTCTCCCAGCATCTCACTTAAGGATGTTAGCAGCTATGACTATGGGCAGGCAGGATGCGGGAGGGTCCTGCCCTGAGCTCAACTCTCACAAGAGAGTATGCCCAGAATCCAGCTTTCAACTAGCTGCGTTCTAATGGCCGTAAGATCATAGCAGTCTTCTAACTCAGGAGGTTCGAAGAATACCACTCTACTGCACTTGGAGACACCTTCCAGGCCTGCATTATTCCACTTGCTTCTCACAAGCTTCTGACAAACGTCTCTGGTGAAGATGTTCAAAACTCATTCTGCGGGCAATGTGGAACTGTGAAGGATTGGGTGTGAACTCAACTCTTGGAAGAGAGATGCTTTTGGACTTGGGGTTCAGCTAGCTCTCACGTATGGAACTTAGTATGTAGCACCTGTCTAAGACAGGAATTACTAGGAAATCGCAGGATTGAGCTTCGAGGCACTAGTCTTGTGTGCCGGGACTTTCGTCTTATCTCTCACAACACTTCAGTCACTCATCGAGCCTAGGCCTGTTACCAGCGCAGTGTACCTGGAGGAGGATGTGGGAAGTACAGGGCATAAGCTCAACTCTCAAAAGTGTGTACGCCTGGGAGGCTGATGTCTGCTACCCACTCGTACATGGGAGTTAGAAATTAGCTACACTCTTTGAAGAAGGCCGTTTGAAATCGCCATATTCCACTCTGATAATGGTGAGTAGAGGCCTGATACTTCCACATGCAAATGGAATCGAAACAAATAGCATCGCATCGAATAGAATCAGAAAGAATGAATTGGAAACTATCGTATCGATACAAAAAAAATCGAATCGAATCAGATCGAATCCAAAAAGATCGAATCGCATCGAATTGAAAAGAATCGAATCGAATCGAAAATAATTGAAACAAATCAAATAAAAAGGAATTGAATAGAAAAAAATCGAATCTAAAAGAAATGAATTGAATCGAATCGAAAAGAATCGAATCGAAAAGAATCAAATCGAAAAGAATTCACTCGAAGAGTTTCGATTCGAATCGAATTGAATCGAAAGGAATCTAATCGAACCAAAAAGATTCGAATGAAATAAAAAGAAATGAATCAAAAAGATTCGAATCGAATCGATTCATAAGAATCGAATCTAATCGAATCGAAAAGTATCAAATCCAAATGAATCTAATCGAAAAGAATGGAATCAAAAAGAATCGAATTGTTTCAGAAAAAACGAATCGAAGTGAATCGAATCGAAAAGAGTTGAATCGAATCGATTTTAAAAGAAAGGAATTCGAATCGAAAAGACTCGAATCGAAAGATTCAAATCAAATCAAATCAAAACAAAAAGAATCAAATCAAATAGAATCGAAAAGAAACTAATCGAAAACTATCATATCGAAAAGAAAAGAATCGTATCGAATCAAAAAAATCGAATCGAATTATATCGAAAAGGATCTAATCAATTCTAAACGAATCAAAAAGAATCGAATCGAATCAAAAAGAATCGAATGGAATAGGAAATAATCGAAATAAATCAAATAAAAAAGAATCGCATAGAAAAAATCGAATCGAATCGAAAAGAATCAAAGCTAATCGAAAAGAATTGAATCAAATCGAATCGAAAACAATCGAATCCAATCGAATCGAATCCAAAACAATTGAATCGAAGAGTTTCAAATCAAATCGAATTGAATCGAAAAGAATCTAATCGGGGATCCCTGGGTGGCGCAGTGGTTTGGCGCCTGCCTTTGGCCCAGGGCGTGATCCTGGAGACCCGGGATTGAATCCCACATCGGGGTCCTGGTGCATGGAGCCTGCTTCTCCCTCTGCCTATGTCTCTGCCTCTCTCTCTCACTGTGTGCCTATCATAAATAAATAAAATAAATTTTAAAAAAAGAAAAGAATCTAATTGAACCAAAGAGATTCGAATGGAATCAAAAAGAAACGAATCAAAAAGAATTGAATTGAATCGATTCGAAAAGAATCGAATCTAATCCAATCAAAAACTATCGAATCCAAATGAATCTAATCGAATAAAAGTGGAATCAAAAAGAATCGAATTGTTTCAGAAAAAACGAATCGAACTGAATCGAATCGAATAGAATTGAATGGAATCGATTTGAAAAGAAAGGAATTTGACTCGAAAAGACTCGAATCGAAAGATTCGAATCAACTCTAATCGAAACAAAAAGAATCGAATCAAATAGAATCGAAAAGAAACTAATCGAAAACTATCTTATCGAAAAGAAAAAAATCGTATCTAATAAAAAAATCGAATCAAATCGAATCGGAAAGGATCTAATCAATTCTAAACGAATCAAAAAGAATCGAAAGGAACCGAAAAGAATCGAATCGAATAGAATAGAAAATAATCGAAACAAATCAAATAAAAAAGAATCGAATAGAAAAAAATCGAATCGAATCGAAAAGAATCAAATCGAATCGAAAAGAATTTAATTGAATCAAATCAAAAACAATCGAATCCAATCGAATCCAATCGAAATCAATCGAATCGTAGAGTTTCGAATCGAATCGAATTCAATCGAAGAGAATCTAATCGAACCAAAAACATATGAATGGAATAAAAAAGAAACGAATTAAAAAGAATCAAATCGAATTGTATCGAAAAGAATCGAATCGAATCGAAAATAATCGAATCCAAATGAATCGAGTCGAAAGGAGTGGAATCGAAAAGAATCGAATCGTTTAGAAAGAAACAAATCGAATTGAATTGAATCAAATAGAAAATAATTGAAACGAATCGAATTGAAAAGAATAGAAAAGAACTGAATCGAATTGAATCGAAAAGAATCAAATCGATTCGAAAAGAATCGAATCGAAAAAAAAGAAAAGAATCGAATCGAATCGAAAAGAATCGAATCCAAAAGAATCGAATCGAAGATCGAATCGAAAAGAATGGAATCGATTCGAAAAAACCGAATCGAAGAGACTCGAAAAGAATCGAATCGAATAAAAAAAATCAAATCAAATCGAAAAGAATCTAATCGAATAGAAAAGAATCGAATCAAATCGATTTGAAAAGAAAGACATTCGAATCGAAAAGAATCGAATCGAAAAGATTTGAATCGAAACGAATAAAAAAAATCGAATGGAATCACACCAAATCAAAAGAATTGAATCGAATGGAAGTGAAAATAATAGAATCAAATCGAATCGAATCAAAAAGAATCGAATCGAATCGAATCGAAAAGAATCGAATCGAATCGATTCGAAAAGAAAGGAATTCAAATCAAAAACATTCGATTAGAAAGATTAGAATCGAATCGAATTGAATCGAAAAGAATAGAATCAAATCAAATAGAAAAGAAACGAATAGAAAACTGTCGAATGGAAATGAAAAAAATCGAATCGAATCGTATCGAAGAGAATCGAATCGAATCGAAAAAGATCGAATGGAATCGAATATAAGAATCTAATCGAATCTAATAAAAAAATTGAATCGAATCGAAAAGGATCAAATCGAATTTTATCGAATGGAAAAGAATCAAATCAAATCAAAAAGAATCGAATCGAATCGAAAAGGATCGAATCGAATCAAATCGAATAGAAAGGAATCAAATCGAATCGAAAAGAATCGAATCGAATCAAATCGAAAAGAGGGATCCCTGGGGGGCACAGCGGTTTAGCGCCTGCCTTTGACCCAGGGCACGATCCTGGAGACCCAGGATCGAATCCCACGTCGGGCTCCCGGTGCATGGAGTCTGCTTCTCCTTCTGCCTGTGTCTCTGCCTCTCTCTCTCTCTCTCTCTCTCTTTCTGTGTGATTATCATAAATAAATAAAAATTAAAAAATATATTAAAAAAACAAATCGAAAAGAATCGAATCAAATTGATTCGAAAAGAAAGAAATTCATATAGAAGAGGCTAGAATTGAAAATAATCGAAACGAATTGAATCGGAAAATATCGAATCGAATCGCACCGAATCGAAAGAATCGAATCGAATGGAAGTGAAAATAATCGAATTGAATCGAATCGAATCAAAAAGAATCGAATCAAATTGAATCTAATCGAAAAGAATCAAATCGAATCGATTCGAAAAGAAAGGAATTCAAATAAAAAACACTTGAATAGAAAGATTCGAATCAAATCGAATAGAAAAGAAACGAATAGAAAACTATCAAATGGAAATGAAAAAAATCGAATCGAATCGAATCAGAGAGAATCGAATCGAATCGAAAAAGATAGAATTGAATCGAATATAAGAATCGAATCGAATCGAATTGAAAAGAATCGAATCGAATCAAAAAGGATCGAATCAAATTGTATCGAATAGAAAAGAATCAAATCAAATCGAAAAGAATCGAATCGAATCGAATAGAAAAGAATCGAAAAAATCTAATAAAAAAGAATCAAATCGAATCTAAAATATCGAATCGAATGGAAAAGAATCAAATCGAATGGAAAAGAATCTAATCGAATCGAATCGTTTGGTAAAGAAAGGAATTCGAATCAAAAAGACTCGAACCATAAGATTCTAATCGAATCGAATCAAAAAGAAACGAACCAAAAACTATCAAATCGAAACGAAAAAAATCAAATCGAATCGAATCGAAAAGAATCGAAGAAATCTAATAAAAAAGAATCGAAAATATCGAATCGAATTGAAAAGAATTGAATTGAATCGAATCCAAAACAATCGAATCGAATCGAATCGAATCAAAAAGAATTGAATCTAAGAGTTTCTTTTTTTTTTTTAATTTTTATTTATTTATGATAGTCACACACAGAGAGAGAGAGAGAGAGAGAGAGAGGCTGAGACACAGGCAGAGGGAGAAGCAGGCTCCATGCACCGGGAGCCCGACGTGGGATTCGATCCCGGGTCTCCAGGATCACGCCCTGGGCCAAAGGCAGGCGCCAAACCGCTGCGCCACCCAGGGATCCCGAATCTAAGAGTTTCGAATCGAATCTGATTGAATCGAAAAGAATCTAATCGAAACAAAAATATTCGAATAGAATCGAAAAGAAACGAATCAAAAAGAATCGAATCGAATTGAAAAGAATCGAATTGAATCGAATCGAAAAGAATCGAATCCAAATAAATCAAGTCGAAAAGAGTGGAATCGAAAAGAATCGAATCGATTAAAAAAACGAATCGAATTGAATCGAATCGAATCGAAAATAATCGAATCAAATCGAATTGAAAAGAATACAAAAGAATCGAATCGAATCGAATCAAAAAGAATCGAATCGAATCGAACCGAAAAGAATCAAATTGAATCGAAAAGAATCGAATCAGGGATCCCTGGGTGGCGCAGTGGTTTAGCGCCTGCCTTTGGCCCAGGGCGCGATCCTGGAGGCCTGGGATCGAATCCCACATTGGGCTCCCTGCATGGAGCCTGTTTCTCCCTCTGCCTGTGTCTCTGCCTCTCTGTCTCTCTCTGTGTAACTATCATGAATAAATAAATAAAATCTTTAAAAAAAAAAAGAAAAGAATCGAATCGAATTGAACCGTAATGAAAAGAATCGAATCGAACTGAAAAGAATCAAATCGAATCGAAAAGAATTGAATCGAATGCAATCAAATAGAAAAGAATCGAATCGAATTGAAAAGAATCAAATCGAATTGATTGAATCAAAAAGAATCGAATCGAATCGCATCGAATCGAAAATAATTGAAATGAATTAAAAATAATCGAATCGAATTGAATCGAGAATAATTGGAATTGAATTGAATCGATAATCGAATCGAATCAAATCGAGTCGAGTCGAAAATAATCGAATTGAATCAAATCGAGTCGAAAAAATCGAATCAAATTGCATCGAATCAAAAGAAATTGAATCGTATTGAATCGATTCGAATTGAAAAGAATGGAATCGAATCGAAAAGTATCAAATCGAATCGAATCAAAAAAATCGAATCCAAAGAATCGAATTGTAGAGAATCTAATCGAAACGAAAAGATTCGAATCGAATCGAATCGAATCGAAAAGAATCGAATCTAAACGAAAAGAATCAAATCGAATCGAATCGAAAAGAATCAAATCGAATGGAAAAGAATCGAATAGAAAAGAATCAAATCGAATCGAAAAGAATTGAATCGAAAAGAATCGAATTGAATCAAATCGATTGAAAAATCGAATCAAAAAAATCAAAGAGAATCGAAACGAATCAAAACGAATCGAATCGAATCAAATTGAAAAGAATCATATTGAATCAAATCGAAAAGAATCTAATCGAATTGTATCGAATCAAAAAAAATCAAATCGAATCGAATCGAAAAGAATAGAATCGTATTTAATTGAATCGAAAAGAATCGAATCGAATCAAAATGAATCGAATCAAATTGAAAAGAATCGTATTGAATCGAATTGAATCGTAAAGAATCCAATCGAACATAATCGATTCGAATTGAAAAGAATCGAATTGAAAAGAATCAAATTGAGCCGAAAAGAAAGGTATCGAATCGAATAGAATCGAATCGAATGGTATCATTGAATTGAAAAGAATCGAATCATATCGAATTGAATTGAAAAGAATCAAATCGAATAGAATCGAAAAGATTCGAATTGAATCAAAAAGAATCGAATCATATCAAATCAAATCGAATAGAATTGAGTCAAATACAATGAAAAGAATCAAAACGAATCGAAAAGAATCGAATCGAATCGAATCAAATATTATCGAATCGAATCGAAAAGAATCGAATCATATCGAATTAAATCGAAAAGAATCGAATCAAATAGAACCAAAAAGAATCGAATCGAAAAGAATCGATTCCAATCGAATTGAATCGAAAAGAATCAAATCGAACAGTACCAAATCGAATTGATAAGAATCGAATCAAATAAAATCGAAAAGAATCTAATTGAAACGAAAAGAATCGAATCGAATCGAAAAGAATCGAATCGAATTGAAACAAAAAGAATCAAATCGAAAAGAATCAAATCGAATTGAAAAGAATCAAATCGAAAAAATTGAATCGAAAAGAATCGAGTTGAGTTGAATCGAATCGAAAAGAATCGAAATCATATCGAATCGAAAAGAATTGAATCGAATCGAATCGAAAACAATCGAATCGAATGAAATCGAATCGAATCAAATGAATCGAATTTAATCGAATCGAATTGAATAGAAAAGAATCGAATAGATTCTAATCAAAACGAATCGAAAAAATCGAAACGAATCGAATCATATCGAATGGAAAATAATCCATTCGAATCGAAAAGAATCGAATTGAACTGAATAGAAAAGAATCGAATCGAAATGTAACAAATCGAATCCAAATGATCGAATCGAATCAAATCGAAAAGAATCGAATCGAAACGAAAAGAATCGAATAGAATCGAACTGAAAATAATAGAATCTAATTGAATCAAATAGAATCGAATCGAACAGAATTGAATCGAACGAAAAGAATCTTATTGAATCGAATCGAAAAGAATCGAATCGAATCGAATGGAGAAGAATCAAATCGAATCGAATCGAAAAGAATTGAATCTAAAAGAATCAAATCGAAGAGAATCTAATCGAAACGAAAAGAATCAAATCGAATCGAAAAGAATAGAATCGAAACAAAAAGAGACGAATCGAATCAAATCGAAAAGAATTGAATAGAAAAAAATCGAATCGAATCGAATCAAAAAGAATCAAATTGAAAAGAATAGAATTGAAAAATTCGAATCGAATCGAATCGAAATGAATCGAATCGAATTTAATCGATTGAAAAGATCGAATCAAAAAACATCAAAGAGAATCGAAACGAATCGAAACAAATCGAATTGAATTGAAAAGAATCGTATCAAATCAAATCTAAAAGAATTGAATCGAATTGAATCAAAAAGAATGGAATCGAATTGATTCGCATTGAAAAGAATCAATCGAATCGTATTGAATCAAAAAGAATCGAATCAAATCGAAAAGAATCGAATCGAATTTAATCAAAAAGAATCAAATCGAATCGAATTGAATCGAAAAGAATTGAATCGAACAGTATCAAATAGAATTGAAAAGAATTGAATCAAATCGAAAACAATCGAATCGAAATGAAAGGAATCGAATCGAATCGAATTCGAAAGAATCGAATTGAATTGAAATGAGAAGAATCGAATCGAATTGCATCGAATCGAAAATAATTGAATCGAATTGAATAAAAAATAATCAAATCGAATTGAATCAAAAATAATTGGAATTGAATCAAATTGATAATCGAATCGAATCAAATCAAATCGAGTCGAATCGAAAATAATTGAATCGAATCAAATGGATTCAAAAACAATTGAATCGAATCGAATCGAATTGAAAAGAATCGAATTGAATCCAAAAGAATCAAACCGAATCCAAAAGAATCGAAAAGAATTGTATCAAGAAGAATCGAAATGAACTGAATCAAGTAGAATCAAATCGAAGCTAGGGGAAAAGAATCGAATCGAGTCAAAAATTATCTAAATGAATCCAATTAAAACCAAAAGAATTGAATCGAATCAAATCAAAAAGAATCGAATCAAAATGTAACAAATCGAATCCAAATGATCGAATCGAATCAAATCGAAAAGAATCGAATCGAAAAGAATCGAATTGAATTGAATCGATTCGAGAAGAATCGAATCGAATGGTATCGAATCGAAAAGAATCGAATCATCTCGAATTGAATCGAATCGAAGAGAATATAATCGAAACGAAAAGAATCGAATCGAATCGAATCAAAAAGAATCGAATCGAAACGACAAGAGGCGAATCGAATCGAATCAAAAAGAATCAAATTGAAAATAATCGAATCGAATTGAAAAGAATCGAATCAAAAAAATCGAATCGAATCATATCGAATTGAAAAGAATCAATCGAATCAAATTGAATAGAAAAGAATCGAATAGATTCGAATCGACACGAATCGAAAAAAATCGAAACGAATAGAATCATATCAAATAGAAAAGAATCGAATCGAATCAAAAAGAATCGAATCGAACTGATTCGAAAAGAATCGAATCGAACAGACCGAAAAGAATCGAATCGAAAAGAATCGTATCGAATCGAATCGAATAGAATCGAAAGAATTGAATCGATTCCAATCGACTTGAATCAAAAAGAATCGAATCGAACAGTATCGAATCTAATTGAAATGAATCGAATCAAATAAAATAGAAAAGAATCAAATCGAAACGAAAAGAATCGAATCGAATCGAATTGAAAAGAATTGAATCGAATCGAAAAGAATCGAATCGAAATGAAAAGAATCGAATCGAATCAATCGAAATGATTGAATTAAAAAGTATCGAATTGAATCGAATCAAATCGAATCGTATCGAATCAAAAAGAATCAAATCAAATCAAATCGAAAAGAATAGAATCGTATTTAATTGAATCTAAAAGAATTGAATCAAAAAGAATTGAGTCGAATCAAAACGAATCGAATCAAATCGAAAAGAATCGTATCGAATCGAATCGAATTGAATCGAAAAGAATCGGATCGAATCTTATATACTAGAATCAAAAAGAATAGAGTCAATTCGAATCGAAAATATCAAACTGAATAGAAAAGAATCGAATCGAAAAGAATCGATTCAAATAGAAAATAATCGAATTGAATCAAAACGATACGAAACGATACGAAACGAATCGAATCGAAAATAATAGAATCGAATCGAACCTAATCGAACTGAAAATAATCAAATTGAATCGAATTGAAAATAATCGAATCAAATCATATTGAAAATAATTGAATCGAATCTAATAGAAAATAATCGATTCGCATTGAATCGGATCGAAAATAATCGAATTGAATTGAATTGAAAATAATGAAATTGAATCGAAAATAATCGAATCGAAAGTAATCTTATAGAATCGAAAATAATCGAATCGAATCGAATCGAAAATAATTGAACTGAATCGACCGAATTGAGTTGAAAATCAAATCGAACCGAATTGAATCGAAAATAATCGAATCGAAATGAAAAGAATCGAATCGAATCGAAAAGAATCGATCGAATCAAAAATAATCAGATCAAATCGAAAATAATTGAATCGAATCCAATCAAGTCGAATCAAAAATAATCAAATTGAATTCAAATGAATCGAAAATAATTTAATCGAACCGAAATGAATCGAATCAAATAAAAAATTATCGAATCGAATTGAATAAAAAATAATCGAATCTAATGCAATCGAATCGAATTGAAAATATGTGAATAGCATCGAATTGAATCGAAAATAATCAAATCGAATCGATAAGAATCGAATCAAATCGAATCGAAAATAATCTAATCAAACCATTGAATTGAGTCGAATAAAAAATAATCGAATCGCATCGAAAAGAATCAAATTGAATCGAATCGAATCGAACCGAATGAAAAGAATCGATCAAATCGAAAAGAATCAAATCGAATTGAAAAGAATCGAATCGAAAAGTATCAAATCGAATCGAAAAGAATCGAATCGAATCGAATTGAAAAGAATAGAATTGATTCGAAAACATTCGAATCGAATTGAATCAACCCGAAAAGAATTGAATCAAATCGAAAAAAATCTAATCGAATCAAAAAGAATCGAAACGAAACGAAAGATTTGAATCGAATTGAATCGAATCAAAAGGAATCGAATCGAATCGAAAAAATCGAATCGAATCGAAAAGAATCGAATCGAATTGAATAGAAGAGAATCAAATCGAAAAGAATAGAATTGAATCGTATTAAAGAATCGAATCAAATCGAATGGAAAAGAATCGAATTGAATCGTAAAGAATCGAATTGAATCGCATCGAAAAGATTTGAATCGAATCGAACTGAAAAGAATCGAATTGAAACGAAACGAATCAAAAAGACTCGAATCGAATCGAATCGAAAAGAATAAATCGAATAAAATTGAATCGAATAGAAAAGAATCTATCTAATCGAAAAGAATTGAATCGATAAGAATCGAATTGAAAGAATTGAATCAAATCGATTCGAATCGAAAAGAATTGAATTGAAAGGAATCGAATCGAAAAGAATCAAATCGAATCAAATCCCTAACCTTAACCCCTAACCCCTAACCCTTAACCCCTAACACTAAACCTATCCTAACCCTAAGCCTTAACCCTAACCCTTAACCCTAACCCTAACCCTAACCATAACCATAACGCTAACCCTAACCCTAACCCCTAACCCCTAACCCTAACCCTAAACCTACCCCGAACACTAACCCTAAACTTAACCCGTACCCTAACCAAACCCGTACCCTAACCCTAACAGGTACACTAACACTAACCTGTACCCCAACCCTAACCCGTACCCTAACCCGTACACTAACCCTAAGCCCATACCTAACCCGTACACTAACCCGTCCCCTAAACCTAACCTAACCAGTACTCTAACACTAACCCGTACCCTAACACGAATCCTAAACCTAACCCTAACACGTACCTAACCATAACCCTAACCCTAACCCCTAACCCTAAACCCTAACACCTAACCCTATCCCTAAACCCTAACCGCTAACGCTAACCCTAAACCAAAACCTAACGCTAACCCCTAACCCTAACCTTAACCCCTACCCCTACCCCTAACCTGAACCCCTAACCACTAACCCTAAACCTAACCCTAACCTTTAACCCTAAACCTTAACCCTAACCCTAACCCTAATCCTAACACTAACCCAAACCCAACCCTAAACCCTAACCCTAACCTTAACCCCTAACCTTAACCCTAACACTAACACTAACCCTAACAACTAACCCCTAACCCTAGCCCTACCCCCTAACCGCTAACCCCTAACCCTACCCCTAACCCAAACCCTTAACACTAACACTTAACCCTAGCCCTAAACCTAACCCCTCACCCTAACCATAACCCTAACACTAACCCTAACATTAACCCTAACCCCTAACTCTAATCCTAACCCTAAACCTAATCTGAAACCTAACCCATAAACTAACCCGTACCCTAACCCTAACACTCACCCATAACCTAAACCTAACCCTAAACTGTACCCTAACTCTAACCCGTACCCTAAACGTAACCCGGACCCTAACCCTAACCCTATCCCGTATAGTAACCCTACCCCTAAAACTTACACTAACCCTAACCCTAAACCATACCCTAACCCTAACCCGTACCCTAACCCGTACCCTGACCCTAACCCGAACCCTAACCCGTACACTAACCAGTACCCTAACCCTAACCCTAACCTCTTCCCTAACCCTAACCATAACCTGTACTCTAACCGTAACCCGTACCCTAACCCTACCCCTAACCCTAACCCTAACCCCTAACCCTAACACTAACCATCACCCCTCACCCTAACCCTAACCCTAAACCTAACCCTAACAATAACCCTAACCTTAACCCTAAACATAAACCGAAACCTAACCCATACACTAACCCATAACCTAACCCTAACCCTAACCCGTACCCTACCCTAACCCTAACCCGGACTCTAACCCTAACCCATACCCTAAACCTAACCCTAACCCTAACCTGTACCTTACCCCTAATCTTACCTGCACCCTAACACTAACCTGTACCCTAATCCTAACCTGTACCCTAACCCGTACCCTAACCCGGATCATAACCCTAACCATAACCCTAACCCCTAACCCCTAACCCTAACCCTAACCCAAACCCCTATCCCTAAAACTAACCCAAACCCCTAACTCTAACCCTAACCCTAACCCTAAAACCAGCCCCAACCCTAAACCTAACCCTTACCCCTAACCCCTAACCCTAACCCTAACCCAAGCCCCTATCCCTAAACCGAACCATAACCCTTAACCCTAAACCTTAACACTAACCCTAACCTTAACCCATATCCTAAACCTAATTCCTAACCCTAACCGTAACCGTTACTGTAACCCTAACCCTAACCCCCAACCCTAACCCTAACCCCGAACCCACAACCCCTAAACCTAACCCTAACCCTAACCCTTAACCCTAACCCTTAACCTGAACCCTAACCCTAACCCAAAACCTAACCCCTAACCCTAACCCAAACCTGTAACCCCTAACCCTAACCCTAACCCTAACCCTTAACCCTACCCTTAACCCTAACCCTAACCCAAACCCTAACCCTAACCCCGAACCCTAACCGTAACCCCAAACCTTAACCCTAACCCTAACGCTAACACTACCCCTAACCCCTAACCCTAACCTCTAACGCTCTCCGTAACCCTTAACCTCAACACTTAACCCTAAACCTAAACCTAAACCTTACCCTAACCCTAACCGAACCCTAACCGTAACCCGTACCCTAACCCTAACCCGTACCCTAACCCTGAACCATACCCTAACCCCAACCTTAACCCGTACCCTAACCCTAACCCGTATCCTAACACTAACCCGTACCCTAACCCTAACACATAACCTAAATCTAACCCTGACCCTAACCCAAACAATTCCCTAACCCTAATCCTAACCCGTGCCCTAACCCTTACTCTAACCCCAACCCTAACGCTAACCCGTACACTAACCCTAAATGGTACCCTAACACTAACCCTAACCCGTACCATAATCCTAACCCTAAAATTAACCCGAACCCGTAACCTAACCCTATACCGTACCCTACCCTAACCCTAACCATAACCCGTACCCTAAGACTAAAACTACCCCTAAACCTAACCCTAACTCTAATCATAACACTAACCTTATCTCTAAACCTAACCCTAAACCTAACCTAACCGTAACCCTCACCCTAACCGTATCCGTAACACATAAACTAACCCTAACCCTAACCCTAACCCATAAACTAAACCTAACCCTAACCCTAAACAGTGCCCTAACCCTAACCCTAACATGTACCTTAACCCTAACCCTAACACTAAACCTAACCCTAAGCCGTACCCTAACCCTAACCCTAACTCCTACCCTAACGGTAACCCTAACCCTAACACTAACCCCTAACCCCTAACCCTAACCCCTAACCCCTAACCCTAACCCGAATCCAAACCCCTAACCCCTAACCAAAACGCTTAACCCTAACCCTTAACCATAACCCTAACCCTAACTCCTAACCCTAACCCTAACCCTAACCCACCCTAACCCTAAACCGTACCCTACCCTAACCCTAAGCCATAACCCGTACCGTCACACTAAAACTACCCCTAAGCTAACCCTAACACTAATCATAACCCTAACCCAATCTCTAAACCTAACCCTAACCCTAACCTAACCCTAAACCTCACCTTAACCCTATCCCTAACATGTAAACTAACCCTAACCCTAACCCGTAAACTAAACCTAACCCTAACCCTAAACAATACCTTAACCCTAACCCTAACATGTACCTTAACCCTAACCTTAACCCTAAACCTAACCCTAAGCCGTACCCTAAACCTAACCTTAACCAAAACCCATACCCTAACTCTAACACTAACTCTCCCGAACCCTAACCCTAACCCGTACCCTAACCCTAACCCTAATCTGTACCCTAACCCATACCATGACCCTAAACCTAACCTGTACCCTAAACCTAACCCTAACCGTAACCTGAACCCTAACTCTAACCTGTACCCTAACCCTAAACCATAACGTAACCTGTACCCTAACCTGTACCCTAACCCGTACCCAAACCCTAATCCTATCCCGTTCCCTAACCCAAACCCTAACACTAACCCATACACTAACCCGGAACCGTACCTGTACCCTAACCCATAAACAAACCCATACCCTACCCCTAACCCTAACCTGAACCCGTACCCTAAGCCTAACCCTAACCCCAACCCTAACCCTAACCCGTTCCCTAACCCTAACCCAAAACGTATCCCATACCCTAACCCGAACCCTAACCCTAACCGAAACCTAACCGTAACACTAACCCTAACCATAACCTACCCTAACCCTAACCCTAACCCGTAACCTAACTCAAACCCTAACTCTAACCGTAAACCTAACCCTATCCTGTACCCTAACCCTAACTCTAAACCTAACCCTAACCCGTACCCTAAACCTAACCCAAACCCTAACCGTTACCAATACACTAACCCATACCTTAACCCGTACCGTAATCCATACCATATCTCTAAACCGTACCCTAAACCTAACCCTAACCCGTACCCTAACCCTAATCTGTACCCTAACCTAAGCCTAAACCGAACCCTAATCATAACCCTAACACTAACCCTAACTAGTAGCCTAACCCTAACCTGAACCCTAAACATAACCCGAACTCTAATTCTAACCCTAACCCGTACTATAACCCTAACCGTAACCCTAACCTGTAACCTAACCCTAACCCTAACGCTAAACAGTACCCTAAACCTAACCCTATCCCATACACTAACCCTAAACCTAACCCTAACCTAACCCTAAACCTAACCTAACCTTAACCCATACCCTAAACCTAACCCGTACCCTAATGCTTACCCTAACCCTCACCCGTACCCTAACCCAAACTCTAACCCATACCCTAACCCTAACCTTACCCCAACCCTAAACCTAACAAAACCCAATCCCTAATCCTAACCCTAACCTAATCCTAACCTTAACCCTTACCCTATCCCTAACCCTAACTCGTAACCTAACCCTAACCCTAACCCTAAACAGTACCCTAACTTTAACCCTAACCCGTACCCTAATCCTAACCCTAACCGTAAACCTAAACCGAACCCTAACCCGTACCCTAACCCTAACACTAACACTTACCCGTACCCTAATTCGTAACCTAACCCGAACCCTAACCCGTAACCTAACCCGTAACCTAACCCTAATCCTAACCCGAAGCCTACCCCTAACCCTGAACCTACACCTAACCCTAACCTGAACCCTAACCCTAACCCTAACCCTAACCCTAACCCTAACCCTAAGCTTAAACAGGACCCTAACCCTAACCCTAACCCGTAACCTAACCCAAACTTTACAGCATTGGAAGTCAGGTCATTCCATGAATGAAGCTCTACTGCACCTGGAGACACAAGCGTTGAAGCCTGCAGCTTGCCCCTTGCGTCCCATGAGGGTCTGACAAACATGTCTAGTGAGGAGGTTCGTAACTCCATCTGCAGGCAGAGTGGAACTGGGAAGGACCGCGTGTCAGCTCACCTCGCAGAAGGAAGTTCCCCAGAGAGACAGCTTCCAACGAGGTACTCAGGTTTGGAAGTTAGTATGTAGCTCCCTTCTGAGGGAGGAATTCCTCTGAAGTCGCTGGATGGAGCTAAGAGAAACTTGCCTCTCACAAAACTTGCGTCCCGTATCGAACGAAATCCTTTGGAAGTGAAGCGTACAGCGGTTCATCATGTGGGAGGAACAAGCCATAAGCTCATCCAAAAGAATGTGCATCACTTGGAGGCAGGTGTCCGGTAGTCGCGAATTACAATGCAGACACTTGGTTCTCACTCCGCTACTGTCCTGCATAGAACGGAATGCTGTGGAAGCGATCCGTACAGGCCGTCAGATTGTGGGAGGTACAGGCCATAAGCTCAACTCTGAGAAGCGTGTATGCTTTGCAGGCAGATGTCTGCTAGCCACTCTTTTATGGGAGTTAGAACCCAGCTACAGTTTAATTGAACAAGGCTGTTGGAAATCGCTGTATTGAACTCAGTTACACGTGACTACAAGCCTGAAACGTCTACATGCTATTCACAACCTCTTCCAGCACCTAACATAAAGATGTTAGGACCTATGTGTACAGGCAGTCAGGTAGCGGGAGGGTCCCGCCCTCACCTCAACTCTCACAAGGAAGCATGTCTAGAAGCCAGCTTTCAACTAGCTGCATTCTTCTGGCCCTGAGAACTGTATTCTAACTCAGGAGGTTCCAAGAATACCACTCTACTCCACCTGGAGACACCTTCCAGGCCTGCATTATTCCACTTGCGTCTCACAAGCTTCTGACAAGCTTCTCTGGTGAAGACGTTGGAAACACATTCTGCAGGCAGTGTGGGCTGTGAGGGACTGCGTGTGAGCCCAACTCTCGGATGTAAGTTGCCGTTGGATGCAGGGTTCAATTAGCTAGTATGGAACTTAGTATGTAGCACCAGTCTAAGACAGGAATTACTAGGAAATCGCAGGATTGAGCTTGGAGGCACTACTCTTGTGGGCCTCACCTGGACGAGGTGACTGGTTCTCACCTGGGACTCACCTGGACCTGATAACTTCGCTCCACTCTTTGGCCTCACCTGGCCCTGATGACTCTGGGCCCCACCTAGGCCTCAATCTGGACCTGGTGACTGTGGTCCCCACCTGGGTCTCACCAGGACCTGGTGACTCTCGTTCCCACATGAACCACACCTGGACCTGGTGACTGTGGTGTTCTTGTAGACTCACATTTACCTGGTGACTCCGGTCCCCACCAGGGCCTCACCTGGATCTGGTGACTCTGGCCTGCAGGTTGGCCTCACCTGGGCCTGGTGAGTGGGGTTGCCACCTGGGCCTCACCCATACCTGGTCACACAGGTCCCCACGTGGGCCTCACTTGGACCTGGTGAATCTGGTCCTTACCTGGTCCTCACCCTGAATTGGTAACTCTGGTCACCACCTGGGCCTCACCTGGACCTGGTGAATCTGGTCCCCATCTGGGCCTCACCCAGTCCTGGTGACTTTGTTCCCCACCTGGACCTGATTGCTGTGGACTCCTTCTTGGCCTCACCTGGAACTGGTGACTCTGATCCTAACTGGGCCTCACCCAGATCTGGTGACTCTGGTCCTCCCCTGTGGACCACTATGACCTGGTTACTCTGTTCCACACCTGAGCCTCACCTGGACATGATGACTCTGGATCCTCTCTGGGCCTCACCCTGACATGGTGACTCTGATCCCTATCTGGATGTCACCTGGACCAGGTGAATCTGGTACCCCTCTAGGCCTCAACTAGACCTGGTGACTCTGGTCCTCAACTGGGCCTCACCAGGGCCTAGTGAATATGCTCCCCACCTGCGCCTCATCTGGACCTGGTGACTCTCGTTCTACCTGGGCATCATCGGGACATGGTTACTCTATTCCCCACTGGGACTGACCTGATCCTGGTAACTCTGGTCCTGACTTTGGCCTCTTCTGTACCAGGTGACTCTGGCTCCACCTGGGCCTCACCTGGAACTGATGACTCTGATCATCAGCATGGCCTCACCTGACCTGGTGACTGTGGTTCCCATCGGGACCTTACCTGGACCTCATGTCTCTGGTCTCACCTGGGCCTCACCAGGACCTGGTGTCTCTGGTACCCACCTGGGTAGCATCAGGATATGGTTGCACTGTTCACTAACAGTGACCCAGCTGGACCTATTAACTCTGGTCTTCACCTGGGCCACACCTGGACATGGTGACACTGGTTCCCACCTGGGTCTCACCTGGACCTGGTGAGTCGGATCCCCTCCTGGTCCTCACCTGTAACTGGTGATTCTCGTTCCCACATGGACATTATGTGGACCTGGTGGATGAAGTGTTTCTAGCTTTTCATGTACCTCGTAACTCTGGTCCCCACCAGGGCCTCACCGGGACCTGGTGAGTGTGGTTGCCACCTGCACCTCACCTGGACCTGGTGATTCTGGTCTGCAACTAAGACTACCCTGGATCTGGTGACTGTGGTCCCCACCTGGGCTTCACCTGGATTTGGGGACTCCGATCCCCATCTGGGCCTCACCTGGCCCTGTTGACTATGGTCCTCAACTGGGCATAATTGGGACCCGGTGACTGTGTTCCACAACTGGACCTCACCTGGACCAGGTGACTCTGGTCCCCCTCTGGGTCTCACCGTGCCCTAGTGACTGTGAACCCCACTTTGGCCTGACTTGGACCTGCTGACCCTGGTTGCCACCTGCACCTCACCTCGAACTGTTGACTCTGGTTCTTTCAAGGGTCTCCCCTGTACCTGGTGATCCTGGTCCCCACCTGGGCCTCACCTGGACGTGGTGACTCTTGTCACCACCGCGGACTCACCTGGACCTGCTTACTGTGTTCCACACCTGGGCCTCAAGTAGACCTGTTGACCATGGTCCCCAAGCCGGCCTCACATGGACCTGTTGCCTCTGATCCCCACCGGGGCCTCACGTGTACCTGGTAACTCTGGTCCTCACCTGGGCCTCATCTGGACCTGGTGACTCTGGTCCCCACCTGGGCTTCACCTGGATATGGTGACTCTGGTCCCCACCTGGACTTCACCTGGATCTGGTGACTCTGGTCCCCACCTGGACCTCTCCTGGACCTGGTGACTCTCTTTCCAACATGGACCTCACCTGGATCTGGTGACTCTGGTCCTCAGTTTGGCCTCACCTGGACCTGGTGTCTCTTGTCCCCACTTTGACCTAACTCAGAACTGCTGAATCTTGCCCCACCTAGGCCGCACCCAGACCTGGTGACTCTTGTCCCCAGCTATGCCTCAATTCGACCTGATGAATCTGGTCCTCAGGTGGGCCTCACATGGACCTGGGACTCAGCTGGATAGAGTGGCTCTGGTTCCCACAAGGGGCTCACCTGATACTGCTGACTGTGGTCTTATTCTATGCCTCACCAGGACCGAGTGATTCTGATCCCCATCTGGGCCCTGCATGGCCCTAGTGACTCTGGTCCTCACCCAGGCATCACTGGGACCTGGATACTCTATTCCACACCTGGGCCTCACTTTGACCAGGGACCTCTGGTCCCATTCTGGGCCTCAAACTAAAATGGTTACTCTGGTTCCCCCTCTGGGCCTCACCGTTACCTGGTACTCTGGTCACCCCTTGGGCTTCACTTGGACCTGGTGAATCTGGTCCTTAGCTGGTCCTCACCTGGATCTGGTGACTGGTCGCCACCTGGGCCTCACCTGGACTTGGTGAATCCTGTTGCCACCTGCGCCTCACCTGGACCTTGTGACTGTGGTCCCACCTGGACCTCACCTGGATCTGGTGGCTCTGGTTCCCATATGGGGCTCTCCTGGACCTGGTTCCTGTGGTCTCCATCTGGCCTCACCTGGAACAAAATGACTCTGATCCATATTTGGGCCTCACCTGGACCTGTTGACTCTGGTCCTTACCTGGGCATCATTGGGACCTGGTTACTCTCTTATATACTTGGGCCTCACCTGGACCTGGTGACTCTGGTCCCCCTATGGACCTCACCCTGACCTGGTGACTGTGGTCCCACCTGGGCCTCACCTGGACGAGGTGACTGGTTCCCACAGGGACCTCTCCTGGACCTGGTGACTCAGGTCCTCATATGGGCATCATGGGACCTGGTTTCTCAGTTCCACATTGGGGCCACACCTGGACCTAGTGATTCTCGTCCCCCTCTGGGCCTCACCCTGAAGTGGTGACTCTGGTCCCCACCTGGATATCACCAGAACCGGGTGACTCTGGTCCCCCTCTGGGACCCACCCAGAGTTGGGGACACTGGTCCTCAACTGGGCCTCAACAGGACCTGGTGAATCTACTCCTCACTTAGGCCTCATCTGGACCTTGTGATTCTGGTCCCACCTCGGCATCAGTGGGACATGGTTACTCTGTTCCCCACCTGGGCCTCACCTGGACATGATAACTTTGCTCCACACTTTGGCCTCACCTGGCCCTCATGACTCTGGTCCCCCCACCTAGGCCTCAATCTGGACCTGGTGACTGTGGTCCCCACCTGGGTCTCACCTGGACCTGGTGACTCTCATTCCCACATGAACCACACCTGGACCTGGTGACTGTGGTGTTCTTGTAGACTCACATTTACCTGGTGACTCCGGTCCCCACCAGGGCCTCACCTGGATCTGGTGACTCTGGCCTGCAGGTTGGCCTCACCTGGACCTGGTGAGTGGGGTTGCCACCTGGGCCTCACCCATACCTGGTGACTCAGGTCCCCACGTGGGCCTCTTGGACCTGGTGAATCTGGTCCTTACCTGGTCCTCACCCAGACCCGGGGACTCTGGTCACCACCTGGGCCTCACCTGAATCTGGTGAATCTAGTCCCCATCTGGGCCTCACCCAGTCCTGGTGACTTTGTTCCCCACCTGGACCTGATTGCTGTGGACTCCTTCTTGGCCTCACCTGGAACTGGTGACTCTGATCTTATCTGTGCGTCACCCAGATCTGGTGACTGGTCCTCACCTGGGCATCATTGGTACCTGGTTACTCTGTTCCACACCTGAGCCTCACCTGGACATGATGACTCTGGAACCTCTCTGGCCCTCACCCTGACCTGGTGACTCTGGTCCCCATCTGGATGTCACCTGGACCACGTGATTCTGGTACCCCTCTAGGCCTCAACTAGACCTGGTGATTCTGGTCCTCAACTGGGCCTCACCTGGACCTAGTGAATATGCTCCCCATCTGGGCCTCATCTGGACCTGGTGACTCTGGTCCCTACCTGGGCATCATCGGGACATGGTTCTACTGCATGGCCTGCAGGTTGGCCTCACCTGGACCTGGTAACTCTGGTCCCTACCTGGGCATCATTGGGACATGGTTCCTCTGCATGGCCTGCAGGTTGGTCTCACCTGGACCTGGTAACTCTTGTCCTCACTTTGGCCTCCTCTGTACCAGGTGACTCTGGCCCCACCTGGGCCTCACCTGGAACGGGTGACTCTGATCCTCAGCAGCATGCCTCAAATGCACCTTTCCACTAGCTGCATTCATATGGCCGTGAGAATGTAACTACATTGTAAGTCAGGAAGTTCCATGTATACCGCTCTACTGCACCTAGAGACACAAACATTGAAGCCTGCAGCTAGCTCCTTTTGTCCTATGAGCTTCTGACCAACACGTCTAGTGAAGATGTTCGAAATTTCATCTGAAGGCCATGTGGAACTGTGAGGGACTGGGGGTGAGCTCAAGTCTCAGAAGAAAGTACCCTTTGGACACTGCGTTCCACTAGCTTCTCATGTATGGAACTTACTATGTAGTACCAATCGTAGAGAGCAGTTCCTCACATAACTCTGGATTGGGCTTGGAGACACTAGGCATGTGGGCCGGCACCTTCCACTAACCTCTCACAACCCTTCTAACATGATTCGAGCCTAAGCCTGATAGGAGCGAAGTGTACCTGCAGTCAGCATGTGGGAGGTACAGGGCATAAGTTCAACTCTCAGAAGTGTGTATGCTTTACAGGCAGATGTCTGCTAGACACTTATTGATGGGAGGTAGAACCGAGGTACACTCTAATTAAATAAGGACGTTGGCAATCGCTGCAATGAACTCAGATACACATGAATTCAGGCCCAACGCTTCCACATGCTTTTCTCACAACCTCTCCCAGCACCTAACATAAGGATGTTAGCAGCTGCGTCTCCAGTCAGGCAGGATGCGGCAGGGACCTGCCCTGAGCTCTGCTCTCAAAAGGAAGCATGCCTGCAAGCCAGCTTTCCCCTAGCTGAGTTGTTATGGCCGTGAGAACGTAGCAGCATTGTATGTCAGGACGTTCCGTCAATACCGCTCTCCCGCACCTGGAGTCGCAACCGTTGAAGCCTGCAGCTTGCCCCTTGCGTCCCATGAGCTTCTGACAAACATGTCTAGTGAGGATGTTCATAACTCCATGTGCAGGCAGTGTGGAACTGGGAAGGACCGCGTGTCAGCTCACCTCGCAGAAGGAAGTTCCCCAGAGAGACAGCTTTCAACGAGGTACTCAGGTTTGCGAGTTAGTATGTAGCTCCCTTCTGAGGGAGGAATTCCCCCGAAGTCGCTGGATTGAGCTAAGAGACACTGGCCGCTCACAAAGCTTGCGTCCCGGATCGAACGAAATCCTTTGGAAGCAGAGCGTACAGGCGGTCAGCATGTGGGAGGTACAAGCCATAAGCTCAAGCCAAAGGAGTGTGCATGCCTTGGAGGCAGCCGTCTGCTAGGCGTGAAATTGAGGAGGCAGACACTTGGTTCTCACTTCGCTACTGTCCTGCATACAAAGCAATGCTGTGGAAGCAGACCATACAGGCAGTCAGAATGGCCGAGGTAAAGGCCATGAGCTCAAGCCTCAGAAGTGCGTATGCTTTGCAGGCCGATGTGTGCTAGACACTTTTTCAGGGGAGTTAGAACCGAGCTACACTCGAATTGAACAGGGACGTTGGCAATCGCTGTATTGAACTCAGATACACGAGAGTGCAGGCCTGTCACTTCCACAAGCTTTTCACACAACCTCTTCCAGCACCTAACATAAGGATGCTGGGACCTATGTCTACAGGCAGTCAGGATGCGGGAGGGTTCTGCCCTGACCTCAGCTCTCACAAGGAAGCATGCCTAGAAGCCAGCTTTCAACCAGCTGCGTTCTTATGGCAGTGAGAACGCAGCAGTATTCTGAGTCAGGAGGTTCCAAGATTACCACCCTACTGCACCTGGACATACCGTCCAGGTCTCCATTGTTCCACTGGCGTCTCAGAAGCCTGTGACAAACGTCTATGCTGAAGATGTTGGAAACTCATTCTGCAGGCAGTGTGGAACTGTGAGGGACGGAGTGTGAGCTCAACTCTCAGAAGTAAGTCGCTTTTGGACAAGGCGTTCAGCTGGCTTCTCACCTATGGAACTTAGTATGTAGCACCAGTCTGAGACAGGAATTACTAGGAAATCGCTGGATTGAGCTTGGAGGCACTAGTCTTGTGTGCCGGGACATTCCACTTACCTCTCACAACACTTCCGTCACGCATCGAGCCTAGGCCTGTTAGCAGCGAAGTGTACCTGCAGGCAGGATGTGGGAAGTACAGGCCGTAAGCTCAACCCTCAAAAGTGTGTACGCCTGGGAGGCAGATGTCTGCTACCCACTTGTACATGGGAGTTAGAAACTGGCTACACTCTTTGAAGAAGCCCGTTTGAAATCGCTGTATTCAACTCAGATAATCGTGCGTACAGGCCTGACACTTCCACAAGCATTTCGCCGCCCTCTACCTGCACCTAACATAAGCATATTAGCAGTTACTTCTACGGGCAGGAAGGATGAGGGAGGGTCCTGACCTGAGCTTAGCTCAAAAGGAAGCATGCCTAGAAGCCAGCTTTCTACTAGCTCGTTCTGATGGCCATGAGAACGTGAGAGCATTGTAAGGCAGTACGCTTACAATGAATACCGCTTTACTGCACCTGGAGATACAACCTTGAAGCCTGCAGCTGGCCCTTGCGTCCCATGAGCTTCTGAAAACATGTCTAGTGAGGATGTTCGTAACTGCATCTGCAGGCAGAGTGGAACTGGGAAGGACCGCGTGTCAGCTCATCTTGAAGAAGGAAATTCCGCAGAGAGAGAGCTTTCAGCTAGGTACTCAGGTTTGGAAGTTAGTATGTAGCACCACTCTGAGGGAGGAATTCCTCAGAAGTCGCTGGATGGAACTAAGAGACACTTGCCTCTCGGAAAACTTTCGTCCCATATTGGACGAAATCCTTTGGAAGTGAAGCGTACAGGCCATCAGCATGTGGGAGGTACAAGCCATAATCTCAATCCAAAGGAGCATGCATGCCTTGGAGGCAGCTGTCTGCTAGGCACAAAATTGACAAGGGAGACACGTGGTTTTCACTCCACTACTGTCCCGCATACAACGAAATGCTGTGGACGTGGAACATACAGGCAGTCCGGATGGGGGAGGTACAGGCCATAAGTTGAACTCTCAGAAGTGTGTTTGCTTTGCAGGCCGAAGTCTGCTAGACACTTATCGAGACGAGGTATACCGGAGCTACACTCTAATTGAACATGGACGTTGGAAATCGCTCTATTGAACTCAGATACATATGAGTACAGTCCTGACACTTCCACTGGCATTTCTCCAACCTCTCTGAACACCTAACATAAGGATGTTAGCAGCTACGACTACAGGCAGGCAGGATGCGGGAGGCTCCTGCCCTGAGCTCAGCTTTCAAAGGAGGCATGCCTGGAAGCCAGCTTTCTACTAACTGCGTTCTGATGGGCATGAGAACGTGGCAGCATTGTAATTCAGGATGTTCCATGAATACCGCTTTACTGCACCTGGAGACACAACCTTGAAGCCTGCAGCTTGCCCCTTGCGTCCCATGAGCTTCTGACAAACATGTCTAGTGAGGATGTTTATAAGTGTATCTGCAGGCAGTGTGGAACTGGGAAGGACCACGTTTCAGCTCATCTCCGAGAGGGAAGTTCCCCCGAGTGAGCTTTCAGGGAGGTACTCAGGTTTGGAAGTTAGTATGTAGCTCCCATCTGAGGGAGGAATTCCTCAGAAGTTGCTGTATTGAAAAGAAAGACAAAAAGAAAGAAAGAAAGAAAGAAAGAAAGAAAGAAAGAAAGAAAGAAAGAAAGAAAGAAAGGAGGGAGGGAGGGAGGGAGGGAGGGAAGGAAGGAAGGAAGGAAGGAAGAAAGAAAGAAAGAAAGAAAGAAAGAAAGAAAGAAAGAAAGAAAGAAAGAAAGAAAGAAAGAAGGAAAGAAGGAAAGAATGAGTGGCACCTGTGTGGCTCTGTCAGTTAAGCTTCTGCCTTAGGCTCAGATCATGATCCAGGTCCCAAGGCAGGCTCCCTGTTCAACAGGGAACCTGCTTCTCCCTCTCCCTCTTCCCCTCTCGCTCATGCTTTATCTCTACTCTCTCTCTCAAATAAATAAAAAACATCTTTGAAAAAGAAACAAACAAATCCACAAGGAAGAGAAATTGCCCATGTAGAATAATTTCAAACAATTTGAAGATATTCCACCCTCAAGTTCATGAGCATAGCTTCCCACTCTTAAGTGTGGAATACACATAGTAACTTCCTTCTACAAAATATCATATGAAAACCTTAAAATAATAATGATAATATAATAATAATAATTAATAATAATAATGAAGAATCAGTTTACTACTGAGAAAGCTGACAAACACTACCTCAGCAAGATGATCAGATCGATACCAAGACTGATAAATCATGTTGATAGTATCTATCCTTTATATGATATAATGAAAACGGCAGTATATCTCTGTATATAATCCACAAAAACAGTTCAGTCATGAGATAAACAACAGACATGTCCCAACTGAGGGTAATTTTACAAAATACTCTACTTCTCAAAGTGTTCCAGTTCAACAACAAGGAAAGGCTGAAAGACTGTCACAATCCAGATGAGCCTAAGGAAACAGGAGGACAAATGGAATGTGATATGAGGATTGGTAACTTAGCAAAAACTAAGGAAATCTGAATAAACTATGGTCTTTGTTTTTTTTCTTTCCGTGTTTGTTTAATGCAAATTTTTAAATATTGATTCATTAGCTCATATTTGTACCGTACTAATATATCAATAATTGGAGAAATTGAGTGCAAGTGTATGCGAATGCTCTGTACTATCTTCTCAATTTCCCTATAAATCTTTGTTTTTTCCTAATAAATAAGATTTATTTTGAAAATTGACTTAAATGAATCAGGCTCCAAGTGTGAAGACATTTTAAGAATTGTTGAATTAACTTTTGCCTTATTCTTAAAGAGTTCCTTTGATGGAAACAAAGTAAGAATTTTAGATCAGAAGGAAAGAACAACACTTAAGAACACGTATAATGCCTCCTCAACCTGAAAAGCAGGAAAGGATAATAAATAGCAAAAATCAGATAAAAATACTTCTAGTATAATAGACACCATATTGCAAGTGCATTTATTTTTTTTTTTTTTTTTTTTTTTTTTTTTTTTTTGCTCACAGGTATTTATTTTATTTTTATTTTTTATTTTTTTTTTTTTTATTTTTTTTTTTTTATTTTTTTTTTTTCAAATCAATTTTTTTTATTGGTGTTCAATTTACTAACATACAGAATAACACCCAGTGCCCGTCACCCATTCACTCCCACCCCCCCGCCCTCCTCCCCTTCTACCACCCCTAGTTCGTTTCCCAGAGTTAGCAGTCTTTACGTTCTGTCTCCCTTTCTGATATTTCCCACACATTTCTTCTCCCTTCCCTTATTTTCCCTTTCACTATTATTTATATTCCCCAAATGAATGAGAACATATAATGTTTGTCCTTCTCCGACTGACTTACTTCACTCAGCATAATACCCTCCAGTTCCATCCACGTTGAAGCAAATGGTGGGTATTTGTCATTTCTAATAGCTGAGTAATATTCCATTGTATACATAAACCACATCTTCTTTATCCATTCATCTTTCGTTGGACACCGAGGCTCCTTCCACAGTTTGGCTATAGTGGCCATTGCTGCTAGAAACATCGGGGTGCAGGTGTCCCGGCGTTTCATTGCATTTGTATCTTTGGGGTAAATCCCCAACAGTGCAATTGCTGGGTCATAGGGCAGGTATATTTTTAACTGTTTGAGGAACCTCCACACAGTTTTCCAGAGTGGCTGCACCAGTTCACATTCCCACCAACAGTGTAGGAGGGTTCCCTTTTCTCCGCATCCTCTCCAACATTTGTTGTTTCCTGCCTTGTTAATTTTCCCCATTCTCACTGGTGTGAGGTGGTATCTCATTGTAGTTTTGATTTGTATTTCCCTGATGGCAAGTGATGCAGAACATTTTCTCATATGCATGTTGGCCATGTCTATGTCTTCCTCTGTGAGATTTCTGTTCATGTCTTTTGCCCATTTCATGATTGGATTGTTTGTTTCTTTGGTGTTGAGTTTAATAAGTTCTTTATAGATCTTGGAAACTAGCCCTTTATCTGATATGTCATTTGCAAATATCTTCTCCCATTCTGTAGGTTGTCTTTGAGTTTTGTTGACTGTATCCTTTGCTGTGCAAAAGCTTCTTATCTTGATGAAGTCCCAATAGTTCATTTTTGCTTTTGTTTCTTTTGCCTTTGTGGATGTATCTTGCAAGAAGTTACTATGGCCGAGTTCAAAAAGGGTGTTGCCTGTGTTCTTCTCTAGGATTTTGATGGAATCTTGTCTCACATTTAGATCTTTCATCCATTTTGAGTTTATCTTTGTGTATGGTGAAAGAGAGTGGTCTAGTTTCATTCTTCTGCATGTGGATGTCCAATTTTCCCAGCACCATTTATTGAAGAGACTGTCTTTCTTCCAATGGATAGTCTTTCCTCCTTTATCGAATATTAGTTGCCCATAAAGTTCAGGGTCCACTTCTGGATTCTCTATTCTGTTCCACTGATCTATGTGTCTGTTTTTGTGCCAGTACCACACTGTCTTGATGACCACAGCTTTGTAGTACAACCTGAAATCTGGCATTGTGATGCCCCCAGATATGGTTTTCTTTTTTAAAATTCCCCTGGCTATTCGGGGTCTTTTCTGATTCCACACAAATCTTAAAATAATTTGTTCTAACTCTCTGAAGAAAGTCCATGGTATTTTGATAGGGATTGCATTAAACGTGTATATTGCCCTGGGTAACATTGACATTTTCACAATATTAATTCTGCCAATCCATGAGCATGGAATCTTTTTCCATCTCTTTGTGTCTTCCTCAATTTCTTTCAGAAGTGTTCTATAGTTTTGAGGGTATAGATCCTTTACATCTTTGGTGAGGTTTATTCCTAGGTATCTTATGCTTTTGGGTGCAATTGTAAATGGGATTGACTCCTTAATTTCTCTTTCTTCAGTCTCATTGTTAGTGTATAGAAATGCCACTGACTTCTGGGCATTGATTTTGTATCCTGCCACGCTACCGAATTGCTGTATGAGTTCTAGCAATCTTGGGGTGGAGACTTTTGGGTTTTCTATGTAGAGTATCATGTCATCGGCGAAGAGAGAGAGTTTGACTTCTTCTTTGCCAATTTGAATGCCTTTAATGTCTTTTTGTTGTCTGATTGCTGAGGCTAGGACTTCCAGTACTATGTTGAATAGCAGTGGTGAGAGTGGACATCCCTGTCTTGTTCCTGATCTTAGGGGAAAGGCTCCCAGTGCTTCCCCATTGAGAATGATATTTGCTGTGGGCTTTTCATAGATGGCTTTTAAGATGTCGAGGAATGTTCCCTCTATCCCTACACTCTGAAGAGTTTTGATCAGGAATGGATGCTGTATTTTGTCAAATGCTTTCTCTGCATCCAATGAGAGGATCATATGGTTCTTGGTTTTTCTCTTGCTGATATGATGAATCACATTGATTGTTTTACGGGTGTTGAACCAGCCTTGTGTCCCAGGGATAAATCCTACTTGGTCATGGTGAATAATTTTCTTAATGTACTGTTGGATCCTATTGGCCAGTATCTTGTTGAGAATTTTTGCATCCATGTTCATCAGGGATATTGGTCTGTAATTCTCCTTTTTGGCGGGGTCTTTGTCTGGCTTTGGAATTAAGGTGATGCTGGCTTCATAGAACGAATTTGGAAGGACTCCATCTCTTTCTATCTTTCCAAACAGCTTTAGGAGAATAGGTATGATTTCTTCTTTAAACGTTTGATAAAATTCTCCTGGGAAGCCATCTGGCCCTGGACTCTTGTGTCTTGGGAGGTTTTTGATGACTGCTTCAATTTCCTCCCTGGTTATTGGCCTGTTCAGGTTTTCTATTTCTTCCTGTTCCAGTTTTGGTAGTTTGTGGCTTTCCAGGAATGCGTCCATTTCTTCTAGATTGCCTACTTTATTGGCGTATAGCTGTTCATAATATGTTTTTAAAATCGTTTGTATTTCCTTGGTGTTGGTAGTGATCTCTCCTTTCTCATTCATGATTTTATTAATTTGAGTCTTCTCTCTCTTCTTTTTAATAAGGCTGGCTAATGGTTTATCTATCTTATTAATTCTTTCAAAGAACCAACTCCTGGTTCTGTTGATCTGTTCCACAGTTCTTCTGGTCTCGATTTCGTTGAGTTCTGCTCGAATCTTTATTAACTCCCTTCTTCTCTTGGGTGTAGGATCTATTTGCTGTTTTTTCTCTAGCTCCTTTATGTGTAAGGTTAGCTTTTGTATTTGAGTTCTTTCCAGTTTTTGAATGGATGTTTGTATTGCGATGTATTTCCCCCTTAGGACTGCTTTTGCTGCATCCCAAAGATTTTGAACGGTTGTATCTTCATTCTCATTAGTTTCCATGAATCTTTTTAATTCTTCCTTAATTTCCTGGTTGACCCTTTTATCTTTTAGCAGGATGGTCCTTAACCTCCACGTGTTTGAGGTCCTTCCAAACTTCTTGTTGTGATTTAGTTCTAATTTCAAGGCATTATGGTCCGAGAATATGCAGGGGACAATCCCAATCCTTTGGTATCGGTTCAGACCCGATTTGTGACCCAATATGTGGTCTATTCTGGAGAAAGTTCCATGTGCGCTTGAGAAGAATGTGTATTCAGTTGAGTTTGGATGTAAAGTTCTGTAGATATCTGTGAAATCCATCTGGTCCAGTGTATCATTTAAAGCTCTCGTTTCTTTGGAGATGTTTTGCTTAGAAGACCTATCGAGTATAGAAAGAGCTAGATTGAAGTCACCAAGTATAAGTGTATTATTATCTAAGTATTTCTTCACTTTGGTTAATAATTGATTTATATATTTGGCAGCTCCCACATTCGGAGCATATATATTGAGGATTGTTAAGTCCTCTTGTTGAATAGATCCTTTAAGTATGATATAGTGTCCCTCTTCATCTCTCACTACAGTCTTTGGGATAAATTTTAGTTTATCTGATATAAGGATGGCTACCCCTGCTTTCTTTTGAGGACCATTCGAATGGTACATGGTTCTCCAACCTTTTATTTTCAGGCTGTAGGTGTCCTTCTGTCTAAAATGAGTCTCTTGTAGACAGCAAATAGATGGGTCCTGCTTTTTTATCCAGTCTGAAACCCTGCGCCTTTTGATGGGGTCATTAAGCCCGTTCACATTCAGAGTTACTATTGAGAGATATGAGTTTAGTGTCATCATGATATCTATTCAGTCTTTGTTTTTGTGGACTGTTCCACTGAACTTCTTCTTAAAGGGGAATTTTAAGAGTCCCCCTTAAAATTTCTTGCAGAGCTGGTTTGGAGGTCACATATTCTTTTAGTTGCTGCCTGTCTTGGAAGCTCTTTATCTCTCCTTCCATTTTGAATGAGAGCCTTGCTGGATAAAGTATTCTTGGTTGCATGTTCTTCTCATTTAGGACCCTGAATATATCCTGCCAGCCCTTTCTGGCCTGCCAGGTCTCTGTGGAGAGGTCTGCTGTTACCCTAATACTCCTCCCCATAAAAGTCAGGGATTTCTTGTCTCTTGCTGCTTTAAGGATCTTCTCCTTATCTTTGGAATTTGCAAGCTTCACAATTAAATGTCGAGGTGTTGAACGGTTTTTATTGATTTTAGGGGGGGATCTCTCTATTTCCTGGATCTGAATGCCTGTTTCCCTTCCCAGATTAGGAAAGTTTTCAGCTAGAATTTGTTCAAATACATATTCTGGCCCTCTGTCCCTTTCGGCGCCCTCGGGAACCCCAATCAAACGTAGGTTTTTCTTCCTCAGGCTGTCGTTTATTTCCCTTAATCTATCTTCATGGTCTTTTAATTGTTTGTCTCTTTTTTCCTCAGTTTCCCTCTTTGCTATCAACTTGTCTTCTAGGTCACTCACTCGTTCTTCCACCTCGTTAACCCTCGTCGTTAGGACTTCTAGTTTGGATTGCATCTCATTCAATTGATTTTTAATTTCTGCCTGATTAGCTCTAAATTCTGCAGTCATGAAGTCTCTTGAGTCCTTTATACTTTTTTCTAGAGCCACCAGTAGCTGTATAATAGTGCTTCTGAATTGGCTTTCTGACATTGAATTGTAATCCAGATTTTGTAACTCTGTGGGAGAGAGGACTGTTTCTGATTCTTTCTTTTGAGGTGAGGTTTTCCTTCTAGTCATTTTGCTCAGTGCAGAGTGGCCAAAAGCAAGTTGTATTGGGAAAAAGAGAAAAAGAGAGGAGAGAAAGAAGGAAAGAAAAGAGAAAGAGAAAAAAAAGGGAAGAAAAAAAAAAACGAAAAAAAAAAAAAAAAAAAGAAGAAAAAGAGAAAGAAAAAGAAAGGAGAAAAAAAGGGGGGTGGGGGAAGGAAACAAATCAAAAAGCAAAACAAAATAAAAACAAAAACAAAAACAAAAACAAACAAACAAAAAAAGAACCACCGGGGAGTATCTTCTGATTCTGTGTACTTTAAGTCCCTTGGCTTCTCCTGGAAGTTGTCCGTCTAGCTGGTGTTCTGGGGGAGGGGCCTGTTGTGCTGATTTTCAGGTGTTAGCAGTTGGGGGAGCTGCTGTGCCCCCTCCTGGTGCAGGGCTCAGTGGGGGTTGTTTACCCCGTGAGGCCGCAGGAGGAACAGCCCCAGTGGCGGGGCAGCTCTGGAGCCCTGGATTCAGCTCCGGCAGGAACTCCGTCTGCAGGGCCTGGAGGCTCCGGGGCGGGGCCGCTGATCTGCTCAGCTGGGGCAGGAGCGTCCTTGCTGTCCTGGGCCCTCCCGGCCTCTGCCTGTCCCGGGGGAGGCCGGATCCTGGGCTGTGTCCCGGCGCCCTGTGCTCCGGAGCCTGCGCTGTTGGATTCGCGCTCCCGGGCCGCGCAGCCCCCTCCGCGGAGCCGCCGCCCGAGCCCCTCCGAGCTGCTCCTGGAACCGCGCAGCCCCCTCCGCACGGAGCCTCTTCCTCTGCCCGAGCCCCTCCGAGCTGCTCCCGGGCCGCGCAGCCCCCTCCGCGGAGCCGCCGCCCGAGCCCCTTCAGCTGCTCCGGGTCCCGCCGGGTCCCCCGTGCGCGCTGCAGCCCTTAGGGAGCTCGGCGCACTCTCCTGGGCGCGCAGTTGCTGTTACTGTCCCGGGGAGCCCGAGGGCATCCCCTCCCTCCTGGGTCCTGCTCCACCTCCCCGCGAGCCCCTTTCCGCCCGGGAAGGTCGGTGCAGCTCCTGCTCCTCCGGGACGGGGCTCTCCTGTCCTGGGGACACTCGCCCCGGCCTCAGCCCGGCTCCTCGCGGGGCCCCTCCCCCTTGGAGGCCTTTGTTCCTTTATTTCTTTTTCCCCGTCTTCCTACCTTGATAGAAGCGCGAACTCTTCTCACTGTAGCATTCCAGCTGGTCTCTCTTTAAATCTCAGGCCGAATTCATAGATTTTCAGGATAATTTGAAGGTTTTCTAGGTAGTTTGGTGGAGACAGGTGATTTGGAGACCCTACTCTTCCGCCATCTTGCTCCTCCCCCCGCAAGTGCATTTAAAATTAGCAATGCATAACATTTATTTCCTTGACATTTGTCTTCCAAAGAGTTCAAAATGTTTCAGTGTCAGTTGAAACAGGGGAAGAATCTCAGGGAAGGATCCTTCACATAAATAATAGGACCATTGGTAATAATGTCTCTCAGTTCTTTCCAAATCCATAAAGATGCATTTCCTGATTAGTGACTGAGCTGTGAAGAAAGAGATGAGAAACCCTCATCCCTCTGAATTACTTGTGTCAGAATATTTTAACCATAGTACCACGGATAGTAAATTATCCTTATTAACAGGAAATATGTCTCAGATTGGAATCTGAGCAATCAGATGGGCAGAGAAAAAATGCTTTGACTCGCTCTTCATCTTTTAAAGACAAAGGAGAGCTTTTTTATGTACAAAGTCTGTTGTCAAGATAGCCTTATGGAATAAGAGTCTACAGCATTGAATCCCGCTGCACAGCTGGGAAGCCCGTGCCCCAGGTCTTCCTGATCCGAAATCCCTGGGCCTGTCCCCCAACACAGGCTGCCACTCTGAGGTCATTTTCAATTGCTCTCTTAGGAGCTCTGGGGAAGGGGGAAGGAGCTAGATAGGATGGGATGGGAAGCGTGGAGGCCAAGAAAATTAAGGCCATTCCAATTTAAATGCAGTGTTAGCACAAGTCCACCCATCCCAGGTCCCTGTGAAGAAGAGCTGAAATTTACATTATTCAGTTACCGGAAAAAGCAAAAGTTTACAGCTTAATGTCCTAGAAAGCCCCACAATAGAATGAATCTGAGCCCATGCCAAGGGCTGGAAGCGCCTATTAGAATGAGAGCAGAGTTCAATACCCTTGAAGGCCCCATATCAAAATGTAAACAGAACTTGAGGAATTGCTCCAGCCCTTCTGGAGGACCCCGAGACAAGCCCTTAAAACTAAGCTAAAACCCACCTCAGGGTCCAAGTCCCTGCTCCGCAGTGTTGGGTGTACTTGGGACGCAAGCTCGAGTTTGGAAATCAACCCTTGTGTGTTTGCATTGGTGTCAGCCCCTTAGTGGTTTCTCGGATTCGCAATCTTGGGCACAACACCCCCATGTCCCCTCCCACCTTGGCTGAACCGCTATCCCCTCCCACCCAGGGTGACACTCAGTCACCTCCCTGCCTACAACAGCTGGGCACAGGCCGTCACACAGGTCCCATGGGCACGGTGGGCACTCCCGCCGTCCCTGGCCTCCCAGAGGAAGGAAGGAGGTTTTGGCAGTACCCACTCCCATGGTGGCCCCAGGGCTCCCTGCCCAGGACAGACAGGTTAGGGTCTGTGTCCCTGACGCCAGCTCCTCCTCCCCAGTTTTCCCGTAGGAAATGAATGAGGAGGCCCTGGTCTCCTCTAGGGACATCACGCTGGGGGACCTGGACATCAACAGGATGTTCAGCAGTCACGTCATGTTTTGGGACTACTATGGGGTAGGCTGAGGCTGAGGGGCCAGGGGCATCGGGACCCGGGAGGACCGGGGGCTTCTGGGTAGGGAACATGGGGCTTCAGAGCCTGGGAGAAAAACAGCAGCCAACAACACACGGCTGCATGGTAGGTTGTTGGGGATGAACACCGTGCCCCCACCCTCGGGGTCTCAGGGATGAGGAGGCCACTAGGACAAGGCCTCCAGGGATTGCCATGTTAGCTGAACCCCAAAGGGGTTACGGACGGCACCCTGAAAACCAGGTGCCTGGGTGGGGGCCATGGGGGGCATTAAGGGGACCTGGGGGCAGGTTGTATGGCTGTGACTGGAGGAGAACACACATTGATCCGATGAGGGTCGGAAGGGTCAGAGTGACACCCACCCACAGTGCTTTATATATTTCTAAATTCTATGCATTTAATTTGAGACAATTTGCAATTTGTAAACATACATAGTATGATGACCCCCAGATAATGTGCCCGGTCCAGCCAGAGCCCTGCACTGACCACATAGGACCTCTGGGGCAGATGTCACAACAAACCCCAGACTGTGGTCGCCTTTATCTGTAGATGTCTCGGTGTGCATCTTAAAGAAAGGGGATGCCCTGTGTCCACAGGCCCTCCACGCCATCCCCCTCATTCCCTACCCATACACTATCCCCCTACATCATTATCCCTCATGGCATCCCCCCTACACCATCCCCCTCACACCCACACACCCCCACACAAACCCCACCCACACTATACCCCAACACCATCCCCCCACACCATCCCCCTCAATCCACCACCATCATACCCCTGCCCCCACATCATCCACTCACACACCATCACCCCCCAGCAAGGACCCAGTGCAGCTGCACCCTGTGGGACATGCTCAGCCTCCCCGGGGTTCTCTGGACAGCCTGCTACCATCAGAAGCCCAGTGTCCCATAGAGTGTCCAGGGGTTGCAGGGAGGAGGAAAGACAGGGACCCCCCGACAGGGTGGGTGCAGGTGGGTAGAGCAGAGGAAGCACTGTGCCCTGCCTCCTCCCACTCTTCCTCCTGGAGGGTGGCACATCCTGCACAGGACACCAGCCCCTAACCCAGAGGGACCTGGGCTGACTTGGGCCCAGGCTCTTTGGGGGCTGGGTTGATTTGAGCCCCCACCAGTCCCAACTCAAAGACTAATGGAATCAGGCCCCCATGGCCCTGGCCAACCCTGGATTCTGGCCCCGGGCTGAGCGAGCCCTCTCACAGCTTGATGTGGCCTCCTGGGCCCTGGGCATGCCCCACAAATCCAGGTCGCTGATCTAGGGCAGCCCTGGGGATCCCAGGACACACCAGTGTGGGGAGAGGAGGGGTAAGCCGGTGGGCCACACCCGCACCCACACCAGGAGGCAGGCTCCTCCAGGTTCTGTGGCCCCAGAGAGCCCAGGCCAGGGTCCAGCTGCCCTGCGGGGACCCAGAGCAGTAGCCCATGAGCTGCAGGTCCAGGTCAGCTCTGCTGTCCTCAGAACCGTCAATCAGGCTGAAACCTCAGGACACTCACCCCCAACTGGAGTCCACACATGCTCCCAGGTGGGGGACTCCAGTACCCGCCCCCCCAACCCATGTGATTCTTGCCCCCCCTTAAAGGACAGAAAGGTTTCCTTCTCCAGGGGAAGGCACGAACTCATGGCTCTGAGCCCTTTGCTGTAGAAAGTCAATAAACTGTTGTGGTGTGAAAATGCAGAGCCAGCCCATTTTTGTGTCTCCCAGAACTATGTGCTTGGGTTGTGGAGAGACCCCTACAGAGGAGGAGGGGGCACCGCCTAGGCCCCAACCAGCCCCTGCAGGGGCGCCACCAGGCACACACAGCTGACGTCCCCACATGCCTTCCAGGGCAGCCAGACCCCCTGCTGGACATGGGAATGTGGCCGAGCCAGAACTTCCAGCTCAGGTGACCCTCCAGCTGAAAGTTCCTGCACGAGTGAGCCCCGACGTGGCCAGGAGAGCCCAGCTAGCCGCCCAGTGCCAGCACCAGAAATGATGTTCTGCCAACCATTTCGGGGTTTTGGGTGACCCAGACAGAGGATCTGATGGCTGCACGGGATAGCTGCATGTGATAGACACACACGCAGCTCAAAACCAACAAAAGTCGGAATCCTCCCAATGTTGTCAAACAGGAGCCAGAAATATAAGCAACAAAAATAATTGATTTTTCAAGCCCCCCAAAAGACATGGATGAACATTAACTGAAAAGTTATACATGAAAATGTAAGGTTGTCCCAAACAGTGATATGTTTTATGCTTTAATTTTGAAAAAAGCTAACCTATACAGATTACATATCTCAATTGTTGCTAATATTTCTATAGAATGTCCAGAAGCATTAATAGTTGAACAAGGGAATTAAAAGCAGTGAACCTAGGGAATCCTAGGTGGCTTAGTGCCCCTTCAATGCAGGACATGATCCTGGAGACCTGGGATCGAGTCCCACTTTGGGCCCCCTGCATGGGGCCTGCTTCTCCCTCTGCCTGTGTCTCTAACTCTCTCTCTCTCAAATAAATAAATAAAAGATTTTTAAAAATACATTGAAATACACTGTACATAGTGCATGCATGATATTATTCATTTGTCGAAACCTGTGCAGTAGCACAACTTAGAGCTGACCTTCATAGAAATGGTAGACTTCAACGAATAAAAGTATCACTCCACTGGTGTCTTCATGACAAATATTCCAGTTTTAATTATTGTTGAAATAATGTGCCAGGGAATAAGGATATAGGGAAATGGTTTATATTACTTGCTGAATTATTCCAACTTAATCTAAGTAATAAAGTATATTAAACAGTAATGATATCAATTTTGATAATGTTTAACAACAAACTAATACTCAAATGCTAGCTTCATAATATCTCATGGAATGAGATCAAATTTGAGTTGCAAATTATTTTCTTTCTACTGTTGTAATAAGCTGAAAACTCGCCAGAAAATTAAAATGTACATGTGAAACAAAAATAACATGCCTTAATATGTTTTTCTGAAGTACGTCACACTGACTAAACTATCATAATGATTAATTTTATTATTTTTTAAAGCAGAAAGAGAAAATATGAGGGGAGGAGGGGCAGAGGGAAAAAGATATTGAGCAGGCTCCATGGCCAACATTGAGCCCATTGTGAGGCTCAATTTCAGGACCTGAAGATCATGACCTGAGTAAAAATCAAGAAATAAACACTTAACTGACAAAACTACCCAGGTGCCACTAGAATAATTAATGTTGAATCAACTCAGTGAAAGAATCTCCATGGTATCTTCAATGGAATCATTTGTATAGTATATACATGGTTATCTCCAAAATACTGGTTTTGCTGGCCTACATACACAAGGATGCTGAAAATTTCACAACTATGTGCCAGCAGATGGGGAGTCAGTCTCTGGGACAAGGCCATTTAAACACAATCCAGTACACCTTTTCCACATCTCTATGTTCTGTGGGGGAGACTCTAAACTTATACCTATGTTTGGCATCAGTAATACTTTTAAGCCTTGTTCCTGTTCCTCCACATGTGGGACTCTCTGCACACTGGAAACTACACTGATACCAGGATCATTGTTTCATCAGTTCTTTCAGGATGAAAGGGATATTTCCCCACTGATACTTCCTTCCTGACCCTCCTTTTGTTCCCAAACCCTTTTGATTAAAGGATCCTGAGAAAGAATCCTCTACATTATCTAGAGGGCTGTCATGTGCAGCCCCAGGTGCTACATTATATGCCCATCTCTGGAGGGATCCAAAGAGGAGGAAGGCTATCTTGACAGAGTTGGAGCAATCTTCATCCAGGTTTCACCCACTACAGTCTAATATTTTGCTTCAGAAAATGCTGCCAAAAGTCAGAAATGGCTTCCCTTGAGGAAAGACTGCCTGCTATCACCAAGCCAGTCATGGTTATGGGACAAGAAACACTCTGTTAGATGAAGAGAAGCACAAGGTTTGTCTTTGGTCTGAGTGTCAGGGTTGGCAGTTGGGTTCCCACCTAGGAGAACAGATGGAAGGAGGTATGTTGCAAGGCCCAGAGACACTCAGTACGTGATAGCAGGATAGTCGTTCATGTTCTGGAAGCCCTATATTTGAATCGGATTATTGACTTATCGTAGAAGGAAACAATTCAGGGTAATTTTTTTAGTTGAATTAATAATAAAATTGAATAATTATCTCAATCATAATTTGAGGATCCTTTTGCAATATGACTTCTGCATTAAATACATACTCTTAAAATTGAACTGGATTGTTCTACAGATGTTGATATTTCACCCATGGAGAGAGAGATGGGCTACTTCATTGAAAACAGCAATTATTTTCCTCAGAATCATACTTCTTGTTACCAGAGATCCTTAATATCTACATCTTAGGTTCCCAGTGGTGCCTTCGGGGACCTAGGCTGCATGTGATTTTTAAAATGAGTGATACCAAGAACGAGGTTTCTAGGGATCCAGAGACAGTTACCCCATTGTTTCCATGTGTGACCAAGGAGTTCAGGGCTGTGGGCTAAACTTAAGAGGAAAAAGAAACAGAGGGGTAAAAGGACAGCAAAGAGACTAAGCAGGCCACATGAGGGTAGCAGGTGAACAATTCCAAGGTTTTAAGTTCAAGAGGGCAGCATCCTCACTCAAGGTCCACCATGGTTGTGTGTACAATGATAGAGATGCAGGTCTGAGACCGGGTGGGTTCTGTTGAGACTAACATAATAAATCAAATATCCCCATACAGTGGGTCAAATATGTTTTTGGTTTTTAAATTTTTTTTTATGATAGTCACAGAGAGAGAGAGAGAGGCAGAGACACAGGCAGAGGGAGAAGCAGACTCCATGCACCGGGAGCCTGATGTGGGATTCGATCCCGGGTCTCCAGGATCGCGCCCTGGGCCAAAGGCAGGCGCCAAACCGCTGCGCCACCCAGGGATCCCTGTTTTTGGTTTTTTTACAATACATACAAGAGTTACATTTGCACTACACTGTAGCCTGTTATGTATGCAGTAGATTTACATCTTGCTTTCTAGACTGACATGAGTGTAGCCTCTCAAGATCCTCCCTGGGCTGGGAATTCTAGAGGCCTATGTGGTCCTGCTCATGTAGCCACAAGCTCACTCTTTCTCTCTCTCTCTCTCTCTCTCTTTCCAAAGAGCTGGTTTCCTAGGATTGACCACATTGAGGACTGAGGCTCTGGGCCTATGGGTCAGGTTCTGTGCTCCCATGTCATTTTGCTATGCTAGATACTGAGTCATAGTTCTGTTCCCAACATTAGGATCATGGCCCCATGTTGGGTCTTCCCTCCAGCCTGCTAATGGTCTCTGCAATACTTTCAATGCTTGGATCAAAGGCTGGTAGCCCCCCCCCCAATGGGTAGGAGAAAAGGCTTTACCTTTCCCACCCTTCACCTACAGACTGGGGGATTTTTAACAAGATAGATTATTTCTTATTTTTTTATTTATGATAGAGAGAGAGAGAGAGGGAGGCAGAGACACAGGCAGAGGGAGAAGCAGGCTCCACACACCAGGAGCCCGACGTGGGACTCGATCCTGGGTCTCCAGGATCATGCCCTGGGCCAAAGGCAGGCGCTAAACCACTGTGCCACCCAGGGATCCCAAGATAGATTATTTCTAATATCATATTCACCTCTCTTCATGGCCAAAGATGCCATGGGCAGGTGAAGATGCCATGGACAGACAAGGGTGAAGCTCCTTGTCTCCCACGACGCTGAGGACAGAAACAGCAAAGGCTAGTGATATGTTGTGCAGAGTTGGTTTCATTCTCCAAGGAGCATTCAAATCATAAAGGTGCCCCTGGATTTGACAGGATTCATTCATTGATCGTTTTTTTGGTAAGGGAGTGTGTCAACATGCCCTTGACCAAGCCTCTCTGCTTTTTTGATTTTGGAAAGAAACACAAAGGTGTAGGCCAATTCAGAGAAGTGAAATGGGCATGAATCAAGTGACAGGAGTGTTTTCATGGAGGGGTTTGTTGAACAGGGAATAAGTCAATATTCCCAACATAATATCATGGGTACAATGACTGCTTCTTGAAGGGACAGGGCGGTTCAGAGGCTGCTTGCTGGCCTCCCTTATGAAATCTGGGAGAGAAAAATCATCCTAAAATATGGATCCTTTCCTCCCTTCCTGGGAAACAGATCCTGGTCCCTGGAGGAATGCAGTGGTGAGGACAGAGTGGTACTCCAGGTTCAGGGACACAACCCCAGGAGCAATGATCCAAGTTCTCTCATCACCTGTGACTCCATTATCTCTTTATGAAGGCCATCCTGTCTCTGTCAATGCCCCAGTGTACACAGAAGTCTATCTTACAAATCCTGAGGATTAGGACACAGGCCTCAGTCATATGCATGACACTTTCATCTGCCCTCTAGCTTTTCTTTTTTCTATTTCTTGTTTAGCCTTAAGTTACCTCTGTGCCTCTACCCCATCTATATTTGGATGATTATCATTCTGGGGACACCTGAGTGGCTCAGCAGTAGAGCATCTTCCTTCATCTCAGGGTGTGATCTTAGGAGCTGTGATCCAGTCCAACATTGGGCACCTTGCATGGAGCATACTTCTCCATCTGCCTGTATCTCTGCCTCTCTCTGTGTGTCTCTTATGGATGATTATCATTCTGGAAACACGGTACCAACCTGATGCTTTCTCCCTTGCATCTCCCTTTTCTATAGTATACCTGAAGTTGATCATGTCACTTAATCAACTGGTGTCACCCTGACTCCTGACCTGGGTTTGGACCACTGAATGTCACTGATCATCCATGAGTGGTGTGCAGAGGGCAGGGTTGGGAGTCCGATGGCAGAGCATCCATTGTGATGGTTTGGGCTCTTTTGTCTGCTGGTGGTTTATTGCCAAGGGAGAAGAATCGGGGACTATTTCAGGGACAATTCATGTGATCAATTTTGTCAAGGTTTACTGGTTACCTTCTGGACTGCTTACCCGAGATACTATTCTGAATTACTGTAAGGAAGAAAGCCTAGAGAATCAGTTGGTTTCCTTGGTGGGTTACTGATGAGTGTTCAATTTTATCTGTGTCCAGGCTGTGTCCAGACTGCCCATTTGTGTCTTCTATTCGCAGTCCCCATTATGGTCCTTGTCTCACCTGGGAGAGGTTGAACCACTCAGAAAACAGATCCCACATGTGCTGCTGCATATGCTCTAGTCATCTTCATATTCAGCTGAATTGGAAGATTTTGTTGACATTCATGTCACACTAGATTATCTCTATAGAACCCGTTAAGGCTCCAGATAGAATGCATTGGACCAGGGCTATGACTACTATGAAAACAAACAAACAAACAAAGAACAAGTTAAGGTACCTAAAAAAAAGTACCTCAATTGAGGAACCCCATTTGCCCAAGCCAGATAAAAAGAACAAATCCTGGAAGCCATAAGAATCAAACTGAAAGCTAGACAGATTCTTCCATTATGCACTTCACAGCTTGTTCAGCCTTCTTGACTTTATTGGTCCAAGTACAGAAGTTGTTAACAATGACACTGATGTCCCCACATCCAGCCAACAGGAAATCTAGGGTATGTGACCATCCACCACTCTTCATCCTAATAGGATTTGACTGATTGGTATTCCATCTGGGACGTGACCAGTAACATTTGCCAAAATGACAGGTTGCTGTTTTTCTCGGCATCCTGATTTCTGCAATTTCCACCCATGGGAACAATTTCCTAATCTTTCGCATGAATAGTAATTTCTCTGAGTCCTGTGTCTGAACAAACAAAAGTGGTCTCATATGGAAATTCACTAATAAGTTGGAAATTCCAGCCTTGGTGATTCATTTCATTGGATGAAATCCACATTTTCCAGAGGGATTTACCATGAACTTCCGTGATGCATGGCATAGGCAGAAAAACAGGTAGTCATGGCACCTGCATGGCTATGTTCTGACCTAACAATGATTATAAATAGTATAGCAAGTATGAAAAGAAGAAAAGGGTCATTCTGGCTGTAAGGCCACAAGGGGTCTGTGGAAAGTGAGAAGAATTATTTTAACTGAGCTAATATAAAATAGAAATGAATTAGATGATAATCTTGTCCCATTATCTTGGGTGGAAGCTGCCCATTATCTATCATCGTTTGCCTGTGGTGAAAGTCTTGGGTCCATACCTTTTTCCAATAACTGACTTCTTCCAGGAGATGTCTGAGGAGTCAGTTTAAGTAGCTTTCTTATTCTGTCCAATTCTGAATTTTTTTAAGTTGGTTAAAGTTTGAACCTCCTAGAGTTTAATTTGCTCTTTTTACATAGACCTGATAAGGTCCGTTTCAGCGGTGCTTCACGGCATTTTTTCACATTTGTCTTCCTTCATAAAAATCTCCAGTTGAAGAGCAGGACAAGGCTAATAGGAAAATTTGAGGAAACATTGCCTTACATTGGTGGTGATTACTTAGGGATGTTACCATCTCTCCATGTAGTAAAGTAGTGAGCTCTAATCTGGGTGCTGAAATTCCTAGACTCATGGATCCTCCAGCTCCTAATTTACAGTGAAAGAACCTGTATTACTGAAGGAAATGGAATGGATAACCATCCTTGCTAGTGTCTACTTACATCCAGGGAACTCACAGGATTCTGAATGTTTTTCCTCTTTAAATGGAGAGATGAAAATATTTCCCCTCTTTAAATAGGTTATAGTCTAAATAATGAACAATTCCATTCCTTAATCTTTTTGACATAATCCCGCCCACCCTCAGTCTAAAAATAACATGTGTAATCCATCTGCTCCCAAGACCCTCTCCATTGATTCCCACCTCATTGTAGTTCTTTACCTAAGTATTCTTCATCTTCAGTAATTGTGTTCTCGATATCCAATCCTTAGAGACACAAGCTTGGAGAGGAGATGATTATAGAGTGGGGCCCCATGTTCCTGCTACTCCAGCTGAGGCCACGTTGTGAATCACTGTCAACACCTGTTCTTCCTTGAGATCCTCAGACCTTACCTGGGCTTTGGGAGTTAGAGTCCTTCAACTAGACATTGACCACAGTTGCAAACCTTCCTTAAGAGAAAATACCCCCTTCTCCTGGCATTTCATTTCCAAAAGATCACGAAGGCTGTCACTTGGACACTGATCCACCTGGGATTCGCCTGTGATGGGTGATGGACACACACTAGGTTAGAGGGTGTCTGTGAGCAGCCCCTGTGTCAGACTCAGAACAGCTGCCCAGGAGAGCCATCGATGATGATGGACATGATCTGTGATTTAAATATAATCTACTGGGTACCAGGAATGTGGATGTATGATGAAGGATCGAATGTGTAACTTCACTGACTTAAAGTAATGTGAACATATGCAGGCACGTCTGGCTATTACCTACCTCCTTGGAAAGCTCAGGTCTAGGATCAAAAATGAGGAAGCTGTTACCAGCCTTCCCTGGGGATTTCTGCAGTGGATTTTGCTGGCCTGATATGAGTGTTCATTTCCATTTGTCTGTGGGTTCCTATCCAGAGGGATGCACTATGTGAGGTCCTGGCAACACTCAGAAAGGAAGGTTCACATTTGCATACTAGAGGAATCCCAACTGGGGCTACTTCTAGGCAGAGGAGAAGACTATGATCCTACCTGTGCTGGTTGTATTCAGATAAATGAGGCAGAGAGTGGACACATTTCCTCTTCAGGAGGTCTCCCTTTCCTTCGGATGTAGGCTACAGCCTGGGTAGAAACATAGTTTAGTGTGGGACCCAACACCCCAGAGAAGCTGAGCAGGGAATTTTTCCAACCTACACCTGGATCCCTGCCTAGGGTTTGAAAAAAGGGCTGCTCAGAGCTAAAAAGTGTGAGGACAAGAAATGAGGAAGTTTTGCTGATGACTTTGCAGTGAGTCTCAGAATCAGTGTTCCTGTCACCTTGAGTATGAGAATACAGATAGAGTTTGGACCTGAGTAATCTGTGACCATTTCAGGGAAACCATCAAATGCTGTCCTGTGGACCATAAAGGGGAGTGGCACAGAGCACCTTGACTCTGGAATTGGCCTCCATCCCTCGGCTGATCTCACTCAGCACTGGAGTCCTTAACCCTCCACTTCCTCTTACCTCCATGGACACAAACTCCTTACCTGAATGCTATATGATTTTTTTTTAAAACATGAACATGGGGAGGTGGGGCAAGATGGCAGAAGAGTACAGTTGCCAAGTCAGCTGTCCCACCAAATTATCTAGATAAATTTCAAATCATCCTGAAAACCTATAAATTCGGCCTGAGATTTAAAGAGAGAACAGCTGGATTGCTACAGTGAGAAGAGTTTACGCTTCTATCAAGGTAGGAAGATGAGAGGAAAAAAGAAATAAAAAAAACTAAAGGTATCCAAGGGGAGGGGCCCCATAAGGAACTGGGCTAAGGCCACATGGCTAGTGCCCCCAGGACAGGAAAGCCCCATCCAAGAGGAGCAGGAGCTTCACCAAACTTCCGGGACAGAAAGGAGCTCACAGGAAGTTGGAGCAGAATCCCAGGAGGGGTGGGGATGCCATCAGGCTCCCAGGGACACTAACAGAGCAACTGCACCTGGGGGAGAGCCCGCCAACCCTGGGGCTAAGCTCCCTAAAGGGCTGCAGCCTGCACCTTGCTGGGCCCCTGAAGAGCTCAGGGGCAGCTCTGGCAGAAGCTCTGCACAGGCAGAACTGCGTGACTGGGAATGCAAGTCCAGGAGCCCAGGGCCTGGGGGACACAGCCCAAGATCCGGTGCTCCCCCTGGGACAGGCAGAGGCTGGGAGGGCACAGGACAGCAAGGACCTTCCTGCCACTGTGCAGTGCTGAGGTGTGCAGATCAGCGGCCCCACACTCATAGCATCCAGGCCCCTAGAGACTGAGAGCTCTGATAGTTACAGCAGGAGCTGACTCCAGGGCTAAAAAACTGGCTGCCACTCTTGTTGATCCTGTTGGGGTCTCACAGGATAATCAACCCCCACTGTGCATCACCATGGCCTCACAGGATAAACAGATTAAACAACATTCACTGAGCCTTGCACCAGGAAGAGGCTGAGTAACTCCCCAAGTGCTCACACCTGAGGATGTCCACATCAGGACACTCCCCCAGAAGACCAGCTAGACGACAGGAGAAAAACAAATTATTGACCAAGCAACATGGAAAGTTCCAGGGTATGTCGAGGGATTTACAGTATATAGAATCAGAGGATATTCCCCCTTGTTTACTGATTTCTGTTTGCTTCCCCCCTTTTTTACTTTTCTTTTTTTAAGGTATTTATTTATGAGACATACAGAGAGGGAGAGAGAAATAGAGAGAGAGAGAGAGAGAGAGAGAGAGGCAGAGATACAGGCAGAGGGAGCAGCAGGCTCCATGCAGGGAGGCTAATGTGGGACACGATCCCAGGTCTCCAGGATCACACCCTGGGCCAAAGGCAGGCACTAAACCACTGAGCCACCAGAGCAGCCATTTTTTTCTTTACTTCTCTTTTTTCCTTCTTCTTTTTTTTTCTTTTTCTTTTGTTTCTCTTCTCTCTATTTCTCCTTTTCCCAATACAACCTGTTTTTGGCCACTCTGCACTGAGCAAAATACTAGAAGGAAAAAACCACCTCAAAAGAAAGAATCAGAAACAGTTCTTTCTCCCACAGAATTACAAAATTTGGATTACAATTGAATGTCAGAAAGCCAATTCAGAAGCACAATTATAAAGCTACTGGTGGCTCTAAAAAAAGCATAAAGGACTCAAGAGAATCATGACTGCAGAATTTAGATCTAATCAGGCAGAAGTTAAAAATCAATTAAATGAGATGCAATCCAAACTAGAGGTCCTAATGACCAGAATTAACGAGGTGGAAGAAGGAATGAGTGACATAGAAGACAAGTTGATGGCAAAGAGGGAAACTGAGTAAGAAAGAGACAAACAATTAAAAGATCATGAGGATAGATTAAGGGAAATAAATGACAGCCTGAGGAAGAAAAATCTACCTATAATTGGGGTTCCCAAGGGACAGAGGTCCAGAATATATATATTTGAACAAATCACAGCTGAAAACTTTCCTAATCTGGGAAGGAAAACAGCCATTCAGATCCAGGAAATAGAGAGATCCCCTCCTAAAATCAATATAAACCACTTAACACCTTGACATTTAGTAGTGAAGCTTGCAAATTCAAAGATAAAGAGAAGATCCTTAAAGGAGCAAGAGATGAGAAACATCTAACTTTTATGGGGAGAAATATTAGATTAACAGCCGATCTCTCCACAGAGATCTGGAATGCCAGAAATGGCTGGCAGGATATATTGAGAATCCTCAATGAGAAGAGCATGCAGCCAAGAGTACTTTACCAGCAAGGCTCTCATTCAGAATAGGGGAGAGATAAAGAGCTTCCAGGATAAGCAGGAACTGAAAGAATATGTGACCTCCCAACCAGCTCTGCAAGAAATTTTAAGGGGGACTCTTAAAATTCCTCTTTAAGAGGAACTCCAATGGAACAATCCACAAAAACAGGGGCTAAATAGGTATCATGATGACACTAAACTCATATCTTTCAATAGTAACTCTGAACATGAATGGGCTTAATGAAAGCATCAAAAGGTGCAGGGTTTCAGACTGGATAAAAAAGCAGGACCCATCTATTTTCTATCTACAAGAGACTCATTTTAGACATAAGGACACCTACAGATTGAAAATTAAGGGTTGGAGAACCATTTACCATTCAAATGATCCTCTAAATAAAGCAGGGGTAGACATCCTTATATCAAATAAGCTAAAGTTTATCCCAAAGTCTGTATTGAGAGTTGAAGAGGGACACTATGCCATACTTAAAGGATCTATCCCAGAAGAGAACTTAACAATCATCAATATATATGCCCTGAATGTGGGAGCTGTCAAGTATATCAATTAATAACCAACGTTAAAACATACTTAGATAATAATACACTTCTACTTGGTGACTTCGATGTAGCACTTTCTACAATTGAGAGGTTTTCTAAGCACAACATCTCCAAAGAAACAAGAGCCTTAACTGATACACTGTACCAGCTGGATTTCACAGATATTTACAGAACCTTACATCCAAAGGCAATTGAATAGAACTTCTTCTCAAGTGTACAAGGAACTTTCTCCAGAACAGACCACATATTGGGTCACAAATCAGGTCTGAACGGATACCAAAAGAATGCGATTGTCCCCTGCTTATTTTCAGAACATAATGCTTTGAAATTAGAACTAAGTCACAGAAGAAGTTGGAAGGATTTCAAACATGTGGAGGTTAAGGACCATCCTACTAAATGAAGAAAAGGTCAACCAGGAAATTAGGGAAAAATTAAAAAGATTCATGGCTCCTTCCATTAGTTTAGCTACTGTGCATATTGCTGCTATAAACATCAGGATTTTATGCATCCCTTGCCATCAGGAAAATACAAATCAAAACCACAAGAGATACAAACTAACACCATAAGAATGGGGAAAATAAGGCAGGAAACAAAAAATGTTGGAGATGATGTGGAGAAAGGAAAACTCCTTGAACTTTTGCTGGGAATGTAAACTGGTGTAGCAACTCTGGAAAACTGTGTGGAGGTTCCTCAATTAGTTAAAAATAGATCTTCCCTATGACCCAGCAATTGCACTTCTGGGAGTTACCCCAAAGATCCAGATGAAGTGAAACCCTGGGACACCTGCACCCCTATGTTCATAGCAGCAATGTCCACTGTAGCCAAATTGTGGAAGGAGCCTTGATGTCCATCAAAAGGTGAATGGATAAAAAAAAAAAAGATGTGGTTTATGTATACAATGGAATATTACTCAGCCACTAGAAATGACAAATACCCACGACTTGCTTCGAAGTGGATGGAACTGGAGGGTATTATGCTGAATGAAATAAGTCAATCAGAGAAGGACAAACATTATATGGTCTCATTCATTTGGGGAATATAAAAATAGTGACAGGGAATAAAGGGGAAAGGAGAAAAAAATGAGTAGGAAATATCAGACAGGGATGCAGAACATGAGAGACTCCTGACTAGGAAACAAACTAGGGGTGGGGGAAGAGGTGGTGGGTGGGGCGTGGGGCTGACTGGGTGATGGGCACTTAGAGAGGCACTTGATGGGATGAGCGCGGGGTGTTATTCTATATGTTGTCCAATTGAACACCAATAAAAATAATTTTACAAAAAAACTAAAAACAAAAAAATAATTAAATAAAATATAAATAAAAGATTCATGGAAACTAATGAGAATGACGATACAACCATTCAAACTCTTGGGGATACAGTGAAAGCAGTCCTGAAGGGATAATACATTGCAATACTAGCATCCATCCAAAAACCGGAAAGGACTCAAATACAAAAGCTAACATGCCCCAAAGAGCTGTAGCAAAAACAGCAAATAGATTCTACACCAAACAGAAGATACTTAATAAAGATTTGAGCAGAATTCAATGAAATTATGACCAGAATAACTGTGGAACAGATCAACAAAACCAGGGCTTGGTTCTTTGAAAGAATTAATAAGATAGATAAACCATTAGCCAGCCTTATTAAAAAGAAGAGAGAAAAGACTCAAATTAATAAAATCATGAAAGATAAAGGAGAGAACCCTACCAAAACGAAGATAATACAAACTATTCTAAAAAACATATTATGAGCAGCTATACGCCAATAAATTAGGTAATCTAGAAGAAATGGACGCATTTCTGGAAAACCGCAAACTACTAAAACTGGAACAAGAAGAAATAGAAAACCTGAACAGGCCAATAACCAGGGAAGAAATTGAAGCAGTCATCAAAAACCTTCCAAGACACAAAATTCCTGGGCCCGATGGCTTCCCTGGGTAATTCTATCAAACGTTTAAAGAAGAAACCATACCTATTCTATTAAAGCTCTTGGGAAAAATAGAAAGAAATTGAATACTTCCAAACACGTTCTGAGGCCAGCATCACCTTAATTCCAAAAACCAGACAAAGACCCCACCAAAAAAGAGAATTATAGACCAATATCTCTGATGAACATGGATGCAAAAATTCTCAACAAGATACTAGCCCATAGGATCCAACAATACATTAAGAAGATTATTCACCATGACCAAGTGGGATTTATCCCCGGGATGCAAGGCTGGTCCAACCCTTGTAAAATAATCAATGTGATTCATCATATCAGCGAGAGAAAAAAACAAGAACCGTAGGATCCTCTCAATAGATGCAGAGAAAGCATTTGACAAAATACAGCAGTCATTCCTGATCAAAACTCTTCAGAGGGTAGGGATAGAGGGAACATTCCTTAGCATCTTAAAAGGAATCCACAAAAAGCCCACAGGAAACATCATTCTCAATGGGGAAACACAGGGAGACTTTCCCTAAGATCAGGAACAAGACAGGGATGTCCCCTTTCTCCACATCCTCGTCAACGTTTGTTGTTTCCTACCTTATTTTCCCCATTCTTAAGGTGTAAGGTGGTATCTCATTGTGCTTTTGATTTGTATTTCCCTGATGGCAAGTGATTTGGAGCATTTTCTCATATGCTTGTTAGCCATGTCTATGTCTTCCTCTGTGAGATTTCTGTTCATGTCTTTTGCCCATTTCATGATTGGATTGTTTCTTTGCTGTTGAGTTTAATAAGTTCTTTATAGATCTTGGATACTAGCCCTTTATCTGACATGTCATCGACAAATATATTCTCCCATTCTGTAGGTTGTCTTTTAGTGTTGTGGACTTTTTTTTTTTCTGTGCAAATGCTTCTTATTTTGATGAAGTCCCAAAAGTTCATTTTTTATTTTGTTTCTCCTGCCTTCATGGATGTAACTTGCAAGAAGTTACTGTGGCCAAGTTCAAAAAGGGTGTTGCCTGTGTTCTCCTCTAGGATTTTGATGGAATCTTGTCTCACATTTAGATCTTTCATCCATTTTGAGTTTATCTTTGTGTATGGTGTAAGAGAATGTTCTAGTTTCATTCTTCTACGTGTGGATGTCCAATTATGCCAGCACCATTTACTGAAGAGACTTTTTTCCAGTGAATAGGGTTCCTCCTTTGTCTAATATTAGTTGACCATAAAGTTGAGGGTCCACTTCTGAATTCTCTATTCTGTTCCATTGATCTATGTGTCTGTTTTTGTGTCAGTATCACACTGTCTTGATGACCATAGCTTTGTAGTACAACCAGAAATCTGGAATTGTGATGCCCCAGCTCTGGTTTTCCTTTTTAATATTCCTGTGGCTATTTGGGGTCTTTTCTAATTCCACACAAATGTGAAGATAATTTTTTTCCAACTCTCTGAAGAAAGTCCATGGTATTTTGATAGGGATTGCATTAAACGTGTAAATTGCCCTGTGTAACATTGACATTTTCACATATTACTTCTTCCAATCCATGAGCATGGAATACTTTTCCATCTCTTTGTGTCTTCCTCAATTTCTTTCAGAAGTATTCTGTAGTTTTTAGGGTAGAGATCCTGTACCTCTTTGGTTAGGTTGATTCCCAGGTATCTTAAGCTTTTGGGTGCAATTGTAAATCGCATTGACTCCTTAATTTCTCTTTTCAGCCTCATTGTTAGTGTATAGAAATGCCCCTGACTTCTGGGCATTGATTTTGAATCCTGCCACATTGCCAAATTGTTCTATGAGTTCTCAAAATCTTGGGGTGGAGTCTGTTGGGTTTTCTATGTAGAGTATAATGTCATCTGCAAAGAGGGAGAGTTTGACTTCTTTTTTGCCAATTTGAATGCCTTTTATTTTTTAATTTTTTATTTATTTATGATAGTCACAGAGAAAGAGAGAGAGAGAGAGAGAGAGAGGCAGAGACACAGGCAGTGGGAGAAGCAGGCTCCATGCACCAGGAGCCTGACATGGGATTCAATCCCGGGTCTCCAGGATCACGCCCTGGGCCAAAGGTAGATGCTAAACCACTGCACTACCCAGGTATCCCTTTTTTGTTGTCTGATTACTGGGACTTGTAGTACTATGTTGAATAGTGGACAAGAAATGAGTGGGAAGTATCAGCAAGTGAGACAGAACATGAAACTCCTAACTCTGGGAATGATCAAGGGGTCGTAGAAAGGGAGGTTTGTGTGGGGTAGGGTGACTGAGTGACAGGAACTGAGAGTGGCCCTTGATGGGATGAGCACTGGGTGTTATTTTATATGTTGGCAAATTAAACACCATTAAAAATAAATTAACAATAGAACATGAACATGGGTCTCCACCTGGAAGACTGGTTTTCTGGTGGTTAATTTTTTGAAAATTTTTTTGATTTTGTAATATTCACATATAGTATAGCCCCCAGTGCTCATACTGTCAAGTGCCCCCCTCTGTGCCTATTGCCCAGTCACCAAATTTTACCATCCAACTCCCCTTCTACCACCCCCCCTTCATTTCCCAGCGTAGGAGTCTCTCATGCTTTGTCACCCACTGTGATGTCTCCTACTCATTTTTTTGTATTGTTTGGTCTCTACACCTGTGATCCTCATTCCAATGAGAACCAAGAATCAGACTGTTGCTCCTGACTAAAGACAGGAAGAACCTGGTTCCAGAATATGTACCACTTTCACAAGTTTGTGAGTCTACCTGCATGTACAGAAGAGAGGACACCATGAAGCTCAGATCCCATTATGGTGTCTGTCTGCACTGATTATAAAGGTCTCAATGACTTAAGAAAACCAGAAGGAACATCATGTTTGAGATATTGGTGCCCAAATAAATGACAGGATGCCTGGAAGAAGATGCTTCTTTTCCTGAAGGATGTGTCTCTCCAGTCCATTCAGGATGGCGATTCCAACAAATCTGAATCAAGCAGGAGAAACTGTTTTTGAGGCAAAGTACCCTATCGTGCTGTTTATTTCCAGCTTTGATGTTGCCAGCATTAAACATACTCTCAAATAAGGTAATGTTTTGCAAGAGGCAACCACTCAACTCTCTTCCCAGCAGGAAGATTGTTTATTTCACCTCAAATGAACACTGTCTGATTCTCATTGGAATTTTTGTGATAATCAACCATGAAAGTGACATTTGTTCCTCAGTGAAAGATACTCAAGCTCGCCTTGACATCATTAATTTTCACTTTCGCTCTGATCACCTGGAAGAGTGTAATAACCAAAGGATCATAGGGTGCATCTAGAAGGACACAGAGTACCTGTCAGGACATTTCATTGCCACTCAAGAATAACTCAGGTACAGGTGCCTGAGTGTACCTTCAGTTCAGGTGAGGCTCTCTGTGTCCTGAAATCAAGACTAGTGTGGGGCTCCCTGCTCAGTAAAGGGCATGTTTCTCTCCCCCTCTGCACCTCTCACTCTCTTCTGGTCTCTTTATATCAAATACATAAATTAGAGCTTGAAGAAAGAGAAATAGTGATTTGGGAATACTACTCATATCAATGGAGACCTAGTGAATACAAAGGCATTTGGTGATGAAGCATGGGATGATCTGCACTGTTGGGTCACCCATGATCTTAGGACTCTAAAAGGTTCTGTGTAATGGCATTTTTTGTTTTGTTTTGTTTTGGTTTGGTTTTTTTGAAAATGTTTACTGCGTCCCTTGTGTGGATTCATTAAGACATATCTGCTGGAGAATCTACCTCACTCTTTACCTCTTCTTTTCCCTTTCCCTGTATTTCCCTGTCTTTATCTATCTTTCTTTTCTCTCTCTCTCTATCTCTCTCTCTCAATCTCCTCTGTCTTTCTCTGCGTCTCTCTCTCTGTCACATACACAAACTCACAGTCACACTCTCACACACTACATAGAGTCAACAAGTCACCACCGACAAGCCTGTTGCACTCATAACCACTCTACACAGAGAATACATTGGCTTCCTAGGAGTGTAGAAACATGGACCTATTTTCTCACCTGGAAAAGCTGCCTATCTCACACACTCCCAAGCCTCAGGACCATGGAAGCTGGGCATCTTCCCAGAATGAGTACAACAAACATCTGCCTTACTACTTAGAGACTTTCCCAAGCAAGAGACTGGTTCCAGAATACATACCAGTTTGGGTGGTTTCTGAGATGTCCTGCATTTACACAAAAGAGGATAAGATGGCTGTCGGTTTATGTGTGTACTTTGTCATTGGTTATCCTGATAAGTAGTGAACACAAAATGAGCAAATATAGTAGTGTCAAAGGCCCCCAAAGGAATCACACATTGCACCTATGGAGAAAGCATGATATTTTCCAGGGGATAGATATCTCAAGTTGACTGAAACAGCAATTCCAACTACAGAATTCAAGGCAGAGAAAGTGCTTCTGTGAAAATGTCCCCCTACTGCACATTTAACCTCCTCTCCTTACAACACCCCATCAAAATGGCCCTTACCCCGAAAAATACACTTTTTTTTCACTTTTTCTTATTACATGTGTATTCACGTTGAAAAGAGGAAAACCAAGAGACCAGCATTTTTAATTCACACCAAATGGGGCAGGCTTATCATACAAGAGGGTAGAGAGTCATTCACTGAGTTTTGGTGGACAAAATGCAGCACCACAGCCTTGGCAACATTCAGGAGAACACAGAATAACTGTCAGTGCATTGGTGGTGGTCCTCAGATATTTGTAAGATCAATGTTTATATGGATCCAGGGGATGACTAGATGGTAATGACTGGGTAATAAGCATAAAGCTACTGCTAGGCCATCCTCATTGGTGGATGGGGAAAAACCTTCAGCTCAGGCCAAGGACCCAGGGCCTGGGATCCCTCTCCTCTTTGGGCACCCCACTCAGCGGGGTTGTGCTTCTCTCTCTCCCTCTACCCTCCCCTTGCATATGCTCTCTCTTGTTGTCTGTCTCTCTCAAATAAATAAAAACTTTAAAAAAGACAAGGACAACTTTAAGTAACATGAAATAAACAATGTAAAATAGAACTGATGTACACATCGAATTCAAAGATAGGTTCCCTTCATTCATAGCACTTGTGGTGAAGCCCAGCTAAATATTCATAATTTATTGACGTCTTCCAAAATCATTTCTGCCTCTGTAGATCCATGCATTCATCTTATTTGTATGGTTTTCAATTAATTTCAACCATATTTTGGTGTACTTTTTCAATATTAGGCAATTGTGGTCTTTTGTTCTAGTGAGTCTAGTACTCTATTGTATTTATTCACAAATCTGATGTTGAAAAAATCATCCACTATGGAAAAGATTTAAATACAGAATATATACCCTTTACAAATAGCCATAATTGTGAAAAGGAGAGGAGGGGACAGGCTTCGACATGCATTTAAAAAATCACAGGATGGGGGGGAGGAGCAAGATGGCGGAAGAGTAGGGTCTCCAAATCACCTGTCTCCACCAAACCACCTAGAAAACCTTCAAATTATCCTGAAAATCTATGAATTCGGCCTGAGATTTAAAGAGAGACCAGCTGGAATGCTACAGTGAGAAGAGTTCGCGCATCTATCAAGGTAGGAAGACGGGGAAAAAGAAATAAAGGAACAAAGGCCTCCAAGGGGGAGGGGCCCCGCGAGGAGCCGGGCTGAGGCCGGGGCGGGTGTCCCCAGGACAGGAGAGCCCCGTCCCGGAGGAGCAGGAGCTGCACCGACCTTCCCGGGCGGAGAGGGGCTCCCAGGGAGTTGGAGCAGGACCCAGGAGGGCGAGGATGCCCTCGGGCTCCCGGGGACAGTAACAGCAACTGCGCACCCAGGAGAGTGCGCCGAGCTCCCTAAGGGCTGCAGCGCGCACGGCGGGACCCGGCGGGACCCGGAGCAGCTGAAGGGGCTCTGGCGGCGGCTCCGCGGAGGGGGCTGCGCGGCCCGGGAGCGCGAATCCAACAGCGCAGGCTCCGGAGCACAGGGCGCCGGGACACAGCCCAGGATCCGGCCTCCCCCGGGACAGGCAGAGGCCGGGAGGGCCCAGGACAGCGAGGACGCTCCTGCCCCAGCTGAGCAGATCAGCGGCCCCGCCCCGGAGCCTCCAGGCCCTGCAGACGGAGTTCCTGCCGGAGCTGAATCCAGGTTTCCAGAGCTGCACCGCCACTGGGGCTGATCCTCCTGCGGCCTCACGGGGTAAACAACCCCCACTGAGCCCTGCACCAGGCGGGGGCACAGCAGCTCCCCCAACTGCTAACACCTGAAAACCAGCACAACAGGCCCCTCCCCCAGAACACCAGCTAGACGGACAACTTCCAGGAGAAGCCAAGGGACTTAAAGTACACAGAATCAGAAGATACTCCCCGGTGGTTCTTTTTTTTGTTTGTTTTTGTTTTTGTTTTTGTTTTGTTTTGCTTTTTGATTTGTTTCCTTCCCCCACCCCCTTTTTTTCTCCTTTCTTTTTCTTCCTCTTTTTCTTCTTTTTTTTTTTTTTTCGTTTTTTTTTTCTTTTTCTTCCCTTTTTTTTCTCTTTCTCTTTTCTTTCCTTCTTTCTCTCCTCTCTTTTTCTCTTTTTCCCAATACAACTTGCTTTTGGCCACTCTGCACTGAGCAAAATGACTAGAAGGAAAACATCACCTCAAAAGAAAGAATCAGAAACAGTCCTCTCTCCCACAGAGTTACAAAATCTGGATTACAATTCAATGTCAGAAAGCCAATTCAGAAGCACTATTATACAGCTACTGGTGGCTCTAGAAAAAAGTATAAAGGACTCAAGAGACTTCATGACTGCAGAATTTAGAGCTAATCAGGCAGAAATTAAAAATCAATTGAATGAGATGCAATCCAAACTAGAAGTCCTAACGACGAGGGTTAACGAGGTGGAAGAACGAGTGAGTGACCTAGAAGACAAGTTGATAGCAAAGAGGGAAACTGAGGAAAAAAGAGACAAACAATTAAAAGACCATGAAGATAGATTAAGGGAAATAAACGACAGCCTGAGGAAGAAAAACCTACGTTTAATTGGGGTTCCCGAGGGCGCCGAAAGGGACAGAGGGCCAGAATATGTATTTGAACAAATTCTAGCTGAAAACTTTCCTAATCTGGGAAGGGAAACAGGCATTCAGATCCAGGAAATAGAGAGATCCCCCCCTAAAATCAATAAAAACCGTTCAACACCTCGACATTTAATTGTGAAGCTTGCAAATTCCAAAGATAAGGAGAAGATCCTTAAAGCAGCAAGAGACAAGAAATCCCTGACTTTTATGGGGAGGAGTATTAGGGTAACAGCAGACCTCTCCACAGAGACCTGGCAGGCCAGAAAGGGCTGGCAGGATATATTCAGGGTCCTAAATGAGAAGAACATGCAACCAAGAATACTTTATCCAGCAAGGCTCTCATTCAAAATGGAAGGAGAGATAAAGAGCTTCCAAGACAGGCAGCAACTGAAAGAATATGTGACCTCCAAACCAGCTCTGCAAGAAATTTTAAGGGGGCCTCTTAAAATTCCCCTTTAAGAAGAAGTTCAGTGGAACAGTCCACAAAACAAAGACTGAATAGATATCATGATGACACTAAACTCATATCTCTCAATAGTAACTCTGAATGTGAACGGGCTTAATGACCCCATCAAAAGGCGCAGGGTTTCAGACTGGATAAAAAAGCAGGACCCATCTATTTGCTGTCTACAAGAGACTCATTTTAGACAGAAGGACACCTACAGCCTGAAAATAAAAGGTTGGAGAACCATTTACCATTCGAATGGTCCTCAAAAGAAAGCAGGGGTAGCCATCCTTATATCAGATAAACTAAAATTTACCCCAAAGACTGTAGTGAGAGATGAAGAGGGACACTATATCATACTTAAAGGATCTATTCAACAAGAGGACTTAACAATCCTCAATATATATGCTCCGAATGTGGGAGCTGCCAAATATATAAATCAATTATTAACCAAAGTGAAGAAATACTTAGATAATAATACACTTATACTTGGTGACTTCAATCTACCTCTTTCTATACTCGATAGGTCTTCTAAGCAAAACATCTCCAAAGAAACGAGAGCTTTAAATGATACACTGGACCAGATGGATTTCACAGATATCTACAGAACTTTACATCCAAACTCAACTGAATACACATTCTTCTCAAGCGCACATGGAACTTTCTCCAGAATAGACCACATATTGGGTCACAAATCGGGTCTGAACCGATACCAAAAGATTGGGATTGTCCCCTGCATATTCTCGGACCATAATGCCTTGAAATTAGAACTAAATCACAACAAGAAGTTTGGAAGGACCTCAAACACATGGAGGTTAAGGACCATCCTGCTAAAAGATAAAAGGGTCAACCAGGAAATTAAGGAAGAATTAAAAAGATTCATGGAAACTAATGAGAATGAAGATACAACCGTTCAAAATCTTTGGGATGCAGCAAAAGCAGTCCTAAGGGGGAAATACATCGCAATACAAGCATCCATTCAAAAACTGGAAAGAACTCAAATACAAAAGCTAACCTTACACATAAAGGAGCTAGAGAAAAAACAGCAAATAGATCCTACACCCAAGAGAAGAAGGGAGTTAATAAAGATTCGAGCAGAACTCAACGAAATCGAGACCAGAAGAACTGTGGAACAGATCAACAGAACCAGGAGTTGGTTCTTTGAAAGAATTAATAAGATAGATAAACCATTAGCCAGCCTTATTAAAAAGAAGAGAGAGAAGACTCAAATTAATAAAATCATGAATGAGAAAGGAGAGATCACTACCAACACCAAGGAAATACAAACGATTTTAAAAACATATTATGAACAGCTATACGCCAATAAATTAGGCAATCTAGAAGAAATGGACGCATTCCTGGAAAGCCACAAACTACCAAAACTGGAACAGGAAGAAATAGAAAACCTGAACAGGCCAATAACCAGGGAGGAAATTGAAGCAGTCATCAAAAACCTCCCAAGACACAAGAGTCCAGGGCCAGATGGCTTCCCAGGAGAATTTTATCAAACGTTTAAAGAAGAAATCATACCTATTCTCCTAAAGCTGTTTGGAAAGATAGAAAGAGATGGAGTACTTCCAAATTCATTCTATGAAGCCAGCATCACCTTAATTCCAAAGCCAGACAAAGACCCCGCCAAAAAGGAGAATTACAGACCAATATCCCTGATGAACATGGATGCAAAAATTCTCAACAAGATACTGGCCAATAGGATCCAACAGTACATTAAGAAAATTATTCACCATGACCAAGTAGGATTTATCCCTGGGACACAAGGCTGGTTCAACACCCGTAAAACAATCAATGTGATTCATCATATCAGCAAGAGAAAAACCAAGAACCATATGATCCTCTCATTGGATGCAGAGAAAGCATTTGACAAAATACAGCATCCATTCCTGATCAAAACTCTTCAGAGTGTAGGGATAGAGGGAACATTCCTCGACATCTTAAAAGCCATCTATGAAAAGCCCACAGCAAATATCATTCTCAATGGGGAAGCACTGGGAGCCTTTCCCCTAAGATCAGGAACCAGACAGGGATGTCCACTCTCACCACTGCTATTCAACATAGTACTGGAAGTCCTAGCCTCAGCAATCAGACAACAAAAAGACATTAAAGGCATTCAAATTGGCAAAGAAGAAGTCAAACTCTCCCTCTTCGCCGATGACATGATACTCTACATAGAAAACCCAAAAGTCTCCACCCCAAGATTGCTAGAACTCATACAGCAATTCGGTAGCGTGGCAGGATACAAAATCAATGCCCAGAAGTCAGTGGCATTTCTATACACAAACAATGAGACTGAAGAAAGAGAAATTAAGGAGTCAATCCCATTTACAATTGCACCCAAAAGCATAAGATACCTAGGAATAAACCTCACCAAAGATGTAAAGGATCTATACCCTCAAAACTATAGAACACTTCTGAAAGAAATTGAGGAGGACACAAAGAGATGGAAAAATATCCCATGCTCATGGATTGGCAGAATTAATATTGTGAAAATGTCAATGTTACCCAGGGCAATATACACGTTTAATGCAATCCCTATCAAAATACCATGGACTTTCTTCAGAGAGTTAGAACAAATTATTTTAAGATTTGTGTGGAATCAGAAAAGACCCCGAATAGCCAGGGGAATTTTAAAAAAGAAAACCATATCTGGGGGCATCACAATGCCAGATTTCAGGTTGTACTACAAAGCTGTGGTCATCAAGACAGTGTGGTACTGGCACAAAAACAGACACATAGATCAGTGGAACAGAATAGAGAATCCAGAAGTGGACCCTGAACTTTATGGGCAACTAATATTCGATAAAGGAGGAAAGACTATCCATTGGAAGAAAGACAGTCTCTTCAATAAATGGTGCTGGGAAAATTGGACATCCACATGCAGAAGAATGAAACTAGACCACTCTCTTTCACCATACACAAAGATAAACTCAAAATGGATGAAAGATCCAAATGTGAGACAAGATTCCATCAAAATCCTAGAGAAGAACACAGGCAACACCCTTTTTGAACTCGGCCATAGTAACTTCTTGCAAGATACATCCACGAAGGCAAAAGAAACAAAAGCAAAAATGAACTATTGGGACTTCATCAAGATAAGAAGCTTTTGCACAGCAAAGGATACAGTCAACAAAACTCAAAGACAACCTACAGAATGGGAGAAGATATTTGCAAATGACATATCAGATAAAGGGCTAGTTTCCAAGATCTATAAAGAACTTATTAAACTCAACACCAAAGAAACAAACAATCCAATCATGAAATGGGCAAAAGACATGAACAGAAATCTCACAGAGGAAGACATAGACATGGCCAACAAGCATATGAGACAATGCTCCGCATCACTTGCCATCAGGGAAATACAAATCAAAACTACAATGAGATACCACCTCACACCAGTGAGAATGGGGAAAAGTAACAAGGCAGGAAACCACAAATGTTGGAGAGGATGCGGAGAAAAGGGAACCCTCATACACTGTTGGTGGGAATGTGAACTGGTGCAGCCACTCTGGAAAACTGTGTGGAGGTTCCTCAAACAGTTAAAAATATACCTGCCCTACGACCCAGCAATTGCACTGTTGGGGATTTACCCCAAAGATACAGATGCAATGAAACGCCGGGACACCTGCACCCGATGTTTCTAGCAGCAATGGCCACTATAGCCAAACTGTGGAAGGAGCCTCGGTGTCCAACGAAAGATGAATGGATAAAGAAGATGTGGTTTATGTATACAATGGAATATTACTCAGCTATTAGAAATGACAAATACCCACCATTTGCTTCAACGTGGATGGAACTGGAGGGTATTATGCTGAGTGAAGTAAGTCAGTCGGAGAAGGACAAACATTATATGTTCTCATTCATTTGGGGAATATAAATAATAGTGAAAGGGAAAATAAGGGAAGGGAGAAGAAATGGGTGGGAGGTATCAGAAAGGGAGACAGAACGTAAAGACTGCTAACTCTGGGAAACGAACTAGGGGTGGTGGAAGGGGAGGAGGGCGGGGGGTGGGAGTGAATGGGTGACGGGCACTGGGTGTTATTCTGTATGTTAGTAAATTGAACACCAATAAAAAAAAATATTAAAAAAAATAAATAAATAAACCCATTTAACCCTGAAAAAAAAATAAAAAATAAAAAATCACAGGATGAAAGGTACAGCATAGAGAATATGACTATCGGAATGGTAATAGTGTTCCATGGGGACACATGGTATATATGCTTGAGGTGAGTGTAGTTTCAATAAACATGTGTCAGTCATGTGTGGTACACCTTAAACTAGTATAACCATGAGGGTTATCTTGACCCAAATGTAAAAGCAGTAATAATGTTATCACAATAGTGGTTCCATGGGTTGAGTATCTCCATTTGGCTCAGGTCATGATCCCAGTATCCTGGGATACAAAATATTATGCATATGTCAAAATACACACTAAAGCATAACACAGAGCAGTTTTTAATATCTGTGATGAACAGCAATGATAATAGTATGCCTACATCGAATTGTGCTTTGTGATGAATGTTCCACACTGATGTAGGTGTGAATGTTTGTAGGACTAGTGTGTCAAAGGATATGGTGATAGGAAAAATTTCATATTATATGCTGCATTGTGACATCAGACTAATTCTAATGTAAGGTCTATTTATTAAAACATAATAAAGTTTTATTTGCTAATATTTAACATGAACTAATATATACAAATGTTAGCTTCTCAAAAGCTGCAATTTAATCTAGTCAAATTAGATTTCTCAATGGGTTTTACTATTTTGGCAATAAACTAATGCATGACCATTTAAATTAAGATTTTCATACATGAAACATAAAGAATATGGCTTAGTATATTTGTCTTTAGTATCGCACCCTGAGCAAAATTGAATACTTATTTTTTTTTCAGAGAGAGCAAAAGAGAAAGTCTAAGGTGCAGAAGGGCAGAGGGAATGCAAGAAAGAATACTAAATAGGTTCCATACTGAAAATGGGTGAATCTGATGACCTTGAGGTCATGATCAGAGCTGAAACCAGGAGGCAGAAACTTAGCTGACAGAAACACCCAGCAGCCCCTAGAACAATATTTCTTGAGTCACTTTAATGAAAGAATTTTTATTGTACCTTCCATTGACTACTTTGATGAGTGAATTTTTCACTTTCTGCAAACATGAAATTTTTTCCCCACTTTTCAGGCCAGTTGTACCCAGTTGATTTCACAAATAGTTTTTGTTTTGGGTTTTTAATTGTACATCTTGGGAAATGGATAAGTAAAGAAAGAGCTGTTGACATCTTTATATTAGAGGACAATCCAAAATGATAACATTATCAGAGTTCAAACTTTTGATCCCATTACACATCATTCTCTTGCAGAACCACCTGACTCAGAGTGGTCTGTACAAAGTCCTTGGAGTTGCAGTATTCTTAAAGTAGCCAACCACAAATATAAAGTGATAAAGTTACAATGAAAAACAACACTGAGAGCCCCTCCCCCAGTATTTAAAAAGATGTGTCATATAATCTAGCCATCTGAGTTTTGACAAATGGGTCACAAAGAAATTAAATATGCATTTCACAGAGGTATCTGCACATGTTCTGCAACACCACTTACAACACCCAAGAAAAAAGAAATGACTTCATGTCCATCGAGGAACAAAAGGATAAAAAATTAGTGTATCCCTACAATGAAATATTATCCCACATTGAGAGGAAGGAAATTTCAACAATTGTGATGACATGCATGCATATGGAGGCCATTATGTTAAGAGAAATTAGCAGGCAGTGTAACACAAATAATGCATGATGGCACTTACATGGGGAACCTCAAAGTCAATAAACAGCATCAGAGAACAGAGTAGGAGCTAGAAGGAAAGACAAAGGGAAATGTTGCAAGTAGTGTTCCAAGCTTCAATGATACGAATTTGGGCACTGAGGTGGGCACTTGATGGGATGAGCACTGGGTGTTATTCTGTATGTTGGCAAATTGAACACCAATTAAAAATAAATTTATTATTTAAAAAAATAAAAAAAAGAATTCGGTATGTTCTGGAATTCTATCTGCAATCAAGGGCCTGTGATAAACAACACTGCATTATATGCTTGAAAATCATGAAGAGATGAGATTATATCAAATGCACTTACTGTCAAAAAAGGACAAGAAAATCGCTAGCACCAGTATGTGTGGGGAGATACCTTCCTTTAGGTGAGACAATATACAAATACAGAACAACACATTCATTGAGAGCTGAAAGCATGGTGTTGATGAATTGCCAAGAGTTACAATATAATGAGCAAGGGGTCTAGGACAGGGTCTGAGTTGGATCCCTGTTGAGAGAGGTCCCTGAACACCTGAGGTATTCCAAAGGTCCCGGATATCATGCTGTGCACCCTGAACCAAGGGCTGCCCCAGTGTTCACTTGTAAATGAGGATGGCCAACTGGTGCCCAGGAAGGCTCCATGTGAGACAGCTGGTGTTATGAATGCTGGGGGAGGATAACCAGAGTTGGGCTACAGACCGTATTCCAGATTTTGACTTGGGGGCAACTCCTTTGTGTTTTGGATTGGAGATTGACACCAGGAGGTTGATGACTGAGTTAGGATGTGAACCTTACTGTTGGCTCAGGCAGCCCTCCAGATTATGAAATGTCTTGAATAGTGTCTGCTTCATGTTATGCATTTGTGCATGTTCTTAAAAATGCATATTATGTATCCAATGATCATGATATGAGCCCAAAGTAGATGCCCAACCAAAGGAACCAGTCTGGTGGCCAAATTATTACTGTTTTTTAATTGAAATAGAGATGGCACACAAGGTCACATTAGTTTCAGGTATACCATATAGGATTTCGATACTTATATAGTTAATACAGTGTCACAACTAGTGTAGATACCATGTATCCGCATAGAGCACTATTACAATTCCACTGATCATATTCCCTATGCAGTATTTTGAACTCTGTGACTTCTTCATGGAAAATGGGAAACCTGTCCCTCCCACTCTGTTTCACAGCTATTGCTATTGGCAAATGGTATACTTCCCATATTTAAATCTCTCCTGGATGGAATATTTTCATCAAAACTTAATAGTGGTGTCATCTGGGTGGCTCAGTGTTTGAGCATCTGCCTTTGGCCCAGGTCATGGTCTCGTGGGCCTACAATGGAGTCCCACATCAGGCTCCCTGCAGGGAAAAATGGCTGAAACTCTTATATCCATCAGTAGGTGAACTGGTACAAAAAGAAAAACAATATTGAGCACCTGGATGCCTGGGTGGCTCAGTGGTTGAGTGTCTGCCTTCAGCCCAGGTTGTGACCCCCAGGGTCCTGGGATCGAGTCCTGCATTGGGCTCGCTGTGTGGAGCCTGCTTCTCCCTCTGCCTATGTCTCAGCCTCTGTTTCTCTTGTGAATAAATAAATAAAATATTTTTTAAAAACCTGATTAGCAACTAAATATAATAGACTAGATTAAATAGAAAAAAGAGAGTAATTGCTAGCACTGAAACACACCTATGAAGATTATGGGTAAAATCAAGTGAAAAAACTTACAAAATACCGAAGAGTATATGTGGATCTACAATGTCAGAATTGATTTTGCCAGATGTCCAGAAGGTAGGAGCTTTTAGTTGGGTTTCACAACTAGCTGCATGAGTGATGGGAACTTCTCATTGGAATCGATGTGCAGATCAGTTCCATTCATGCATTGAGTATGTCAGGCTACTTGAAGTTGTCTTTGACTTTTTTTGAAGATTTTGTTTATTTATTTGAGAGAACACAAGAAAAGAGAAGAGGCAAAGGGAGAAGCATATTTAAAGCTGAACAAGGCCCCAAATAGGGGATGGATTCCAGGACACTGGACCTTGGCCTGAGCTAAGGGCTTTTCCTCATCCACCAAGGAGGATGGCCCCCCCAGACCCTCATATGATGCTTATTAATCACTGACTACACTACAGTCTTGCCCTGTATCCATATAAACAGTAATCTCTCAGCAATTCCTGACCTCCACACCCAATGCATTGACAGTTACTCTGTGTCCTCCTAAATCTTACCAAGGGTGTGATGCAGGAGGTTTTCCACAAGAAGTCAGTGAAGGAATCTCCAATTTCTTCTATGGAATGCTTGGCTATTCTGAAGTACAAATGGGACTTTTTTCCTCTTTGGAGTGAATTCAAATATGACAAGGAACAGTGTGTTTTTTAGGTGTACGGGCCATTTTCATGGGGTGTTGGAAGAGGAGATTATAAACAGTGTTGTTGGAGACCTTTATCTCACGTGAGGTTTTTCCTTCCTGAGGTAAGAATTTCATGTTGTTCCTTCACTGAACTGGAAAGATCTATCTCCCAAGAATAGCTCATGCTTTTTCATGGCTGCAACCTGTTCTTTCTTTGAAGGCCATCCACTTTAATATCACTGCCCATGTGGTGTTGAAGTGAGCATGAGAAGTGAGAGGTAGTTGGACATAGAAAAACAAACCCCTCACTTGTAAAGGAGAACCATGCTAGGCTTGATTCAGGTCCCAGAATCCCTGACCTGACCAAAGCAGAAACTTAACTGACTTACCAACTCAGGCACCCCTACCTGAGTTATACTTGAGCGGTACGACCAACATGCTGAGGGGTACTCTCTGTCCTTCTAGAAGCACCCAAATGATCCCTTTTAATGAGAGAGTTCTTCAAGAACATCGCAGAAGATCAAATAAGTATTATCAAAGTGAGCTTGACTATCTTTGACCAAAGATCGAATGTCACTTTCTTGATTTCTTTTCACACAAATTCTGATAAAAATCAGACATTTTCCATGTGAGATAAAATACACCATCTGCCTCCTGGGAAGAGTGCTGAGTGGTTGCTTCTTGCCAACCATTACCTTATTTGAGAGGATGTTTGCCATTGGTGACCACGAAGCTGGTTATAAAGTGTGTGATGGGATACTTTCCCTCAACAACACTTTCCCCTACTTGGTTGAGGAATGTTGTAGTCACCATCCTGAGTGGACTGAAGAGACACATCCTTCAGGAAAAAACCTTCCTCCAGGTATCCTTTCACTTACTTTGGGCGCCACTATCTCAAGCAGTATGTTTCTTCTGGCTTCCTAAAGTCTTTCAGAGTAGTAAAGATCAGTTTTAATCTAGGTAATACCATCTATTGATTAAAAACAATAAGAGACTTACATTTTCTAATGTTTTATACTAGATTAATATCCAAATATTAGATTCAAAATAATTACATTGATAATCACATTTCCATTATAGGGTGCTAGTGGAAACAGTCACTTAATTGTATGCCTGGGGGACAGGGCATGATCCATGTTCAGGATTCAATCCATGTTGTGCTCCCTCCTAATGGGTATCCTACTTCTCCTTCTGCCCCTCCCTCTGCTCATGTTCTCTCTCTATTTCCATCCCTTTTTCTTATACTCCCATAAATAATAAATAAATGAAAGAATGAATGAAAGAACTAATGAATGAATGAATGAATAAATAAATAAATAAATAAATAAAAATATCCTGTCTAAATGACTGAACTTGATTTGAAAATGTAAATTGAAAAAAAAAAAGAAAATGTAAATTGACTATTCTGCTTATAGAATAATGTCTCACTAGCTAATTTGAGATGTTCACAAGCAAAATAAAAAGAATATGGCTTATTACATTTCTCCTAAGATTGAGACATTGAACAAATCTGAACACTGACCCGTTTTTTGAGCTACAGAGAGATAGAGTGTAAATACTGGAGGGGGAGATGAAAATCTGAAGATAATCTAAACAGATTCCATATGCAGCACACAGCTACTCTCAAAGCTACCTTTCATGAACATGAGAATATGATCTAGGGGAAAATCAAGAATTGGACACTTACATGACTGAGTCAACCAGGTGTCCATAGAATAGTTATATTTAAATCCATGAATGAATTTCCATGATACCTTCAATTGAGCCATTTATGATGTCTTTTGTTCTTTCACTCGGTGGAAAGTTATGGCTCACTTGAGGAAGCACACAGTTACAATCCTTGCTATGTATCAGTTTTGGAGTTCTTGAATATAGACTGCAAAATGTAATGAAGTACACTGACATGTTAATATCCTATGGTCAGAAGACCATACAGAATGACTGATAACTTTTTCAGAGTTCAAAATTTTGATTGCATTCCTAATCCTTTGTCTAGAAGAGCAACCTGGTTCAGAGGTTCTGATTCACTGGGGCTTTAAATAGGACATGAATTGCTCTACACTTAAATGTCTCAAGAGAGAATGTAAAATGATGCACTCACTATAACAAATACGGAAGTTCCTCAATAAAAATTTAAAAAATACAATATAGAGCAGCATAATGAATTTTTGGAAACATATCTCAAAGATTGAAATCTGAACTTCAGAGAGATATCTATGCATGTTCTGCACTAATCACAACAGGCAAGATTATAGAAAAAATTCATGTCTACACTGATCAGATGAATAAAGAAAATTGAGTCTATCCAGGAAATGGCATCTTATCCCTCCTTCAAAGGAAGGAAATATTAATATTAACATTGTTGACAACATGGATGGCCCTAGAAGACATTATGTTAAGCTAAATTCGCCAGGAGCTGTAAGACAAATATTGCATGATGAAATATACATTTGAAACTCAAATAGCCAAAGACAAAGAAGAAAAAAGTCAAACAGTCGCTGGGGGAACAGACAAATGAGGAAATGTGGATGATAGGACATTAAATATGTTCTGGAAGGCCTCTAGACAACATAGAGGCCTTGATTAAACAAATTGTATTATATTTCTGAAAGTCACTGGGGTGATATTTCCAAAGACGGAGCCTAGAGTCAAGAAGAAGTCGAGCTCTAGCAGATAACTGTGTGGACAAATCCTACACAGATGTAGATGACACAACAGAGAATGATGGAACAACACATTCATTTATATCATATGGTTGGTGACTTACCAAGAGTTATCAAACTGGTGAGAGAGACGGGTCCAGAAAAGAATGGAGTTGTCTCAGTTTGGAGAAGGTTCTCATAATACCTGAGATGTCCTTTAGGCACCCGAGTTCAGAACAAATACCCCTGAACCTGGATCTCTGTCAGTCTGTTACTCAAATCCTCCTGCACTAGGTTCACTGTGGGAGATATTCCATAACCTAGAGGAAGTCCCTGAGAAAAAAAAGAGCAAATCCTAACAGCCTCTCACCTCCCACCTTGACCCCAATCACAGTGCACTTCCTCAAGTAAAGCCTCTTAGAAAGGCCAGAGAAGGGATCCCTGGGTGGCGCAGTGGTTTAGCACCTGCCTTTGGCCCAGGACACGATCCTGGAGACCCGGGATCAAATCCCACGTCAGGCTCCCAGTGCATGGGACCTGCTTCTCTCTCTGCCTATGTCTCTGCCTCTCTCTCTCTATCTCTCTCTGTGTGTGTGTGACTATCATAAATAAATAAACATAAATAAAAAAACTCAAAGAAATTAAAAAAAAGAAAGGCCAGAGAAGCCCAACTGTGGCTTTCTAACCTAGATTTCACACTACCAGCTGTGTCACTTAGAGTTCTCCCAGGGACCAGCTGACCACCCTCAGTGACCAGTGAGTGGTCTGCCCATCTCCCAAATTGACTCAGAATCCATGACATTCCAAACCACTGTCAAATAGCAGACCTTACTGATATTAAGTTGTATTTCTGTCAATCGACCAAACCTTGATGAGCACATATTATGAATTCACAAAGAAAGTGGTTATTTAGGCTTTTGACGGGGGGCTTAATGGATGACATCTAAGCCACACAAAGTTCACTGACTGTGGGTCTCAGTAACAGTGTGAGTACCTGGGGATAAGGCCTGACAGGCAGTAGGCTTTGGTTGCACTAGCTCTGAGTGGTCCCCTTTCCTGCTCCCTCCATGCTCCCTCAGATCCACTCTCTACAGACTACTCATCCTTCTGTAGGCCCCACACTAGAGGGGGACTAAGTCCTTTGTGCAGGACCCTTCCTGGAAGCTTGGCTGTTTCAGGAAATTAAGCATCTGTCTCTGTCTCAGTACATAAACTCAGGTTCTGGGATCGAGTCCTGTGTTGGGCCCACAAACAATTAGGAATAGATGTGCCCATCATATAGGGACATGTTTATGCAGAGAGCAAACCCAAGCAAAGTATTCACTCTTGGCATCATCAAAAGACTAAATTAACCATGGTCCTTAGAAAATGTACTCATGTGTCGGTCGATATTTTAGGTGACCACATCGCTTTCTTAAAACAAAATTAAGTTCTTATATAAAGAAGGAAGAAGACATAGAGGAAGGGGTCAGAATTTGTTATAACCTCCACCATTATATTCTAAAACCACCTTTTTTTCCCTACAGATGGAGATATTCTGAAAAGACACTACCATTAATGAAATAAATACAAAGCAAACTAATTAAATAATCAGGCAATTAAAAGTTCCATCCAGAGTAGGAAATAACTTTCCATTTCATTCATTAGTTGAAAGAGATGCTGTTGAAATAGTAACTCTTTCATCTCCTGCTGTCAAACAAGCTAAACTCAAAATTGGAGACCTCACTCAAAAACATACATGAAAAGGGACATGAAGTCCTTAAGTGTACCACAACACACTGGTAGGTCTTTTGCAAAGGGCTTTATTACAAAAAGGAGATAAGAGGAGCAGTGGAAGGGCCTGTAGAGACACACCTTGGTGTAACATACCTTAATGAAGTACCCAAGTCATCTGTAAACAGTGTAAACAAATCAACATGGTGGAAAAAATATGTCTTCAGGACAAAAAAAGACAAAGACCTAGTAAAGCTCTCCAGTTAAAATAACTGAAGATGTTGCAAGGAAAGAGGAAGCACTCAGGTACCTCTGTAGGCTTATGGATTTAAGATGAATTATCTAGAAATATAAACGAACATTCTCATTAATTCCTGGTACACCCTGGTGCTCCTACTTGTTTCTTTCTTTTTTTTTTTTTTTAAAGAACTAGCTCACCTGCTAGGCCTCTAACATTACCACTTATTCTTTTTTTTTTTAATTATTATTTATTTATGATAGTCATACAGAGAGAGAGAGAGAGAGGCAGAGACACAGGCAGAGGGAGAAGCAGGCTCCATGTACCAGGAGCCCGATGTGGGATTCGATCCCGGGTCTCCAGGATCGCGCCCTGGGCCAAAGGCAGGCGCCAAACCGCTGCGCCACCCAGGGATCCCCTCCTACTTGTTTCTTAAATGCTACCCGTGCTCCTGCTCATCCTTGGAGGAGATATATCTTGTATGCTGTAGGTATCAAGTATCACACAAAGTTTCCTTGACTCCCCACTTAAGGTCATCACAACCTGTGGCCCCTTAAGTGAAAACACTAATATTTGCTTCTATATGATTCCAGCCCTGCAGATTTACTTGGGAGAGACTTTGAAATTTTAATTGTAATATTTAATGTATACACAATGACAATGACTTGAAGACCCATGGGTCTATTCATAACTGAGATATATCTGCTCTGGATATAATTTTGCCTACTCCATTGGAGGTAAACATACCTTCCACAAGAATTTTGTGTACTTGACATTCACAGGCTACAAATCCCATTGACATAGGTAAAAGAAATAGAGCACAACCTAGAAATGAGGAGAGGGAACCAACAAACTGTAACCTAAAATTTAATAATTTAGGAGGTGGAAAGTAAGGATCAAAGTTTTTTTTTTAAATATGTAGTTCTTTTTTAAGATTTTTTATTCATATATTCATGAGAGAGAGAGAGAGAAGCAGAGACAGAGGTAGAGGGAGAAGCAGGCAGAGGAAGAAGAAGGCCCCATGCCAGGAGCCCAACACAGGACTCGATCCCGGGATTCCAGCATCATACCCCAGGCAAAAGGAAGGCACTAAACCACTGAGCCACCCAGGGATCACCAAGGATCAATCTTCTAATTAAAAGCCTTTTAAATAAGTCTTCATATACCCTCCATTTGTGCTAGTACCATCCTTGTACTGCCAGGAAAGGCACCAAATGAAGAAATATACTGATTTATTCAGGACTTCAGGGTCATCAACAAAATTGATTTTTTTTCTTTTTGCTAGGACCTCGCCCAAAAGCTGAACTATTATCAATTCTTCCAAAGCTACCCACTGTGCTCTACCGAATAGTTGGTCTCCTTTCTCAGTGTGCCTCTGGATCAGAGGGTCAATCCATTTCCCTCTCTCCAGAAGATTACAATGGTATTCTTGGACAATCATGACATAGGAGTTCACTGAAGACCCCTTCGGTTTTCCCCTGTGCCTAATCAAGACTTAAATAATCTAAAGTCATTTAGTTCTTTTTAATTTTTAAAGATTTTTTATTTATCCTTTAGAGAGAGAGGGAGAGAGGAAGAAACATTGGCAAAAGGAGGGGCCAGGTCCCTGTAGAGAGCCTGATGTCACCTTGATCATGAACTGAACCAAAGGCAGATACTCAACCACTGAGCCACACAGGTGTTCTTGTAATTCCTTTCATATACAATAACAATAAGTGGATGGTCTTCCACTTTGTACAGAGAACACACACACACACACACACACACACACAACAAAAAGGATCCACATATTTGCTCCAAAACTTATGAGAAAGAATTATACAGATTCAAAGGAAATTACAGTTTTGCTAAATAATTTCATTATTCTAGACATAACCTATTTAAAGAAGGGAAATTATTTTCATCCATCCATTAAGATAGAGAAAACACTCAAAATCCTGTGAGTTCCCTTGGTGCAAATAGACACTATAGCAAGGAGAGCTATCCAGTCCCTTCCCTTTGGTACATAATGATTCTTTCATGTAAATTAGGAGCTGCAAGATTCACAAGTCTAGGAATTTCACCACCCCTAGAGGGCACTACCATACTAATGCAGATATGGTAGGATCTTAAAGAACGCTTATGTTATTACCCAAATTTTTCAACAAGTTAAGGCAAATGTTCCTCAAATTTTCCTAACAGCCTTTTCCTGCTCTTCAATAGGAGATATTTCTTTTTTTGTTTTTTTTGTTTTTTTTTGTTTTTTTTTTGTTTTTTTGTTTGTTTTTAATAGGAGATATTTCTGAAGGAAGTACCAAATATGGAAAACTGCCCTGACACATCACTGAAAGGGAACTTATTGATCTATTTAAAAACAAAGCAATGAATATCTAGGAAGATCATTCTTTAATTACATTTTTAAAAAAATTCTGAATTCAGCAAAATTATAAGCTTCTTAAATAGTTTCCGCAGAGATCTTATGCAAGCAATCAGTCTTAGGAAAAGGCAGTTGACCATAAAGTTGAGGGTCCACTTCTGGATTCTCTATTCTGTTACATTGATCTATGTGTCTGTTTTTGTGCCAGTACCACATTGTCTTGATGACTACAGCTTTGTAGTATAACCTGAAATCTGGCATTGTGATGCCCCCAGCTCTGGTTTTCTTTTTTAAAATCCCCCTGGCTATTTGGGGTCTTTTCCGATTCCATACAAATCTTAAAATAATTTGTTCTCTCTGAAGAAAGTCTGTGGTATTTTGATAGGGGTTGCATTAAACGTGTAAATTACTCTGGGGACATTGACATTTTCACAATATTAATTCTTCCAATCCATGAGCATAGAATATTTTTCCATCTCTTTGTGTCTTCCTCAATTTCTTTCAGAAGTGTTCTATGGTTTTTATGGTATAGATCCTTTACCTCTTTAGTTAGCTTTATTCCTAGGTATCTTATTCTTTTGGGTGCAATTGTAAATGGGATTGACTCCTTACTTTCTCTTTCTTCAGTCTCATTGTTAGTGTATAGAAATGACACTGACTTCTGGGCATTGATTTTGTATCCTGCCACACTGCCAAATTGCTCTATGAGTTCTAGCAATCTTTTTTTTTTTTTTATTCATGATAAGCACACAGTGAGAGAGAGAGAGGCAGAGACACAGGCAGAGGGAGAAGCAGGCTCCATGCACCGGGAGCCCGACGTGTGGGATTCGATCCCGGATCTCCGGGATCGCGCCCTGGGCCAAAGGCAGGCGCCAAACCACTGCGGCACCCAGGGATCCCTGAGTTCTAGCAATCTTGGGGTGGAGTCTTTTGGGTTTTCTATGTAGAGTATCATGTCATCGGCAAAGAGGGAGAGTTTGACTTCTTTTCCAATTTGAATGCCTTTAATGTCTTTCTGTTGTCTTATTGCAGAGGCTAGGACTTCTAGTACTATGTTGAATAGCAGTGGTGAGAGTGGATAGCCCTGTCTTGTTCCTGATCTTAGGGGAAAGGCTACTAGTGCTTCCCCATTGAGAATTATATTTGCTGTGGGGTTTTCGTGGATGGCTTTTAAGATGTTGAGGACTATTACCTCTATCCCTACACTCTGAAGAGTTTAGATTAGGAAAGGATGCTGTATTTTGTCAAATGCTTTCTCTGCATCTATTGGGAGGATCAGAGTTAAAAATAGACCTGCCCTTTGACCCAGCAATTGCCCTGCTTAGGAGTTACCCCAAAGATACAGATGCAATGAAATGCTGGGACACCTGCACCCCAATGTTTATAGTGCAATGTCCACAATAGCCAAACTGTGGAAGGAGCCTCGGTGTCCATCAAAAGATGAATGGATAAAGAAGATGTCGTTTATATATACAATGGAATATAACTCAACCTTAGAAATGACATATACCCATCATTTGCTTCAATGTGGATGGAACTGGAGGGTATTATGCTGAGTGAAATAAGTCAATCGGAGGAGGACAAACATTATATGGTTTCATTCATTTGGGGAATATAAATAATAGTGAAAGGGAATAGAAGGTAAGGGAGAAGAAATGGGTAGGAAATATCATAAAGGGAGACAGAATGTGAAGACTCCTAACTCTGGGAAACGAACTAGGGGTGGTGGAAGGGGAGGAGGGTGGGGGGTGGGGGTGAATGTGTGACGGGCAGTAAGGGTGGCACTTGACGGGATGAGCACTGGGTGTTATTCTGTATGTTGGCAAATTGAACACCAATAAAAATAAATTTATTATTAAAAAAAAGGAAAAGACAGTTGATCAATTCTTTCACAACAGGCAAATGATTATAGATAGTGGGCAACTTCCACCCAAGATTCTCATCTAAATCTTTCTCCATTTTCTATCCACTCAGTTAAAATAATTTTCTTACTTTCCACAAACCTCTTGTAGGTCTTCACCCAGAATTACCCCCTTTACCTCTTTTCTTCTTCTATACTTTTTACACTAATTATAATCATTGTTAGGTCGGATGAAGGATGGTATAAAATCGATATCTCTCTAAACAGTAGTTTTGGAAAACGCCTGAAGTGTGAAAGGAAATGTGTGTTTGGGACATAAATTGAAACATAGACACTCATATTCACAGGGTGAGTTTGGGCCAACATTAAGATGAGGGTAGCAACAAGTCCCCCACAAATACGGAACTTGATACCCATTGTAAAAATATTGAGGAAGTCATTTTAAGCATTGCTAAAACAATGACAATTATTCTCCATATCGACCTTTCCAGATTCACACTTAATTTCTGAAATGAATTATTTCAATATAAATTTTAGACCCTAGCAAAACCTGAAAACACACGTGGCCATACTTACCTCTGTGAGGACCTTTGTGTTGACAAATGATAGGTGCAGGATATAATAGGAAGTAACACATTTTTAAAAAAATAGATGTGCAATATTCAATGCAGCTCTTTTGGTAGAATAATCAAAAATAAAATAGAAGTCTAGAACAAAGAACACATGTAGGTATAACTCCGCAAGACAATGTTGGTACAGGAAATTTTAAACAATGGGAAAAATAGTTTGAGAACGAGTTAAGTATCCAGTTGGTAGCAAAGAGCATTCAGTAGATCTTAGGAACATACCATCGCAGCAGCATCAATTGCCCATCTTCAAAGACGCTAGGTAGAGAGCTGAGAATTGCCTCAAAATCAACTTTGAAATGCTCAGCTCAGAGTGACAGTTGGGAAGAGAGGCAGAGGTATATTTCTCGGCACCATGGCAACGTGTGACGTCATAATGCTCTTCAAAGTGAATTCAGATGCACAGCAGCCAACTTCTGCTGTCTAGAAGGGGATGTATCCAGGGAGGCAAGTTTAATATTTGAGAGTAAACACTTTGTGGGTTTTTTTGTAACTTCATTTTTTATTGGTGTTCAACTTGCCAACATGTAGAATAACACCCATCAAGTGGCCCCTCAGTGCCCATCACCCAGTCACCCCCACCCCTAGCCCGTCTCCCAGAGTTAGGAATCTCTCATATACTGTCTCCCTTTCTGAACTTCCCACTCATTTTTCCTCCTTGTCCTTTATTCCCTGTCACTATTTTTTACATTCCCCAAGTGAATGAGACCATATAATGTTTGTCCTCTGATTGAGTTATTTCACTCAGCAGTACCCTCCATTTCCAACCATGTCGAAGCAAATGGTGGGTATTTGTCATTTCTAATGGCTGAGTAATATTCCATTGTATACATAGACCACAACTTCTTTATGCATTCATCTTTTGATGGACACCGAGGTTCTTTCCACAGTTTGGCTATTGTGGACATTGCTGCTATAAACATGGGGTGCAGGTGTCCCGGCATTTCATTGCATCTGTATCTTTGGGGTAACTCCCCAGCAGTGCAATTGCTGGGTCATAGGGAAGATCTATTTTTAACTTGAGGAACCTCCACACAGTTTTCCAGAGTGGCTGAACCAGTTCATATTCCCACCAACAGTGCAGGAGGGTTCCCTTTTCTCCACATCCTCTCCAAAATTTGTGGTTTCATGCCTTGTTAATTTTACCAATTCTCACTGGTGTGAGGTGGTATCTCATTGTGGTTTTGATTTATATTCCCCTGATGGCAAGTGATGCAAAGTATTTCCTCATGTGCTTTTTGGCCATGTCTATGTCTTCCTCTGTGAGATTTCTGTTTATTTATTTTTTGCCCATTTCATTATAGGATTGTTTACTACTTATTGTTGAGTTTAATAAGTTCTTTAAAGATCTTGGATATTAGCCCTTTATCTGATACGTCATTTGCAAATATCTTCTCCCATTCTGTAGGTTGTCTTTTAGTTTGTTGACTCTTTATTTTGCTGTGAAAAAGCTTCTTATCTTGATGAAGTCCCAATAGTCCATTTTTGCTTTTGTTTCTCTTGACTTCATGGATGTATCTTGCAAGAAGTTACTCTGGCCAAGTTCAAAAAGGGTTTTGCATGTGTTCTCCTTTAGGATTTTGATGGAATCTTCTCTCACATTTAGATCTTTCATCCATTTGGAACTTATCTTTGTGTATGGTGAAATAGAGTGGTCTAGTTTCATTCTTCTGCATGTGGATGTCCAATTTTCCCAGCATCATTTATTGAAGAGACTGTTTTTTTTTTTCCAATGGATAGCCTTTTCTCCTTTGTTGAATATTAGTTGACCATAAAGTTGAGGGTCCACTTCTGAATTCTCTATTCTATTCCATTGATTTGTCTGTTTTTGTGCCAGTACCACACTGTCTTGATGACCACAGCTTTGTAGTACAACCTGAAATCTGGCATTGTGATGCCCCCAGCTATGGTTTTCCTTTTTAATAATCGCCTGGCTATTTGGGGTCTTTTCTGATTCCACACAAATCTTAAAATAATTTGTCCTAACTCTCTGAAGGAAGTCCATGATGTTTTGATAGGGATTGCATTAAACGTGTAAATTGCCCTGGGTAACATTGACATTTTCACAATCTTAATTCTGCCAATCCATGAGCATGGAATATTTTTCCATCTCTTTGTGTCTTCCTCAATTTCTTTCAGAAGAGTTCTGTAGTTTTTAGAGTAGAGATCCTTTACCTCTTTGGTTAGGTTTATTACTAGGTATCTTACGCTTTGGGGTGCAATTGTAAATGGGATTGATTCTTCCTTTAGTCTCATTGTTAGTGTATAGAAATGCCACTGACTTCTGGACATTGATTCTGTATCCTGCCACACTGCCAAACTACTGTATGACTTCTAGCAATCTTGGGGTGGAGTCTGGTTTTTCTATGTAGAGAATCATGCCATCTGCGAAGACGGAGAATTTGACTTCTTCTTTGCCAATTCGAATGCCTTTAATGTCTTTTTGTTGTTGGATTGCTGAGGCTAGGACTTCTAGTACTATGTTGAATATCAGTGGTGAGAGTGGATATCCCTGTCTTGTTCCTGATCCTTGGGGAAAGGCTTCTAGTGATTCTCTAGTGAGAATGATATTTGCTGTGAGCACTTCATAGATGGCTTTTAAGATGTTGAGGAATGTTCCCTCTATGCCTACACTCTGAAGAGTTTTGATCAGGAAAGGATGCTGTATTTAGTCAAATGCTTTCTCTGAATCTATTGGAGGGTCATATGGTTCTTCTTTTTTCTCTTGCTTATATGATCAGTCACATTGATTGCTTAATGAGTGTTGAACCAGGCTTGTGTCCCGCGGATAAATCCTACTTGGTCATCGTGAATAATATTAATGTATTGTTGGATCCTATTGGCTACAATCTTGTGAATTTTTGCATCCATGTTCATCAGGGATACTAGTCTAGAATTCTCTTTTTGGTGGAGTTTTGGTTTTGCAATTAAGGTGATGCTAGCCTCATAGAACGAATTTGGAAGTACTCCAACTCTTTCTATCTTCCTGCACAGATTTATTAGAATAGGTATGGTTTCTTCTTTAAAAGTTTGATAGAATTCCCCAGGGAAGCCACCTGACCCTGGACTTTTGTGTCCTGAGAGGTTTTTGATGACTGCTTCAATTTCCTCCCTGGTTATTGGCCTGCTCAGGTTTTCTATTTCTTCCATTTCCAGTTTTGGTAGTTTGTGGATTTCCAGAAATGCATCCATTTCTTCTAGATTGCCTAATTTATTGGTGTATAGCTGTTCATAATATGTTTTTAAATCCTTTGTATTTCCTTGGTGTTGGTAGTAATCTCTCCTTTTCATTTATGATTTTATTGAATTGAGTCTTCTATCTCTTCTTTTCAATAAGGCTGGCTAATGGTTTATCTATCTTATTAATACTTTCAAAGAATAAACACCTGGTTTTGTTGATCTGTTCCACAGTCTTCTGGTCTCTGTTTCATTGAGTTCTGCTCAAATCTGTATTAACTCTCTTCTTCTGCTCAGTGTAGGGTATAATTGCTGTTTTTTGTCTAGCTCCTTTAGGTGCAAGGTTAGTTTTTGTATTTGAATTCTTTCCTCTTTTTGAAGGAATGCTTGTATTGCGATGTATTTCCCCCTCAGGAGTTCTGCAGTATCCCAAAGATTTTGAATGGTTGTATCTTCATTCTCATTAGTTTCCATGAATTGTTTTAATTCTTCCTTAATTTCCTGGTTGAATCTTTCATCTTTTAGCAGGATGTTCTTAACCTCCATGTGTTGGAAAGACTTCCAAATTTCCTGTTGTGATTTAGTTCTAATTTCAAGGCATTATTGTCTGAGAATATGCAGGGGACAATCCAGATCTTTTGATATTGGTAGGACCTGATTTGTGACCCTGTATGTGGTCATTTCTGGAGAAAGTTCCATGTGCACTTGAGAAGAATGTGTATTCAGTTGAGTTGGGATGTAAACTTCTGTAGATATATGTGAAATCCATGTTGTCCAGTGTATCATTTAAAGCTCTTGTTTCAAAAAATAAAATAAAATAAAGCTCTTGTTTCTTTGGGGTTGTTGTCCTTAGAATACCCATCGAGTTTAGAAGTGCTACATTGAAGTCACCAAGTATAAGTGTATTATTATCTACGTATGTCTGAACTTTGGTAATTAATTGATTGATATATTTGGCAGCTCCCACATTCGGGCATATATATTGAGGATTGCTAAGTCTTCTTCTTGGATAGATCCTTTAAGTATGATATAGTGTCCCTATTCACCTCTCACTACAATCTTTGGGATAAAATTTAGTTTATCTGACATGACATAAGGATGGCCACCCCTGCTTTCTTTTGAGGACCATTTGAATGGTAAATGGTTCTCCAACCTTTTATTTTCAGGCTGTAGGTGTCCTTCTGTCTAAAGTGAGTCTCTTGTAGACAGCAAATAGATGGGTCCTGCTTTTTTATCCAGTCTGCAATAGCGCCTTTTGATAGGGTCATTGAGCCCATTGATGTTCAGAGTTACTATTGAAAGACATGAGTTTAGTGTCATCATGATAGCTATTCAGTACCTGCTTTTGTTGATTATTCCATTGGACTTCCTCTGAAAGAGGAATTTTAAGACTCCCTCTTAAAATTTCTTGCAGAGCTGGGTTGGTGGTCACATATTCTTTGAGTTCCTGCCTGTCTTGGAAGTTCTTTATCTCTCCTTCCATTCTGAAGAAGAGCCTTCCTGGATATAGTATTCTTGGCTGCATGTTCTTTTCATTTAGGCCCCTGAATATATCTTGCCAACCCTTTCTGGCCTGCCAGATCTCTGTGGAGGGGTCTGCTGTTAATCTAATATTTCTCCCCATAAAATTTAGAGATTTCTTGCCTCTTGCTGCTTCAAGGATATTCTCTTTACCTTTGGAATTTGCAAGCTTCACTATTAAATGTCGAGGTGTTGAATGGTTTTTATTGATTTTAGGGTGGGTTCTCTCTATTTCCTGGATCTGATGCCTGTTTCCCTTCCCAGATTAGGAAAGTTTTCAGCTGTGATTTGTTCAAATACATATTCTTGACCTCTGTTCATTTTGCCGCCCTGGAGAACCCCAATTAAATGTAGATTTTCCTTCCTCAGGCTGTCACATATTTCCCTTAATCTATGTTCATTATCTTTTAATTGTTTTTCTCTTTTATCCTCAGTTTCCTTCTTTGCCATTAACTTGTCTTCTATGTCACTCACTCATTCCTCCACCTCTTGAAACCTTGTCGTTAGGACGTCTATTTTGGATTCCGTCTCATTTAATTGATTTTTAATTTCTGCCTGATTAGATCTAAATTCTGCAGTCATGAAGTCTCTTGAGTCCTTTATGCTTTTTTCTAGAGCCATCAGTAGCTTTATAATAGTGCTTCTGAATTGGCTTTCTGACATTGAATTGTAAACCAAATTTTGTAACTCTGTGGGAGAAAGGACTGTTTCTGCTTCTTACTTTTGAGGTGAGTCTTTCCTTCTAGTCATTTTGCTCAGTGCAGAGTGCCAAAAAACATGTTGTATTGGGAAAAGGAGAAAAAGAGAGAAGAGAAAGATGAAAAGAAAAAGAAAAGAGAAATGAAAAAAAAAGAAGGAAAAAAGAGAAGAGAAGAAAAAATAGGGCGGGAAGCAAACAGAAATCAAAAAACAAAAAACAAGGGGGAGTATACTCTCATTCTTCATTCTGTAATTCTCGTGATTTCCCCTGGGACTTTTCAGTGCTGCTTGGTCAATAATTTGTTTATCTCTTGTGGGTCTATCTGGTCTTCAGGGGATGGGTCTGCTGTGCCCTGGATTCAACTCCAGCAGTAACTATGGAGGTCTCAGTCTGCAGGGGCCTGGATGCTCTAGGGTTGGGGGCTGCCAATCTGCTCAGCTCTGGCCATCCTGGAGGCTGGAGCGTCCTTGCTGTTCTGTGCCCTCGCACCCTCTGCTTGTCCCGGTGGGGAGCGCCAGATCTTGGGATGTGTCTCATGTGCTCTGTGCTCCCTGGCCTGTGCTGTTGGAATCACGCTCCCATTCATGCAGCTCTCTCTGGGTGGAGCATCTGCCCAAGCTGCCCCGGAGCTGCTCCCAGGGCTGGGCAGCCACCTCCACAGGAAGCCTCTGCTGGACCACCTCCAAGCTATTCCCAGGTCCAGCCAGGCATGTGCTGCAGTCCTTTAGGGAGCTTGGCTGTGAGGTTTGGGGTGTTCTCCTAGGGGCTGAGGTCCTCTGTTAGTATCCCTGGGAGCCTGAGGGCATCCCTGCCCCTTCTGGGATCTCTCTCTAACTCCCTGCTAGTGCCTTTCCATCTGGGAAGATTGGTGAAACTACTGCTTCTCAGACACGGGGCTCTCCTGTACTGGCGGCACTGTCCCAGACCTTAGCCTGGCTCCTTATGGAGCTCCACCCCCTTGGATGCCTTTTGTCTCTTTATTTCTTTTTCTGCCCATCTTCCTCCTTGATAGAAGCGTGCACTCTTCTCACTGTAGCATTTCAGCTGTTCTCTCTTTAAATCTCAACCCTAATTCATAGGTTTTCAGGATGATTTGAAAGTTATGTAGGTAATTTGGTGGCGTCAGGTGACTTGGGGATCCTACTCTTCTGCCATATCGCCCCTGGATCTGAGAGAAACACTTTGGATCAGAAACTCTATTATGAGCTTCCTGAGGACACTCCACACCATTTTCCATAGTGGCTGTTGTAAGTTTCATTCCCACCATCCAGTGTCAGAGGGTTCCCCTTTTTCTCCACATCCTCACCTACGAAGGTTTTAAAATCTAGCAATTGCACCAATGTAATTTGGTATCTCATTGTGGTTTTGATTTATATTTTTCTGTTCACAAGTGATGTGGAGCATTCTTTCATGTGCCTTGTGCCTTTGGCCACGTGTAGGTCCTCTTTATTGAAATGTTTGCTCCAATATTGTGGGAATTTTCATGAGCTATTAGAATATGGCTTTAAAATATAGTAGTTAAAATGAAAGATTTTAAAAAGATGTGATAAATCAATAATCTAGGTTAGACAAGAATTTTAAAAATTGGATAATTTTATCTTGAAATAATATCATATCATAAAAGGAAAACCTTGAGCTGCTTTGCTATGTTCCCCTGGTGCTGGAAGTTCCAGTTCTGTTTGGTCAGGAAATGTGCTGGTCACCTGTTCTTCCAGGTGATCCTCCTAGGAAGGGCCTGCTGCACATATTCTCAGGGGTCTGTGCCTGGGTGCTATTGCAGCGAACTTGTCAGGGTGTTAGGCTCATTGTAAGCTGTTTGCTCTGTGGGTGATTTGTTCCCTGAATCCTTTCATATATTTTCGGGGTGAGAGGAAAAAAGACCACAATCGATCTCCAGCCCTGGAGATGAGTGAAGTGGTGATTGACAAATCTGCAGACTCCAGTGATGCCTCCTACAATTCTCTCCTAGCAGACATGGGGGGACACTGAAATGTGCAATGTTTACATTTCCTCAGGGAGAGGCTTTGCAGCTCTTGCTCTTACCCCCTCTTCCTGGAGGAAAGGGAAGTTTGTCCCTTTTTGTGTGGTCACTGGTCCCCCATAAGGAACGATCAACCTGTCCAATGGTCACACAATCTGCCTCCCAGAGGAAGGGGGAAGATGTGTTCCAGTCCCTTGTATGGACCCAGCATGGACCATGGTCTCCTGGCCAAGCATGAGACCGTGGATAATGGCACCTCAAGTTGAACATTCTCCCATGCTTGCTGATCCAAACCCATTTCCCTGAACCAATACATGGGGTCTGTGCTTGCTCAGGTGCTTGGGTACTTTCTGGCTTCCAGGAATATTGAGACTCCACTCACTTACCTGTGGTCTGGGCCCTTTCACTTATGGCAGGGCAGGGAATTCTCTGGAGAAACACATTTCTAAAGGTCCAGATTTTGAACATCAGGGCTCTTTCATTTTCAAGCAACTGGCTTACACATGCTACCTCCAAGCCGCTCATTATCTTCTGATTAATCCCTTCCATTTTGCTTTTCCATTCCACCAGACAATTTTTTTTAACTTTTCTATTTAGTAGTATCAGCCATTCTTGATTAGATTTCAGCTTGAATTCTCTGGTGTTCAGGATGGCTTGATAGTTATATAGCTAATTTTAGGGGACTAGCTGACATTAGTACCTCTACCCCACCATCTTCCATCCATCTGAAAAAACAATTTTAAGGGCTTCACCCAAAGTTATTCAGATGGTTAGTCCATGAAACTGTCATTTCCCAAGAAATTCAAGTTTCTTTTGCAAATAAATTCACCTTTATTTAGTATCATCCAAACTAGAGACTACGAAGCTGTCCCTCTTTAAGTGAATGAAAAAGAATCTTCAATGTAATTCCTACGAGGAATTGTTATTCTGTAATAAAAAGAGATTGAGCCTTGGAAAGCCTCTATGTCTCAGTTGGTTAAGATTGTGACTCTGGATTTTTGTACAGGTCATGACCTCAGGTTCTTGAGATGAAGCCATGTGACAGCCACTTGCTGTGCCTGGATCCTGCTTAAGATTCTCCCTCTTGAAAAAACATGAGAGACAACTCACTCTGAGAAACAAACTAGGGGAACTGGAAAGGGAGTTGAGCAAGGGATTGGGGTGACTGGCTGATGGTCACTGAGGGGGACAGCTGGCAGGCTGAGCAGTGGGTGTTATGCTATACATTGGCAAATTGAACTGAAACAACAAGAACGAAATAAATGCTACACTATGAGATACTCAACCTGGATGTTAAAGGACCAAAATAAACTATTTTCCTGGAAAAAAAAGAGATGTCTCTTTGAGTAGCTTTTTATTACAACCAATTCTGAATTTTTTAAAATTTTGTTAAAGTTGGAAAATCCTAGAGTTCCATTGCTCTTTTTACATAGACATCATAAGGTCCCTTTTAGTGAGGTGTCAGGGTAGTTTTTCATATTTCTCTCTTCCTTTAGAAACATCTCCAGTTGAAGAACAGACAAGGCTTCTAGGAACATTTGAGGAACATTTGCCTTAACTTGGTGGTGAAAAACTTGGGTAATATCCTAACTGTTCTTTAAGATGTTGCCATCTCTGCATGTAGTAAAGTAGTGCCTTCTAGTCTGGGTGCTGAAATTCCTAGATTTATGGATATTCCAGCTCCTAATTTACAGTGAAAGAACCAGGATTACTGAAGGGAATGGACTGGGTAACCATCTTTGCTACTGTGTACTTGCACCAAGGGAACTCACAGGATTCTGAAAGCTTTTCCTATTTAAATGGACAACTGAAAATATTTTCCTCTCTTTAAATAGGTTATATCCTAAATAATGAACTGTGTTCCAGCAAAATTGTAATTTCTTTGAACTCTATATTACTTCTTGTGAAGATTGAGAGCAAATACATGAATACATTTCATATTCTACAGTTTTCTTTTTTTGAATATGTCATATACTTTGAATCATGAACCATATTACTTTCTCAGACTCATCTCCTTCATTTTGATGAATACACATAGCATTCATTGAGATCTTTTGGATGGCTTGAAAGCTCCATTATTTTTTATTTCATTCTTGTTTTATTATTTTCTTCTTGAAAGAGGGAAAGAGTGTTTCTAGTTAGGGTTACGGATAGATGAGGATGAAGGGAATCTCTTAGCAGGATCCTTGCTCAGCATGGAGCCTGATTAGGGGCTTGATCTCAGAAGCCTGAGATCATGAACCAAGGAAAAATCAAGAGTCTGCCCACTCCCATTCTATGTATATGTTGTTGACCATTAATTTTCCATTGAAAAGGGGATCTTGTAGGTAACTTTCCAGGTCAGTCCAAACAGCTTTGCTATTCAAAATGGGTCATCTGAATATCAAACCATGAGTGTGTATAAGCTGATAATGGACAGGTAACACCAGGTCATACCTGCATCTAAAAGAATTCTATTAGCATATGAATACACCTTGGCTTTTTTGGGGGGTTAGGGGGTTAGAAAAAATTCCAGTGTATGTCTTCATTAAGCTCAGTTCAATGTTTCAACTGTTTACTCTTTCCTCACACCTGGCTATGGGAGGGGTCTATTTTTAGAAGCACGTGGCACTTTGATGCTTCAGATGAATTGTTGCAGAAATTTAGGTATCTGGAGAAGGGGAGGAGTGGGTAGGAGGTGCAAGAGGAAACAAAACAGGATAATAAGATAGAAGTGGAGAAAAACAGCTAGAGGAAGGCGAGTAGGAGCATTTACTAAAGAGGTGCCTCTAGTTTATTCTTCCCTAGCATTGTCAAATTGTTCTTTAGCTTTGGCCAAAAAAAAAATGGTTAATGAAACAAATTTGATGCCTATTTCCTTTGTGAGGCCTCAGTGTATCAACCAACGGTGCTGCCCTTTCATCCTCCTTCTTTTTTAAGAGATTTCTCTAGGGAATTAATTTGTTCAGTTCTATTAATCCAGAGTTGGCCTTGAAGTCCCAAAACACATTGGTGAAGTGGTGTGGATCAAGAATTAAAATCGTGAGAACCAGACATAGGAGAAACAAACATGATTTCAGGTAGAGGGGAGGATTCAGGTTAGTTGGTCCCAAGACAGCTAGTAACATTTGATGGAATTTGTGTACCTCATTCCATGAGTCCCCTAAAATTACAACTGGTCAGCACGGAACAAACAGCTAATGATGTGTCCACCCCAGCAGGCACAACCTCAGAGTGAATACTTTCAGGACACAAAACTGAGATAGTCAGAGAAACTCAACTGATGGGATTTCTGAGCCTCAGAAAAGTTCTTTTTCAGGGTGGATGCCAGTCCTGTGAGATCCTCACACTCACTGCTCTGTGATGCTGGCTCAGTGAAGACTCATAGGGCACTATTCCTGCTTCTATGCTCAGATGCTTCTTCTTATGACACACACCAGTTTTACACAGCACAGCGATGCACAAAATGGTAACCAAAAACAGCATAAGGGGACCTAAAGGAATAGTCTGATTCCATAAGAGTCCAAAGAAGTGGGAACAAAAATGGTATCCAGGTGCCATACTGAGTACAAGCTGTCTAGGAACTGCCTCAGAGAACACATTTCAGATTGAGGGCTCCCTCTTCATGGGAGGGCTCCTCCCATGGACTCGATAGCTGCCAAGAGCAAGGCACAGAGGGCCTCTTTGAGTGCCCTTGCTCAAAGCAATAGGATGCTCTGAACATGTCCCATGGATCCCTTATGATGAACGATGGCCAACTAAATGAAAGTAATTAAAGAATATTGACTCAGATCATGTTAGAGCAAGGGAGTCAGCCACTATTATTTGTGTTGAGCAGAGCCCCAGCATCAGACTGAAGGGTGCAAACTCACTGTAGGGTTTAAATGGAAGGCTTCAGTTATGCATTGATGAGAAGCTATTGTATGCAGAGGGTATAGAGAGCTGTCCAGAAGTGAGGCACCATATGTAATTGTGAATGATGATTCTTACTGATCGGTGGTACTAGGTAGGAACTTGGGACAAGTGTTAGGAAAGCTCTCAGTTATTCATAGTTCTCAGTGTGACAGTGGTTATGGTGTGGAATCCTGAGCCTGTGGCTAGAGTGGTATAAGGTTATTCGGTAGAATCTTGAATCAGGTGGACCAAATATTCTGATGTAAACAAACACCAGGTGCTGGGTACAGCCGCCAAACATTCTACGCTCTATCTGATATAAACAAGGCCTTCTCCCTTGAATAACTGCAAGATAATGAGCTGGTTCCATGATTGGCTGTGGGTCAGAAATCTCTCTGAATGAACTATCTGGCTATTATTTATACTTTCAATTTTCCAAGTTCCCTGGGGACCTTCTACTAGGAGAAGGCTAGGGAAGTTTTTGGGCTAGGAAGAAGAGAGAGATTATACATTTAAAGATCCCAAGTTGTCAAGTGCTGGATGACCGCAAATGCTGCAAGATGAGAATCCTCCATAGGAGCATATCATTAAGAGAGACGATGGTGGTGCCTGGTGACTTAATAGATCAGGTTCTTATCAAGGAATTAGCTCATGTCCTGAACTCAGGGTGCTGGTTTGAGCTCAATAGCAGGATTTGCAGCCTATCTTCATGGGGTTCTCTCACACCTTCTGCCCCACCCCGCAAAAAACAGAGTCTCTCTATCTCAAAATGTAACAAATGACTACTTACAAAACAAAATAGTATAAAATGAATGACAGGAAATAAGTTACATATGAAGTTGATTTAATACTGAGTCTCCACAGTCACCAAAATAATATTCCTTGTGCAGCAGCATACGAACGGGGATGGATGGTCTGATGAAAGAATAGAGGACAGTTAAGGGTACAGGAGGATGAGTCACAGCTCCTAGGATCTATGTCCTGAACCCCAGAACTCAGTTTTGCCTTCTGCTCTAGTCTTCTCATCCACACATACCTAGAAACAACATCCTTTCAAATCTATGATGGGAATGGCCTTGAGTCTCTGTGCTTTCCCTGGTCTCATATTCAATATCCTGAACCAGGAAACAAGGCCTGTCATCCCATTCTTCAAAGAAGCCAGCAAATTTTCTATGACTTTCTCATCCCACGTTATGATCCCTCTTTCTGCTCACTCCTGCTTCACTCTCTTGTTTCTCCCAAGCATTAATTGCTCATTTCTCTTCTCCTTCACCTCCAAAAGCCATTATATTCTATGGTGAGGGAATGCTTGAGATTGATCAGCTTCTTATGCGACCCTCCTTAATCAGTTGATCAAAGATCCAATACAGGAAACGCTGGAGTAGTTGCAATGGGCTGCGGGCCTATGGGCTGGGGTTGCATGTGGTCATGAGGGTGCCATCTCACTGGGCTATGTTGACTGCTTTGTGCTTGGGGTTCTCTTAGATACTTGAGACAAGCTTAACATTTATATATATTTTAAATGCTTATTTATTTAGTTTTATGTAAATTCAATTTGGCAACATCCAGTGCTCATCTTATCAAATGCCCTCCTCTTGGCATTTAAGAAATAGGGAAAGGCATTATGAGGGAAAGGAGTGGAATTGAGTGGGAAAAATTAGAGAGTGACACAAACCATGAGAGACTCCTAAATCTGGGAGACACTGAATCTTTAGAACAGCCCATACATATTGTAGCCCACAGAGGAGGTGAATGTGATGGTAGAGGTAAAATATCTTCCCAATATCCTTTAGTTTAAATCTGGGATTATGGGTTTTCCAAAGCAGATGAGGCCGCATCAATACCAGCTCGAGCCAGCATTTGCCCTGCTTCTGAAAGACTGGGCCATGGGCTCCAGGCAGGCATGAGGGAAAGTCTGAGGCTGGTCCAAGACCCTGGTATGGGGAGCAGGCCCTGTACTGTGTGGTTATAGTAGTGAAATCAGACAGGAACAGAAACCCTGGCCGCCCTGCCTAGAGCTTGTCCTAGGCCTGGTCAGACCAGGAGACTCACTCTGCAGAACCTTGAGCACAAGTGTGTACCACCCGACCAGGAGCTTTCAAATTTTCCTCCAGATTCTGTCCACCCAGCGATGGCCTAAGGTGGCTGCACTTGAGCCTCTCTCACAGACAGGCAAGTACAGATTTTATTTTTGTCCCAGGACTGAGGATTGTGCAAGGAAAGGAGGAGGGAACTGAGCTACTGACCGTACCTCCCAACTCACTTCTGCTGGAACCTGAGGCATGTGCTGGGAGGGAACATTTCTATGATGTCCATCCCTAGAGTGCCCTTACACCCCTGGCCAGAACTGAGCGTAGCCCGACACTGCTACGGTGTGACATATAGGTGCAGAGGGAGTGGGTCTCTAGCTCTACCAGTACCTGGCAGCAACAGAAACACCCTTTGTGCAAGTTCAGAATGGTATGGCAGTGTGTATCTCAAGAGATTGGATCCATCCAAGACCAAAGGCAATCACCTGGAACAAAAGCTCTCCTGCTCTATTCCTAAGAAATTCTAACCAAACATAAGTTAGGACTTTAGTGCTTCCCAGTGACAAAGGGAGCGGGATCTGGTCTTCAGGAATGATAATTAAATAAGAATCAGAAGAATATGACCAACTCCATAACCCAGGTCAGAATGTTTCTTACTATTTTACCAAAGTAACCTTGTTATTTATGATACAATAGACTAAAGAAGAGCACCTTTGTGTCTCAGTAAGTAAATTTTCTGACTGCAGCTTAGAACATTATCCAAAGATCTTAAGGGCAGAACTGTGTCAGACTCTGTTCAGTGTGGAGTCTGAATTTCCATCTCCCTCTGCCCTTCATCTCTCTCATATAAATACATAAATATATAAATAAATGATATAGATAGATAAATACAATTGCATTCCTATATTAATCTTTCTGATATCATCCAGCCCACCCTCAGTCTAAAAATAGCATGTATAGAAAAAAAATAAAAAATAAAAATAAAAATAGCATGTATAATCCACCTCCTCCCAGGGATGCTCTCCATATTTTCCTGCCTCATTGTAACACCCTACCTAAGGATTCTTTTTCTTCAGTAATTGCATCCTCAATAGTCTCCACCGCCCAATCTTTAGAGACATAGCATGAGAAGGTGATTCGAGAGTGGGGCCCTGTATTCCTGCTACTCCAGCTAAGGCCAGCTTGGGAACAGCTGTCAACACATGCTCTTCCTCCAGATCCTCCGACCTTCTCTGGGCTTTGCGAGTTATAGCCATTCAACAAGACATTGGACACAGTTGCAAATATTCCTTGAGAGAAAGGACCCCCTCCACCTGTCATTTCCCCATTTCCATAGGATCATGATAGCTCTCACTTGGGCATGGATCCCCCTGAGTTCCACCTGTGATTGATGATGGACACACACTGGGTTAGAAGGTTTTGTGAGCAGCTGCTGTGTCAGACTCAGAGCAGCTGCCAAGGAGAGCCATCTGTGATGATCAAAATCATCTGTGTTTAAAAATACTCTACTGGACACCAGAAATGTGGTTGTATGATGAAGGATGGAACATGTAACTTCAATGACTTTAAGTAATTTCAACATATGTAGACATGTCTGGCTATTGGCCGCCTCCTTAGATAGCTCAGGTCTATCCAAAAATGAAGCAGCTATGCCATCCCTGACCCCGGATTCATGAGTGGAATTTGCTGCCCTGACATGATGGTTCATTTCCGTTGGTCTCTGGGCTCTTATCCATCAGGTGCCTAATCACTACGTGAGGTCCTGGCAACACTCAGAAAAGAATGTCCACTCTCATGACCCAGAGGAATCCCAGAACGTGCTGATGGTGGGCAAGGACAAGACTATGACCCCACACATCTGTGCTGGTATTATTCAGATGAATGAGGCAGAAAGGGGACACATCAGCCTTTTCAGGACCTCACACTTTCCTTCCTTATACAGGCTAGAGCCTGGGTAGGTACCTAGTTTAGTGTGGGGCCCAACACCCCAGAAAAGCTGTGCACATACTTTGCAACCTGGAACTGGATCTCTGTCCAGGGATTTTAGATCAGGGACTTCTCAGGGCTAAGTAGTGTAGGGACAAGAAATGAGGGACGTTTTGCTGATGACTTTGCAGGGACAAATTGTAATCAGTGCTTTTGTCATCTTGAGTATGAGGACACAAAGTTTGGACCTGAGGAATCTAAGAGCATTTCAGGGAAACACTCAAACTGATGTCCCGTAGACCATAAAATGGAACTGCACAGAGTACTTTGACTCTGGAATCAGCCTCCATCCCTTGGCTGGGCTCAGTGAGCACTGGAGTCCATGTCCTTCCACTTCCTCTTACCTCCATGGACACAAATTTGTTACATGAATGATACATCTTTGCTTGAAAATAAATGACCATGGGTTTCCACCTGGAAGACTGCTTTTCTGGTGGTCACTGTTTTGTGTATATTTATATTGGAGTTTGATTTGCCAACATATGGTGTAGCACACAGTGCTTATCCCATCAAGGGCACCCCACACTGCCTATCACCCAGTAACCCCATCCTACCACCAATTCCCCAATACCCCCATTTGTTTTCCAGGATAGGAATCTCTCATGTTTGTCACCCTCACTGATGTCTCCTACTCATTTTTTTTGTTTTTCCCTCTACACCTGTGATTCTCATTCCAGTGAGAACCCAGAATCAGATTGTTGCTCCTGACAAAATACAGGAAGAGCCCAGTTGCAGAATACATACTGCTTTCACAAGTTCGTGAGGCCACCTGCAGGTACAAAAGAGGACACCATGAGGCTCAGCTCCCATTATACTGTCTGTCTGAACTGATTTTAAAGCTCCCGATGACATAAAGAAGCCAGATGGAACATCATGTTTGAGATATTGGTGCCCAAATAAATGACAGGACAAATGGAGGAAGTTGCTTTTCCTGAAGGAGGTGTCACTACCCATGACCCAATCACCTAGACACCCCACCCACTTCTCTTCCACTACCCCAAGTTAATTTCTCAGAGTTATCTGTCATGTTTTGTCACCACCACTGATATTTTCACTTATTTTCTATCCTTTCCCTTTATTCCCTTTCACTATATTTTACATCCCCCAAATGAATAAGAGCATATGATGTTTGTCTTTTTCCGATTGACTTACTTCACTCACCATAATACCCTCCAGGTCCCTCCATGTCAAAGCAAATAGTGGGTATTTGTCATTTCTAATGGCTGAGTAATATTCCATTGTATACATATACCATATCTTCTTTATCCATTCATCTTTTGAAGGACAAAGAGGTTCCTTCCACAGTTTGCCTATTGTGGACTTTGCTGCTAGAAACATTGGGGTGCAGTTTACCCAGTGTTTCATTACATCTGTATCTTTGGGGTAAATCGCCAGCAGTGCAATTGCGAGGTCATAGGGCAGATCTATTTTTAACTCTTTGAGGAACCTCCACAGTTTTCCAGAGTGACTGTATCAGTTCACATTCCCACCAACAGTGCAAGAAGGTTCCCCTTCTCCACATCCTACTCAACATTTGTTGTTTCCTGTCTTGTTAATTTCCCCCATTCTCACCGGTGTGAGGTGGTATCTCATTGTGGTTTTGATTTGTTTTTCCCTGATGTCAAGTGATGGTGTGCATTTTCTATCTGTTTGTTGGCCATGTTCTTTCTATATCTTGGATACTAGCCCTTTGTCTGATAGATCACTGGTAAATATCTTACCATTTTGTATCTTGTCTTTTACATTTTTTGACTGTTTCACAGTGCAAAAGGTTCTTATCTCTATGAAGTCCCAATAGTTCTCTTTTGCTTTTGTTTCTCTTGCGTTCATGGATGTGTCTTGCAAGAAGTTATGGTGGTCAAGTTCAAAAAGCCTGTTGCATGTATTCTGCTCTAGGATTCTGATGGAATCTTGTCTCACTTTTAGATTTTTCATCCATTTTGAGTTTATCTTTGTGTATGTGTAAGAGAATGGTCCAGTTTCATTCTTATGCATGTGGATGTCCAATTTTCCCAGCACCACTTATTGAAGAGACTGTCTTTTTCCAAAGGAAAGCCTTTCCTGCTTTGTCGAATATTAGTTGCCCATAAAGTTGAGGGTCCACTTCCGGATTCTCTATTCTGTTGCATTGATCTATGCAACTATTTTTGTGCCAGTATCACACTGCCTTGATGACCACAGCTTTGCAGTACAACCTGAAATCTGACATTGTGATGCCCCGAGCTCTCGTTTTCTTTTTCAATATTCCACTTGCTCTTTGCAGTCTTTACTGATTCCACACAAATCTTAAGATGATTTGTTCCACCTCTCTGAAGAAAGTCCATGGTATTTTGATAGGAATTGCATTAAATATGTAAATTGCCCTGGGTAATATTGACATTTTCACAATATTAATTCTTCCAATCCATGAGCATGGAATAGTTTTCCATCTCTTTGTGTCTTCCTCAATTTCTTTCAGAAGTGTAGTTTTTAGGGTATAGATCCTTTAATTCTTTGGTTAGGTTTATTCCTAGGCATCTTATGCTTTTGGGTACAATTGTAAGTGAGGTTGACTCCTTAATTTTTATTTCCTCAGTCTCATTGTTAGTGTATAGACATGCCACTGATTTCTGGGCATTGACTTTGTATCTTGCCACACTGCCGAATTGCTGTATGAGTTCTAGCAATCTTGGGGTGGAGTCATTTGGGTTTTCTACGTACAGTATCATGTCATCTGTGAAGAGGGAGAGTTTAGCTTCTTTGCCGATTTGAATGCCTTTTTTGGTTGTTGTTGTTGTTGCTTAATTGCTGCGGCTAGGACATCTTGTACTATGTTGAATAGCAGTGGTGAGAGTGGACATCCCTCTCTTGTTTATGATCCTAGGGGAAAGGCTCCTAGTGTTTCCCCATTGAGAATGATATTCACTGTGTGCTTTTCTTAGATGGCTTTTAAGATGCTGATGAATATTCCCTCTATTCCTTCACTCTGAAGAGTTTTGATCAGGAAAGGATGCTGTATTTTGTCAAATGCTTTGTCTTCATCCAGTTGGAGGATAATATGGTTCTTGTTTTTTCTCTTGCTTATATAATCAATCACATTGATTGCTTTACGTGTATTGAGTCAGCCTTGAATCCAAGGAATAATCCCATTTGGTCATTGTGAATGATCTTCTTAAAGTATAGTTGGATCCTATTGACTACTATGTTTTTGAAAATTTTTGCATCCATCTTCTTCAGGGATATTGGTATATAATTCTCCTTTTTTGGTGGAGTCTTTGTTTTTGAATTAAGGTGATGATGGATTCGAATGGAGTTTGGAAGTATTCCAAATATTTCTATCTTTCTGAACAGCTCTAGTATTATAGATATGGTTTATTTTAAAATGTTTGATATAATTCCCGTTGGAAGCCATCTGGCCCTGGAGTATTGTGTCTTGGAAGATTTTGATGACTGCTTCTATTTCCTCCCTGGCATTTGGTCCATTCAGGTTTTCTATTCCTGTTCCTGGTTTGGTAGTTTGTGGTTGTCCAGAAATGTGTCCATTTCTTCTAGATTGCCTATTTTATTGGCGTATAGCTGCTAATAAGCTTTTAAAATCATATTTATTACCTTGGTATTGGTGGTGATCTCTCCTTTATCATTTATGATTTCATTAATTTGAATCTTTTCACTCTTCTTTTTAATAAGGCTGGGAATGGTTTATCTATATCACTAATTCTTTCAAAGAACCAAATCCTGGTTTTGTTGACCTGTTCCACAGATTTTGTGATCTCTATTTCATTGAGTTCTGCTCGAATCTTTATTAACTCTCTCCTTCTGCTGGGTGTAGGATCTATTTGCTTTTTTTTCTCCAGCTCCTTTGGGTACAGAGTTAGCTTTTGTTTTTGAGTTCTTTCCACTTTTTGGATGGATGGTTGTATTGCGATATATATCCCCCTCAGGACTGCTTTTGATGTATCCTAAAGATTTTGAATAGTCGTATCTTCATTCTCATTAGTTTCCATGAATCTTTTTAAATCTTCTCTAATTTCCTGATTGACCCTTTCATGTATTAGCAGGATGGTCCTTACTCTCCATGTGTTTGAAATCCTTCCAAACTTCTTCTTGTGATTTAGTTCTAGTTTCAAAGGAGTATAGTCTGAAAATATGCAGGGGATGATCCCAATCTTTTGGTATCGGTTAAGACCTGATTTGTGACCCAGCATGTGGTCTACTCTGGAAAGAGTTCCATGTGCGCTTGAGAAGAGTAAGTAATCAGTTGCGTTTGGATATAACGTTTTGTAAGTATCTTTGAATTCCATCTGGTCCAGTGTATCATTTAAAGCTCTTGTTTCTTTGGAAATGTTGTGCTTAGAAGATCTGTCGATTGTAGAAAACACCGTATTCAAGTCGCCAACTATAAGTGTATTATTATCTAAATATGTCTTAACTTTGGTTATTAATTGATTGATATACTTTGCAGCTCCCACATTTGGGGTATAAATATTTTTTTAGGGCTATAAATATTGATGATTGTTAGGTCCTCTTGTTGGATAGATCCTTTAAATATAATATAGTGTCCCTCTTCATATGTTATTATAGTCATTTGGATAAACTTTAATTCATCTGATATAAGGATACCTGCCCCTGCTTTCTTTTGAGGACCATTTGATTGGTAAATGGTTCTCCAACCTTTTATTTTCAGGCTGTAGGTGTCCTTATGTCTAAAATGAGTCTCTTGATGACAGCAAATAGATGGGTCTTGCTTTTTTATCCAGTCTGACACCCTGCGCCTTTTAATGGGGTCATTAAGCCCATTCACATTCAGAGTTACTATTGAAAGATATGAGTTTAGTGTCATCGTGATACCTATTAAGTCCCTGTTTTTGTGGATTCTTTCCTTGCCATTCCTCTTTGTAGTACAGAGTCCCCCTTAGTATTTCTTGCAGAGTCAGGTTGATGGTCACATATTCTTTCAGTTTCTGCCTATCTTGGAAGCTCTTTATCTCTTCTCCTATTCTGAATGAGAGTCTTGTGGATAAAATGTTCTTGGTTGGATATTCTTCTCATTTAGGACACTATATATATCTTGTCAGTCCTTTCCAGCCTGCCAGGTCTCTGTGGAGAAGTCTGCTGTTATCTTAAGGCTTTTCTCCATAAAAGTTAGGGATTTTTTGTCTTTTGCTGATTTAAGGGTCTTTTCTTTATTTTTGGAATTTGCAAATTTCACTATTAAATGATGGGGTACTGAGCGGTTTTTGGTCTCTGGGGCCTGCGGTCCTGAAATGCATTTCTAAGTCTGCCCAGCTCCATCCCCGTGGGGCCGCTACCTGAGATGCTGGACAAACTGTTCCAGGAGCTGTGCAGCTCTTCTGCATGGAGCTTTTGCCTGAGCCACCAGCTGAGCTGTGTCCATGTGTGGTATACCTTAAACAAATGTATCCTTGGGGGTCATCTTGACCCAAAAGTAAAAGCAGTAGTAACGTGGGCACCATAGTGGTTCCTTTGCAAAGCACCTCCCTTTGTCTTGGGTCATGTTTTCAAGCTCCTGAGATACATTATATTATGCATACATCAAAATGCACACTAATGCATAGCACAGAGCAGTCCTTAATATTAGTGGTCAACAGCAATGATAATAATATGACCAAATCACTTTGTACTTTGTGGTGAATGTTGCCCAATAGTGTAGGTATGAATAATTGTGGAAATTATGTGCCAAAGGATTTGGTGATAGGAAAAATGTTTATATTATATGCTGCATTGTGACATCAGACTAACTCTAATGTCAGTAGTGAGGTCTATTTATTAAACCACAATAATAGTTTTATGTGTTAATATTTAACATGGACTAATATATCCAAATGCTATCTTCTCAACAGCTACCATTTAATCTGATGTAATTAGATTTCTCAATATGTTTTACTATGCCAGACCATTTAAATTTAAATTAAGATGTTCACACATGAAACATAAGGAATATGGCTTAGTATATATGGTTTAGTATATTTTTCTTTACTTGGCAGCCTAAGCAAAATGTAATAATGATTTTTTTTCAGAGAGAGGCAAAGAGTTAGTGTAAGGAGCAGAGGGTCAGAGGGAAAGGAAGAGAGAATACTAAGCAGGCTTCATATTGAATATTGGTGAATCTGATGACTTTGAGATCATGACCACAGCTGAAAACCAGGAGGCAGAAACTTAGCTGGCAGAAACATGCAGTAGCCCTAGAACAATGTTTCTTGAGTCAATTTAATGAATGATTTTTTTATTGTACCTTCCATTGACTCATTGGATGGGTGTATTTTTCTTTTTCTGCAAACTTGAAATATTTTCACCCACTTTTCAGGCTAATTGTATCCAGTTGATTTCATAAATAGTTTTTGTTTTGGGCTTTTAATTGTACATCCTAGGAAATGGATGAGCATAGAAAGAGCTGTTGACATCTTCATGTTAGAAGACAATCCAAAATGATTGGTAACATTATCAGAGTTCAAACTATTGATCCCATTACACATCATTGTCTTGCAGAGCCACCTGGCTCAGTAGGCTGTACAAAGGCTTCGGAGTTGCAGTATTCTTAAGGTAGCCAAACAAGAATATAAACTGATAAAGTCAGAATGAAAAACAACATTGAGTGCCCTCACAATATTTAAAAAGATCTGTCACATTAATCTAGAAGTCTTAGGTTTGGCAAATAGACTTCAAAGTGTTGAAATCTGATTTTTACAAAGGTTTCTGCACATGTAGTGCAATAGCATTTACAACGTTGGAGAAAAAAGAAACAACATCATGTTCATTGATGAACAAAAGGATAAAAATTAATTTATCTCTAATAAAATAATGAAATATTATTCATCTCTAATGAAATATTAATCCATGTTATGAGAAAGGAAATCTCAATAATTGTAATGACATGCATGCCTATGGAGGCCATTATGTAAGAGAAATAAGCAGGCAGTGTAAGACAGATACTGCATGTTGGGACATATATGGGGAACCTAGAATAGTCAATACACAGCATCAGAGAATAGTATAGGAGCTAGAAGGAGGAAAAGTGGGAAATGATGCAGGTAGGGTACAAACTTCAATGATGCAAATTCAGAATGTTCTGGATTTCTATCTGCAATCAAGGGCCTGTAATTAACAACACTGTATTATAGGCTTGAAAATCATGAAGAGATGAGATGATATCAAATGCACTTACTGTCAAATGGAAAGGAAAATCGCTAGCAGACACTGTGTGGGCATATATCTTTCTTTAGATGAGACAATATGGAAATACAGAACAACATATTAATTGAGATCTGAAATCATTGTGTTGATGACTTGCCAAGAGTTACAATATGATGAGTAAGGGGTCCAGGAGAGGAGTGGGGTTGAATATGTGTGTAGAGAGTACCTGAATACCTGAGACCTTCCAAGTGTCATGGAGATCATGCTCTGCACTCCTGGTCCAAAAGCTGCCTCTGCCTATGTCTCAAATCTTCCTGCCCTTGATTCTCTATGGAAGACATTTCACAAACTGGGGGACTGCCTGAGCCAAGAGTAAGGTCCATATCCTAACTCAGTCATCTAACTCCTGGTTTCAATCCCTGACCCAAAACACAAAGCAGTTGACCCAAAGTAAAGATGTGGTATGGCGACAGTCACCCAATTGTGGTCAACCTTCCCCAGTGTAAACACTGCCAGCTTTCTCACACGGAGTCATCCTGGGCACCAGTGGACAACCCTCAATTACAAGTGGACTGCTCCCAAGCTGACGTAGAACCCAGGACGTTCCAAGAATGCTGTCCAATGAGGGCTATTCCAAGAACTAGCTTTCCTTCAACTGACCAAACATGATGAACAGTTATTCTGAATTCATGACATTCAAGCATGTTTTAGGCCTCAGAGTGATGATGTTATCAGACATACTACCACATGTGTCTCATAATTTTTTTTCCTTATAGAGGCTCCATGTCCAACATAGAAACTAGACACATGACTCTAGATCAGGTGTCACATCCTCCACCAATGATCCAGCCAGGCACTTGCCATTCTGCTGAAAATTCTGAGTATTTTTGTGATATGTCCTGAAGTCAGATGATGCCATGACACTGATTGAACAGGCATTGATTAGCTCTGTATCTCAGCTGTACAAGAGAAATCAATGAGGTTGGTGGATAACAAGCTAACAAACTGGCCATTGAGTCTAATCTTTCCTTGTCCCAGGGGTAGAGTCACAGGATTTCAGCATTACTAGTGCTCCCCATACATACGATACTATCAAATACCATGAAAGAAACTCCTTTATTCTGAGCAGATCAAGGTCACTTGCTGAAGAACAGCTCAGCACTGACAGACATCAACTGTGTATCTAATCGTGCCTCCAAGCACTCAGAATCTTCAAAATGACACAACCATGGATTTGAATTGACCACTATCTTAGCTTTAAGCTGACCATAGTCATGTTTTGACTGACCAGTGCTATAATGTAGAACTTACCAGGTTTCTGTGTCCTTTTCCTATTAGTGACTATGACAGGATCTGTACTACTACAGCTCAAGAGCTCCCCTGTGCTTTGTAACCACTGAGATGATGTCATAATGACAGTGTTGGGATTTCCCTTGGTACAGGTGGTTCCTGACATAGACTCAAATGCTAAATCTCCTTTGCATAGTAAGCAAAGATCCCATGCCTGACTAATCACTGCAGTTTAGTTCTCTAATTAGAATATGAGCTTTGGAACCACAAGCTTCAATTCATATCCTGGATACTTAAAACAGAGTTCATGACCCTCATCACTGTGCCTCTTTTTCTCCTTCCTCCTGAAGAGGAGGAAGAATCAACAGAACATCACATATGTGTTTGTTGAGCATTGAATGAATAAATGTTTGGATAGAGATCAGGAAGGTTAAGTAGAAGCTAAATATCCTCTCTGAAATCTCATGTTTCACAAGTTCCAGAGCTGGATTGAAATCTGGCAGTCTGATTTCCTAGACCATTACCCTCTAAGATGAAAGAGGTTCACCTAAATACAATATTTTACCTTAACACAAATTAGTAGTGACAGAATTAAAGGCGTCAGGAAAAAAAAAAAAGCTATTGCTCCCTCCCTGAATATACTCTTGGGAACCTTGATCAAAAATATACATGACTCTCCTGTACATCCTTCCACCCCCTTCATTGGAAAAACATTAAAAATTGTTTTTTATATATTAAGCACTATGCACAGTATGTATCCATGAAAATAAAAATGACATGTAATAATAAAAATCAATAACCTTTCTGAGGGTTTTCACACATTATTTTGAATTATTCTCACAACAACATACATGGCCAGCATTGCTTGTACGTCTACAGATACAGATGCACATAGAAGATGCTAGTAGAGTGTGAAGTTGGCACTTGAACTTAGTTCTTGAGACTACAGAGCAGTATGGCCTGGGCCCTTAGGGAGGAGCAGCTAAGTATAAAGAGGCAGACACAAAACCAGCCAAGTAGAATTCATGATCAGTTAAATAATGGAAATACTTATAAGAAGTGATTAGAGTCCAGAGGAGCTATAGATAAGATTTCACAAAAGAAGTGGTGCTTGAATTGAGTTTTGAAGAAAGACTAGGACTTCCAGTTCCATCCACGTTGAAGCAAATGGTGGGTATTTTCATTTCTAATGGCTGAGTAATATTCTATTGTATACATAAACCATATATTCTTTGGAGGGTATTATGCTGAGTGAAATAAGTCAATTGGAGAAGGACAAACATTATATGTTCTCATTCATTTGGGGAATATAAATAATAGTGAAAGGGAATATAAGGGAAGGGAGAAGAAATGTGTGGGAAATATCAGAAAGGGAGACAGAACATAAAGACTCCTAACTCTGGGAAATGAACTAGGGGTGGTGGAAGGGGAGGAGGGTGGGGGTGGGCGTGACTGGGTGATGGGCACTGAGGGGGGCACTTGACGGGATGAGCACTGGGTGTTATTCTGTATGTTGGCAAATTGAACACCAATAAAAAATAAATTTATTATTTAAAAAAAGAATAATGATTGAAAAAAAGAAATGATTCAACCACTTTGTCCATGTAAAAAATTAATACGCAAATTGAATGTAAATATAAATAGTATCCCTATAATAAATAGTTACAAGGATATGAAATCTGTAATATATTATGATTCAACTTTTCATTCTGATGTATTTCACATATACGGATAGCTTAGAAGCCATTAAATACATTTTTCCTTCATTTTACTTTGAGCTGAAGCACAAATTTAAACATATACCCTGATCACATGTAAACAGTGTCATCTTCTGGCAGTTGAAACTATTTGTATATTGACATACAATTCATTATGGATTGTACTGCCATTTTCTTGACAAATTATGTGTACAGTTTAATGAATAAAAACCCTTAATCTTGGGGCATCTGGTTGGCTCAGTAAGTTAAAGTTCTGACTCTTGGTTTTGGCTCAGATCGTGATTTCAGAGTCCTGGAATTGAGCCCCCTATGGAGCTCAGAGCTCAGTTCTGAGTTGGCTTGAGATTCTCTCTCCCCTCTGTCTACCCTTCCCACTCATGCATGCTAATAAATAAATAAATAAATAAATAAATAAATAAATAAATAAGTCTGGGGGTAATAACTTTAAACTAAAATCAGTTGATTTCTTTAAATAGCCTTTAAAAATAAAAGCATTCATTACCATGTCTTTAAATTGATAAAATTTAAAAAGGGACTAAGTCATGAACTCTAGATTCTACTACTAAATCTTCTAACTAGATATTGAATCTTAAACTAATCACATGTCTCCTCAGGACCTCAGTCTCCTCAACTGAGGAAATAAGACTGTTCAACCAAGTCATTAATTAAGTTTCTTGCAGTCTAAAGTTCCATTTGATTTTAGCTTTAGAAATTTCATTTCTGGTTTTAGCATCCTATTACTGAATATAGGCCTGTTTATGACACTTTCTCATAGTTATCTCTTTTACTTATGCGGTTTTGTCTGGTTATGCTCTCTGCTTGAATTTTCTATGGAAATAAATCTCAATTTATATTTATCCTTCTCACTGCCCAAATAGCCTTCTCCTACACAGTAGAAAGACAGCACTGAATTGTAAATAAAACTAAACTGAAGTAACTGAAAACAAGTTTTTAAAAACATTCATGATGATTTAAATAAGATGTCAATGTCAAACAGAGCAATTAAAATAGCAAAGACATCTCTCAGGGATGCCTGGATGGCTCAGCAGTTGAGTGTCTGCCTTTGGCTCAGGTCCTGATCCTGGGATCCGGGATGGAGTCACATCAGGTTCCTTGTGGGGAGCCTGCTTCTCCCTCTGTCTCTGCCTCTCTCTGTGTGTCTCTCATGAATAAATAAATAAAATCTTAAAAAAGAAAAAAGAAATCTCTCCAAAGCTTCTGGAATCTTAAGTGTTTACAAAATAAATAAGAAACAGAATAGGCTCAAGTTTGGGCAGTTCTTCCTAACATCCCCATAGATTTTACCAACACTAGCCTGTATTACAGGCTTGTCCCCTTGGATTCATTTGGTGTACCCTTCTTCCTTTGAGTCATTAACTCAATTTTCAAAATATCTTGTTCTAATACACATATACCTTCTTATTCAAACTCTTTGGCATCCATCTGTCCAGGCTCTCAACTTCCTAGGCCTGCATTACTAAAATATCCATTATGGTTTCATGCTTTTCTAAAAGTAATGTAAGGATCATCTGGGATGCTGGTTAGAGCATGTCATCATCTATACCAGCACTGTTGACAGAAATTTCAGATGAGTCACAAATATAATTTTAAATATTCATGTAGTCAGATTAAAAAACTAAAATGAAACAAGTAAAATTATTCTGATGCATGTGAAAATATTATTTCAATATGTAATCAATTAAAAACCATATCAGTGTGAAACTTTACATTCTTTTTTTTTATATACTAGTCTTTGAAATTTGATATTTTTATAATTGTAGCATATCTCAGTTCAGACAAGCACATTTCAAGTGACTACGAGCCAGCTGTGGCTAGTGGCTATGGTACTGGACTGAATTAGATTTGGAGAAAAGAGAATAAAAGTCAGGAATCTACATATAGCAAAATACCCAAGTGATTCTTTCACACTCTCAAGTTTGAGGACCACCACTCTAGACTGACCTATATACAATCCACTCTACAACACTACCTTTAATTATGTCAGTTCTAAGAGCCTAGAAATCCCTGGTACATCCAACTAGGGTGGATATTTGAAGCTCTCAAAATGTGGCCTCACCTCATCCATCCAACCTGCTCTCCAATTTGAAAAGGCCTTGAGTTCTTCCATGAAATTTTCCTAGGAAAATAGTCAAATGATCATTCATTCAACAAATATTGATGGAGTACCAACTAAATGTCATCATGGATCCTCCATGGCAACAAGGAAGATATAACACAAATCATTACAGAAGTATTACAATGTCATCGTTTTCATTGTAACAATGAAAGCATTGCTTTGAAATAGTGCTCTGAAATGCTAGGAGAATGCATAAGGGTAGGATCTTATAGTCTGAGAGGCCAAAGGAAATCTCTAAAATACAGTTACATTTAAGTAAAAATCAATCAATCAATCAAGTAATTTGAACAGGTAGAAATTTATAGGCAGCAGTAAGCACATTATGAAAAGCCCTGAGATGGAAAAGTGACTAAAGGAATATGCAGATTGGTAAAGTAATCTGAAAGACAGCCATAGAGTTAGGCAGGAGCTGGATAAAGCCAAGTTTATAAGACTTCAATTTTTGTTTCTTTTCAAGTGTGCATATTTAAACAACACTAGATTACAAACTCCTCAAAAGGTACAGACTGGTCTTCTAAACTTAAATATTTCACATCTCCTCATAGTGCACAAAAAAGTATTTAATAAGGGATGTCTTGGTGGCTCAGTGGTTTACTGCCCACCTTCAGCCCAGGGCATGATCCTGGAGACCTGGGATCGAGTCCCATGTTGGGCTCCCTGCATGGAACCTGCTTCTCCCTCTGCCTGTGTCTCTGCCTCTATCTCTCTCTTTGTGTCTCTCATGAATAAATAAAATATTATTTAAAAAGCATTTAATAAATACTTCTTCTATACATGAAAAACATATTTTGCCAGGCTTTTAAATTCTAGAATCTCAAGGAATGGATGCATTCCTGGAAAGCCACAAACTACCAAAACTGGAACAGGAAGAAATAGAAAACCTGAACAGGCCAATAACCAGGAAGGAAATTGAAGCAGTCATCAAAAACCTCCCAAGACACAAGAGTCCAGGGCCAGATGGCTTCCCAGGGGAATTCTATCAAACGTTTAAAGAAGAAACCATATTCTACTAAAGCTGTTTGGAAACATAGAAAGAGATGGAGTACTTCCAAAATCATTCTATTAGGCCAGCATCACCTTAATTCCAAAATCAGACAAAGACCCCACCAAAAAGGAGAATTACAGACCAATATCCCTGATGAACATGGATGCAAAAATTCTCAACAAGATACTAGCCAATAGGATCCAACAGTACATTAAGAAAATTATTCACCATGACCAAGTAGGATTTATCCCTGGGACACAAGGCTGGTTCAAAACTCGTAAAACAATCAATGTGATTCATCATATCAGCAAGAGAAAAACCAAGAAACATATGATCCTCTCATTAGATGCAGAGAAAGCATTTGATAAAATACAGCATCCATTCCTGATCAAAACTCTTCAGAGTGTAGGGATAGAGGGAACATTCCTCGACATCTTAAAAGCCATCTACAAAAAGCCCACAGCAAATATCATTCTCAATGGGGAAGCACTGGGAGCCTTTCCCCTAAGATCAGGAACCAGACAGGGATGCCCACTCTCACCACTGCTATTCAACATAGCCAGAAGTCCTAGCCTCAGCAATCAGACAACAAAAAGACATTAAAGGCATTCAAATTGGCAAAGAAGAAGTCAAACTCTCCCTGTTCGCTGATGACATGATACTCTACATAGAAAACCCAAAAGCCTCCACCCCAAGATTGCTAGAACTGATACAGCAATTTGGTAGCGTGGCGGGATACAAAATCAATGCCCAGAAATCAATGGCATTTCTATACACTAACAATGAGACTGAAGAAAGAGAAATTAAGGAGTCAATCCCATTTACAATTGCACCCAAAAGCATAAGATACCTAGGAATAAACCTAACCAAAGAGGTAAAGGATCCCTACCCTAAAAACTATAGAACACTTCTGAAAGAAATTGAGGAAGACACAAAGAGATGGAAAAATATTCCATGCTCATGGATTGGCAGAATTAATATTGTGAAAATGTTAATGTTACCCAGGGCAATGTACACATTTAATGCAATCCCTATCAAAATACCATAGTCTTTCTTCAGAGAGTTGGAACAAATCATCTTAAGATTTGTGTGGAATCAGAAAAGACCCCGAATAACCAGGGGAATTTTAAAAAAGAAAACCATAGCTGGGGCCATCACAATGCCAGATTTCAGGTTGTACTACAAAGCTGTGGTCATCAAGACAGTGTGGTACCAGCACAAAAACAGACACATAGATCAATGGAACAGAATAGAGAACCCAGAAGTGGACCCTGAACTTTATGGTCAACTAATATTCAATAAAGTAGGAAAGACTATCCACTGGAAGAAAGACAGTCTCTTCAATAAATGGTGCTGGGAAAAGTGGACATCCACATGCAGAGGAATGAAACTAGACCACTCTCTTGCACCATACACAAAGATAAACTCAAAATGGATGAAAGATCTAAATGTGAGACAAGATTCCATCCAAATCCTAGAGGAGAACACAGGCAACACCCTTTTTGAACTTGGCCACAGTAACTTCTTGCAAGATACATCCACGAAGGCAAAAGAAACAAAAGCAAAAATGAAGTATTGGGACTTCATCAAGATAAGAAGCTTTTGCACAGCAAAGGATACAGTCAACAAAACTCAAAGACAACCTACAGAATGGGAGAAGATATTTGCAAATGACGTATCACATAAAGAGCTAGTTTCCAAGATCTATAAAGAACTTATTAAACTCAACACCAAAGAAACAAACAATCCAATCATGAAATGGGCAAAAGACATGAAGAGAAATATCACAGAGGAAGACATAGACATGGCCAACAAGCACATGAGGAAATGCTCTGCAACACTGGCCATCGGGAAATACAAATCAAAACCACAATGAGATACCACCTCACACCAGTGAGAATGGGGAAAATTAACAAGGCAGGAAACCACAAATGTTGGAGAGGATGCAGAGAAAAGGGAACCCTCTTACACTGTTGGTGGGAATGTGAACTGGTGCAGCCACTCTGGAAAACTGTGTGGAGGTTCCTCAAAGAGTTAAAAATAGACCTGCCCTACGACCCAGCAGTTGCACTGTTGGGGTTTACCCCAAAGATACAGATGCAATGAAACGCCGGGACACCTGCACCCCGATGTTTCTAGCAGCAATGGTCACAATAGCCAAACTGTGGAAGGAGCCTCGGTGTCCATCGAAAGATGAATGGATAAAGAAATGTGGTTTATGTATACAATGGAATATTACTCAGCCATTAGAAATGACAAATACCCACCATTTGCTTCGACGTGGATGGAACTGGAGGGTATTATGCTGAGTGAAATAAGTCAATCGGAGAAGGACAAACATTGTATGTTCTCATTCATTTGGGGAATATAAATAATAGTGAAAGGGAATATAAGGGAAGGGAGAAGAAATGTGTGGGAAATATCAGAAAGGGAGACAGAACATAAAGACTCCTAACTCTGGGAAATGAACTAGGTGTGGTGGAAGGGGAAGAGGGTGGGGGGTGGGGGTGAATGGGTGACAGGCACTGAGGGGCGCACTTGACAGGATGAGCACTGGGTGTTATTCTGTATGTTGTAAATTGAACACCAATAAAAAATAAATTTATTAAATAAAAAAATTAAAAAAATAAATTCTAGAATCTCCAGAATTATACCAACAATTATTTACATATTCAGAAAAATGAAACCGAAAAAAATATTTCCTTAAGTGCTCAGTATCGATATAAAATTCCTCAGAAAGAGAAACAATTTTTATTTTTGTAAGCTGAGCATGTGGCTCTACCAGTATCATGCCTGAGTTCTGCCTCTACGTTCCTGGTGGAAGGAGTGAAAGATGGTGATTTAAACACACCTGTGTATACACAGGTACAAAAGAGTAAAGGGTGTAAGGAAAATATTTTACGGCTACTTGGCCTATTAGCTATGTTTCAAACTGATCAAAATCTGATAACACGGTCATAGGCAGCATTCTAAGATGGCAGAAAAATCCATGACTTCGAAGGAGCACATTTTAGATACTCTCCTCTGTTTGAGTGTGGCCAGAGCCTGTGACTATGATAGGATTCACTTCCCGGATTAAATTCATCAAAGGTTAAAAAAAAAAAAAAATCAGCTAAGGGAAAATTAACTGACTAGGTCTAACCCAATCAGATGAATCCTTAAAAGGGATCTCCATGAAGTCAGAGAGACTCGCAGTATGAGAAGGTCTATGGAAGAGCCATCTGGCTAAGGCACAAGACTCCCCTCTGGCCAACGAGCAAAACAATAACGCCAGTCCAAGAAACACAAGGTTATTAATTCTGCCAACAACCAAGGGGCTTGGACGAGAACCCTGGATCTTCTGGGTTGATGGATGCAAGCGGATGAGATTCCACTTGCAGAGACACCTGTATTTCAACTGCGTGAGACTCTTAAGCTGAGCATCCAGCTGTGTCACACCAACCCCTGATCTACCCGACCATAATAAATGTGTGTTAAGCCATCAATTTGCGGTCACTTGTCATGCGATCATAGAACAGTAAGACACTAGGGCATTTCTCATTTAAGCAAGTAAGATAGCATGTCTGGTAGGTAGTTTTCGAGGCTTGAGTTTTACAAATAATATTTCTAGCTCCTTCAAGGACTACACTGTTTTTGCAATTGACATGGATTGTGCGCTCTCTGCCAAGCTTCTCATCCTAACGTAAAATCAGTGAATTCGTGGGTCAAAATTCCCTGACAACTTCTTCACTGTGTCTGGGCCTGTTTGGTGGGGGAACTTATTCCCGAGCAACTTATTCCCGGGCACAGAGGCTGCCCCTGCGGCTCCCGGCTGACAGCACAGGACAAGGGCTGCGGCTCACCCCTTTAACCCCAACCCGATTCCTTTGTTTTTGAAGAAGAATTTATTTATTCATGATAGACACACAGAGAAAGAGAGAGAGCGAGGCAGAGACACAGGCAGAGCAGAAGCAGGCTCCACGCAGGGAGCCCCACGCGGACTCCACCCCTGGGCTCCAGGGTCAGGCCCAGGCTGAAGGCGCCTCAACCGCTGGGCCGCCCGGGCCGCCCCCAATTTCTTAAAAGCTGCGCCGGCAGACAGTCACCAGGCCCTCTCCAGCTGTGCTCGGTGCCACGCAGGCGGCTTCTTGACTGGCTCGAAGCATCTAAGCAAAAGTTTGCGGGGGTGGGGGGGGTCCCTGGGGCCACGTTAAGATGCAACCGGCGCGCAGTTCACATCACTTTGAAAATAGCTTTGGGAAAAAAAAAAATGAAAATCGCTTTGAAACTGCCGAACCGGGATCCTGGGCCTCACTCCGCAGGCCTCGGAGCGGGCTCAGAGCCAGGTTTTGCAGTCCTCTCGCCTCAGCTGCGGCCCCGCGACCACAATTCCAGGTGCCCGCCAGGACCCTTCGAGCCCCGACAGCCCGGAAGCGCCTGACCACGCCTACGCACTGCGCCTGCGCGAGGCGCCCCCCTCCGGCGAGCGGGGAGACTGGCGCTGGGCGGGCCGAGAGGCTCGTCGCGCCTGCGCGAAGGCCCCGGGGAGCAGCGTCGTTACTTTCCAAAGGAGTGGCGGGAACCGTTGGAGGCTGTGCGGTCGCCGTCTGGTCTGCCGGGCAGCAGCGCGCTCCCTCGTCCCTAGGCCTGGCCATGGCGCCGCAGCTCTCCCGCGAGCAAGGCATCACCCTGCGCTGGAGGCGGAAATCGTGGCCGAGTTCTTCTGTGAGTCCCCCTCCCGCAGGCCAGAGGGCGGGGACAGCTGAGGCCAGCGGCCCTGGAGGCCCGGCCGGCCCGGAGGCGGGGGCCGGGGGTGGGGGCGGCTCTGCTCCAGCGCCCGCCTGGCTGGGGAATCTAATCTAGGCGCCTTGCTCCTGGGGGAGCGGGAAGCCCAGGTGCTGCCCGGCCTGCCTCGCGCCGCGCCCCTGCACCAGCAGCAGCCTTGCGGGAAACTGCGGATCCCACAGGCTGCCCAGCCCGGCCGCCCGGCACCACCCCGAGCGGTGGAGCCCAGTGCACTTTGAACAGCCCATCCACCAAGCTTTGATTCCGGTACTGAGGGCGATGGGCTAGATTTAGGAAACTCTGTCCTGGACCAGGCCGTGTTTGTACCCTCTGATAGACTCTGGCAGGAGAAGAGGAGGGAAAAGTGAGGGAGAGGCTTGCTCTGGAGCATCCGACCGGTTAATCAATCAATTGCTAATCCAGACGCAAAAGCCTATTTCCACACCCTGTGATCACGTAACCTGAATTGGGGCTTGCATTACCCTGAGCTTGTAGTTCTACTTTGACGCTAGGTTAATGCAGTTTGGCATTTTTATTTCCGCATAAACGCAGGTATCGTGTTCTTTTGTTTTTTTTTTTTTTTTTTTTTTTTTAATTTTTATTTATTTATGATAGTCACACAGAGAGAGAGAGAGAGAGAGAGGCAGAGACACAGGCAGAGAGAGAAGCAGGCTCCATGCACCGGGAGCCCGATGTGGGATTCGATCCCGGGTCTCCAGGATCGCGCCCTGGGCCAAAGGCAGGCGCCAAACCGCTGCGCCACCCAGGGATCCCTATCGTGTTCTTTTGATTTAGAAGCAACATTTTTAAGGATTTTCGGTGGCACTTTTCACCTACTCTGCTTTCAGCAAGACACGCACAAACGCACGTTTAGGCTTTTTCAGTTTGACGCCATGACTGAAACCGCAGCCACATCTAAATAGGCTTTATTTTCCAGAGTTACAAAGTGGAAATAACTTTAATATTCCTTTTGTTTTCAGCATTTGGCATCAACAGCATTTTATATCAGCGTGGCATATATCCATCTGAAACCTCTACCAGAGTGCAGAAATACGGACTCACCTTGCTTATAACAACAGATCCTGCGCTCATAAAATAATCATGTAGTGGAACAAGTGAAAGGTATTTAATTGTTGAAAACCAATTTGAGTTTTGCAGGCCTTCTTGGACCCGTACTTTCTGGCATCTTGGTGTTCATTTTTCAGCTCTATACAAAGAGGTGTAGAACACTGCAATCTCAAATATAGTGATTCTCCATCGGAAGGAAGCAAATAAGTTGAAAGAAAGTCCACTCTTCCCTACCACATTTTGAGTGAGTTAAATACGTTGATGTTAGGAATCTGATCTGGCTTCACAAAACAATCTCTATCAACTCCCATTGAAGTGATTTTTGCAGTTCGTGTAGCCAGGTGGAACGAGTTGGAATTTTACATAACTATGATGATGTTTATTATTGGAGAGAAATCCACTATATATTTTTTCACATGATGTATTTTCTATAGCTGCCTAGAATTCAAAACCATCATTATTTTAAGATAAAAGAAAATGAAATTGTATCCAGCCTGGGAATTAAACTTAAAAAAAAAGAAAATACTACTAATAGAGTACCCAATAAAGTTTTTTTTATTATTATAAATTTATTTTTTATTGGTGTTCAATTTGCCAACATATAGAATAACACCCAGTGACATCCCATCAAATGCCTCCCTCAGTGCCCATCACCCAGTCACCCCGTCCCCCCGCCCACCTCCCCTTCCACCACCCCTAGTTCCTTTCCCAGAGTTAGGAGTCTTCATGTTCTGTCTCCCTTTCTGATATTTCCCACTCATTTTTTCTCCTTTCCCCTTTACTCCCTTTCACTATTTTTTATATTCCCCAAATGACCATATAATGTTTGTCCTTCTCTGATTGACTTATTTCACTTAGCATAATACCCTCCAGTTCCATCCACGTCGAAGCAAATGGTGGGTATTTGTTGTTTCTAAGGGCTGAGGAATATTCCATTGTATACATAAACCACATCTTCTGTATCCATTCATCTTTCGTTGGACACCGAGGCTCCTTCCACAGTTCGGCTATTGTGGCCATTGCTGCTAGAAACATCGGGGTGCAGGTGTCCTGGCGTTTCATTGCATCTGTATCTTTGGGGTAAATCCCCAACAGTGCAACTGCTGGGTCGTAGGGCAGGTCTATTTTTAACTCTTTGAGGAACCTCCACACAGTTTTCCAGAGTGGCTGCACCAGTTCACATTCCCACCAACAGTGCAGGATGGTTCCCCTTTCTCCACATCCTCTCCAACATTTGTGGTTTCCTGCCTTATTAATTTTCCCCATTCTCACTGGTGTGAGGTGGTATCTCATTGTGGTTTTGATTTATCTTTCCCTGATGGCAAGTGATGCGGAGCATTTCCTCATGTGCTTGTTGGCCATGTCTTTGTCTTCCTCTGTGAGATTTCTGCTCATGTCTTTTGTCCCAATAGGGCATGATCTTGGAGACCTGGGATCGAGTCCCACATCAGGCTCCCTGCATGGAGCCTGCTTCTCCCTCTGCCTGTGTCTCTGCCTCTCTCTCTCTCTCTCTCTCTCATGAATAAATAAATAAAATCTTTAAAAGAGAAGAAGAAAAAGAAAACCTTAAAAAACAAAACAAAACCAAAAAAAAAAAAAAAACAACAACAACAACTGTAAGCATCATGTCTCATTTCCATTCTCTTTCTCCCAATGAATGGATCAACCTTCCAACCAGTGGTATAAACCAGAAAGTTGGAAACTATCCCTGAGTATTTCCTCTTCCTTAGTCTCATAAGTATCCAATAAATCTTAACAATTTTAACCATGAAATCTCTTGACTCTACCTATAATGATCCATCTCTACCAATTTATCCTTCCTTAAGCCTTCAGTACCTCTTGCTTGAATTACTAATCAGTTAGCGTCCCTAGATCCTCTCTTTACTTCCACTCTACTTTCCACACATCACAGCCTAAAGGATAGTTCTGAAATATAAGTTTAATCACATCACACCCTACTTCAGACACAGTAATGACTTCCCTGATTCTTGAAGTATAAGTTCTTTAATTTAGCCCATGTGACCTTGTGTGGTCTGACCCCTATGTATCTTGCACAAACCGACCTTGTTCATTCTCCCTTTCTTAATTGTATTTGTATTACCCTTTCAATCCTCTGGTCAGATACTTTTCGCTTTTCAGTATTTTAGACCTGTACCCTTTTCTGTAACTTTTTGCATATTTAATGGTATTTACTTGTAGAACTGAAGTCAAGTGAGAATTCCCTGAGTCAAATTTTCCCATATTCTCTCATTGGATCACATACTGCACCTTCTTAATATTTATTACAATTAAAATTTTACATTTATTGCTGCAGTGATTAGATTAATGCTCATCTTCTGCAGTTTACCTTGGATTAGAGTATACTGCATGTTCACTACTCTGTGCTTAGCATTCAGTACTAACTACATCTGGTACAGATACTGAGAATTGGACAACAGGAGCTAGGTTATTGTGAGGCAAGTTTTCTGTACAGGTTGGAGGAGTTCCAAAATACCAGTGGTAGAAATTTGCTAAGGGTAGAAAGTGAGACCTGGAAAGAGTTACTTTGTAATGCAGTGAACCAAAAAAGATGCCTTGTTATGTATTGCAGATTGGTTATACAAGTGTTCAGTTCAGAAACTGGTGGTATTCATCTCAAATATTGAAAGCGGTGAAGTCCTTGAAAGGTGGCAGTTTTTTTTTTTTTTTAAAGATTTTATTTATTCATGAGAGAGAGAGAGAGACAGAGACAGAGACGCAGAGGGAGAAGCAGGCTCCATGCAGGGAGCCTGACATGGGACTCGATCCCGAGTCTCCAGGATCAGGCCCTGGGCTGAAGCCGGCCCCAAACCGCTGAGCCACCCGGGCTGCCCGAAAGGTGGCAGTTTGATAATGAGTGCGACAAGACTACAAAAGATGACAGGTAAGTATGAATTAAATTGCTTCCACTTTTCATAGATTTTTTTTCCCTAAAACTTGTTTTCTTGACTAAATGAGTTCTAACTATATTGAACTCGTTTCGTATAAGGTAGTTTGTTTCTAACTATGTTAGATCTCCCGTGGAGAAGAATAAGACTCACAGACTGTGCTCACAAAAGAGTCGTGCCTATTATGGACTTGTATAGTGTACTTTTAACATAACTGCCCTTAGTCTAAAATCCTTAAATTTCAACCTTTAGTATTTATGGTGCTATATGTAAGCTACACATGATGTATTAGGTGGGCCATTTAATGGATTGTGTCAAGGTACTTTTAACCATGAAGTATTATCCTAGATTTTCTCCTAGCTTGATATGCAGCTCTACTGTATTTCATTTAATGCTATGAACTTCCTAAGACACTCTGAACTGAAGTTCTTAGATCCTCTGGATGGGAAATACCCCTCATTATATGCTAATTCTTAGCATTGTCCTAGGCATGCTTACCTGTAAACTTAGAACTCTCTCTCATAATGAAATGTAGTTTGTTCCTGAAGCCTTTGGTCTATTTTAGAAAACGTTTAATTATAAAAACAACTTGATAGAACATCTTATTTGAAGTACTACAGAATTAGACATTTAGGTATTCCTAAAAATGCCAAAATGATTATGCCAATTAAAGATCTTAGATACTAATTGTTATCTTTATTTTACAATATGCTGAATGTTTCCTGACTTGAAGCACTTGGCAGGTTTTCTAGTCATCTGTTATTTAATGACCTGATACTAAGATCAGCCTTAAAACCTGGAATAATAAATGAAATTATGATCATTTTTTAAAAACTCCTTTTGAATGCATTACTTAATTTGAGTTTTGAAGCATTTAATCAAACAAATAATCTTACCGGTGTTTTAAATAACTTGTTAAAGCTTAAAATGAATCAACTCATTTGCTTTCTTCAGTAGCACACCCAGAGAAAAGTCTCAGAAGGCCATCCAGGATGAGATCCGCTCTGTAATCCGACAGATCACAGCTACCATGACGTTTCTGCTACTGTTGGAAGTCTCTTGTAAGTATTATGTGACTTCACATTGGTTCAGACTTGTTGTGGAAAGACTAAGCTATTTAAGAATTAACAGTTTTGTTGAATTTTTTCTTAATTATCCATGTCATGGTATATAAGTGAGAAAAACGTCATGAATCTAAAGTAATGCTGGTTGCATTTTATTTGCAAGTGCTGAATAGGGAAAGAATGAAAGTTTCCTACAGGAATGAAAGTTTGCTGATGAATATTTTGATGTAATTTCTTCCATTATTTTTATTTTCTACACATTTCCTTGTATATAATTAAGACTTACAGGTATAACTGTGTCTTTCTTTTCTAGCTTAGTTACTCCTTCATTCATCAGATATACCCTAAATGCCTACTACTGTATGCCTGACACAGTTCTGGGCATTAGGATACAGCGGTCACAGAACCAAGATGTTCTCTTTCTCTGGCTTAGATTCTGCTGTCTCGTGATTAATTATATGCTTTCTGCAAATATCTTTAATGGCTTTTCTCTTTGAAGAAAATAAAAAGCTTGAGTTTTTCATTAAGTAAAAAGGAGTACAGTATTTTCTGTACTAAAATTTCCATTGAAGAAAAGCAATTAGCTAATATAACTGATTAGAGATCAAGCTAAACTAGCTTTTCTTTTTTTTTTTTTTAATTTTTTATTTATTTATGATAGTCACACAGAGAGCGAGAGAGAGAGAGGCAGAGACATAGGCAGAGGGAGAAGCAGGCTCCATACACCGGGAGCCTGACGTGGGATTCGATCCTGAGTCTCCAGGATCGCGCCCTGGGCCAAAGGCAGGCGCTAAATCGCTGCACCACCCAGGGATCCCTAAACTAGCTTTTCTGACATGATAGGTGGCTCACATGTGAGGGAGACAGGAAGGATAGTTGTACCTTTTAAAAAATAATTGTACTTTAATGATCTTATCCCCAATTTAAGTTCATTTGACCTACTGATTTATACAAAGATTTGGTTGTACCTGAAAAATGGGAAGAGTCAGGACCACAGTTTATTACCAATTCTGAGGAAGTCTGTCTTCGTTCATTTACTACTACTATCCACAAAGTAAATAGCATGGTGGCCTATAAAATTCCCACCAATGACTGAGGATGAGATAAGGACAGTGATGTACTTGTAGTTCTCAGATACGGTTTTCCTGAAACCAAGTCAACTATAGTTGATAAATTTTGTTTCACTGGTTAATTTTTAGACTGGGAAAACTTAACATTATACATCTATTGAACTGTGCACAATTGTTCCATTTTTTGTTACCTGTATGACTTTATACAGGGTTGGCATAAATTATTGCACGTTGTTCAAAAGGGAACTAGCAGATCACATTGGCATTGTTGTCAATTCCTTAAAAGTGGTAACTGTAGATGGATAACTTTCGCCATAAAGCTAAATCAGACCTTCTTAAATCAGACCTTTTGGTCAAGGACTTTGACTCTGGAATATAGGTAGGGAGATATTAAATGTAAAATACAGAAACAGAAGTCTGAATATTGAGAGTCTTTGTTTAGATTCTGAAATTATCTAATGATAACCTGCAAGTAATGAAACATTGCTCATAATAAGTCTCTGCCATTTATTTCATTTGTATATTTTCCATATTGAAAACATTTCCAATTATTTGATTTTAATTTGTTGTAGAACTCGAACCTACAAATGTATGTATATGCCACTATGTATATTGCCACTGTTTAAATTCTTGTGATACAGAACTTTTAATTTTTTTATGTTTTATAAAATCAAGCTTTAAATGATGATGAAATAAAGTTAAATATGTATGTTTAAAATTTGTCTTAAAATATGTTTATATTGGTGTGGTATTATCACATACAATAGAATGGATTCAGTATAGCAAATAATATCTTGTGCCTACTGAGGCCTACGGATACAAACTTGAATAAATCTGGAGGTACTTTCAATTTAACGAACAAGCTTTTATTATATCCCTTTAATCTTATAACCTTAGACTTAAAATAAGCATCATTCTCTGTATAAAATAATACATGTCATTTGGAATTAATTCATTTTAGCATATAGTGGACTGGAGAACTTTTCTATCCTCTTAGCCTTATTGCCAGCCTAGTTTTCCTTATTTTTTAAGGGTCAGTTTAAGGCAAATTTTTGAAGTCTTTTCTAATCTCTATTCTAAATGTTACCTTGTTTTGTAATTAAGTGCTTAATATCATACACCGCTCTAAGCTTTTTATATGAATTAACTCATTAACCTTCACTATGAAGTAAAAACACGTATAGCCTGTATCACTCATTCAGAAATTACAAAGTGAGCACCTGTTAAAGTGCCAAGTATTAGGATGAATGAAACAAAGTCCTGGTCTTTCTGAAGCTTGAGATATGGAGAGGAAAATAGATGGCAAACTTCCAGGCAGTTACTACACAGGTTTATCTCATTATGTATTTGTCTTTGTTTTCTCACCTGAGTAATCTAATCTCTTCGATCCAGTTGCCTGCTTGTTAAGAATAAAGGGCAATTCTCTCATTGCAAGACAAATAAGTGCCAGTATTTGATGACAGGTATAGTGAATGCTATAGTGAAAGCCCATTGCCTTGAGAATTGTTGAAGCTATCTAATTGAGGTCCACCCATATATGTCTTTTTCCTGAATAAGAAAAGCAGTTCTGCAGAAATGAAAATGATTTTGAATTAAGGTATGGTCAAGAGTCTGGTTTTCCAAGCATGAGGTATGTTACAAAGTGGACACTAGTAAGATTAAAACATTTAAATTCTGGGCTGTTTGTAACCTCTAAACATGAAACATTTGGTTGAGGAGAGCAGAACTGGAAGTTCAGTAAAAATATGAAGAGTTAAAAATTCTGGCCCTACTTTTGGGACAAAAGTTTGAAATTCTTTTTAGAAAGCAGTAACTGCTTTAGGAAACACTAAATGCCTCTGCTAAATAACCAGAAATAATGTGGTCATTCCCTGAAAAATGTTCACCAGTAACAACTTTTTTAATAGATCACTGATAATACTTAAATTTCTGTTAGTTGTTTTTATTCGCCAAATTAAACGATCCTAATATTACCACTCATAATTTGTGGCTTATAACACTACTGACTCCTACTAGTACATATATTGGAGCTGAGTAGGAGCCAAGCTACGAGCTTTATTGGTAAAGCTCAATTGGAAAAGCTTTGGCCTATGGCTCTAACTAAACTTGTCCTGCCCTCTTATACCTTGAAGTCCACTTTAAGAGGAAGATATTTAAACCAACAGATGCAAGAATTGTGAATGACCTATGGACAGTGGGTATTATATGTAAGTGATAAATCACTAAATTATACTCCTGAAACCAATAACACTATATGTTAACTAACTAAAATTTAAATAAAAATTTGGAAGAAAAAAAAAGCCCTACATGACTTCCACACCATGTTAAACAGAGAAACCAAGATTCTAAGAGAGTCTGATGAGCCTGCCCTGGACTCTTGACTCAGTTTTGCTTACCATAGGTAGAGGAATGGAAACATGTTCCGACTGGACCTATCAGGATCTGAAATAGAGCCCCAGAAGGGACTGAACCACATGTCTCCAGGATTCTTCTCCCAGTGTCATCAATTGGAGAGAGGAGTCAAGCCTCCATGGGAATTCATACAGAGGTGTGTAATAGTCTCATGTATTAATTGGCTTTTGCAGCAAACAACCATAGAATAACAACTTTTTTTCCTGTAAGTCTGTGGGTTATCTGTAGTGCTTGTCTTCTTCTCATGCAAATCTGCAGGGCACATGTCTCCTTCTATCATTGAAGGGGCAATGCCTCACCAGGACTCTTAAAGCTTATCTTCAGAACTTTCACACTGACATTTTTGCCCATATTCCACTGATGCAGGTAAGTCTTAAGGCTAAGCCAAACTTCAATGGGGCCAGAAAGTACACTCTTCCCATGGACTTGGGGAGAGGGCTGTGTGAAAATCTGATGAAAGTGATAGTATACAGGAAAGATCAGGATACCTAAATAATGCTACACTGTAACGCGTTTTCCACCAGATGTCACTAATGCTACAATATTCAAGTTAAGGTAAACTTTTAACTTTAATATTCAGCTTTTCCTATTGGAAATTAACATTGGGATTTCTTGCTACAAAGATATAAAGACATCAGAGGAAGAAAACACATCACCTGTATTGGCTAGGTAATATTTCATTTAGTTTTCCTGCTTTAGTGCACAAGTAGAAATGCAGGATCAATGGACACACAAACAGCTCTACATTTTTAAAATTTTAGATGGTCTCTTCTGTCCATGATCAAGAAGCTCATTTGGCTCCTCAGCAAGCACATCAAGAGAAGTGTTTCTTCACCTTTCCTAATGGCTCCTACCCTTTTACATCCTTTTAGCAATTGAATGTCCATAACACATTACTTTCCATTTACTGTACTTTACAAAACTCCAGGTTTCTTTGGGAGCATTGTAATTACACAGTCTTCAGATGACTTTAACCAATTAATGGCAGGAACCAAAAGACAGAGGACTTAATCCTGTAACTTATCTATATCTTCAAAGAATAAATCAAGTGTGAATTTGTGAGCCGTGGTGCAACACTTTCCCAACCAGTCAAAAGAATTGTTCATTAAATAACCTGTTCCTTTTGAAGGAATTAATTTTTGGCTAAAGTTGTAAATAATAATATCTTCATCTTTTTATTAAATATGTAAAGTTCTGTTTTAAGTTATTTTTGTTCAATGTAACCATGATAAAAACTTGTGTGTTGGAATAACTATGGAATAGAAATGCTGCTAAATTTCAAATTTTATTAGTTATATCTTCTTAGAGCAGATCTTTATTTTTTATTTATTTTTGTTTATTTTTTAATGGAGTTCAATTTGCCAACATAGAACATAACACACAGCGCTCATCCTGTCAAGTGCCCCCCTCAGTGCCTGTCACCCAGTCACCCCATCCCCCCAGCCCACCTCCCCTTCCACTACCCCTTGTTCATTTCCCAGAGTTAGGAGTCTCTAAGAGCAGCTCTTTAAAGATCTTTCCATTCTTCATGAATATGGCTTTGAAAGCCAGCAGCATTAACTGATGCTTATTTAAAAAAAATCTAGTTGGGAAAGCTACTTAATCTTCATTAGAGTTGACAATCCTGTTCCAATCTGGCAAAAACATTGTATTGTAGCCTTAGCAACAAAACTATTAGAAAAAGCTTAGAGAGAAAAATGTCAAGAGTTGACCCTCTGATTACACAAGTCAGTTTATGTTACCATTTCACCTATTTTTGTGCTCTACCATTTGATCTATTTTTATACTAGAGAAACATAATTTCATTTATTTGTATAAAGTCCATTTTCATCTGCGTTTATCTGCACCGTTTTGCTAGGCAAGCTTGTTTGCACAAAGGAACACATGAGATCAAAATCTTTATTGTTTTGGCATTTTATCTGTGCTAAAAAAAGCCTCTGAGTATAAGCATGACCACTCATGCTCCACTTCCATGCAAGGGAAAGATCTCAAACTGCTTCAAAAACTATCTAGTTATGGACATACCCAGTGGATACCTAGACATGGATCTGGATTTCTTTCTGAATGGCAGTGTCACTGTCTCACATGCATTATTACTTAATCCTCACAACAACCCTCGAGGGGGTATTGTCCCATTTTACATGTATAAAACCTGAGACTCAGGAAGGCTAGGTAATTCGCTGAACTTCATACATCCAGGGTCTAGCCCCAGGCTGAACCCCAAAACCAATATTCTTTCTCACTGGTTTTCAGAAACTAGGCAACAGGAGAAGGTGCCATGCTCCAGCGGCAGGGACTCAGCCAGAAAGACTGGAATACTACATGACTCTGGAAGCAAGTTGGGGAAGAAGAACTCAACACTATTTGAGTATCGAGTTGCAATTTTTTAAAACACTTAAATTTTTTAAACACTTTTTCAAAATAAGCTTTCATTAAATGTTTATATATACATAGTATTTTGCTGTATAATAGCAGCATGCATTTTCTTCCATCAACGTTTTCTTCTCTCATTCTTTCACTTGTTTTTGTATCTACATGCTGTGTTGGAATTTGGGCTTCTTTACGGGTTGGAACCAGTTTGAGAAAGAGGGGAGACAGAAGGCGATTGAGATATATGTTATCATCCAAATTATAGAGTTTCCTAGTAAAGCTGGGTAGAGGCTTAGACCTCATGCAAAAACAGGGTTTGCTACTGCATCTCCATAAACAAGCCATGGGATGGCCAGACAACTGCAGTTGTCCTCATTCAAGCCCACTCCAATAGGGGACCAAGAAGCTCTTTAAATACAAAAGCACTTTACACAGGTTCTATAGGTCTTAAAAAGGTCTGTTCTACATTGCTTGGGATGGTGTGAGAAAGTGAAGACAGCGACCCCAAATATCTTCTCCAACACTGTTCTGTCCTCAGGATTGGAGAAAAATCCTGAGGAGTGGAATAACATGCATCCCTTCTAACATTTGCCAGCTTTTTAATTTTTTAAATATATTACATTGTGGATTCCACTGGCATCATGTGAGGTTTTTTTTTTTTTTTTTTTTTATGATAGTCACAGAGAGAGGGAGAGAGGCAGAGACACAGGCAGAGGAAGAAGCAGGCTCCATGCACCAGGAGCCCAATGTGGGATTCGATCCCGGGTCTCCAGGATTGCACCCTGGGCCAAAGGCAGGCGCTACACCGCTGCACCACCCAGGGATCCCCATGTGAGTTGTTTTAAGTAGCATACTCACAGGCATTTTTTTTTCAGTTTTAGTAATTATGTATGTATTTTCATCTGTAGTCAGAAAAATACCTGTTTTTTTTTTCCTAACATGTTTTAATGCATATTATTACCTGAGCAAAGATTGTAAAGTCCATGCTGAATACTTAAAAACATGTCAGTATTTGTAGAAAAGTCATGAAGGCGGTGTACACATGATGGAAGGCTGAGAAACAATGTCATAACCCTTTGTACTCAGGCATCAGAGGGGGACCAGGCAACTGTCCCTCTCAGCTGAGTGGTGCATGCTCACAGTGCTGCTGTGCTCACACAGTCCCCAAGTCTGCTTCTCCCTACACAGAGTCCTTCTGGGACTGCTTGAAGGGCATTTTGCTTTTTGCCCATAAAAGACTAGCACCATGAGTCAGATAGTACTAAGCTGAAAGTTCACTCTCTAATTCTATTTCTTATCACTAATTATGCCCAGTCATGTTGTCCAAAATAGCTCACCAGACTTTATGAAATGAATACAGAGAACTGTATCAACATTAAAATGTCCCAAATTTTAACAATATGAAACTCATTTTTGTTGCTCAACTTCCCCACAAACTAAATCCCCTTGCAAATAAAAGCTCATAGAAATTAAAGTCCAAATGCTCTCACTCTCCATTTTATACAATTGGCTCAGTGTCAGCCAGAGGCTTTTACTCTGAGCCAAGGTTCCTATAGCTAAAGCTGTGTCCTGGCACAGGAAAGAGTATAGCTTCTTCAGCCTCCTCAAAGTTGGTTCAAATCTCTAATTAGTTCTAGTCTCCAAGGGGTCAGCAGTCAAAAAAGAAACTGCATATCCACTATAGAAGTTGTCACAAAACTGTGGTACCCCAATTAAGTGACTAATGTCATCTGACACTGCTATCGGCCAAAGAGCACAGCAGATAACTTAGTAGCACCTATGCTGGAGACAGCGAGGACCTGGTCTCAGTCCGGTGGCAAGCCAGCCAGCTGCACCCGCACTGAATCCACGGCCTGTGAATCTGTATGACTGAGCAGAAAGTGCTCATCAATAGTTGTGCTTCCACATGTTTAATATAGGTATTCCTTTGCTTTTGCTGTTATTGTTTTGTTTTGGTGATGTGTGCGTGGTTTCCCATATATATATTACCTATTTTCTCTCAGAGAGTGACATTTGAGACATTATTGCCTTCTTCAAAAATGTAGGTAGATATTCTGGTTTCTCCATTTCTTTGTGTCTTGTGTCTCATGTTTTGGCTACTTTGGTACAAGATGGTGAGACCACAAGTCTAGAGAAAACTTCTACTCCCAAATTCTTCCAAGTCTGTTCTCTCCAGAACAGTGAACTGGAACAGTCACTCTCCTTTATAAACACATGAGGAATGGGATAATGAACATCACCCTACTCCCTTAGTACTATGTTTAACTTACTAGTATATGACTTTTTATTTATTCTGAAAATGGTAATTGTCATCTCTCTTCCATAGACGTTTCATTCCTACCTAGGCAGGTTGAGTTGGGCCAGGCCAAGCAGTAGTTGGCCAGAATCAAGAATCTAAGAAAATAAAATACTGTGATCACAGTAAGAGGCAATGAGTCAGGATTAGTCTTTTGTCAAGGAGTAAAAGAAGGATAACAAAGTTTAGCAAAACGTTAAGGAGATTCTAGATATCACAGATTAAAGTAGTCAAAAGTTAGTATTCCAAAGAGTTGCACCATTGAAAAGATAGAACCCGAGCACAAACCAAAAAGATTCCAAAAAACTTAAATTCAGGGCAGAAACTTTTCTAGTCTCTTTTACTCCTTCCTGTCTCCGTAGAATCGGACTACTGGTGTAAGGAGAGAGATTGCAGCTGGAAAGGGAGTGGTGCCAAGAGCTGCAGCTGCAAAAAATCGAGTTTTTTTTCTTCTTTTATACTTAAAATTACTACATACACCTGTTTTAAAAATCAAGCAGTACAGAGTGATACCAAGTGAAAAGTAAATTCTCAGCCTGAACTTGTTCCCCGGCTCATTTCCAGCTCCCTATTCTTAAGTATTTTCTGTTCTCCTGGTGGTTATCACAGTACCTCTGAAATATATGTTAATACTTGATTTCTTCTTTTATCTTGTTTATCAACTTTAGATAGTGTCTATTGGAAGATGAGAAACTTATTTCTTTGATCCATCCATGTCTACGTTTTTCCAGTTACATTGCTTTGATATTTCTGGTGATTATCATTTTAAAGAGTATACTTAAACTCTATTTTGTTACATCAATTTTAGACAGTATATAATTGATTTCTTGCTATATAAATAAATAGGTGAGAAAATTCTGTGACATTATCTTCCATATCTCTCTGCTGCTTTAATATTCAGACTTCCATTGTTTCATATTATCAGTGTTAATATTAGTCAGATTCTCTTTTACAGTTGTTGTCTTCCAAGCTTTGTTTGTATGTTGATTCTACAAATTAAAATGGCATTTCTGTTATTCCAATGATTAAATTACTCCTTACTGAAGGACTAAATAATTCTATTTATTGAGAAAAAAAGGGTAACCTTAGGTCATTAAAACTGAAATGAATGTTCCAAGTGTCAAGGTCAAATGGGATTCCTTGAACTCAATCTTCAAGACTTTTTATTAAATTCAATTTGGTCGATGATACCATTAGTATACAAGAAATATTTATCTGCCTTTGTTCTTATTTCATAGCCACCTCTTTTTTGGCTTCTTGACTCTGAAGATGTTAGTTGGTTTTGTTTTCTTAATTTTTTTTTTCCGTTCTCTTACTTGTTTTCCTCAGAAGTCATAATATCTGTTCCACTTGCACCATCTCTCTCTCTCTCTCTCTCTCTCTTTTTTTTTTTTTTTTTTTGGTTTATTCTAAATTTTCTGGGTCTTTTTCCCATATATGCGAGTGATGAAAAGGGTTCATCAGCACTGGTATCATGATTTTCCACTGTGGTATTAGACCTCTTTCTTTAATGAAAAGATGGATGGCAGGGTCTTTGTACATATAAGCTAGTAGTACTGTTTTAGGGTACATTTTGGTATTTTGTTCATCATGTGTTTTTTGAAAATTGACTTCTAAAAATGTTAAATTAAAATATCATATCTTATTTACTTAGTTTTTTGATGCATCTCAAATTTTGTGTGCCTGGTTTCACTCACTGCAGTATCTCTATCTGCTTTGGGACAAGGACCTGGAAGGTTAAATGTAATTTCCAGATATGGTCAGTAGACAGCAGCAAAGGGTAGTGGAGTGAACACTCAACTGCCAAGGCCTGGGCATCCTTTTTTTCCTCTTTATAGAGATCAATTAGTGGTAGTAGAAAATCCAGAGTGCCAGAATCAGGAGAGAAATTACTCATAATACTGATCCAGGATGGGTATCAAGCTTAGAAGGCAGTGGAAATGTTTAGCCACAAATTCATAGCCTGGTATATATCAAAGAGATGTGAACCGCTGGACATTAGGCGGGGAATCATTAGACTTTCAAAGTCCTGACTCTTACTCCCAGCCTGTCTAAAGCCTAAGATCTCATTCTGTAAAGTCCCAGGAGTCTCCTATCCACATTGAGAGCTGATGCAAATTTCCTGTCTGACAGTCAGTTCATGGTACCAGTAGTGGCTCTGGGTTCCACAACCAGCCATTCCCAGGAGAAGAGACTGAGTGGGACATGGGCACCATATGTGAACACTGACAGTTGATGAAAAGACTCACTTATGTGTCAGTTAAATAATTTGGGAGCCAGCCTAAATGGGATGTGGCTTAAAATATATATTCTTTCCTCTTCCAGGAGGGAAACATTGTTTAGGCAAGGAAAAATTATAGGACTTTGAAATTAGACAAACTTGACTCTATGAATTATTAGGTAGGTGGTTTTCAGTGCCTTACTTTACTAAACTTCAGTTTCTCCAACTATAAAGTGGAAATAATGATTCTTACTTCACAAACCTGCTGCAAGGAAATGGGATGATGTCCATAAACTGCCTGGCAAAGAACTTGGCAATTTGTAGTTACTCAATTGGCATTACTACAATCTCTCCCTATCTTTGGTCATAGAGAATACCCATGATATTGTTACTATTTCTGAATAAAAAGTCTCATTGTCTCCTATAAGTATAACTAAATCATTTGAAGGATTACTCTGTTAGATATCATACTAAGATTTCTGCGGTATGATCTCATTTATTTCTCAGAACAACCCTATGAAGCAGGTGCTTATATCACCTCCTGATTTTATAAATGACAACAGTGAGGCTTCAGAAGTGTAACTAGTTTACCCAATGTCATGTAGGTAGTAAATTATGAGGAAGGATTAAAACTATGTAATTTGATTCCAGACCTCATGCTCTTGCCATTACATAATGTTTTCCAATGTGCACATGTAATCAAAGATTTAAAATTTTAAGAGAAGAAATCAAAGAAGTTTAAAAATACTTGGAGACCAATGAAAATGAAAACACAATGGTCCAAAAACTTTAGAATCCAGCAAAATCTGTTCTAAGAGGGAACTTTAGAGCAATCCAGCCCTACCTCAAGAAGCAAGAAAAATATCAAATAAACAACCTAACCTTACACTACAGAAGCTGGAAAAAGAACAAATAAAACCCCAAACCAGCAGAAGAAATAAAATAATAAAGATTAGAGCAGAAATAAATGAAATAGAAATTAAAAACAAAAAACAAGAGAACAGATCAATAAAACCAGGAGCTGATTCTTTAAAAAGATCAACCAAATTGATAAACCTTTAGCCAGACTCATAAAAAAGAGAGGGGATGCCTGGGTGGCTCAGCAATTGAGCGTCTGCCTTCAGCTCAGGTCTTGATCCCAGAGTCCTGGGATCAAGGCCTACATTGTGCTCCTTCCGTGGAGCCTGCTTCTCCTTCTGCCTGTGTCTCTGCCTCTGTCTCTCTCTGTCATGGATAAATAAATAAAATCTTTAAAAAAATTTTTTTACCAAACATATAAAGAAGAATTAACACCTACTCTTCTCAAACTACTTCAAAAAACAGAAGAAGGAAAGCTTCTGTGTATTCCATGAGGCCAGCATTACCCTGATACCAAAACCAGATAAAGAGACTACAGAGAGAGAGAGAGAAAGAGAGAATTACAAGCCAATATCTTTGATTAATGTACATGCAAAAAGCCTCAACAAAGTATTAGCCAACCAAATCCAACAATACATTAAAAAAGTCATTTACCATGATCAAGTGGGATTTATTCTTAGTATGCAAATGTGATTCAATATCCACAAATCAATTAACATCATATATCCCATCAACAAGAGAAGGGTAAAAATGCATGATCATTTTAATAGATGCAGAAAAGCATTTAAAATCACAACATCCATTCATGATACAAACTCAACAAAGTAGGTTTAGAGGGAATATACCTCAACAGAATGAAAACCACATATGAAAAAACTACAGCTAATATCGTACTCAATGGTTAAAAAGTGAGAGCTTTTCCCCAAGATCAAGAACAAAACAAGGATTTCCACTCTCACTACTTTTATTCAGCATAGTACTGAAAGTCCTAGCCCCAGCAATCAGACAAGAAAAGAAATAAATGGCATCCAAATGGGTAAAGAAGAGGTAAAACTTTTACTATTTGCAGGTGCCATGATACTATACGTAGAAAACCCTCAGGATTCTACCAAAAATTGACTAGAACTGATAAATGAGTTCAGGAAAGTCACAGGATACAAACCAATATACAGAAATCCACTGCATTTCTATACACTAATAATGAAGAGCAAAAAGAGAAATTAACATTCCCATTAACAATTGCACCAAAAATAATAAGATACCTAGAAATAAGTGAAAGACATATATATATACACTGAAAAACTATAAAACATTGGTGAAAAAAATTGAAGACAACACAAATGGAAAAATATTCCATGCTTATTGATGAGAGAACAAGTATTAATAAAATGTCCCATACTCAAAATAATCTACAGATTTGATGGAATCCCTAGCAAAGAGCCAATAATATTTTTCCCACAACTAAAACAATTCATAAGCATGTATGGAACCACAAAAGACCCCAAATAGCCAAAGCAATCTGAAAAAGAAAAAAAACTGGAGGTATCACAGTCCCAGATTTCAAGATACATTACAAAGCTGTAATAATCAAAACAGTATGGTATTGACAAAAATGGTATAATAATATGGTATTATGGGCATAAAGATCACCTTACAGTATCTCTTCTATTTGATATTTAGGCTGAAAACATGTGTTTGGTGAAATAGATGAAAACAGACCCTAGGGCAGCCCGGGTGGCTCAGCGGTTTAGCGCTGCCGTCAGCCCAGGGCATGATCCTGGAGACCCGGGATGGAGTCCCACGTCGGGCTCCCTGCATGGAGCCTGCTTCTCCCTCTGCCTGTGTCTCTGCCTCTCTCTCTCTCTCATTCTGTGTCTCTCATGAATAAATACATAAATAAAATCTTTAAAAAAGAAAAGAAAACAGACCCTATCACTATTATTCTATTTAGAGTTCATTCATCAAATTAAAATAAAAATGGTATTATGGAAGAAATTAAGCTTTAGCTATTACTGCAAAGGTAACTGTGACATGGTAAAACAAAGCTCCCTTTATCTTTCTCAAACTTTTCTCTCCTTTGCTTTACTATTACTACAAGGAGAAGATACTATCAAACACTGTATCTTTCTCAATTAATTCCTGAAAACCAGTGACTCACAATCCTGGTTACATGTAAGAATCACTCAAAGAACTTTTTCCAGATCTGATGAATCAGAACCTCTGGGGGAGGCAGTTTCAGAATGAGTGCCTGAAAAACCTCCCAAGTGAGTCTGATGCATATCAGAATTGATCAACAGGACTAGATTCTAAAAGGAGAGGTTTCCCTGGCCTCTAAATCTCTAACCTCTCTAAAGGGAGATGCAGAGAATGGGACATAATCTGAGTTTGGGGAAGGTGCAGAGATAAGTCTGCCTATATTTTTTTACCTGAAATAGATTACTTTTTACCTGAAATAGATTTTGACAGGTGCTTGATGGGAGGACAGAAGGTGTTGCCCAATGAGCCTCCATGGTTCTAAATACAGTCAAGCATGGCCACACTAGCACTTGTCCTTTAAAAGTGGTGAGAAGTGGCGCCTGGTGGCTTACTTGGTTGAGTTCCCGACTCTTGATTTCAGCTCAGGGTTATGATCTCAGGGTCATGAGACAGAGCCCCAGGTCAGACTCCACACTCAGCACCATTTGTGCTTCTTCCTCTCTCTCTCTCTCTCTCTCTCTCTCTCTGCCCCTCCCCCCACCTCTTGTGCCATGCACTGTCTCTCTCTCTCTCAAATAAATAAAATATTTTTTAAAAATAAATAAAAGTGGTGAGAACTCTGGAGGCTACTATCTACATGCCATTTTTTTGTGCTAGTTTGGTTTTAAGATAAGAAGCCTTAAAAAAGCCTAAAGTGGGTGGACTACCAGGACTTGTGCCCTCGCCTCTACCTAATTTACAGGCTGATTTCCGCCCCCCATACCTTCTGCCTGTGTCTCCAATCCAGCAAAATCTTCCATGTTTCTGAAACATCAGTTAGTTACATTCTGTCCCTTCAACTGACAAATGTATCTTCCCTCCCTTCCCCCTTCCTTCCTCTTTCTCTCTTCTAAGTAATCCCAAGTTATTCTTTAAAGGTCATTTCAAAAAAATAAAAAATAAAAAATAAAGGTCATTTCAAATGAGCTCGTCAAAGAAGCCTTCCTCTCCATAATTGAAATCAGGTGTCAAGTCCCTCTCTAAATTTCTCATCTCACTCTTTAATTTTCCTCTGCAGTATGTTCCAGAGGCTGTGTTAGGCAGTATTGATGGCATTCTCTGTTTAATTTCTGTCTCCACCTCCCCTTATTTAAATCCTGGTTTTGTGAGAGTTGGGCCTGGCTCCCTGTTGCCCAGACCTATCAAGTGCCTTTCTCCTAGTACAGGTTCAAACACTATCTGTTGAATGAATGAAGTAAATAAGAGAAAGGCTATTTTATGTCATGCCTTTTTCCCTGTCCATCCCCCAGAAAACCATTTCATTCACTTGTTCAATACAGAATTTTTTTATTCCTCTGATGTGCCAATGTTTGTGAGAATTTAATGGTAAATCAGACATAGACTCTTTCCTTGAGGTCCATAGAGTCTAGTGGGGAATAAAAGATAGGTTTTCACATGCCTGTTACAGGAGCCTGTAAGGGAAACCACAAACTTTGTCTGTAGGATCAAATTTCAGTCCTCCAGGGTTGTCAAAGAAAGACACTGCACATATGGGAAGAGTGGGGGAGGGGCCCTCACAGAAAGCTGCGTGACCTCCTGAGTCAGCTGGATTTGAATCCTTCATGTTACGTCACGGCTGCTTGGATTCAGAGTCCAACCTGTATGCGCAGGAGGCTCATCATCCGTAAAATCGTCAGTTTCCTAGTGGAAAGGGAACACTGTCTTCATGTAACATGTTTTTAACAGGCTCCTGTAGGTGCTTTGACACTGAAGGAGATGTCCAGGTGGCAAATCAATGGTTAGTATCACTAACCATTTGGGAAATGCAAGTGAAATCCACAGTGAGATATCACACTACACAGCTATCAGAATAGCTAAAATAAAAAATGACAACACCAAATGCTCCTGTGGATGAGGGGAAACTGAATGACTCATACAGTACTGGGGAGAATGTGAAACGGCACAGCCATTTTGGAAAACAGTTGGACAGTTTCTTAAAAAACAAAACCTAGCAGCTACCATATGACCTGGCTCTTCCCGTCCTGGGCATTTAGCCCAGAGAAGTGAAGACTTCATGCTGACACAGAAACCTGTACACAGATGTTTATAGTAGCTTTATTAGTGACAGCCAAAACCTGCAGACACTTCGAACTCCTTCAACAGGAAGTTAAGCAAACTGTGATACATCCATATCATGATGTACTACTAAGGGAAACCAAGAAATGAACTGTGAATACTTGCAGCCATCCAGATGAATCTCCAGTTACATCAAATGGAAAAAAGCAAATCCCCGAATGTCATAAAGTATATGATCCCATCTGTATAACATTCTTGAAATGGTAACATTATACACGTGGAGAACAGATTTATGATTGCCAGGGATTAAAGAAGTGGTGGAGGGGGAAAGAAATTTGTGTGGTTGTAAACGGGTAATAGGAAGGACCCTTGTGGTGATGGAAGTGTCTCTGGAAGACTGTAAAAAACTGATGTCATCTCTCTGTGTTATTTCTTATAGCTGCAAATGTATCTACAGTTATCTCAAAAAGATTACTTTTAAAAAATCAAAACTTGGAGGCCAAGATAGGGAAACCAGTATGTCAGTTTGGCAGTTATGACATGAGCTCTGAATCTGTGACATCATAATTGCAGTGACCAGGGACCACTGTGGAATCTTCAGGCTTCAAGCATTTGACAGTACTCTGCCAAGTGCTGTAGACTCACTCGATTTCCCGTCCCTTGAATTGAAGACAAAAGCATGTTCCCGTCAATCAGAAAGCACGCTGAGCTTACAGGTGGACATTCAAGGCTTCAGCGCATGAGGTAGTCTTCTGATCCACTATTTCTGACCATCCAAACAGACCGGCAATAACAGGAACTGTTGTTTTGTTTCCTCTAATACATAGAAACTAATTAGTAACTCCAGCACCAGCTTCCTGAAAAGCTGCTCCTGTTCATAAGATTCAGTGCTGCTGAGCAGAAGGGAGCAGGCTTTATACATCCTTGGGGGAGGTGGAGACACTTTCTTGGCTCCACGAGAGAGCCAACTCTCTCTCTCCATGAGACAGAATTTTCAGCGGGTCTATGAAAATACCTGTCCTAGTTATGAAAGAATTTTTACATTCTGTTCAATTGAGTTGTTTTACCTATTTTGACCAGGAAGTCCTGTCAGACCTCAGCCAACTAATGGCTAAACTCTTGTGTTCAGAAACTTTCTGAGGTTTCCAGTATTTTTGCTGATCTTTGAGAATTTTTACCCCAATTTTGAATATTGAATTAGATAAGATGGGGGTCAATTTCCAGGATCTTCAGTTATCTTCATTTTTATCTTAACATAAAAGCAAATTGTAATTGATTCTTCACATGTTGTTTATTTTATATTAGGCCACAAGTTGTCCTGTTTGTTGTTGTTCATTCACCTTCTTGTAATCTGCTCTACCTTTGGCTTCTTGGCTCTTGCCTACCTAATGGCTCATGATTAGCTTTGCTGCTTTCTCCACCACACCTCTAAGTGTTGGCATGCCCAAAGGCTTTGTCCTTGAAACTGTCCTCCCTCTGCATCAGTTCCCCAAGTGACCTCACCTCTTTCTATAGCTTTCTGTAACTCAGGGATCCCTGATTCTGAGCTCTGGAGCTCTGTTTTGGGGGTTGAGACTGAATTTTAGTGTTGTGTGAACCTTGACACTTGGCATTAAACTATGTTGTGTATTTGACTAGTAACTAGGGGATCCCTGGGTGGCGCAGCAGTTTAGCACCTGTCTTTGGCTCAGGGCGTGAACCTGGAGACCTGGGATCGAATCCCACATCGGGCTCCCGGTGCATGGAGCCTGCTTCTCCCTCTGCCTATGTCTCTGCCTCTCTCTCTCTCTCTGTGTGTGACTATCATAAATAAATAAAAATAAAAAAAAAAAGATTGACCAGTAACTAGCTGCTCTGTGTTTGATGTGTTGCAGGAAGAGCTCATCTGTGGAGGTGGACACCGACAGCGAAAGCACTACATCATCTGAGGGTGCCACTCGTACCTTGCTCATCCATGGCCCTGTTGAGCTCAAGAGAGGCTGGAGGAGGCAGAAGCAGCAGCTTTTCTTGTACAGCGATTTGTTGCTGATGTCTAATACCAAGTAGGTGTAGCATGTTTCGTACCCTTGTGATTCTCAAGAAAATTGCCTTCCCATTAACCCTTACTATAAGAAAACATTACATTTTTTTTTCCTTTTGTGTTTGCCAATGGTTGAATCCTTCATTCCACGAGTACTTCTGGAGGTCTTGTTTCGTGTCATGTCCCTGCAGCGAATACAATTGACAATGTGACAGGCCAGTGTCTCTCCTGCCTGGGACTTACAAATGATAAAAATAAGAGGGGGAATGATAATGATTAGTGCTGCTGATAGAAGGTGGATAGGGGGCTGTGCCGAGAGGGTGGGAACGTGTTAGAGAGAAATAGTCTAGGAGGGCCTCTCTGAAGTGGAGCATTAAAACCAAATCTATGAGAGGAGAAGCAGCCACATTCCCAGACAATGTGCCTGAGCCATCGAGGCACAGGCCTAAGTGGGTACAATCTGACCCCTCAGAGAGAGGGGCTCAGGGAAGCTAGAGCATGGGTCATGCTATCAGATATGATAACCTCAGAAAGTTTCTGAACACAAGAGTTTAGCTATTACTTGGCCGAGCTCTGACTAGAGCCTGGAGCATGGGCCATGCTATCAGATATGGTACTGTGCTCAGGGGTCTAGTCACACAGGGTCTTCACAGGCCATGGTAAAAAATGTGGAAATATTTTGCTGAAGGAGTTTTAACTAGGGGACTGACCAAATCTGATTTATATTTCTAGCAAATTTTTCTGACAGTTGGTAGATAATAGACGGATGGGTAAGCAAGAGTGGAAGCAGGGAGAGTAGTTAGGGGAGGCAATAGTCCTGATGGATGGTATCAGGTCTCTACCTTAGCAGTTTAGTAAAAAGGAAAGATGGAGCAGGGTAGCCCGGGTGGCTCAGGGGTTTAGCACCACCTTTAGCCCAGGGTGTGATCCTGGAGACCCAGGATCGAGTCCCACGTCAGGCTCCCTGCTGGGGGCCTACTTCTCCCTCTGCCTGTGTCTCTGCCTCTCTCTCTCTCACTCTCTCTGTGTCTATCATAAACAAATAAATAATTTTTTTTTAAAAAAAGAATAGACTATGACCCCTGCTCCCAACATTTGTAAGAGAATGCCTCTATCTTAGAACAGAGGAAATCTCCCTAGAATCCTGCAAATCTCCACAGTTCACTGGGGCTTACTTTCTGGTATAAAGGTTAAGGTAGTGGAAAGCAAGAAGGACATCCATCATGTTAATACAACTATAGTAAAGGACTATAGTTTAGAAATAAAAACTGCAGTTTTCCTCCTCTTCCTTCTTGAGTCAGTTTACAGTAGATTAACACTTTCTAATTTCTGCTGAGATAATCCAATTGGGTCAGTGATTGAGAGTAAACACAATAAGACCTTAGAAGAATCTATTGAAGTATAAAGCTTTGTTGTAACACATTTTAAAGATTTCCAAGCTAGCAACTGGCTTTATTAATATAATGCCTTGAGATTTACCTTCTCACTCCCAAGATAAATCCCATGAGAAAGCCTGATGGCTCTGGGGACAGAAATGAGGCTGAGGGTAGGAAAGATGGAAAGGTTACTTCATTGCCAAGTGGTAACAAACATGGGCTTATGAGTTAGGCTGTCTGGGTTCAAACCCCGTCTCCTGCATTTGACAATTTATTTAACCTTTCTGTGAGTTTTGTTATTTGTAAAATCGAGCTAATAGAGACCATCTAGTGTAGTTGCTTGAGGATTAAATTTTTTATATTTATATTTTTAAAATATTTAGAACAGAGCTTGGCATATGATAAGTGTTCAAAATGTTATAGGAGAGTAGAAACCACACTCTGGGCTCTAGGATAATTCCTTGGTTCAACTAATCCTGGTGCTTTATTGAACTAAGGTTATTGGATGGCTTTTTCCAGGTCAATGTATTTGGAAGTTTCCACACAGGATCTTAGGTGTCTGTATATACACAGATACCTATATTAGAAAGAAAAAAATCTGTAAAATCAAACAGATATCTATCATTCCCCTTGGCCATATATTTTTGATGTGACAATGCCTTTGGAATTACTATCTAGAAAAATGATTTTATCTGTTAATTGATTATGCTTCATAAAAATCTTCAAGTACACAGATACAGGCACTTGGATGTAATGTTGAAATAAAAAAATGTGGAAAGATGTTGGTATCCATCATATTTATATTCATTCTGTCCTAAGCTTTGAATCTAGATTATACTTCAAGTGGGCTTCCTAAAAGATTATTTTTATTTCATAAATCCCATCGAAGAGTTTTAGCTCTAATTGTTCCATGAATCAGTGGAGTCATAGGGATTTTTGCACATGAGGTGTCTTTCATCTCAGTTTAGTTCAGTGTTTTCCACATGTGTTTCTGAATATTAAGGAGTTCCAGAGTGGAAGATCCAAGTTCCCCAGGCATCCCTTATAGGACTTGTAACTATTTAAATCTCAAGCCCACCTGCGAGTCAAAGTTGTGAATTAATCAAATTAATCAATTAATTAATCAACCAAAATAAATCAATGGTTGTTTTCATCTTTGAGGTCAAAGAAGATTAGGCAGAAATTATCAAAAAGCCGTTTCACCCCTTCTGACTCCTCAGAGAAATGGGAAGTATCCATGACTTACATATAAGACCTCCGGACCACTGATCTGGAATTGATTGATGGATGGATGGATGGATGGATGGATGATTTTTCAGTCGGGCTCAGTCTGTAGGCTAGCAGTTTTTTCGTTTTAGCCAGAATCTAAGGGAAAATGATATGGACAAAATTTTAAGAAGGGAAATTGAAAATAACCTATGCTTTAAAGGCTAGAAAATATTTTTTTAAATTAAGGTTGAAAGTACCTTTTAAATCTTTCTGATTTAAAAAGCTTATTTTTTTTTGTTTTGACTTCATCTCTCTCCCTCTCACTCTTTAAAAGATTCATTTATTTTAGAGAGAGAGAGAGAGCAAGCATGAGTGGGGGCAGGGGCAGAGGGAGAGAGGAAGCAGACTCCTCATTGAGTGGGGAGCCCTACACAGGGGCATGATCTCAAGAGCCTGAGATCATGGCCTAAGCCAAAACCAAGAGTTGGATGCTTAACTGACTGAACCACCCAGGTGTCCCTGGTTTGTCTCTCTTAAGAAAAAAGTTGTATAACTATATTTATAAGTCATGTATCAGGTACCTTTGTTCAGCCCTTCAAACACTTTTTGAAGTATGCAAGTCATAAATGAATAATTAACTGTAATAATAGCCATAAAAATTATGTGTAATAAGTAACAAATCCAGCAATAGCAAATGAATTAATGGTTTTCTTACAAAGCTTAAAATATACAGTGGTTACTCAACACTCACCATTCAAAAATACGGCTATTTGCTGCCATTAGAGTAAGTGTTTTCAGGTTTCCAACCCAGAGTATGCTCAACACACACATTGCAAAGGCCCATCTAACCATTTGCTGTGTGTGCACAGAGGGTAATAGAGATGCGGGAGGCATGATTTTCCCTGGAGCAGTGAGAACTGGTCTCTAATGAGCACAGCTGCTCCCATAACATTTTTGAAACGAACTAAGAGAGGTCTTGTTTGGGATCTTTCTAGGTATAAAAAAAACTTTAAGATAAAAAAGAAAATACCACTGAACACCATGTGGATTGCCAACTGCATGGATACAGTGGGAGATGCCAGCAACCATTCTGGGAGGTCCTTTGTGTTGGGCTGGCCCATGGTGAACTTTGTGGCCACCTTCAGGTAAGACCGATGCCTTGGTGTCCTGTATCTACATGGCTTGAAAAGGATAACATTGTAATCTATTGTCTACCAAGCTGGTGACTCGCTTTTTGACCTCCCATGACACTTGTTTTGCCTTGTACTCTGCCAAAGAAGGTGCTTATAATCACATGGAAACAAGTAGATAATATATAGTGGGAACTACTGGAGTAATTTCCTTCAGTTTTGATCAGTGGTTTTTCAAATGGGCTCTAGTAACCACTTGAGGAGTTAGGAGTTCTAGTTATGTGGAAGGAGAATCAACAGAGTGAGGTTCAAAGTCTCCTCTCCAAGATCCTGCCCTCTGATTCCCAGGGAGTATCTGCATTTTTAAATCACCGGAATAGATTTCTTGAGCAAGTACTATTAAAGGGTCCAATTAAATTTGAAAAATTGCTTTCACACTCCCAAGTTAATTCCCTTAACAACAGTATGTAATTATATAAATAAATTGATCATGTCATTGGATACTAGGTTGCCTGAATTGCTGTGTACAGATTATCTTAGTTGGTGACGATCTAAAACAAAAATATGATTCCATTGAGTAGAGTTTAGTTGTGTAAGACACATTCTTAGGCTGACATGAGGATGGGGAATGTGGATCTCTACCCTGGATATCCTGAGCAGACACCTCTGAGTTTACAGGGATCATGCCACACTTGCATCTCTGTTTGAAACATCCACACCCCAAGCCTCATTCCTGTTTTACACAGTTGCACTTAACACACTGCTTTCTTCTCCTCACCCCACTCCACCAAAATCTCACAGGTCATCATCAAGGTAAGACAACAAAAATGTTTACAAGTTGTTAATTTATTAATCCTATAATGCAGCTGTTGACTTTGTGAAAAAATTTCAAAGCTTATTGGGAAGAAACATGTATTTATATCCTCTCTGCAGGTCTTCTTTTCCATAAAGATCATCAGTTCCCATTGCTTATGTCTTCTCCAGGTCGCAAATGGAAGGAAATAGTTTCAAATGGGAATATATAAAGTCTTTGGTAGGGGAGTTTCCAAGACAGTTTTTTTCCCCTAATAGGAGGAAAATGTGGAAGCCAAGTTTATACATGTTATATTAGTTAAAAAGCTGTATAAATACATACAAGGCATTTATAACAACACCTGGCACCTAATGCTTTTGTTACTGATTATTATTACTGTTCTGCAGATTGGCATGAGTAACTAGAAGCTGTGTCTATGCACCTAGACAGGTTGGAACACTAAATGGGCATTCTACTTTCTTGACGCGACAGGTCCTGAAATGGTGATGGAGGGGGTGGGGAGCAGTGTTGCTGGTAGAAATATAGAATGTGACAGCCACGGTGGACAGTTTGATGGCTCCTCAATAAGTGAAACAGAATTACATCTGACCTCCAGACACATATCCAAGAGAAAGGAAAACATATGTCCATGCAAAAATTGATACACAAATGTTTGTAGCAGCATTGTTGACAATAGCAAAAGAAAGAAAGAAAGAAAGAAAGAAAAAAAGAAAGAAAGAAAGAAAAGAAAAAAAAGAAAGAAAGAAAGAAAGAAAGAAAGAAAGAAAGAAAGAAAGAAAAGAAAGAAAGAAGAAACAAACCAAGTGTTTATCAACAAATATACAAAACGTGGTGGTACAGGAGCTAGGGACAGGAGGGAAGGGAGAGTGACTGCTTAATAGACACATGTTTGCTTTGGGGTGATAAAAATGTTCAGTCACGATGATTGCACAAAACTGAATGTACTAAAGGTCACTAATGGTCAATTTTCTTTTATGTGTAATTTACCACAAAAAAAAAAAAATGCTGGTGAGTGATAAGTCCACGTGTGAATGAGCCTTAAAACATTCGCGACTTTGGATATTAAATGCTGTGAAAATTTTAGCAGAGAAAATACTGATCTTTAGTAATTTTGCATCAGGGGATCGATCTTTCTCAGAAGATCACAGTGATGAAGAATACGGTTTTTAGGAACTAATTTAACATATTACAATCTGCCATATGTATAAAGAAATAAAAATATTACAGGTGTTTTTTTCCTAAAAAGATATTCTTGTTTCTGAGCCAAGACAGTTCTATCAAAATGCTAAATTTCTTAAATATGATTTAATTTGAATGGTAATATTCTTTATATCCGAGTAGCCCTTGCAGCTGCAGGAACACTGAGCTATAATTAACCCTTTTCCAGTTCTGGAAACTAAATATCAAAGTGGTTAACAACGTGCCCGTGATCACATAGCTTGCATCACATAGTCACAATTAAGCTTTCAGATTTGAAATCAACTTCCCATTGCTTTAATACCACTCACAAAAGAGTGGAGTCCATCAAAAGCCCAACTCTAAGGGGAGTACAATTTATACATCCACATCCCTTAACAACGGGCTCCTGATATTTTTAATCTGGAATGGTGATCTTAATATGTTAGTAGGAGTATTGTACGTTCCTCAATTTTTTTCTTCTCATTTTTTAAATTGCAGTTCTTCAGAACAAAAGGAAAAATGGCGTTCTTACCTTCAAAGGTATTTTGTCGGTGTACTATTATAAGTCTTTAACCCATGATGGAAAAAATGTAGATCTCTTCAAAGCAGTGCCCCCAAACTATGTTCCCTCCCCTTAGTAGAAATTGCTACACTATCCTCCAATGATTTCTCATATAATTGTACCCTGGCCATTACTACAAATAACCTGCTCTCCTTTACATGCATATATTGCTTATTTTTTATGAAATTCTGGTTATCACTCTCATCTTCCCCCACTCTCCAACTCACGATTATAGCTAACATTATTCTCAAAACATATTAAATTTCCGTAAGTGCAGCTTACTCTACTGAGTAATGCTCAAAGCAGCTTCTCATTCCTACATTTGAAGGTGCTAGTATGCCCTCCGGTGTAGGCAGGAAAGCTTTGGTGACTGGATCTGCTGGTCAAATCTCAGATGACCAGAGTGATCTATTGTTTTCCGAGTCACAGTTTATTTTCCTGAAATATTTTTGCATGTTTCCTTCCAACCCAAAATTTGGTTTTGCTGAGCTTATTTATATGCATTTAAAAATAACAAAGTATGTTGAAAATATGAGCAACATAAATCGATTTAAAAGTAAGGTAATTTATCCTACTCTATTTTGGGTTACTATCGAATTCGATTAGGTACATCATGCTAGCCAAAGAGAAGGAGCAGCCAAAAAGCATTCACCTCAAAATCTTCACAGACGACAAGAACAGTGCCTGTGTAAGTATTTTTAAGACCAACAATTAAATTCCGAGTTCCTAATTCTGACTGAATGAAACATGGAGATAGAGGTGGAGAGACAGAGAGGGAGGAAGCAATGAGTTGGGGAGGGAGCAAGGAGAGAGCAAAAGATAGGAAAAGAGAGACAATATTTAGAAAAGTACCATGCAGAAAAATGTATTTTCCCCCTCTACATGTACTTCTTTGTAGACCTAAAAACTGTGTCCTAGGTAATATGAAGCAAGAGGAATACATACTACAGGCTTAAGCAAGGAAAGAGTATTGGATGTTAAATGTCTATAACATTTCTCTGGATCCTTCTAATTGCTTGTAGTGGCTTGTAATACAGTGATTTAGAATCAGCCATTTTTTTCCAATGGCCACCAATGGTCTGGATTGTCTCCACAGTTCTTTATCCCCTCCATGATATTTTATTTGGTATAACTATAAACTCAGAGAAAAGTTGTAAATATAAAAGTAATACAAAAAACACCCCATATACTCTTTATCTAGATTCACTATTGGTAACACTTTATTCCATTTGCTTTATGATTTATTTTCTTTCTCTGTGTCTATTACATGTATGTGTATACTTACGTTTGAGGGTCATACATATACTATGGCCCTTTTTCCTTAAACCTGAGCATTTCTTAAGAATAAAGATATTCTACAGTTATCACCTTTAGTGAATTTAACCTTGGAATAATACTTTACTCTGCCATTCCCATTCTCATTTTGTCAGTTGGCCTCAATAATGTCTCCTTTCTAGTACAGGATCCACTTAAGGATCAAGTGTTTCATTGAGTAGTTATGTCAAATGCAGAGGAGTTTTGAAAAGTCTTTTGTTCCAAGGAATATCAGGATTGAATTGAACTAAGAGGGATGACACTTTTAAGGGATCAGCATATTTCTATTTCATTTTCTTTATACCGTGGAGAGAAAAAAATCAATTGGCCCAGTTTTGTGTGTAAAATTCGATTTCTGAAATTGTAATACAGTAGCCAAGACATTTACAATGATGAACAAGATACTTTGGGTATCTTTAAGTGGTATTTTTTGTAGTTGTTGTTATAGTTTGAAGTAGCTCTAGATCACACAAAACAGTATTTGAAGGTGGGGGAAAAAAAAGGTATTCCTGGCTAAAGCAAAAGCCATGCAAATATTTTGATCTAAGTGCTGGCTAGATGCACTGCATGAAGGAGACAGAATTCTCTAGCAGCAGAGCACATTGTCTCTGCCTTTGATATCAGTTGTGGCAGTGGTTTACATTCAGAACTTTCCTTGGAAAATTACCTTGAAATTTTTAAAAATCAACTTTATTGAGGTATAGTTTGTATGAAATAAACATTTCTGATGTTCTTCACCCATTCTTAAAGATCCAAGTTTCCCACTGCACTGTTTCACTTCATCGTAGAGAGATGATTCTTGTGCAGATGATTTCTTGTGCAGAACTGGTGCAAACAGATTTACTTAATTTCTTTTATCTGAATACAGCTTTATTTCACACTGACTCTTGAAGGATATTTTTGGGGATGTAGAATTTTGTTTGCAAATTTTTTCCTTTTAGTCCTTTAGAGATGTTCCAGTCTTTTGGTCTTGATGCTTTCTGATGAGTAGTCTGTGATTAAACATTAATCCTCAGTAGGTGATTTGTCATTTTTTCTCTAGCTGCTTTCAAGTTTTCTCTTTATTTTGGGTTTTTAGCAGTGTGGCTATGAAGTACCTAAGCATGGATTTCTTTGAATCTGTCCTATTTGACATATTCTGAATTTCTTAAATTTATAAATTTATGTCTTCACCAAATTTGGGAAATTTTAATCATTATTACATCAAATATTTTCTTCCTCATTATTTCTCTTTCTCTCCTCCTGACAGTTCCATTCTTTGTATATCAGACACTTTCACATTGTTCAGAGATCCCTGAGGCTCTGTTAATTTTTTCAATCTTTTCCCCCTTTTCTTCTTCAGACTGGATAATTTCTAGTATCTATTTTCAAATCACTGACTTCTTTTCATCATCTCCATTATGCAATGTAGCCTAGTCAATAAATTTTTAAAAAATATTTTTCAGATAAAAATTTCTATTTTTAAATATTTTTCCTCTCAAAAAAGGAAAAGTCATAAATACTTCTTATTTCTATACTAAGATGCCTCTATTTTTGTTTATTGTGTCTTCAATTCTGAAACGTTCCCATCCCTATTGGCCCTAGTTATCACATAACTATCATACATATTTTCATTTGTATCATTGAGCATTATTGTAATAGCTGTTTTTGGCTAATAGTCTAAGCATCTAGATCATCTCAGGTGTGGCTTCAGCTCTTGAAAGTTGACCACATTTTCCTGGTTCTTCATATATTAAGTAACAGTTTGACTCATGAACAAAAACTAACTTTTCTTTTTCTTTTGAATTATTTCAAAAAATAGTTTATTTTTCTGAAGTTATTTGTTTAGAGACAGTTCTATCTAATGGAATTTGTCTGTTGGGAGAACCTACAACATGCAGGAAAATATACATACATCCCTTGAATTACTATTTGAATGACTATTGTATTACTTTTGGACCATCTATGATATCAAGGAATTGCATTCAATTCATAAGAAGAAAAATACAATGAAAGGACAAGGAATGAATTATGAAAGAGTTTCTTTTAACTTTGTTTTTAATATTTTCAAGGCCTGTGGGTGTCCACTTGTGCTGTTTGGATCTTCTTTATGCACTGTTTCCCAAGGACACAGGCCCCATTGCCTAAAAATGTTATAAAAACTGTATGCATAGTAAATGTTCTGGTTACATATTCTCTTATTTTAAAATGACTTTTGTAATTCAGATAGTTTCATAGATCCATCTCAGATTCCTATTAACCCCTTTCAGAAAATTTTCTGTAAACTTTTCCTAGTTGTATGGAGCAGTTTCTCAATGTATGGTCTGATAGAGAGCTATTGTAAGTATCTACTCGCTGGCAGAGTTGTGAATGGAACATAAACTTCTAACATTTCCAGTCTCATTTCCTAGACTCATTGGTTTTATTTGTCTTAACAGATTTCAACAATGGAAGTCTTAGTTAACCATGATGCCTGACACAAAGAAAATACAGACTAAATAGTAGTTTTTAAAAAGTGTTTCATAGCCAGTTCTTACTCTGATTTTACTGAAACTATGTAATTACAAAGGAACTAAGCCATAATATAAAAACACAACTCAGTAACACAGAAAGTATCTAGTGCCTTCCTTTAATACTACCCCCCTCCCTCCATTTTGGAAATAGCCTTATGGAGCTGAGGGTCACCCCATGTGCCCTCTTGGAATTCTCAGTTTTTCTCTTCCTCGCTTCAGCTGCTGTATTTTGTATGCCACAAATTCTTGGAGGGAAATATATGTTTTACTGACATGTTTCCTACTAGCTTCATGTTATATAAAAAAATGAAAATATAATTAAGGGTTCATGTTCTACACGTGCTTTACTTTGTCCTTACCTGAAAACAATCTTCACCTTTGGAGTATGGGTAATAATTTGACAACAATTATTCAGTCACATGCTTTAAATTTAAAAAAATTTGTAGCAATTTTTCTTATTTATTTTTTACACTCTGTAACTGTAACAGTGACAAATTCAGACACAGCAAATGACACTATCAACATGTTACTACCAATGCTGAGAATAGCCATAAGTTGCCTACAAACTGTTTTTAGCTTAAGAACCAACTTTGGCTTTTGAGATTTGTGTTTGTGTGTGTATGTGTGTGTTGTGCACCTCCCATCATAAGACAGCTGATTATTATAGATAACATAATCATATTTGTCCTTCCAAATTTAGAAATTATAAGGCAGCAAAGCTATAGTATTAGCTTATACATGAGTGCTATTCTTATATTCCCATTTTAAATTTTCAGCAAATTCAAAGTCATAGCTTAAAATTAGGCTATAATTTTAGAGTACAAATAACAACATGCAGTTTATTGTATATATTTTAAACACAGAAAATAAGATGTTTCTAAATTTCTAAATATTTCCTCCTCTATCGGACTCTTCTTTCTGTGTCTTCAATTCTGAAACGTTCCCATCCCTATTGGCCCTAGTTATCACATAAGGAAGGACTCAATCTGTTTAATGAATCCTAAATTACATGTTCTGTTGTACATTTTGACATAAAGACTACATGGCTACAAGCTACCTCCTTTTGATTCAGATCCTGAGGATGAGGCAGCTCATATCCTTTATGAACTGGTAAAGACAAAGACAAGTTCTGAATAAGACCATGGATCTGGGGCATTTGTACATAGCACTTTCATCGTGTTTTGGTTTTAACTGTTCTCCTTTATGCTTTGATGGTGCTGGTGTGAGTTGCTGATATCTTTTTATGAAAGAGAAATATATTTGAGGATGAGGTTTTATAAGGGAAAAAAAGGGACAGTGATAGATGGAGAGAACCAAAGGGAGCACTTGGAAAGTACGGATTCTTATCTAAAATCCTCTGTAAATGTGACATGACATAATCATAAGATTGTTTGTAAGTTCTATCTGACCCAATGGTATAATAAAGCCCTTTAAAATTTCAGAGCAACTAGAATTTGGCAGAAGAAATCAATGATTTCTGTACAAAAAACATTTAATAATACATCCAAAATAAAATTGAATTTATATTACTAAAGCACATCTCTACATACTTTTCTAACCTGTATGATATATAAACCCTAAGTAAGAATTAAATCCTGGAAAAGAGTGAGTGGTTTAAGGGATGAAGCTGGGGAGACCGATTAGTGATATAACTCATATTATTTCATGTTTGTGATTTTCTTTGCTTAAAGTGATCAATGTCACTAGGCAAAGAATTTCTATTTTAATGAGGAACTGGGGTTATTTGGCTTTATGTATACCTGATTTAATGGATTCCAGCATAGCATTTCCAAACCCTACCCTACCTTATTAGCTCTTACTTATTTGCAACACAATCTTGAGCAGATTTAGCTGTGTGTGTGTGTGTGTGTGTGTGTGTGTCTGTGTCTGTGTGTATCTGTGTCTGTGCCCATCCATACCTATGATAGGTATGTTGATTTTTAATCAACAGTCAAGGCAAGCATGGTAACTATTACCAATAATTCCATTTCAAACATTTTTTGCTTTAGTCTCCTGGAAGACTCTTTAAAATAGTTCAGCAATCTTTATAATTTAGAATTGTTTGTTTCAAGTGGGATTTCCAGTATTACTGGGCAATAATTCTGCTGGGAGTAATCGTTTTCTGCATCTGACATGTCTAGACTCCTCATCCTTTCTCTCCCTAAAGTGGGGCTAGCCTGCACCAAAGCCAGTGGCTGACTTCAGTCCACTATCTCCTCAAGGTCTCTTGGGCATTTGTCTCCTTTTGCTCAGGGCTGCTGAGCTATTGATGCCTCTCAAGTTACTTTGCTCAGGATTAGTCATAGCAGAGTATACGGCTCTCTGGACAATATGCATGTCTGGGCAGGGACATTTGGAGACAAAAGCCAATGCTATCCAAGGAGTCTAGAGACAGCAGAAGAGAGGACTCTGAGATGAGACTTTTCCTCCTTAGTAAAGGGGTACAAATCTCATTTCTTATGCCATGGGCCACCCACAAAGTGGGGGGCTAGCTGTACTGTGGTTTCCTGGTCTTTATCAAAAATGACAAAAATCTGGGACAGTCTATTGGAAGCTGTGAGGGGAACTAGTTAACAAGTACTATAGCTACCTCCATGGACCAAATAACATTTATCCTGGCCCCAATTCTTTCTTTTTGGAAACACAGACATGCTAAGGAAATGTGTTCTTCAAGTACTGTGAAAGATTTGTTATGACACCTAGTTCTTTTTGTTTCCAAGGGCTCTGAGAAAGACTACCAGCTGTGGGCAAGTTCTGGCAAGGAAGAAGTTCCACTAATTGGTAAGTGTCAGGGAAAATCTAAGATGGGATTGATTAGGTTCAAAATTGTAACTCTAAGTTTCAAAGTAATGGTTGTTCTTTCTTAAGCTTCAAAATCCTTAAAAGTGAAAATCACATGCTATATTCCCTCACATGTTTATTAAATAATTACCAGGTACTGTTTCCCAGGCATTGATAACATCTCTTCATTCAGCAGCTATCATCTAGTGAGGGAGAGAAATGTAAATTTTTGTTTCTACTTCTTTTTACCTAACAAACAGAGCTGTCCTGAAAAAGTGTGATTATTTATTATTTACTTACTTATTTACTCACTTAGGTATGAAACCAAAATGGTTTGGAATTTTTCCCATACATTTATTTTTCATATTTCAATCTTGAATTCTAGTTCCTAACTACTAAGAAGCCTCTATTTTGTGAGAATCCTCTGAAATCCAGTTATGTCTCTGAATCCAGGTATAGATATGTATTTAACACCCTTGCCCTGTGCCCAGTTTTCTCTGCATCATAAAGAAAATGAGATAATCACATTTAAACTCCTCTAGTCTTCACTGATGAAATTGCCTGCACTTTGCTGTTTCTCAGTTTTTTTCCATCACTGTTCTTAAGGTTATTGATAAGCAGATTGCACTTCTTCTAAAATAGTTATTAGCACAAGTTCTCTGAAAAAAAATGTTTGGATTAGCAAAATTGTTTAGTGTTTCCAGTAATGGAAGGATTTTTAAAAAAGAAAAAGAAGACAGGATCTGTAGCAGACCTTGAAGTATAGTAATGGATGGTAATGGTGACAGTAATCTCTTCTAGAAACCTTAAAGCATTCTTTCTTACATGAATTTTTTTTTATCCTTTTAATAAACCTGTGAAGCTATAAGTCTTTTTCAAATAATCTGGAAATCTAAACAACCAATTTCTTAAAAAAAAAAAAATTTCTTTCTGCAACTATATATTCCCAGTCTTAGACTATAGAGTCACAAAGCGCATCACTGAGAACAAAATCCCCCAATACCACTTCCTGTTTTAAATTAATGTTGACATCTTTGTAAAAGTTGGGAAGGGGCAGCCCTGGTGGCTCAGCGGTTTAGTGCTGCCTTCAGCCCAGGGTGTGATCCTGGAGAGCTGGTCGACTCCCACTTTGGGCTCCCTGCATGGAGCCTGCTTCTCCCTCTGCCTGTGTCTCTGCCTCTTTCTCTCTCTCTGTTTCTCATGAATAAATAAATAAAATCTAAAAAAATAGTTGGTTAGCAGTAAAAAGGAAAAAAGCTAAATACTTATATATGTTTTAATAAAGTGCATTAATTTAGACAAAATGATGTAGATGATAACTTTTTAGACTTTGAATAGCTTCACACACGAACGCAGCTCTAAGGAATCTGAAGAGCCTGTTGTTCATGATGATCCATTACAGCATTCAAAATGCATTTTTTTTAACATACTCTCAATTCTTAATTGTGGATTAACTCCTGGTTATCTTGGTTTGGTTGTATTGCTGTCATAGAAGCTTCTTTTTCCTTAATGGAGGGAAGTCCCTGTGATTCTTGTGAACATTGCATTTATGACGGATGAAAAGAACAGCAAAAGCTCCTTTAGGTACATTCAATAATATCTGAAATGACAGACTGAGAATTTTCATTCTATTCTTAAAAAATGAAATCCATATCATTGCATAGGGTCTTTGAGAATTCTCTAGAGAGGAAAAACAATTTAAAGCATAAAAGAGCAAAACAAATCACTTGGCAGGCAATTCTGGATGGCTCTGGGTGTGGTTTTCTATTCTCTAACCATCGTTTTACATATTGCTTCTGGGTTTCCCACTCTGCACACCCTTCCTTCTGATCATTGCCTGGTCAGACTCCCCTTGGAGGGAGGGCAGCAGTGGGAGGGAACCATAAAGCATAAGGGCAACCCATCCTACTACTCTAGAGTAGCTCTGGCTTGAGAATTGACAAAAGGAAATGAAAAAAAACATCTGTTCAACTGACATTATGTGGGAGAGAATAGTGAAGATAAGAATTCTTAATATATATATTCCAAATATTTTTTAAAATATTAACCAAAAATAATAATAAATAAAAAATAAAACATATTAACCACCAATGCTTATTAATATATTCACTCTGATAAGTTTGTGTGTGGACAAGCATTTCAAAGAATGAATGTAAGGCTCGACGGGGTCAAGTAATTTGCCCAAGATGTGTAGATCTAGTTAGTGTCAAGGCACAAACTAGAAAACCTTAAACATTCTCAGATAGAAACACAGCAAAAGTCAGCATTGTTTAATGCATTCATGAATATATGTATTCCAAGCAAAGTAACATGCTTTAACTTTTTTTCTCTTCTTAAAATCTTTCCCTTGGGCACATGCTTTCTGTAGGGTGTGCCTGACAAGGGTGCATATGATGCTCACTCAGGAGGCACAGCCTTCCTTATCTAGAAGTCCCAGAAAAATAGCAACATATACCAGGGTGATGCTTAGACTCATGGTAAGGTAGGTTTGATGACAGCCATCACCACCAGCCTGAATATTCAGGTTTATTTCCATACAGGACACGAACATCCCTATGGAATTAAAATGAGCCATATTCCATCTACTAAACCGCTGTCAAAGGAACCAGAGGACTCCATCTCTCCTTCCACAACTCAAGAGTCCCTCCTTCTGGAGCAGAAGATCATAGAGATGCAAATTCAGTTCATGCTGAAGCCCAGGCACCCAGCCCAGAACAAGCAAGGGAGAGGTGAGCCACTTGCCTTTCTTCAAGTGCCTTCCCTTGGCTCATGTCTCCATGCTTAAACACAATTTATGACACACAGTTTATTCTTTCTGGGTGAGCATATTGTCATCGATGAGGAGGAACAGTATAGGCAAGAACGCAAAAACTACCCAAAATCAAGCTTAGAAAAACTCAAAAATCTGACATCAAGACCCAACTCATTTCTATGAAGGTTGTTTGCTTATTTTAAATCTTCTAGGTAGACCATTATTCCTTTCTTTCCCTATATCCCCAGAGCACTTTCAAGGCTGCCCTAAGCCATGCCTTCTGCTGAGTAGTATATTATATATTTAGTTGATTGAGTTGTAGGCAGAATAATTTATATTAAAGTTTAGCAAACTGAAGTTTTAGAATGTTGAGCTTCCTAAGTGGCAGAACCAGGATGCTTCTGGTGCAGTGCTGGCACCCACATGAGTGGAGGTGGTGATGCACGCACTACTTCCCAGAAAAGCCAAGTGTCCAGGTGTTTAAGGTTATTTAGTGAAATGTTGCTATCTGTTTATCCTTCAACAGCGTGGCTCATCTGTTGACTATTAAAGAATTCAGTTATTTAAGCAGATACTTTAAGCAAGGTATCTTCAAAGGGAAACATTCACAGCTGAGCAGTAGAAACTTTGAACTCAGCTTTTCACTGCTGATCACCTCTTCTTTGGAAAGCTCTTCCTTTGATAGGGAATGTTGACTCATTAAAAATCACCTCTGAAAACTGGTGGTAAATAAATGCATTCATAACCTCTCATTGTTTTTCTATGTTTTCTTTCAAGCCTTGTACTTGTGTGTAGGTGTATATATACATGTATATTTGAGTGTGTGTGTGAGGAAGTGTGTTTCCACACTTCCTTGTGGTTTAGGCTCTTTTCAGTAAATGTTAAACCTATTTAACCGAAAACATCATCTCTGGGTGGGTTGGTGGGGTATGACAAGAGAACACAGACACCACATAGCCAGCATGTAATGACTACTTCCCAAGGACCCTGACTGCAGAAAGTCATTCTTGGAGATGGCTCAGAGCAGAGGAACCAGAGAAGTAGGGGTCAGGGAGCTTGTGTCCTTAGAGACAGATCCTTTGGATGGTAGAAGCTTGAGCACTGAGAAAGCCAAAGAGGAAATCTGAGGCTGAGGGGAGACTGGCTGTGAAAGCAGAGGATTACCACACTCAGTTTGATTTGAATACCAAATCCTTCTAGCTTTTAAAATAAGATCTGACACCTGAACCCAATGATCACACCAGTAGAAAACAAACATCTATAAGTTCAGTGCCTCCTGATGCAGTGTAACAGACAGTAACTGATGGCACAGGAAATACTGACCTTGAGTCTGATCAAGTCTCTAGGTTTAACCATCAGTCTGAAGGATATGGGCAAGAACTCATCAACACCATGAGGATGCTATTAGTTAAAATCAGAATGTGGAGAGTTGTACACAACAAATGACTCCCTTTCATTCTTCCAGCCACTACATACACGCTGTATGATGGCAATGGTGAAAATAAGGCTAAGGGAATTAAAATACACTGATCTCCCTTCTTCCTTAAATTCAGGCCAGAAGACCACGAAAAGCAGTGCTTTCAGAAACTTGGCCTTTTGGCGGCACGCTGGCACTTGCCAGAACAACCTGTGCTCAGCTGCTCCTTCTGCAAAACCCAGACAGCTCTTTGGAGTTTCCCTCACACATATCTGTGATAATGACAACTTGCCCGTCCCAATTCTGGTAGGTCTCAATTTGGTCTTTTATTGCCTTCCTGAGGAGGGGGAACACGGAGAGGCCAAGTGTTCCCGTGCAAACCTACCCCCAAATGGAGAAAGCATTAGACAGCCCCTGGCTGTGGCTGAGAAGCTTTGGTAGTGTCATTTGATTTAGCTACTGCAGAGTCATGAGGCCAATATGACAGGACAACGTTTTGTCCATTCCACTTGTTTCCACAGAGACCCTTGCAGGCCTGTTCAGATCAGTCAAAATGGACTCTGTGTGCATGAATCATCTTCACATTCTGCCATTGTCTTCCTGAACTCACAGTAGTCTCAAGTCTCCTTCAACTGAGTCTACTTAATCTAACAATTGAAAACATCTTACCTAAGCATAAAGACTCATCCTGCATCAAAAATGAATCCATTAATCCTAACAGAATATGTTAAATGACAGCCACAGAGTTTAGCCTGTGTTATCTCAAATCGGTGTACTGAATTGTCAGTGTGGAAATTTACTGAGTGCCCAGTACCTCTGCAAGCACTGCACTAGATTTGGGAATGTTATGCTAGGTGCGAAGAAATTTACCATGTTAGTTACATGCTAGCTACTACCCCAGTCCTTGCATCACAGCAGTTTTAGGGGGTAGCTAGCACTATCATCCTCCACACTTTACAAATGAATTAGAAAGGTTTCACGACAGTTTGCATGTGTGCCAAATCACACAATAGATCAGAAGCATAATAGGTTTCCGATCCCTTGGTCTTTCTGACTCCAGCCTTTATTATCTTTCTATGCTGCAGGGAGAGGACATGAAGATAGAGAAAAGGACAGTGAAAGACTCATGAAGGGAATGTAATCGGAGAATAAGAAGAGAGCATTTGAGCTTGATTTTAAAAGAGGAAGGGAAATATAATAGGAATGGAGGATGCAATCACTTAAAGAGGAATCAACAAATGGGAAATGAGTATGGCAAAAAGATTTCCATACTTGGGCGAAGAGCATCTATGTACGGGAATAAGGAGAAAAGACTGGTAAAGTAGGAGATAGGCGAGGATTCCACAAAGGCCTTGAAACAGGGAAGTTTCATTTAAAAGGGTAAATTCAATGAAAAAATCTGATTAAAATAAGTGATTACAATGTTTCAGTGTATGAAGTAAGGTGGATTTTTGGGTAGAAACAATAGACATGGGATCCCTGGGTGGCGCCGCGGTTTGGCGCCTGCCTTCGGCCCAGGGCGCGATCCTGGAGACCCGGGATCGAGTCCCGCGTCGGGCTCCCGGTGCATGGAGCCTGCTTCTCCCTCTGCCTCTCTCTTTCTCTCTCTCTCTCTCTCTCTGTGATGTGACTATCATAAATAAATAAAAATTAAAAAAAAAAAAAAAGAAACAATAGACATTAACTGAAGAATCTAAAAAAAAAAAAAAAAAAAAACTGAAGAATCTAAATTGACTTCTGTCCTTCCAGCTCTAAAACTGTATACCATCACATTCCTTAGGTCTTTCAAAAAGGAAGCAAACTTTTGCTCTGAGCTTGGGATATGAAATGCCATATACTCTTCTTTTTATCCTACAGGATATGCTTTCCTTTATCAATTGGAAAGGACCACTCATGGAAGGCATCTTCAGAAAATCAGCCAGTATGAAATCATACAGAATCTTAAAGGGGAAACTAAATTCTGGGGATACTTTGAACTTGGACAGTGAATCTGTTCTTGTGGTAGCATCTGTTTTAACGGTGGGGAAAGTTCTAGCTTTATCCACACATGAGCACCTGAGGCTGTGATTGGTGTCTTTCATTTTGATTGCCCAAGAACCATGATAGGCATAACTGATTAAGTACTTGTCACACTGGAAGACACCTCATGAAATCAAAATTTAAGGAAGCTACTGTAGGAGTTAAAAGCCCCATACATTAGAAATACTTTGTTTTCACCACACACCACGAACCTGAAGTTTCCGTGCAAAATATTAATACTAATATGACTACTAGCAATCATATTAAATTTCAAAATTAATTCTGAAAATTCAATAGATCGACTCAAAAAATAGATTACCTTTGAAATTATACAGCTAAATGACAGATATCCAGTTCTATTCCTAAAAGAGAAATGGAGAAACAAGTGAGAATTAGAACAAAGAATTTAATCCATCTACCTTGGCACTTGTTAACAGCTCTGAACAAAACTATGATAATGCAGTAATGATGACACTCTTAGAATCAAGGTCATATTTGGTCCTTCCTTCTCACATTTGGTCTTTCCTTGTCCCCCATTATTGTTCAACTATACGATAAATATCAATAGTCCCTGACCACTACTACACTGGGCTACAGTAAAACACACCAGTAAATATATATATAGGCATCAAGAGACAGGGGAAAGAATGATGATACATTAGGTACTCGGATATCATGGTAAGTGTTGCCCTCCATAAGGTGCACACATGGAATTGACTTTTCTAGCAAGACTTAGTAGGGTCTTTTCTATTTCCGTGTTATAAGCACGGACTAGGAAGATGGTGACCATGTGTGTGTAGAGTTCTTAGACATTTCAAAAGTTTTCCCTTCCTAAAGTTGACTAATCTTTGTGGAGAATCAGACTCTGCAACCTTGGCCTGAATAGTATCATGAAAACTATCTGGAGAATTGGCCTACACTAGAAATGAATATATCCTCAGGACCATCATGAGTTTGCCATTAGACTCTCTACTTTTGTACAGTTAAGGAAAGGAAGATTGAAGCAATTATGAGAGTAGCTTTTGTAGTAGTTTGCAAAAAAGCACACAAAAGAGTAAGTGCCATATGATAGAAGGGAGCTTTGTCTTCTTTTCCACTTAAGCCTAGGCTCTGCTTTGATGATTTCATTTGTTGGAGAAAATCCACACACCTGCTTTTGCATGTGCAATAGAGAGTCAGAGCTGAGCTCCATGTTGGTCACAGTTTGGGTATCTATGAAGGAAGTAAGGACTGAACTGAAGTTTTCTACTAAGTGTTTTCTCTGTAATATTTCCAATATATATATGCTATTATATATATGTGTGTGTATATATATATATTTTTTTATCTCCATAAGGATTTTCTTCGAAACACCCAAGGAGGTATATTTTCCTTCGACCTCTATGACAAATGGCTTGGTGTTATTAATGAAGGGACCAAGGAGGAGAAAATAAATGCAGCCCAGAGGTAATGATGCAATAATTACTCTATTCTGGTCATGTCTCAGAAATATAGCCAATATACTATTAAGAATATATTGGCTTACATTTTGCCACTTTTTCCACCAAAATAATGATCAATGCCAAAGAATTTCAATTCTTCACACCCATGGAGGCCAGTTTCAGAATATATGCATGCTTTATGGCTATTATTGCTCTTCTCCTGACCTTATTAATGTGGAATCCTTAGCCATTGTACACAATCTGAATATGTAAAACTGGTAGACAAGATTCAGTGTCCTAAGAGAGACGCTAGAACATCAACAGCCAGTAGTATAACCTTGTGCTTGTCAAATATTTAGCCAGAGAGGGTTAGCTCAGAAATTGAATTCGGTGAAACATTTTTATATACATTCATGCCTGGAACTCTGCTACAGCGGGTTGTATACTAGATCTAGAATGATATTCTCTGTTCTCCGTCTCTATACTTCCAGCTTTCTAAGTGCAATAACTTGCCTTATTCAAAAGTACATCTTTCTGACTTTAGGCTTCTAGCCCAGCTGCCAAAAGCGAATGTTGTTCTCTTGCGATACCTTTTTAGAGTGTTATACAACATTGAGCAATAATCCTCATCCAATCAGATGACAGCTTATAATTTATCAGTGTGTATAGCTCAAAGCATTCTTTGTCCACCTAATTCCTGCAGCTTGGAATGGGAAGACATCTTCATAAAAAAGGTAGAGAGCTCTCATATGTGTCCCCTGGGGTTTAGAATCCATGCTTTGAATCTGAAAAGTTTAGTCGTAAATCAGATGGATCAGTTCTGAAAAGTGCACATCTTCATAGGATTCCTTGGAATGGCAGAGTTCGTTATCCTACTCTGGTTTAATATGGGAAGGGATGTTGTTAAGTGGGAAATGCAGAGCAGTTGGGTCGCTTCTTTTCCATCCAGGAGATACAATACTAGACTGACTAAACAAAAGAGAGAGAAGAGTGGTGTAATATGATAGAAAAGAACTTTGGCTCTGGAATTTGACAAGCCAAGGATCAATTCAGCCTGATCCTTGAGCAGGGAGCTTGTAACCTTGGGCAAAGCATGGCTTCCTCATGACACAATGGTAACAACACCTAGCTCCTCTGGTCATTACTGGCACATCTTAGGTGGCTTGGGCACTATGAGCACCAATGGCTCCAAACACATTGGCCTTCCTCTGTAAGTTGTGGCTCATTTAGAAAAGTTGTGGGCTACTGTTTTGCCTCTGCTACATCAGACAGAAACTAGAGTATTCCAGGACATCCTAATGGAACTACACATGCCTAGTAAGATGATAGAATTTCCCCACAGTCATATTGAGAGCTAGCATTAGGCAAAGCAAGACATGAGAAGGGACTGCACTGTAGTAGGACAGACAGACATGTTTTCTCTCCAGCCATGTTTTTCTTAAACACACACACACACACACACACACACACAAGAATCTCCACTTTCCAACTAAGATATTTTCTCATTTAAGAAATGTATTTCATAAGTTTTTGTTTCTGCTTTATACATTTTAATAAGATATTATACAGAAGTTACAACCCAATTGTACTGGAAACAAAATTTAAAAAAATAAGTAAATTTTAATAAATTAGGTTAATTTGAAAACTATCCTAGTTTTAAAAATGTAACCATTGGTATCACAATGTAAGTTATAAAAATAGGCCACAAATGAGAACTTTAGCCCAGTGACTAGTAGTATTTCAAATCTGTACCCAAAGTACACCGGAAAGTATCACTCTATGTTATTTTTCTTAGAGGACTCCGGTTTCTATATATTTTTATCAACTCTGAATTCTTCTTAGAAGTCTTTCACATTAATGGTTAGATCCAAGATTTATAAACAAAATGTGACTTATAGCTATGTCCTATGAAAAAGAGCACCCCATTGTTGTCTTTTTCATTACAGGTTTCTCTTGCACACTTTTTTTTTTAATTTTTTTTAATTTTTATTTATTTATGATAGTCACAGAGAGAGAGAGAGAGAGAGAGAGAGAGAGGCAGAGACATAGGCAGAGGGAGAAGCAGGCTCCATGCACCGGGAGCCTGATGTGGGATTCGATCCCGGGTCTCCAGGATCGCGCCCTGGGCCAAAGGCAGGCGCCAAACCGCTGTGCCACCCAGGGATCCCTCTCTTGCACACTTTTTGATTGAAAATTGCCTCAAGATATTTGGAGAAGACATCACTTCTCTCTTGGGAGAGAATTCAATGAGTTGTGATAACAATGAGAAGGCTGCAGGTACTGTGAATAATTTAAGTGGCTTTAGCCAGATGGAGACAGCAAGGTTGCTGGGGGTCTGGCAGATACTTAGCCCTGTTCTGGAGCCCAGAGCATCCCCAGGGCAATGATTCCCAGCTGCTCCTTCTTCCGAAGGCTGGCTCACAGGTCAAGGGAGGTTTCACACTGTTGGAGACCAAAGGAAGCATAGAAACTTCAAGCAGTTTCTAACAGTATTAGGAGATAGCATGTATGATACAGTGTTTGGGAATTTTTTCTAACAAAATTTTAAATGGATGCCACTTATACATAATATTATATAGGTAGTTAAGCATATAATATGTAATTAATTATATTTGTAATATATAAATGTGCTCTGGTTGAAACCAGAGCATGAAGCTTTTAATTCTCCTCCCTCTTCTTTTTATTCAGTGGCTCTAGAGCCAACACTGGATTCACGTGCTCTGTAAAATGAGTTGAAAAGAACCAGCATCACTGAGAGAAAAGGACTTGACTTGATGTCAAACAACCTCCCCCAGAGTACAAACTCCAGTGCCCCCATTTATCAGCTATATGACCTTTGGCCAATTATTCTAGCTCAGTATCACTTTATTCATGCCTAAAATGTGGATAAAAATAATGTCTAAATCTTAGAAATGTTGTCAAGATTCAATAAGATAAAGGATGTAAAACGCATTTCTAAAAAAGCAATTAATAGAACTAGGAGAAGTTCCCCTGAGACTAGTGCGAGTACTATTGGAGCCTAGCTAATTGTAGCTAACTGGCAACATGCCATTTTGTAAAACAGAGTTTAGATTCAGAACCTAGAGGCAAATATCATCAATCCCTCCATAGTTTTGACATGTCTTCGTTTTTTCTTTAGTGTAATCCATGTCATCAGGAATTAAGAGGAGTCTAGTGTCATGTCTGAGAGTACTCTGATATAAGATAAATGTTTGTTTTTTTATTTCATCAGTGACAGAAAAACCACCTGTGAATCCAAGCACTGAGAGTGACAGTAATTTCCCAAAAGGCACAACTGCAGAATGATACCAAGTCCCCATCTGGCATGGGTCCATCCACCTACATGTCTACAGTTTACTAAGTTACTAAAGACTGGAATCTCCATATGACACTTGATACTTCTTTTTATTTTTCCAATGAATGAAAAATGAACCCCTTCCAAGACCCAGCTATTTCCATTTAAAGTTTTTTCCCTGCTCCCATATATTCATATTGAGGATATCTTCCCACAAAATATCTCCTCTATCTTCAATGCCTACCATATCTATCTTATTACATACTTTTTTGTCTGCTTGAGATCCCTTCTCTCCCTCTCCTTCACTGCTCTCTCTCACTCATGCGCACTCTCTTAATTAAATAAAAATCTTTAAAGAGATCATTTCATTCATTTTCCCCTCTGATTTTGGTACCAAGAAGTAGGTCCTACTGTGACAAATACCTAAAAATGCCAAAGCAGCTTTAGAACTGGGTAAGGGGGAAGGCTGTAGAAGTTTGGAGGGCCATGCTGGGAAAAGCCCACATTGCTATGAAGGAACTATTGGTAGAAATAATAGATTTTGAAGGCGATTCTGGTAAGAGTTCAGAAATAAAAGCAAGAGCTTCAGAGATAGACTCTATCTTCTTAGAGAATACATAACTAATCAGAAACAGATTGTTCGAAATATGGATGTTGAAGATCTTTCTGTGAGATCTCAGAATGGAAATAAGGAACATGTTATTGGAAACCATAAAAAAGGAGAACCTTGTCATGAAATGGCAGAAACTTGGCTTAACGAGTGTTCTAATATTTTGTGGAAGTTTGAACTTGGAAACAATAAAATCGGATATTTATCTGAGTAGATTGCTCAGGAAAGTTTTAAAGGAGCTTGTTTCCTCCTGACTCCTTATACTAAAATGCAAGAAGAGAGAAATGAGTTGAAGGAAGGTATAAAGCAAAAAGAAGTCAGGACTCAAAGATGTGGAAAATTCTCAAGTTTCCTAATTTCTCAGTTTGTCATTTCTGCTCTAGCACTTGTGCTCATGCTCTTGCTACCCCTAGACAGTTCCCTTCTTGTCCTCTTCCCATCCATGTCCGACCTATAGAGTCAGCTTCCCAACAAAGTCTGTCTTGATTTGTTTAGTCATGTTGGCATTTTCTCTTGTGAATTTCTGTAGCCTTATAATCATTTTCCTGTGATTTTTGTGACATGTAGTCTTTAATGCCCATTTCTTTTTTTAATTTTACATCTTCTGAAATTGAAATTTCAATTTTACTCTTTTTTCTATGTATATACATATATCTTTTCAGCAATTCTAGGTCCAGCCTCAATGCTTTTTATGGATAACACATATGTAATCCACAGGTTCTAGAATATGAGGAAATAGAAAATGTGAGTTCTGAATGATTCTCAGATGGTTCTCCATGGCACCTACAAGAGTAGGGCTAGAGCAGTGGGAAATTTAAGCAAACCAGTGGAGCCTTGCTCTGGTCACTCCACAGCCTTGAACAAGCAGCTCAACTCTTTTTTTTTTTTTTAATACTTTTTGCTTTATTATTTTATTTATAGATCTGAGCAAAAAGTTTTGTGAACCCAAAAATATTGGTATAAATGTGTAGTATGTTTTAGCTTTGTCTCTCTTAGGAGAACACAGGCTTCTGCACCCAAAGAGACTGGCACAGTTATGTCTAGATAATTGGGTCAGCTTATTCTTGATTGGATTGTGTGCAAACATGCAGACTACATCCATAGTCTTCACTCCTCTTAATCTTTCAAACAACTCTGTGCCAATCTCCTAAATGTTAGTTCCCATCTAATATTTTCCTTAAAAAAAAAAAGGTGCCTCAGAATGAACACGAATTTTATAGCATTAATAGTTCTTTATAGACCGCAAATTTTAGATTTCTTTCCAAAGCACATGAATGGATTTTAAGAAAATCTGTAAATGGCTATAATTTAAGAGGAAAGTATTATCCTTAAGAGAAGATTAGAATTTGGAGGGAAAAACAACCACAACTTTTATCTAGAAACTTGTTATCTTCTCCCTCTGCCCCTTCTCCTGCATGCTCTCAATCAATCAATCAATCAATCAATAAAATCTTTATTTCAAAAGGGGAAATGGGCTCACAAAATTGTGGAGTCTGGCAAGTCTAAAATCTATAGGGCAAGCTTGCAGGCTAGAAATTCAGGTAATAATTGATGTTATAGTCTTGAGCCCAAATTGCACAGGCAAATGAGAAATTCAGGCAAGGTTACTATGGCACAGTCTTGAGGCTGAATTCATTCTTCTATAGGAAACTTGTCTTTGCTCTTAAGGCCTTCAACTGTTTGGATGATGCCCACCCACACTACGGAATGTAATCTGCTTTACTCAAAGCCTACTCATTTAAATGTTATTCACGTCTAAAAAATATATTCACAGTAACGTCTACACTAGTTCTTGACCAAACTATTGGGCACCATAGCATAACCACGATAACATATAAAATTAACCATCACGGTGTGTCATTATCTATTAGGCTATGTTTTCTACCTCTTTTCCTCACTCAGCTCCACTTCGTTTCACCTTACTCCACCAAATAAAACGCAGTATGATTTCAGCCTTGTAAGGGTCTCCAATCTGCTACAGACCTAAAATCTCTGAACTAATCAGGAGTTCAAAGAGCTCTCTAGATGACACAGCCACAAAGACCAAATTCCCAACAGCTTTGTGTATCAGAGGTTTTCCTGCATGGTAGGTTTGGTGGAATAGACAATGAGTGAAAGAAGCAAATGGATATGAGGCAGGCTGATCTCAAAATGTTAATACACATTTGCCACTGAATTCACATCATGGATGGTGTATCATTTGTGTCATTATTGCTCGAAGTAAATTTTCATGAAGTCTATGTCAAGACTGATGGAGTGTGGCTAGGTAAGGGTGGATCTGAGCTGCTCTTTCATTCTGTATTTGGAATCTCAGTAGTCATCTCCTGGGTTTTTTTAGAGCAGAACTGATACAGCATTCAGGGGCATTTCAAACTCTTGAAATGACATTTGAAAGCATTCAAATGAATGCAAGTAGCTGCATAAAGTAAGCACTAAAACGTGAGATTAACTATTGCTCTGCTTTATGAGCCCTTTCATGTTTTTCTTCTAGCACCGTGGTAATAATAAAACTTAATTGTAGCAGCCTTGGCAGTTTAAAAACAGCACATATGTATTTCCACATTTGATTCTTCCTCCAAATAGCACCATGGACAAATATTGTTCTACAGATATGAAACTGGGGATTCAGAATTCAGATTTCACTTGCTGAAAACAAATAGTAAATATTGGGTCAGAAGTAGATCACAGCTTTATCCACTACATCATCTAGTCTGTTAAACATTCTCAATTGCTGTTCAGGGAAATAAAAATCATTATGTTTCTAAAGTAAATTATGAACCAACAGCCCCGAACGACTTGTGTTTGAGGTAAGAGTTCTTACACAAGAAAAAAAAAAAAGCAACTATTTGTGGCATTACCATGAAAGTCTCTTACTGTGAACTGTCAGAGAAAAAAATTAAATTTACATGACTCTCATTGATTTAAAATGTAACATAAAAAAACTAGAAGAAAAAAGAAATGGTGTTTTGCGTTATGATAATAAAGGAAGTAATTTTCTTTTGTGTCTGGTAATTGCATTGGAAAACGTTTAAAAAATAAGTACAACTCAAACTTAACTAGATCTTTGAAGAAGTAGAGGAAGGAGGAGATTCATTCTGAGGATCAGCTTGATCTTTGCTTCTTTCACAGAGATCAAAAGACTTATTGTTATTTGAGAGGGGAAAAGCAGAATTCCATTAGGACTGAGATGAAGGATGGTGGGAGCAGAGTAGCTGCTTTCCAGTACTTCCTAATTGGGTATCCTGTCTCCAACAAGATACTCTTAATTGATTCTTCAAAATCTTAATTTCAGTAATTAAGCCATTTAGACATTGGAAGGATGTTAAACAGAGTCCAGTAAGAGCAACAGGATTCAAAGTCACTTCAAATGACTAGAGTGGCAAAGAGATGAAGGGATTGGAAAACAGGAAACTTTTTTCCTGGCCCTCTAAAGTTAATCTGCAGTGCCTCAAATGAGTTCATTTATCATTCTTGGGCCAGATAATAGGTCTCAGAAATCTCAGAACTGGTTCTCTCTATATAAATCCATCCTTTGTTTTAGATACAAAACTTAATTATTCCCATTCTGTCCTCAGCACGCTGACTTCTGAGCCCAGCCCAACTCACAATCTGCGGACTGAAAGTGTAGTTAGGGGCCTGAATTATGTGACAAAATGTTCTTAGTTTTACTAAAATCAAACTCATCACACATAATACAGTAAGTTCTGAAGTTGGTTTTGTTGTTGTTGTTGTTGTTGTTTTTAAAGCACAACCACAACAAAAGTAAGTGATAAAGCCCCAACTGTATTTCCTTTCCATGACAATGAACAATGAAATGTTCTCTGTTTCTGAGAGGATCATTTGTTCTATAGAAAGTAATTTAATAAAAAAAAAAAAGATCATTTAAAAAGGCACATCTTAGAGCAGTACAGACATTTAAAATTTGGGCCACGTATTTATGTTTTAAACTGCAGTTATTACTCATTCTCTATCTTTTGCCATTTGCTTATCTCATTTGACAAGCATATTCTCAATAGCCTTTATCTCTTTCTCCATATATGGAATACCAATCACATACAGTTGAAAATCCGGAAAATTAGCATTCTATAAACAACAGTCACTTTCTTTCATGGTGCTTCATTTTATTTACTATAGAGCTTTTATCGATATTGCCTGGAATGACTTGCTCTTTTGTTGAGTTTATGGTTGATTTTTATCTCAGCAGACCGTAAGTTCCATGAAAGCAGAGCCATTTTCTGTCACGTGTTCTAGAGCCTGAGCCCCAAAGAGGTGTGCTTGGCACATAGTTTTGTTTTGTTTTTGTTTTGTTGTTTTAGAGAGAGAAAGCTTATGCATGGGTGGGGGAGGGGATGGGCAGAGAGAGGGAGAGAGAAAAATCCACGCTCAGCATGGAGCCAATATGGGGCTCCATCTCATGACCCTGAGATCATGACCTGAGCCAAAATCAAGAGTAGGACACTTAACCAATTGACACTTAGCCCACCTGGGTGCCCCAAGTTATTCATGTATTTTAATAAATTCCAGGCACAGGACTAGACACATTGTGGACATTACCTCATTTAATTCTCAAAGTGATCTTGAAATGTAAATATATTATCCCTTTTTCACAATGAGGAATCAAGGCTTAAAGGAATTAAGTAACTTGTGAAAAATCAAACAATAAGGAATTTAGGTCTTCTGTGTGTTCTGTTTGGGGACCATGTTATAAGAAATGTTCCCAAAGTAGGCCATGGCTATAAACAAGATGATTGTGGGTACTAAACAAAGTGGCATTAAGTAACAACAGCATCAGACCATAAAAAAATTATTCCCTTTAAAACTTCTTTGTAATTAACTTTATTACATCAATGATAAAGTCTCAAATTGGTGTCAGTTTGTATTTATTGCTCCTGCAGTAATTACTACTCTCCTCTCTCTCTGTCTCCTTATTTCACTTAAGGGCAGGTAAGAATATAAACCCAGATTTTGTTTGCAGTGTATAAATTTTCTACAACTTAAGGCAATTAGTTCTGGTTTCTGATTTGCAATAGTTACATAGTTCCATCATAAATAAAATTTTAGATAAAAGCCTTAAATTTACTTAAGGAAAAGATTCATTAGATAAGAGTACAGGTGGGCAGCCCGGGTGGCGCAGTGGTTTAGCGCCGGCTTCGGCCCAGCTCGTGGTCCTGCAGACCCAGGATCAAGTCCCACATCGGGGTCCCTGATGGAGCCTGCTTGTCTCTCTGCCTGTGTCTCTGCCTCTCTCTCTCTCTCTGTATTTCTCATGAATAAATAAATGAAATTTAAAAAAGATAAGAGTACAGATGATACATTTGGCAAAAAATATGGAGGTGGCACACAAAATCTGGTTTAGAAAACTCTGCTCTAAAGCAAATTTACAAAGCCCTAAAATAGAAACAATCAATATAAGGGATTGCTATGATAGGGAAACTCAGACACCTAAAATAATTATCTCCAAAGAGCTTTAAAAGTGGTGTGCTTGAGGTACAAAAAACTAACTCTACATAACTAGGGAAAATACCACTGTGATACAAATGCTGGGCATATGATTAAGTTATAGTTCCTGACTAATGCTGCCAAAAATACAGTGGGGGCATATATAAGTAATCAGAATACAAGTTAGGAAACAAAAAATGCCCAAAAGAAGAAATACATGTGATGTGAATCACACCTTGTTATCATTAAATTTGTTAATTGTAATTAATAATGACATATCAATTATATATTTGCTTAAAGTTATATATAAATATTATAAATTAACTTACTTAATTTCAGTTAATCTTGTCATACATGCTCAGAATAATGAATATCCTTTCTAAGTCTATTAGGTAAAAAGAGAAATAAAAACAGCTTTAATCTCGGGATCCCTGGGTGGCGCAGCGGTTTGGCGCCTGCCTTTGGCCCAGGGCATGATCCTGGAGACTCAGGATCAAATCCCACGTCGGGCTCCCTGCGTGGAGCCTGCTTCTCCCTCTGCCTGTGTCTCTGCCTCTCTCTCCCTCTCTCTGTGTGACTATCATAAATAAATAAAAATTTATAAAAAAAAACAGCTTTAATCTCATTTTACATAGTACACAAATGTGAAATATTCCCACTTGCAAAAGTGCTGGGCACTCTTATAATTGCAAGAAAAGCCTCGATGGGTTTGGCAAACATGACCTGCTAAATTGCCAACCATCTAAAAGTAATCAAATTCATAACCCTGGTAAAGCTTCCCAATCTTTAATATGGCACCAAGTCAGTGCTTCACTAAGGTATGGTGCTGCCTGAGAAACTGTCCTCACTTATTCTACTTCTGGGTAAACCTTTAACAATGAAGGGACTGGATTTGCTCTTATATTCTTTATGCTGACATCTGTTTATAGGGAGTAGCAGAGTAAATTCACGTGGTCCAAAAGCCTGGGCTTCCTGTGAGGCCACCTGTCCATCGCTTGCTACTTTCTGCAAACAGCTTCAAAGGTATAAGCTAACATAGGACATCTGCTGCTGTCCTACTCCAGAGAGGCCATCTGATGACATGGAGAGCATGGACCTGAGAGCATAGGCTCTACGTTCAAATTCTAACTCTTCCATTTATTTGAGCAAGTTGCTTAATTTCTCTTGGCCTGAATTATTTCAACTGCAAATTGGGTGAAAGAATCTTATTAGGAGATTTTGAACATTAAGTGAAATAAAGCAAGAGAATATTCGGTGAGGTTATCCAGCACATAATAAAACCTCAATTATCATTAGCTATGATTAGACTGCATTATGAAGTACAGTGTTTTCTCCTCAGGGCTTTCCAGAGCCCTTGGGAAACATGAGCCTTTTAATCTTCCCCTCTCGTGCCCCTTACCTAGTGGAGTGCTTCAGGCATGTGACTCTGGGCTATTTCCTCAGCCCCTCAAGTTCTCTCTCTCTCTCTCTCTCTCTCTCTCCTTCTCCCTCTCTTTCTCTGCTGTATCTCCCTTGCCAGGAGAGTCAATCTTGAAGTACTACCTCCCCCAGTGGCTCAAATACTTTTCCTTCTGCTCTACAAACAAAGAGAAAGGTGGCATTAAAATTCAAACAGGGGGGATCCCTGGGTGGCTCAGTGGTTTGGCGCCTGCCTTTGGCCCAGGGTGAGATCCTGGAGTCCCGGGATCAAGTCCCACATCAGGCTCCAGGCATGGAGCCTGCTTCTCCCTCTGCCTGAGTCTCTGTCTCTCTCTAATAAATAAACAATAAATTAATAAATAAATAAATCTTTAAAGTTCAAACAGGGATTTTGTGATTTTTCCAGAGAGGCGACTTTCACATATCCTCTGTAGAATCAGTCTAGAATGTTCATCTCATTTGCCACTCTCTTCATTAGCTGGCTAAGAGTTAACATTTAATACAATGCTTGCCCTAATCTTTTTATAGCCACTGACTGCGCCTCCCTGGAAACTTCCACATTTTGTTTCTGATAAACAGCATGTTAGACATTTGCCCAAACAAAACAAAGAAAGTGTTTGAACTCAGCCTGTGCTATTTTTGCATACTTTTACTTTATAGACAAGTGCTACAATAAAGACAACGTGTAAGTTTAGGGAGATAGAGCATGTAAGACCCCCAGACTTATTGGCCTGCGTACAGAACAAAATGTTTAATCCTTCAGAATATCTATCTGGAGAAACAATCATTCCTGAAATGTTATAGCTTCAGTTGTGTGTGCTGAGTGTGAAACAGGCCCCCAGTGGCTGTAGCCATTTGGCTTTTGGAGAATCAACTGGACCTGAGAAACCACAGAACAAGATCTTCTCTTTAACTTGGTTTTTAGTGGTAAAAACCTGAGGCGGGATTGTTCAAATATCCTTAGATTCTCAACATACCAGAGTCCCCTTATTGTAAATTCCCTCTTGGGGCTTAAGCAAGCATAAGTGGGTGTTTGTTACATATATACAAAAGAATCCAACTTTAAAACTGAAATTTTAAAACCTTTAAGGATATTAAACTGGTCATCAATATATTAGGCTTCTGTATGTCTTAGTACATTTTTTTCACTATAAAAAACTCATCTACTTGTTTCAAGAGCCAACAGGTAGGGTCAACTACCTCTAAAAAAATATCAGTAAAGAAAAACACTCTTATTCAGTGAATTTCTCAATGTAATGGGGCATATAAAACATGCACATACATAGCATTTCAGATTTCATTTTACCTTCACCAAAATTATGTTCTCATTAAAATGACCTAAATCTTTTGAATTAAAAGAACAGGAGTTTCTTATAATATTCAATATTCAATAATCTTGTGATATTACTAATATTATATATATAGGATTTTAGGCAGTGACATGATATACTTTTGCAAATGTGTATCATTTATTTGAGGCAGATTTTCAGGAATTTGTACTGGGAAGTCATAATAGCTGTTTTACTTCTTTTTGTAATGTATATCTTGAGAAATTTACTCCCCCTATACTTCCTGAAGTTCTTCTTTGACTATTACAATTATCCTTCCAACATACCACACACTTTCCTGTCACTGCATCTTTTTTTGATGCTATCTCTCCCCTCAAGTAAGTTTGCAAGGAAAACTTTGATTTATCTTGCAGAACCTGATTTAAATATCACCATCTCTGGCAAGTATTCCCTATGTACTTTCTATCTCTACCTCTTTGAGTAGAAGCAATTTTTTACTTTCCATTTATCTTTCATCATATCACTTTGTAAAACCATCTAGTATTTTTATGATCTGCTCTATTAGTAATTTCAGGTCTGTCATCCAAAGTTATCTATAAGTCCCTTTATGGCAAAAAACAGGTCTTCTTCATAATTGCGTCTTTCTAGCACACTAGACAATTTCTCATTGATAACCGACGTTTAGTACATGTTTGTTGTTGCAAAGAAATTTCAGCTCAGAAAAATGTGAAGAAAATTTCAGGTGATCCTAGAGTAATGGTTCTGAGAATTATTAAAAGGTTCTTAAATACAGTATTAGGGCTTTTTGTGGTTTAGATGTATTTTTTCCATTTATGATTCTATTAAAGTTTTAAAAGTGGTTCAAAGTAGTTTTATCAATTTCTATTCCAAGCAACAGTGTATGAGAGTTCCAGTTGTTCCATATCTTACGAACACTTAGGGTTTTCACATTATATTTATATATTTATATACACACACACACATATTGCTGGGCTTGGCTTGACATCTTATTCAGTATTTTTGTTTCTAGTGTTTATAAGTGAAGTTAGACTATATTAATCTTTTCTTAATTTGATCATTTATTTCCTCCATTCCACTTTGTTTTTTATGTTTTTGTTTTTGTTTTTTGGGGTTTTTTGTTTTTTTTCTCCATTCCACTTTGTGTATATTCTTCCTTTTTTCTAGTTTCTTATATTGAAAACTTAGATTCACACAGATTCAATCTCTGTATTTGTGTATTTATGTGCATATATACATATGTATGTGTGTATACATATATTTATGTATTAGATACATCGTAATATATTTATATTGTATATCAATCATATATCCTATATATTATTAATCTTTACTTCTTAATATGTATATTAATATGTAATATAATTAATATATCAATATTGGCTCTATTAATGTCAGGCAAAATAGATCTTAAGATAGAATTATTTTCTTTTTTTTTTTTTTTTTTAATTTTTTTAACTTTTATTTATTTATGATAGTCACAGAGAGAGAGAGAGAGGCAGAGACACAGGCAGAGGGAGAAGCAGGCTCCATGCACTGGGAGCCCGACGTGGGATTCGATCCCGGGTCTCCAGGATCGTGCCCCGGGCCAAAGGCAGGCGCCAAACCGCTGCGCCACCCAGGGATCCCTAGAATTATTTTCTGAAGATGTTTAAGTTCTAATAATATATATTTAATATATGTACTATATATGTAATATATAATACATATATAAGCTAATATATGAGATAATATATACTAATAGCATAAGAATATCTTATATCTATATCCTGTTACTTATATAACATGCATTTAATATATGTACATTAATTATATATTATATAAGTCTATAATATATAAGTTTAAGATCTAAAGATATCTATCTAATATATATACAAATAAATATTAGAATTATATATGAAAGATATTTGATTATATATTCGACTATAATTTTTCATTTATATGCAATTTAATATATAATCATGTTACTATATGATATATAATTGATATATATTATGCGTCTATTCACTATATATTAATATATTATATAATTTATACTTTCTGCATAATCTGCCCAGATAGGTGAGATTCTTTCTCACCACATTAACTTTCTGTGCTTATGCTACTTGTTTTGTCTTGATTACTTAAAAAAATAAAACTCAGAAGTTCTTACTTCTGAGACAGCTAAGATTGCTTATAGTTACCCTAACTTCTTATGTTTATTTATAAATACTGTGTTGTCATTTCAATCAGCAAGAAACCAAGCTACAACCATTCATTGTTCGCAGGTATTTATGTTAAAAGTCAAGCGACCAATCTCTTTTGCTAATGCTTTTGAATTTTCTTCTCAAAGCCAGCCACAAAATTTAGAAAAATCAAGGGTAAATGAATGAACAAATCCAAGATATCTCTTTAAACTATTTTGTTTTCTTTTTTTTTCTTACCTTACAAACGGTAACAGTAGGAAATACTACTAGAAATAATCTTTTTCGTGTGTGTATTCTATTTCATTATTAGCTCAGTACTATCACAAAAGCTATGAGAGAAGAATTATGAAATTAGACAAGTTTCAACTTTATTGGTTGTTACATTCTGGTAAAAGTGTTATTAATCTAAAAATATTTATGAGATTATATACTTTTTTAAAAAAATATTTATTTATTTATTTATGATAGAGAGAGAGAGAGAGGGGCAGAAGAGACACAGGAGGAGGGAGAAGCAGGCTCCATGCCAGGAGCCTGACATGGGACTCGATCCCGGGACTCCAGGATCGCACCCTGGGCCAAAGGCAGGTGCCAAACCACTGAGCCACCCAGGGATCCCTGAGATTATATACTTTATAGAAAAGTACTCATATTTCACGCACAACATGTTACTACCCTAAAGGAAAACAGATATAATCCTTATATAACATTTGTATATCATATCCAAAAATAGGGTTTTACTTTCCTCCATTCTGATGTTGTTGGTTACTGATTTAATTAACCATTGTAGTTCATCCTTATCCTCAACAGGTAATATTGATTTCCTTTCCTGCTTGCCCAAAAGCTCTGACATGAGGCAGAGGCCAAACACTGTTTTTTTATAAGGTAGGGGAGTTTCACAGCCTCATGAAAAGGACTGTACTAGGAACTCTAATAATGCCTCAAGAAATGGACTCAAAATATAGCACAGAAGCAGCAGCTTTTTTTTTTTTTTAAGATTTTACTTATTTATTCATCAGAGACACACATAGAGAGGCAGAGACATAGGCAGATGGAGAAGCAATCTCCCTGTGGGGAACCCCATGTGGGGCCCAGTCCGGGACTCTGGGATCACTCCCTGAGTCAAATGCACATGCTCGACCACTGAACCACCCAGGCATCCCATGGAGCAGCAGTTTGAAACACACCTAGATTGATTTCCTCATATCACAACTTGTGCTGGGGGTGTAGGGATCTTCAGGAGACTTCTCCAAGAACAAAAGAGCTGATGGATGCAACTGCACTCCCCTACCCCTCAGCCTGTATATCTGGACAACTGCAGGATTCAGCATGAATACTGTCCATTTAGCTTTCTAACACTTCATGCCTTACCCCAGTATTCTCCTGAGGACCTGTCCACTTCAACACACCCTCAGCAGGAGTCAATCCAAAGCTGTGTCACAAGACTGGCAGTGTGCAAGCAGCCCTAACAGGGACCAGCACCACTTCACAATGACTCCTGCCCTGCGGAGAGGGAAAGAAACCACACATACAGTTTGACTGCAGCCCCAGCAGTGGGCTGGGACCAGACATCTGTTCTATAGGCTCCAACCACCAACAAATTTCGCAGGGCACAACATAGGGAGCCTGCCCTGCAGTTCAGTGAGACTGAAGCTCTGGAAAACTGCTGGTCTGAGTAAACTCAAGCCCAAGGTGGGCCCCAGACTGACCTATTAACAACACAGAGACCAAGCCCTAGCCACAACAGGCAAAGAGAACCATTGCAGACTACTGGACTAAAGACAAACACGAGTGAGCCACAATAGTAGGGCACAGACAACCCACATAGGAGACACTTGGGAAGCATCAAGTTCTGGGGAACAGGGGACATTGCATTGCAAGGCACAACAGGACCTCTTTTTCAAAAGGTCACTATCGTTAAGAGCAGGATATGTAGCTGACATTCCAAACACACAGAATCAGACACAGAGAATTAGACAAAATAAGGAGATAGAGGAATATGTCCCAAATAAAAGAGCAGTACAGTATCAAAACGAGAGCTAAATGAAATGCAGGTAATACGCCTGATAGAGAATTTAAAGTGATAGTCATAGAGATACTCACTAAATTTGAGAAAAGAGTGGAAAACCTCAATGGGACACTCAACAAAGAGATAGAGAACATAAAATGAACCAGTCAGAGATGAAGAACTCAATAACTGAAATTAAAAACACACTGGATAGAAGAGAGGAAGCAGAACTCAAGGAAGCAGAAGAATGAGGTCAGTGACCTGGAAGGCAGAGTAACAGAAAGCAATCAAGCTGAATAAGTGGGAGAAAAAATAATAATAAATGAAAATAGATTTAGGGAACTCAACAACACCATCAAGCATAATAACATTGTTATTAACCCAATTTTTTATTGTCCATTTGGTCAGGGACTAATTCCCACCTTAAAATCACCCTCTGTTAGCTATTTTTTTTTCTAATGTATATTGATTTCTTATTTAATCAGACTTACACATTTTATTTCCACTGAATATGGAATTCTAATTCCTTATTATTTAACCTTAACTCAAATCTTACCTTCTCTTTTAATAAATTAGGACATACTAGTCTTGTAAAATATTATTTCTAATTATCAGTTAGTACATTCCTCTCTCTTGTTTCATCTGACAGGTGAGACATACAATCACTCAATCTTCATGCAAAGATATATGATGATGTAATACAGATTTTACAGAATACTGTGTTTGTTATTTCTATTACATAATTCATTTTAGTGTTTCCATCCATCAAAATATAGCATTCATCTGAAATTTCTCTAATTTTTTTGCCTCTTATGTACAGACATATATAAATGAAGTAACTGTCTTACATGTTGTAAGACATTTATTTGTATGTGGGGATTTATAGAGTGATTTGTCTCAAAGAGCAATTGAAATAATTTTTAAAAATGGAAAACATAAAAATTTTAATGTGAAGACTACAGGGAAGGCTTTAATTAAGGAGAAGGCTGACATATTTTCCTGATAATGACAACACAGACATTGTAAAATTTCTTTGCGAAGACAATGAGAAAAAAGTTAGGGAGGGTGCTTTTATAAAGTCATTGTTATTATTACTCAAGTCAATGAGCTGTTAAGTACAAGCTTAATTATGACGTATGTTCATCATCTTGATACTTAATAATGCACCAGATGCACTTTTCCTGCTTTGTCAATTGCCTGATCTATCAGTCGACTGAGCCTTCCCTGCCAAATGTGACTGTCTTCCATCTCCAGAAGAGAGAGTTGGTTTACCCACATCTAGACTTCATCGTTTTCTTCCCAAAGTATTTTGTTCCCTGAGACAGGTTCCATCGGAAATTAGGTCTGAAATTTGTTGTTTACTCACCACATCTTAGGTCAGAAAAAACAAAGGAAACAATATCTCATCTTGATAAATGATTGAATTATGTCAGATGACATACTAATTTTAAAAGTTAAACAATTATTTTTGACCTGGTGTCTTTCCAGAAGATTCACTAGCTCCAGGAGCTAATGATTGTGTCCTACATAGATACAGCAAAGGAGCACAACTAATTGAAATGCTGTTCTGCAACTAACAATTCCTTGAAAGTCTTCCATTTAATTCTCAGAAAAGATGAGCTCAAATTGAATAAAAAATTGTATTTTTTTAAAGTTAGAAAGAGATTATAAAAAGGAGTAATGTAGAATCTTCTAAATGGAAAGACATGAATTATCCTTCAACTACTTCATGTACTCATTATTTTTATCTTTGTTTTTTGTTTGTTTGTTTTTATTTTTTTATTATCAATCATGATTTTTTTTCGTTTTTTATAATAAATTTATTTTTTATTGGTGTTCAACTTGCCAACTTCAGAATAACACCCAGTGCTCATCCCGTCAAGTGCCCCCCTCAGTGCCCATCAACCATTCACCCCAACCCCGCACCCTCCTCCGCTTCACCACCCCTAGTTCGTTTCCAAGAGTTACGAGTCTTTATGTTCTGTCCTCCTTTCTGATATTTCCCACACATATCTTCTCCCTTCCTTTATATTCCCTTTCACTATTATTTATATTCCCCAAATGAATGAGACCATATAATGTTTGTCCTTCTCCAATTGATTACTTCGCTCAGCATAATACCCTCCAGTTCCATCCACGTTGAAGCAAATAGTGGGTATTTGTCATTTCTAATGGCTGAGGAATATTCCATTGTATACATAAGCCACATCTTCTTTATCCACTCACCTTTCGATGGACACCGAGGCTCCTTCCACAGTTTGGCTATTGTGGCCATTGCTGCTAGAAACATCGGGGTGCAGGTGTCCCGGCACATCATTGCATCTGTATCTTTGGGGTAAATCCCCAACAGTGCAATAGCTGGGTCGTAGGGCAGGTCTATTTTTAACTCTTTGAGGAACCTCCACACAGTTTTCCAGAGTGGCTGCACCAGTTCACATTCCCACCAACAGTGGAAGAGGGTTCCCTTTTCTCCACATCCTCTCCAACATTTGTGGTTTCCTGCCTTGTTAATGTTCCCCATTCTCACTGGTGTGAGGGGGTATCTCATTGTGGTTTTGATTTGTATTTTCCTGATGGCAAGTGATGCAGAGCACTTTCTCATGTGCATGTTGGCCATGTCTATGTCTTCCTCTGTGATATTTCATTCATGTCTTTTGCCCATTTCATGATTGGATTGTCTGTTTCTTTGGTGTTGAGTTTAATAAGTTCTTTATAGATCTTAGACACTAGCCCTTTATCTGATACGTCATTTGCAAATATCTTCTCCCATTCTGTAGGTTGTCTTTTAGTTTTGTTGACTGTATCCTTTGCTATGCAAAAGCTTCTTATCTTGATGAAGCCCCAATAGTTCATTTTTGCTTTTGTTTCTTTTGCCTTCGTGGATGTATCTTGCAAGAAGTTACTGTGGCCAAGTTCAAAAAGGGTGTTGCCTGTGTTCTCCTCTAGGATTTGGATGGAATCTTGTCTCACATTTAGATCTTTCATCCATTTTGAGTTTATCTTTGTGTATGGTGAAAGAGAGTGGTCTAGTTTCATTCTTCTGCATGTGGATGTCCAACTATCCAAGCACCATTTATTGAAGAGTTTGTCTTTCTTCCAATGGATAGTCTTTCCTCCTTTATCGAATATTAGTTGTCCATAAAGTTCAGGGTCCACTTCTGGATTCTCTATTCTGTTCCATTGATCTATGTGTCTGTTTTTGTGCCAGGACCACACTGTCTTGATGACCACAGCTTTGTAGTACAACCTGAAATCTGGCATTGTGATGCCCCCAGATATGGTTTTCTTTTTTAAAATTCCCCTGGCTATTCGGGGTCTTTTCTGATTCCACACAAATCTTAAAATAATTTGTTCTAACTCTCTGAAGAAAGTCCATGGCATTTTGATAGGGATTTCATTAAACGTGTAAATTGCCCTGGGTAACATTGACATTTTCACAATCTTAATTCTGCCAATCCATGAGCATGGAATATTTTTCCCTCTCTTTGTGTCTTCCTCAATTTCTTTCAGAAGTGTTCTATAGTTTTTAGGGTATAGATCCTTCATCTCTTTGGTTAGGTTGATTCCTAGGTATCTTATGCTTTTGGGTGCAATTGTAAATGGGATTGACTCCTTAATTTCTCTTTCTTCAGTCTCATTGTTAGTGTATAGAAATGCCATTGATTTCTGGGCACTGATTTTGTATCCTGCCACACTGCCCAATTGCTGTGTGAGTTCTAGCAATCTTGGGGTGGAGGCTTTTGGGTTTTCTTTTTTTTTCTTTTTTTTTTTTTTTTGGCTTTTGGGTTTTCTATGTAGAGTATCATGTCATCGGCGAAGAGGGAGAGTTTAACTTCTTCGCCAATTTGAATGCCTTTAACGTCTTTTTGTTGTCTGACTGCTGAGGCTAGGACTTCCAGTACTATGTTGAATAGCAGTGGTGAGAGTGGACATCCCTGTCTTGTTCCTGATCTTAGCGGAAAGGCTCCCAGTGCTTCCCCATTGAGAATGATTTTTGCTGTGGGCTTTTTGTACATGGCTTTTAAGATGCTGAGGAATGTTCCCTCTATCCCTACGCTCTGAAGAGTTTTGATCAGGAATGGATGCTGTATTTTGTCAAATGCTTTCTCTGCATCTAATGAGAGGATCATATGGTTCTTGGTTTTTCCCTTGCTGATATGATGAATCACATTGATTGTTTTACAACTGTTGAACCAGCCTTGTGTCCCGGGAATAAATCCTACTTGGTCATGGTGAATAATTTTCTTAATGTGCTGTTGGATCCTATTGGCTAGTATCTTGTTGAGAATTTTTGCATCCATGTTCATCAGGCATATTGGTCTGTAATTCTCCTTTTTGGTTGGGTCTTTGGTTTTGGAATTAAGGTGATGCTGGCCTCATAGAACGAATTTGGAAGTACTCCATTTCTTTCTATCTTTCCAAACAGCTTTAGTAGAATAGGTATGGTTTCTTCTTTAAACGTTTGATAGAATTCCCCTGGGAAGCCATCTGGCCCTGGACTCTTGTGTCTTGGGAGGTTTTTGATGACTGCTTCAATTTCCTCCCTGGTTATTGGCCTGTTCAGGTTTTCTATTTCTTCCTGTTCCAGTTTTGGTAGTTTGTGGCTTTCCAGGAATGCGTCCATTTCTTCTAGATTGCCTAATTTATTGGTGTATAGCTGTTCATAATATGTTTTTAAAATCGTTTGTATTTCCTTGGTGTTGGTAGTGATCTCTCCTTTCTCATTCATGATTTTATTAATTTGAGTCTTCTCTCTCTTCTTTTTAATAAGGCTGGCTAATGGTTTATCTATCTTATTAATTCTTTCAAAGAACCAACTCCTGGTTCTGTTGATCTGTTCCAAGTTCTTCTGGTCTCGATTTAGTTGAGTTCTGCTCGAATCTTTATTAACTCTCTTCTTCTCCTGAGTGTAGGATCTATCTGCTGTTTTTTCTCTAGCACCTTTATGTGTAAGGTTAGCTTTTGTATTTGAGTTCTTTCCAGTTTTTGAATGGATGCTTGTATTGCAATGTATTTCCCCCTTAGGACTGCTTTTGCTGCATCCCAAAGATTTTGAACGGTTGTATCTTCATTCTCATTAGTTTCCATGAATCTTTTTAATTCTTCCTTAATTTCCTGGTTGACCCTTTCATCTTTTAGCAGGATGGTCCTTAACCTCCACGTGTTTGAGGTCCTTCCAAACTTCTTGTTGTGATTTAGTTCTAATTTCAAGGCATTATGGTCTGAGAATATGCAGGGGACGATCCCAATCTTTTGGTATTCGTTCAGACCCGATTTGTGACCCAGTATTTGGTCTATTGTGGAGAAAGTTCCGTGTGCACTTGAGAAGAATGTGTATTCAGTTGAGTTTGGATGTAAAGTTCTGTAGATAAGTGTGAAATCCATCTGGTCCAGTGTATCATTTAAAGCTCTCGTTTCTTTGAAGTTTTGTGTTTAGAAGACCTATTGAGTGTAAAAAGCGCTAGATTGAAGTCACCAAGTATAAGTGTATTATTATCTGAGTATGTCTTAACTTTGGTTATTAATTGATTTAAATATTTGCAGCTCCCACATTCGGGGCATATATATTGAGGATTGTTAAGTCCTCTTGTTGGATAGATCCTTTAAGTATGATATAGTGTCCCTCTTCATCTCTCACTACAGTCTTTGGGGTAAATTTTAGTTTATCTGATATAAGGATGGCTACCCCTGCTTTCTTTTGAGGACCATTTGAATGGTAAATGGTTTTCCAACCTTTTATTTTCAGGCTGTAGGTGTCCTTATGTCTAAAATGAGCCCCTTGTAGACAGCAAGTTGATGGGTCCTGCTTTTTTATCCAGTCTGAAACCCTGCGCCTTTTGATGGGGTCATTAAGCCCGTTCACATTCAGAGTTATTATTGAAAGATATGGGGGATCCCTGGGTGGCTCAGCGGTTTTGCGCCTGCCTTTGGCCCAGGGTGCAATCCTGGAGTCCCAGGATCGAGTCCCACATCAGGCTCCCGGCATGGAGCCTGCTTCTCCCTCTGCCTGTGTCTCTGCCTCTCTCTCTCTATGTCTATCATGAATGAATAAATAAATATATCTTTAAGAAAAAAAAGAAAGATATGAGTTTAGTGTCATCATGATATCTATTCAGTCCTTGTTTTTGTGGATTGTTCCACTGGACTTCTTCTTAAGGGGAATTTTAAGAGTCTCCCTTAAAATTTCTTGCAGAGCTGGTTTGGAGGTCACATATTCTTTCAGTTCCTGCCTGTCTTGGAAGCTCTTTATCTCTCCTTCCATTCTGAATGAGAGCCTTGCTGGATAAAGTATTCTTGGTTACATGTTTTTCTCATTTAGGACCCTGAATATATCCTGTGTGCCCTTTCTGGCCTGCCAGGTCTCTGTGGAGAGGTCTGCTTTCACCCTAATACTCCTCCCCATAAAATTCAGGGATTTCTTGTCTCTTGCTGCTTTAAGGATCTTCTCTTTATCTTTGGAATTTGCAAGCTTAACTATTAAATGTCAAGGTGTTGAACGGTTTTTATTGATTTTTTTTGGGGGGGGGGGAAGCTCTCTATTTCCTGGATCTGAATGCCTGTTTCCTTTCCCAGATTAGGAAAGTTTTCAGCTAGGATTTGTTCAAATACATATTCTGGCCCTCTGGCCCTTTCGGCGCCCTCGGGAACCCCAATTAAACGTAGGTTTTTCTTCCTTAGGCTGTCATTTATCTCCTTTAATCTATCTTCATGGTCTTTTGTTTGTCTCTTTTTTCCTCAGTTTCCCTGTTTGCCATCAACTTGTCTTCTAGGTCACTCACTCGTTCTTCCACCTCGTTAATTCTGGTCATTAGGACCTCTAGTTTGGATTGCATCTCATTCAATTGATTTTTAATTTCTGCCTGATTAGATCTAAATTCTGCAGTCATGAAGTCTCTTGAGTCCTTTATGCTTTTTTCTAGAGCCACCAGTAGCTGTATAATAGTGCTTCTGAATTGGCTTTCTGACATTGAATTGTAATCCAGATTTTGTAACTCTGTGGGAGAGAGGACTGTTTCTGATTCTTTCTTTTGAGGTGAGGTTTTCCTTCTAGTCATTTTGCTCAGTGCAGAGTGGCCAAAAACAAGTTGTATTGGGAAAAGGAGAAAAAGAGAGGAGAGAAAAAAAGAGAAAAAGAAAGAAAAAGGAAAAAGGAAGAAAAAAGAAAAAAAGAAAAAGAGAAAGAAAAAGAAAGAAAGGGAAAAAAGGGTGGGGGAAGCAAACAGAAAAAAAAAAAAAAAAACAAACAGGCTAGTATCTTCTGATTCTGTATCCTCTAAGTCCCTTGACTTCCCCTGGAACTTGTCCGTCTAGCTGGTCTTCTGGGGGAGGGGCCTGTTGTGCTGATTTTCAGGTGTTAGCACTTGGGGGAGCTGCTCTGCCCCTGCCTGGTGCAGGGCTCAGTGGGGGCTGTTTACCCCGTGAGGCCCCAGGAGGAACAACCCCAGTGGCGGGGCCAGCTCTGGAGCCCTGGAGTCAGCCCCCGCAGTAGCTCCAGAGCTCTCGGTCTGCAGGGCCTGGAGGCTCCGGGGCGGGGCCGCTGATCTGCTCAGCTGGGGCAGGAGCGTCCTCGCTGTCCTGGGCCCTCCCGGCCTCTGCCTGTCCCGGGGGAGGCCGGATCCTGGGCTGTGTCCCGGCGCCCTGTGCTCCGGAGCCTGCGCTGGTGGATTCGCGCTCCCGGGGCCGCGCAGCCCCCTCACGGTGCCGCCCCCGAGCCCCCCGAGCTGCTCCCGCCCCGCACCCCCTCCGCGGAGCCGCCCCCGAGCCCCCCGAGCTGCTACCGTCCCGCAGCCCCCTCCGCGGAGCCGCCCCCGAGCCCCCCGAGCTGCTCCCCCCCCGCAGCCCCCTCCGCGGAGCCGCCTCCGAGCCCCCCCGAGCTGCTCCGGGTCCCCCGTGCGCGCTGCAGCCCTTAGGGAGCTCGGCGCACTCTCCCGGGGCGCAGGTGCCTGTTAGTGTCCCCGGGAGCCCGAGGGCATCCCCGCCCTCCTGGGCCCTGCTCCACCTCCCCGTGAGCCCCTTTCCCCCGGGAAGGTCGGTGCAGCTCCTGCGTCTCCGGGACGGGGCTCTCCTGTCTTGGGGACACTCGCCCCGGCCTCAGCCCGGCTCCTCGCGGGCCCCTCCCCCTTGGAGGCCTTTTGTTTCTTTATTTCCTTCTCCCCGTCTTCCTACCTGGATAGAAGCGCGAACTCTTCTCACTGTAGCATTCCAGCTGTTCTCTCATTAAATCTCAGGCCGAATTCGTAGATTTTCAGGATGATTTGAAGGTTATCTAGGTAATTTGGTGGGGACAGGTGATTTGGGGACCCTACTCTTCTGCCATCTTGCCCCTCCTCCCTATCTTTGGTTTTCACAGGAAAATTTAGATCACAGTTTACATAAAACAACAGTCTTAAATTTTTTTGTTTTGTTTTGCTTTAGTTAGGTATTCTTTACTCAAAACTCAAGAGTTAGTTGTCAACATTGTACTAACAAATATGGCCACACACACACACACACACACACACACCCCTATAACTTGAAAACTGAGCTTCTGTTAGGCCCCTTAGCCATCTGTCGATAGAAGAAATCAGTAATTTGATAGGTTTTGTCTTATAGACTGACCATCTGCAATCCTGGTAACAGTACTTTAGCTCTGAGATACCAGTAGGAAATCTGTTCAAATGTACTTTATCAGGTCATCCAGTGTTTCATATTTTCAACTATTTTAAAAGGAAATAAAAGGGAAACCTTGGTTATATTGCGAGAAATATCCTTTTCAAGCAGAATGATCCAAGTAAGCACTTCTGAAGATTATATCTGGATGCATACAATTTGACATTGTGCATTTCTACAAAAATATGAGATTAGTTTAAGATATCAATCAACAAATAGGGATTATGAAAAGTTACTTTCAACAAATACATAAGTTGACTTTGATATATTCACAGAATTAATAAGATTTTGGATACAATATTAAATAATTTTAGATCTTCAAAATTAACATAAATTAACATAATTACTTTCAGTAAATTTAATCCCAGATCTGAAATAAGGTTGCCTATGCCAGACTATCAAATATATAGCTAGCACAAGCAGAATGTGGTAGAGAACAAAATTAGAAGATAACTTCATAAAGAGTTCCATGGCAAAAGTCATTTCTACAAATTGTAGAAATAACTATTAGTTTCTTCTTATAAATATACGATAAGAATATTTAGTTTATTTAAATTATGAAAGGCCACCCATTCACGAAGGCTATCCATCAAATATTTAATTCAGTATAAGGCATATTTTACAAAGGTACATTTTATTTCTAATATCCAATTCAATATTACAAAAATGCCTCAGTGTCCCTCAACCTTATAAAACTTAATATTTAAGAATGAATCTGATGTCACTGTTTGTTCTTCATAAAACAAGAAACACAGATAGTTCAAATAATGCAAACTTGCTTCTTCTATTATTAGGTCTTATAGAATCACTGCAGCAATTATGGCTACAATAATCCTGCTCTCTAACTATAGAGAGTTACCATGGGCTAGCAGATACCTATATCCAGTAGATAATGTAGAGAAGAGCAGAGGGTAAACACCTGTTTTTCAGGATCAGCGCTCACTAACCCTGGAATCCTTCCTAGCAATTCTCCTACCTCTTCCACTCTACATCTGGCCTTCTTTACTTGTCTCTAACCTAAGCCAAGTTCCCTGGAGGTTACTCTTTGTCTCCTTAAATCTTTTACATACAGCTCTCTCCTTCAACTAGATTCCCTATTGAACTCTCTTGCCTTGGCCATCTCGCCAAAATGCCAGTTAACATCGCAGGATGATAGTCTGTGTCTTGTCTCTCCTCCTAGATTTAAAGTTCCTCCAGGGGTATACATGGTATTTTATGTTTCACTGTGATACTATACAAAGTATTTTGATAATTTGATAATTAAACAGTACGTTTACATTAAGTTGATTGTAGGGCCATCCAGTTTCAACATAAAATTCATCGGACTGGATCAGAGTCAGATTTTAATTTACATGGTTTATTGGAGTTGGCTGTCTGAAGAGTTGTGTGGATAAAGACTGAGCAGCAGTATCTGCTGTGTCTGTAGGACGTGAGAATGATGACACACACACATTTGTGATCTTAGCATGAATTCAATGCAATGAGTTGCAGCTTCTCATCTAAAGGTTTTTGAAAGATTTTGCAGAAGTTATCTTGGATGAACTTTTATTTTTTATTTTTTTTTATTTTTATTTATTTATGATAGTCACACAGAGAGAGAGAGAGAGAGGCAGAGACACAGGCAGAGGGAGAAGCAGGCTCCATGCACCAGGAGCCCGACGTGGGATTCGATCCCGGATCTCCAGGATCGCGCCCTGGGCCAAAGGCAGGCGCCAAACCGCTGCGCCACCCAGGGATCCCTTGGATGAACTTTTATAACACAATATGTGCTCTTGGTGATACTCTGTTTCAGTATTGGTCAAATGAGTATTTATTTATTTCCTTTAGACTGATGGGGCCAGACTCTGTCCAGGAGTCTGGAAAAGGCGCTGGGCATAGCACAAAATGAATGTTTTCTTTTGGGATGCAGGCTTTTAGGATTGCATAATACTATTCTTTATAAAAATTACCCCACTCCTAATTTGTAATGATAGGCCATGTAAAATGATATCCAGCCTCCACAAAAGACTGACTCTCCATGGTTCCAGACTTTACTAGAAACAACCATAACGAGGATTTCCTGATTCAGAATAAAGTGCTCTAATTTTCAGAGTAAAAATTAATATTAAATTGCATATTTTCTTACCAAGTGAATCACCCTTCCACTACTTTAGGTGCTTATCATTGTTTTATTGATTCCTTGTTTCAAGTTTCATTTTATCATATTAAATAGCAATTATTGACATTTTTATGACTTCTAATAAAACTGGAGGCCAAAGCAAGTGGACTCACTTGCAAAAATTCTGAAAGTAAAATCAGTAGTACTTCACCCTTTCAGAACTTCCTAATCCCACATACACCAAAGGAATCTGAGTGTCACTCACTAAATGTGAGGCTTGGGCTCTCATCTCTCCATCTCACATCCTCCAACTGCACCAACAGTTAAAGCCAATCTTGATAAAAGTTGTTTATTAGTGTGTTCTCATTACAAAACACATACTCTACACAAAAAGCTAAGAAGTCAGCCAAGTTAAAAAAAAAAAAAAAGAAAGAAGTCAGCCAAGTTACCATTTGCTTTTCATCACTGTCTTAAATCTTGGAAGTTTAGATTTCAGAAGACCAAACAGTACCCCATTTGGAATTATAAAGCATTATGAAATCAACTCCATTACCTAGGAAAGTAAAAGCTAATGTGACAATTGCCTACCTGTGCCAAATGACTACAGGTGCCTTAATTTCACTCAATTTACGTGTGGGACCTCTCAGCTGCTATTTGTCAAGAGTTGCTGAGAAACAGTTTTTACTAAATCTACAGAGCATTTTTAAAAAGGTGTAATTTTCCTCCTACAACATAGAATGTAAAGAAGCTAGCTAATCAAAATCAGGCTTTTTGCTAATGTAAAAGTGATACAAACAATGTTAAACATAAGAAGTTTTATTCTTGGATAAATACTTATAAGTTATAGAAAAAACAAACACATAAAAAGTATAAAAAGTAACCACAAAATTTAAAATATTAATAGAATATAAAAACAAATGGGTTAGCCTGTATTGTGAAATGGTAAATGGACTGAACAAAATATTATGTTCCATTTTCTCTTATCTACACTCATCAAGGTGAATATTGTGCAAAATGCTGGCCTATATTAGATGTTACCATTTGTAAAAAAAAAAAAAAAAAGACTTCTGCACACTTTTAAATGTCCTTTCTTCCTTCTTATCTTTTTGGTAGGCACAAAGCTTCATATATATAATTTGCTTATTTTTCTGTTAATGGTTTCTACACATCAGTGTAAAACTGGAATGATTTGATCTTTTTTAAATGTGTGCTGCTTTTTGAAAGAACTTTTAAAGAAAATTTTTCATTTGTTTATGAGGGAGCTGGCACAAGTTTAGAAAGATTAGGCATACTTTATTCAACGGATTGACATGATTTTATTTCTCTTCTGATACACTGAGGTATGAGCCATTTAAACACTCAAATGGGGTGAGCCTATGGATGGTAGGTACAATGACAAATACCTTTAAAAAATTTTTTTTTTAATTTTTTATTGGAGTTCAATTTGCCAACATATAGCATAACACCCAGTGCTCATCCCATCAAGTGCCCCCCTCAGTGCCTGTCACCCTATCACCCCCACCCCCCACCCACCTCCCTTTCTACCACCCCTTGTTAGTTTCCCAGAGTTAGGAGTCTCTCATGTTCTGTCTCCCTTTCTGATATTTCCCACTCATTTTTTCTCCTTTCCCCCTTATTCCCTTTCACTATTTTTTATATTCCTCAAATGAATGAGACCATATAATGTTTGTCCTTCTCTGATTGACTTATTTCACTCAGCATAATACCTTCCTTTTTAAACAAACAACTCATTAGTGCTTAGCTTTGAGAGGAGAGTACCAACCTGAAAGCAGAACCTAACTTCCTTTTTCAGCATATGCATTAGGAAGTAATTGTACATCAATCTCTGTAGGGTCCACTTTCATGGCTCTGTCATTATAAATATGCCATGTATGGTTTCTCTTCTTAAAGAGCTTAAATATAAGACACACGTATACTTTTCTGTCAGCACAGTCCCACTCATGTCATCTCCCTCCCACTAAGTACTTACATAAGGTTAATTTTTACTGCATTTGAGAATGTTGGCACTTTGTATCCATATGATGTTAGTTTTGTAGAATATTAGGTTCTCTTACATTCTCTCTAGTGAAATGCAGAAGGAGATAGAAGTGGCAAACATTTTTTTTCCAAAACTGGATTCAAGTTCAACTGTATTTTAAAACTTACCAAAGAATCTTGGAAACTTACCAAGGTCTACTTGTATGAAAGGACCTTGATTTTCTCTGTTGAGGACCTATCAGATAAGTCTGATTTGGATTCAAATACATTTTGCAAGTGAATATTTGCCAATGTTAATAATACCATAAAATGTAGTTGTACCAGATATGCAAGTAATTTTTTAGCAAGATCTCTTTATCAATTCACTTTGATAGAGCTATCATAATATTAATAATTTGGTTTCAACACTTTTCAGGTTTAATAGCATTTATCGTAATAGCTACAGCTTTGACCATACTGAGAAGACTGAGTGAATATTACTGAAAAAAAATGTTAGAAACTACCACTGTTCTGTAAAAAATGTAGCTTGTTTTAGATATATTTTGCGCGTGCATAAAATGCTTTGCCTGTCCCCCTTTTGTCCCGTTGTTTTACTCCTAGGGATGCCTGGGTATTTGTTTATGCATGTAAATATTAAGAATTATACCTGCATTGGAATTTTGTTTTAAAATATTCATCAGGTATCAATTACTTTCTATAAACATTTTACATGAAGTTTTTCTGTGATTAATTGATTTTTCATACCCACGTTTGCACTGTTTTTGCAGTCATAAATCAAATCAGAATTTCTCCATTCAAATTTTGTAGTTTTGCTGTGTGCAGTATTTACTGTCAATTTAAACTTTTAAATTTATTTTATTATTATTTACTGTAAATCCTCACATATAATTAAGAATTTCCATATTTGTCCAGGATAAATTTACTGTAATAGTACTTAATCAACCTACTTATTTTGTTTTATTTTATTTTATTTTTATTTTTTGAGAGAGAGAGAGAAAACAGGGGAGGGGCAAAGGGAGAAGAAGAGAGAGCATCCCAAGCCCCAACATGGGGCTCAATCTCACAACCCTGAGATCCTGATCTGAGCCGAAATCAAGAGTCAGATATTTAACAAACTCAGCCACCTATGCAGCCCAAAACCTACCTATTTGAGTATAGACTTTTGAAAAAAATTGTTTTCATAGAGATATGAAATATTGATATGTCTTGATTGACTTTTTAGATCCAATGAAAGAGTAAATAATTCACTTTGGATATGAAGTACAAATTTACTTCTGCGGACCAAATGAAGATCAAAATAGCAGGGGTAAAGTACATTCAAGATCACATTATTAGCTACAAGTTGGTATGTGCTCATTTTCCCCATTCTGTATGGCAGCTAAGCAACCAGAAGTCTGTTCCCTCTCCCATTATGCATCTTATATTCCATTCAAATTCCTATCAGCCAACTAAAATAATTAGTCAAATATTCAAGGAGTCACCTTTTTTGTAACCTATGGGTTACATGAGCTTAATAAATGTGTAAAAGTAGGTAGATTCTAAAGATGTAGAAACAAGTAAATTTCTAAATTAAGGGAATTGTATGTATTTATGACATTAGACATCAGTGTGGAAATACTACATCATCTCAAAATTTTGCAAGCCTTTAGATATAAGCATTTTGGGGCAGCCCAGGTGGCTCAGTGGTTTAGCGCGCCTTCAGCCCAGGGTGTGATCCTGGAGACCCAGGATCAAGTCCCACGTCGGGCTCCCTGCCTGCTTCTCCCTCTGCCTGTGTCTCTGCCTCTCACTCTCTCTCTGATGAATAAATAAATAAAGTCTTTTAAAAAAATAAATATAAGCATTTTGGATTTCTTGGTACTGTCTTACACTACCAGTCTATTGGTGCATCTGTGAAAAAAAAAAAAACTGTAAACAAAGATAAGCTTTATTTTATTTGTGTATTATTTTAAGCAAATTAACAACAGGGATTATAAAACACACACACACAACAGGGATTATTCAAAGGAGTGTAGAGTTCAAGCAATCAATTGGAAACAGCTGGAAAAGACCCAACTGATACTAAAAGCATCCTTTATAAGGGAATTCTCCCTTCATAGCAAAAAAAAAAAAAGGAGACAGAAAAGCCAGTCTCCTTTCTTGATAGAATAGTCCACAAACCTGTTGTCTCTGAAAGAATGTAGAAACCATTTAGACGAGAATGGAAAAACATTCTATACTCATGGATTAAAAAAACAACTATTATTAACATTTATATACTACTCTAAGCAATCTATACATTTAATGCAATCTGTATCAAAATATTATGAGCATTTTTCACAGAGCTAGAGCAAACAATCCGAAAATTTGTATGGAACCATAAAAGACCTCCAATGGCCAAAGCAAAGCAAAGCTGGAGGCATCACAATTCTGGACTTCAAGCTATTTTAGAAAGCTATAATCATCAAGACTGTGTGATACTGGCATAAAAAGTCAATGGAACAGAAGAGAAAACCCAGAAATGGACCCACAGCTATATGGTCAACTAATCTTTGACAAAGCAGGAAAGAATATTCAAAAAGACAATTCTCTTCAACAAATGGTATTGAGAAAACTGGACCACTTTCTTACTCCAAACACAAAAATAAATTCAAAATGGATGAAAGATCTAAATCTGACACAGGAAATCAAACAAGAGAACAGAGACAGCAACCTCTTTGACTTCAACTGTAGCAACTTCATACCTGATACATCTCTAGAGTAAAGGGAAACAAAAGCAAAAATGAACTATTGGGACTTCATCAAAATAAAAAGTCTCTGCTTTTTAACAAAGGAAACAATCAACAGGGCAGCCTGGATGGTTCAGTGGTTTAGTGCTGGCCTTCGGCCGGGGTGATCCTGGAGACCTGGAATCGAGTCCCACGTCAGGCTTCCTGCATGGAGCCTGCTTCTCCCTCTACCTGTGTCTGTGCCTCTCTCTCTCTCTCTCTCTGTTCTCATGAATAAATAAATTAAAAATCTTTTTTTTTTTAATCTTTAAAAAAAGGAAACAATAAACGAAACTAAAAGGCAGCCTACAGAACGGGAGAAGATATTTGCAAATGACATACCAGATAAAGGGTTAGTATCCAAAATCTATAAAGAACTTATCAAACTCAGCACCAAAAAAACAAATTATCCAGTTAAGAAATGGGCAGAAGACATGAACAGACATTTTTCCAAAAGAAGACATCCAGATGGCTAACAGACATATGAAATGATGCTCAACATATTCATCCTCAGGGAAATACAAATCAAAACCATAATGAGGGCAGCCCTGGTGGCACAGTGTTTTGGCACCGCCTGCAGCCTGGGGTGTGATCCTGGGGACCCTGGGGATCCTGCTTCTCCCTCTACCTGTGTCTCTGCCTCTCTCTGTGTGTCTATGAATAAATAAATAAAATCTTAAAAAAACATAATGAGACACCACCTCACACATGACAGAATGGCTAAAATTATAACACAGGAAAACAGAAGATGTTGGCAAGGATTCAGAAAAAGGGGAACTCTCTTACATTGTTGGAGGGAATGCTAACTGATGCAACCACTCTAGGAAACAGTATGGAGGTTCCTGAAAAAGTTAAAAATAGCACTATCCTATGATCCAACAACTACACTACTAGGCATTTAACCAAAGGATACAAAAAAAAAAAAAAAACTGATTTGAAGGAGCACATGTGTCCCAATGTTCATAGCAGCATTATCAACAATAGCCAAATTGTATAAAAGGCCAAAATGTCCATCAAATGATGGATGGACAAAGAAGATATAGTGTGACTTGACGGGATGAGCACTGGGTGTTATACTATATGTTAGCAAATCGAACACCAATAAAAAAAATACAAAAAAAGAGAAAGATATAGTGTGTATATATGTGCAATGGAATATTACTCAGCCATCAAAAAGAGTGAGATCTTGCCATCTGCAACAATGTGGATAGAGCTAGAGTGTAGTACTTTAGGTGAACTAAGTCAAAGAAAGACAAATACCATATGATTTCACTCATGTGGAATTCAAGAAACAAAACAGATGAACATAGGGGAAGGGAAAGAAAAAGAGAGAGGAAAGCAAACCATAAAAGATTCAAATTAGGGATCCCTGGGTGGCTCAGCGGTTTAGCGTCTGCCTTTGGCCCGGGCGCGATCCCGGAGTCCCGGGATGGAGTCCCATGTCAGGCTCCCGGCATGGAGCCTGCTTCTCCCTCCTCCTGTGTCTCTGCCTCTCTCTCTCTCTCTCTAAATCTATCATGAATAAATAAATAAATAAATCGTTAAAAAAATAAAAATAAAAAAAATAAAAGATTCAAATTATAGAGAACAAACAGGGTTGATGGAAGGTAGTGGGTGGGGCACGGGCTAAATGGATAACGGGTATTAAGGAGGGCACTTGTTGTGATGAGCACTGAGTGTTACACCTAAGTGATGAATCACTAAATACTACACCTAAAACCAATTTTACCATATATGTTAACTAACTAGAATGTAAATAAAAACTTGAAAAGAAAAAATCAGTAATGTAATTCTTCATATAGAAAAAAAAGTCTAAAAAAAAGGAAAAAGTCTATCTGCATTTTAAGTCGGGTCATGATAAAAAAAAATGCCATAAATAACTATGGAACTGGAAAAATTATGTAAAGCAATTGTTTTCAGGCATTGGACAACAAAAAGACACGGGATATAGTCCTTCAGAGAAAAGATATGCACGAGGTAAGCTATATATTCACTCTGATTTTCTCCTGGGAAGTCTTCTTTCCATAATGAAATGGAGGGAAGCAGAGTTCAAAAAGAAAGCAGCAATCATGCAGGTTGAAGGAAACAAATCAGTGCTTGGGGCTGCCACGCTAACTGGAAGGTACCAGACAGGAGAAAGATGTTCAGAGAAGGAATATCAGAAATCAATGTAGTCACTAGAAAGAGTTTGTGCCAAATACTATTTTATGCTATGTACAGAGCAACATTTTACAAGGACTAGAGTAGAACAGTTACTGGGTAACTGTGAGTTGAATGACTCTGGAGATAACACAGTGCTGGAAAAAATGAATTTCAACTATCCACAATGGAGAGAACTTGTTGACTATCTTGGGCATTCAGCTGAAAGCCTAGAAGCATATACTTCAGGAGGGTTACACTAAGGCCATTTTAATCCAACTAAAAACAGTCTTAAACCAACCTCAACAGGATCAAGCTGATCCTATAGTAAATTAACTGCCCAGTGGTATGATTTTTACAGGAAGAAAAGAAATTAGATTCTCAGTAATATGACATCCACAATTACCTGCAGATTATCAAAAGTTACTAGATGTGTATCGACCCAAGAAAATATGACATCTAACTATGAAAACAGCAGATGAAAGACACAATCTCCCAGATGATGTAGACTTTGGATTTTTTTTAATTCATTCATAGAGACACAGAGAGAGAGAGAGAGAGAGAAAGAGAGAGAGAAGCAGAGACACAGGCAGAAACAGGCACCGTGCAGAGAGCCTGACGTGGGACCCGATCCAGGGTTTCCAGGATCACGCCCTGGGCTGCAGGTGGCGCTAAACCGCTGTGCCACCAGGACCTAGACTTCGGAATTGGCAAATAAGGTCTCTAAAAGAGTTATTATAAACGGATGAAGAGATAAAGATGTGTACATTTCAAGATAGTGAAGGGTCAATCATCAAGAAATCAGGATGCTCTTTTATATGCATGTAGTAACTGAGTTTCAAAGTACATGAAGAAAAAACTGACAGAATTTTTTTTTTTATTTAGACATGGTTTATTTTTTTTATTTTTTTATTTTTTTTTATTGGTGTTCAATTTACTAACATACAGAATAACCCCCAGTGCCCGTCACCCATTCACTCCCACCCCCTGCCCACCTCCCCTTCCAACACCCCTAGTTCGTTTCCCAGAGTTAGCAGTCTTTACGTTCTGTCTCCCTTTCTGATATTTCCCACACATTTCTTCCCCCTTCCCTTATATTCCCTTTCACTATTATTTATATTCCCCAAATGAATGAAACATATAATGTTTGTCTTTCTCCAATTGACTTACTTCACTCAGCATAATACCCTCCAGTTCCATCCACGTTGAAGCAAATGGTGGGTATTTGTCATTTCTAATAGCTGAGTAATATTCCATTGTATACATAGACCACATCTTCTTTATCCATTCATCTTTCGTTGGACACCGAGGCTCCTTCCACAGTTTGGCTATCGTGGCCATTGCTGCTATAAACATCGGGGTGCAGGTGTCCCGGCGTTTCACTGCATCTGTATCTTTGGGGTAAATCCCCAGCAGTGCAATTGCTGGGTCGTAGGGCAAGTATATTTTTAACTGTTTGAGGAACCTCCACAGTTTTCCAGAGTGGCTGCACCAGTTCACATTCCCACCAACAGTGGAAGAGGGTTCCCTTTTCTCCACATCCTCTCCAACATTTGTTGTTTCCTGCCTTGTTAATTTTCCCCATTCTCACTGGTGTGAGGTGGTATCTCATTGTGGTTTTGATTTGTATTTCCCTGATGGCAAGTGATGTAGAGCATTTTCTCATGTGCATGTTGGCCATGTCTATGTCTTCCTCTGTGAGATTTCTGTTCATGTCTTTTGCCCATTTCATGATTGGATTGTTTGTTTCTTTGCTGTTGAGTTTAATGAGTTCTTTATAGATCTTGGAAACTAGTCCTTTATCTGATATGTCATTTGCAAATATCTTCTCCCATTCTGTAGGTTGTCTTTGAGTTTTGTCGACTGTATCCTTTGCTGTGCAAAAGCTTCTTATCTTGATGAAGTCCCAATAGTTCATTTTTGCTTTTGTTTCTTTTGCCTTCGTGGATGTATCTTGCAAGAAGTTACTATGGCTGAGTTCAAAAAGGGTGTTGCTTGTAAAAACTGACAGAATTAAAGAGAAGCACTGACAAATCCACCTGTATAGTTAGATACTATAATACTTTTGGTTTAGTAATTGATAAACTGAAAAATCACAAATAATATAAAAAATTTAGTAACATTATCAATGAATTTAATCTAATTTCCATTTATGGAATACTATACTCAGCACCCAGAGAATACACAGTCTTTTAAAGTGGATATGTAACATTCACCAAGACAGATCATGTCTTGGGCAAAAAGAATGAAGTCTCAATAAATATATTAGAATTGAAATTAGCTAGAGTATGTTTTCTGACCATAATAAAATTAAATTAAAAAAAATTTTTTTCTGATTCAGGCACTTTCAAGATCATAGTTTATTTATTACTTCAGATAAAAAGATAGTATACATATTAGGGAATCCCTTAAAATTCAATTCTAAAGTTATAACACCATCTAGTACTTTTGCATTGAATGTTAACCAAAAAAATCTCTAAACACCTGAAAGCCCCACTATTAGCATGAACTATGGTAATAAGAATTTTGACATTTAATTGTTCAATATATAGTATTTGCATTATGAAACCAATGCTGATACCATAAACAGTGATAAAGAAATAGTAAAAATAAACTTTAAAAAGCAAAGGTTTATATGCTTACAATGTGCTAAGCATCATAATTGTATAGAAAAATTAAAACATAGCAGAGCTTTCTGTTACAAAATTCTTAATCATCTGAGTTGTAGTCATTACTTGCTAACAATTTACATGCAACATCTGCTAAAATTGACATTTGATTTTTTTCCCCCAAGAAAGTATAAGTAGATAAATGACATTTAAAAGCAGACATTAAAAAAATAAAAATAATAAAAAATAAAATAAAAAATAAAAGCAGACATTAATTTACTTGTGGATAGAAAAAAACTGTACTCACGATTAGTACTGGTCACAAGCCTCTTCCCTACAGATATGATTAAAAAAAAAAAAAAAAAAAACAGTTAAGACCAAAAATAATTCCAAAAGGAGATGCATAGGCAAAGAGTACCACAAATGGCACAGCTCAAAAACTCTTGGGACCAAACACATCTTTTCTCTTTCCTTCAATGATGAGTGTTCTGTTTTGTCATCAAACAATATTGACGGAAGCAAGTGAGGGGCACCAGGTGTACAACTAATTAAATCTTGCAAAATACTAAGACGGAGGCAGGAGTGGCCAGAAGGGGCAATTTATATAGAATTCAAACTATATACAGCATAACTGGAATGCAGCCCATCCCAAACTGGCTTTGTGAAACAATTGGACCTTTATGATTTAATAGTTAAAATCACATCAAGTATAATAATACAATAGATTTACATGGGAAACAAAATCCAAGGGGCATTTTATATTACTTACTGTGTTGTTTCAATTTAAAAATAATTTTGCTAAGTATACATCTCAACTGAGGTCTATGTATAAAATGTCCTAATAGATACAGATATTTACCTGTGGTGAGTTAAAGGCCTTTTTGTGACTTCTGTCTGGATTGTAGGCAGAATGCTAGATGTACATGCACACGTGGGAAAACCTCAAACCGGAGGTAATCCAAAAGATGTGCGTGTGAGGCGACTGGAGTTATTTGAAAGTCAAAGCATACCAGAAACCCAAAACAGGTGAACAGTGAGAATGGCAACAAGGAATGGATTGCCAATATGGCAGTAAAACTGTTTTTTTTTTTTTTTTAACAGAAAGAGGAAGGCCTCTCGTACCAGCAGAATCCTGCATACATACAAAAAAGAAAAAGCCATCCACCATTTCATAAAACAAAAGCCAATTATAGTGTGGAAAATACAAATTGCAGAAAACCAGAAGTCAATAGAAGAAAAACTGCTGGTTTACATGGCGGAAAGGGCCTTCACTCTGAGCCGTTACTTGGTGGCCGCTGCCAGCACGAAGGCAAGGAGCTGCCGCAGTCCTGGGGGCTGAATCGCGCCGCCCCTCCGGAAGGGCCGAAAGCATTCTCCGGGGGTGTGGGGGCCTGGCCAGGCCGATGAGGGCCGCGAGCGCTTGTCCACACGCTGAGGGTCATTCACGAATTTGTCGACAACAGCTTCCTGTACCTTCTCGATGAGGCGCTACTTAATCTTGGTGGTGGTGAGTGGATGTGTCGTCACGGCAAAAAGTAGGAAGTTCTGCTTCTCTGTGGTCAATCCGCCCTTCTCCACCAGGTTTGTAGCTTACCGATCCCGCACATTTCTCAATTAATTGAACTTTAATGGATTCCAGGCCTGCCACTAAGTAATTCAACCCAGTTCTGGACCGTTCCTGGAGGTGGAGTCTCCTGAACATGCCCCAGGGCTCCATCATCTGACTCGCAGATCGCCTTTCTCGTTAACAGACTCTTCCTTCTCATTCCACAGCCTCTAGTGCTAATTCAGTCTACAGGCAGCCACGTCATCCGGATGACGTCATCAAACGTCATTCCAAAAGGATGTGCAACCCTCTGGGTCCTTGAGGCCCACAGGGGCACCTCCTCCCTCGGGGTCGGCCGGGTCTCCTTGAGTCGCCCTTGTCGTGCTCCTGCTCCTCGCGGCGGCTCCGCGGTCGTCCTCGCCGCCGCCTCCAACCCGCTCCTTGGCGGCGCCGCCGCACCAGGCCCGAGCTGCGCTGGGCCGGCGAGGCCAGGGTTCCCGCCGGGACGCCGCGCGCGAGGGCCGCGGGACCTGCCGGGCCTCCCCCTCGCCCCCGCCGCAGGGCCTTCCGGGTCAAATCCCGCGGGCGCCGCGGCGCAGCCGGTCGGCAGCCGGGCCGGGGGCAGCCGGGCCGGGGGCAGCCGGGCCGGGGGAGTCCCGGGGAGACGCGCGGCGCGAGGAGGGCGGGCGGCTGCCGGCGGGGCCAGGCCGAGGGCGCTCCCCGCTCGCGCCGCCGCAGCCCGGGAAGCCGGGCTCCAGGCGGCGGCCAAAACTAAATTTAAAATTAATTAACACAAAGCTATGACGACACTATCAAAGTATTTTAAAATTAAGCAATATATTTCTAAAGAATCCATGGTTTCAAAAAGAAAACACACAATGATTACAAACTATTTTGACTTGAGCGATGATGAAACCACCACAGGTCCAAAGTTGTATGATACTGACTACGGTAGTGAAGGGAAAGGTATGGCTCTAGGTTAGAAGAGAAGACTGAAGGCTATAAAAAGAAGACTGAACATTTATTTGCATTTAGCCAATAAACAAAAGGAAGAAAATAAATATAAAAGCAGAAATCAATGAAATAGAATATAATCAGGGTGCCTGGGTGGCTCAGTTGGTTAAGCGTCTGCTTTTGGCTCAGCTCATGATCCCAGGGTCCTGGGATCAAGTCCTACATAAGGCTCCCTGCTCTTTGGGGAGTCTGCTTCTCCCTCTGCCCTCCCTGGCCCACTGTGACTCCTCTCTCTCTCTCTCTCTCAAATAAATTAAATTAAAAAAAAAATAGAACACAATCAAACGGTAAAGGTGACCGACAAAGCCAAAGTTGATTCTTTGAAAAGATTAATGAAACTGATAATCCATAACTAAAGTGATCAAAAATAAGAGATGGAGAAACAAATATTAATATGAGGAATACAAGAGTGTATCACTAGGGAAACTGCAGACATTAAATATATAATAAGGTAATATTACTTGAAAATTTCTGCTAAAATACTAGACAACTCAGATTAGATGTAAAACATTATATGTTCTCATTCATTTGGGAAATATAAATATAGTGAAAGGGAACAGAAGGGAAGGGAGAAGAAATGGGTAGGAAATACCAGAAAGGGAGACAGAACATAAAGACTCCTAACTCTGGGAAACGAACTAGGCGTGGTGGAAGGGGAGGGGGGCGCGGGGTGGGGTGAATGGGTGACAGGCACTGAGGGGGGCACTTGACAGGATGAGCACTGGGTGTTATTCTGTATGTTGGCAAATTGAACACCAATAAAAAATAAATTTATTATTAAAAAAATAAAAAAAAAATTCCTTGGTGGGGGAGGACACAAATTGCCAAAAGATGTAAGAAGTTAGTGGATCTGAATGCCCTAATATCAATTTGAGTTTGTAATTGAAAACTTTTCCTTAAAGAAAATTCCAATCTAGACTCTCTGGTAAATTATACTAGCATATCAGGAAGAAATACATTGCTTTCCTTTGTTCAGAAAATATAGGAAGAAGGAGAGGCAGCAATTTTATAGGGTTAAAAAAGCTTGATACTAAAGCCAGGTAAGAACATAACAGTAAATATTTTACAGACCAGTATCTCGTGAATATAGACACAAAAACCTGTAACAAAGTATTGATAATTTAAGTCTAGCTTTTATAAAAAAGCAAATATATCACAACCAAGTGAAGTTTTTCAGAGGAAAACAAGGTTAGCTCAACACTAGAAAATCAATTCACATAGTCAACCACATAAACAAAATAAAAAGAAAAATTACGTGATCATCTCAATAGGTGCAGGGAAAGGATTTTGAAAAAAATTCAACACTTATTCACGATAAAAAAAATTTTAACACCTTAAGAATAGACTGATCAAAGGTATTTGTGCAAAACTGCAGCTACAATTATTGATGGTAAAAGACTAAATGTTTTCTCCTTAGGATTGGAAAGAAGCGGCATCTCTGGGTGGTGCAGTGGTTTAGCGCCTGCCTTTGGCCCAGGGTGCGATCCTGGAGACCCGGGATCGAATCCCACGTCGGGCTCCCGGTGCATGGAGCCTGCTTCTCCCTCTGTCTATGTCTCTGCCTCTCTCTCTCTGTGACTATCATAAATAAATAAAAAATTTTAAAAAAAAAGGGATTGGAAAGAAGCAAGAGAGTCCATTCTCACCACAACCACTCAACATTTTTTTTGAGGTCCTAACCAATGTAGTAATGCAAAAAAAGAAAGAAAACATAAGTATTGGAAAGAAAAAACTAAAATTCTCCCAATTTATATATGATACAATTTTTTATATATAAAATACCAAGGAATCTAAATACCCATTACAACTATTAAGTGAATTTAACAAGGTTCCATACAGGATACCGATACAAGTCAAATACAAAACTAAGTCGTTTTTCTAAATTTTAGCAATGAATAACTTGAAAATGAAATATAAAACCGTAATATACATAATAATAAAAAACCCCACTGTCTTCTTATTAGTGATGTATATCAGGCAACAGAACACTGTTAAGCAATACAAAGAACAGCTGATGTATACAACAATATGAATGCATCTCCAAAACTTTAAGATCAGCAAGAAAAACCAGACACACAATTACATACATTTAGTGTATAACTTCAGTTATACGAAAATCTAGAAATGGCAAACTACTCTATGGTTTTAGATTTCACAGCAGTAGTTTCCTGTCGGAAAGGGGGTTGACTGGAAAGGAACATGAAGGAACTTTCTGGGATGAGGGAAAATATTTACATCTTGAAAATGGTGTGGATGAGAGTCATGAATTTGTCAAAACTCTCCAAACTGTACACTTAAGATCGGTGTATTTCACTGCATATAAATTTTACATCAAAAAAAATTTTAAAATACAGCTACCTGTGATTTTCTCCAAGATCACAATTCTTTCTGAAAGCCTAACAATGTAATTGCACACTCAGACAAGTTGTTTTGTTCATTTCCGTCAAGGCTTTTGGTTTTGCTGTAGTACCTGGTGTTGACCATATTTTGTATAATTAACAAATACTTTTTAAACATTATTAATTTTTCTCTATCTTATTAACTTTTGTCACACTTTTTTCATCACTTGATAAACAATAACCATTTTTGTTGTGGAGCGTCTAGTCAATAGTAATGGAGTTGTTTTTAGTGGGGATTGGTTCCCATATAACCTGTAGCTCAGTAATAAAATAGGTGCCATTTAAACATAATTTCTTGTGTCCTTGAACTTGGGCAGCTCTTTTCACTGCTGCATTTTGATCTGTGCCGTGCTCACAATATGAAACATCTTTTTTGCTTTTGTCATTTATTCAACAAATATTTATCACAGTTACCATGTATCAGGTGGTGTGTGACTGTATGCAAGGTGGTAAGCCCTCAATGCTTTAAAAAAAAAAAAGCAGGTAAGTTCCTGTTCCTTTTTAATTTACAGTCTAGAGTATTTAGGTTGAGACTGTAATCAAGTAGTTATGCAGGTACACATGAAATTAGAACTATGAATCAGACCAACATAAGCACTGGGAAGAAGAGTGGTACACGACAGCATTTAAGCAGATCTCTCTTACAATGCCACAAGTGGGGGCACCTGGGTGGCTCGGCCTGCAAAGTATCTGCTTTTTTTTTTTTTAAGATTTTATTTATTTATTTATTTATTTATTTATTTATTTATTTATTTATTTATGAGAGACACAGAGAGAGGGGCAGAGGCAGAGGGAGAAGCAGGCTCCATGCAGGGAGCCTGATGTGTGACTTGATCCCGGTACTCTAGGATCACGCCCTGAGCCAAAGGCAGATGCTCAACTGTTGAGCCACTCAGGCATCCCAAGTATCTGCCTTTGACTCCGGTCATGATCCCAGGGTCTTGGGATCAAGCCAAGCCCACAAGGGCTCCCTGTGCTCAGTGGAGTCTCCTCCCTCTCCCTCTATCCTGTCCCCCTGCTCATGCTCTCTCTCTCAAATAAACCCTTAAAATAGCACACACACACACACACACACACACACACACACACACAATGTAACAAGGTGATTTTATCTGAGAAAATAAATTTTGAACTGAAATTAAGAGGATCTTAGGACCCAAATAGGAAATACAACTGACATGGTAGTGGAATGGGTTTGAGGCAGAGGCAGTGGAATGTACAGAGACCTTAAAGGGAGGGAGCATGACATTGTACAGGAGCCAAAAGAAGGCCTAGGTAGCCGGAATGCAGAGAGTACAGGAGAAGATAAAGTCAGAGAGGCAGGCATGCTAAATATTTTAGCTGTTGTTCCTAAAATGTTCCAAGCCACCAAAGGCTTTTAAGAATATGTTGGGGGGTGGGGGGAGTGGAGAATATGTTGGGAAAAAGTAGGTTTTTTTTCTAAACAGATTTGGGTATTGAAAATGTCACTTTAGCAGTCACAATTTATAAAGGTTGTTTTACAGACTACCTAGCCCATTACGCCTTTCCTCTCAAGCAGAGGTGATTTCTATTTTTGAACCACATACCCATTTTCTGTATCCCTTATAGATTCCTTGCAATAATTTTGTCTTGTACTATTACTTCCTTGTTTAATCCTTGCTACACCAGAAACTGTTTAAGGGCCCAGATATTTTTATTTCACCTTAGAATACTCTGCTGTACCCAATAATGTAGTAGGGAAGGAAAAGGTACTGATTTATTCTCATTCAGTGACCAAACACAAGATGAGCCAGAGCATGCTCATACCTGGGGCATAATCAGTGTTGCAGTGAAAATGGAACATAGGACATTGAGGTCAATTGTTTCTTAGGAATCTGTTGGATTCCCATAGGTCCATGCAGTCAGTAGGACCTTAGGGCTGTCCTCTCATTCTGGCTGAGGTTAGGAGGTCTGCATATTTAATTTCTGGTACATCTATAACATAAAACTATATGTCAACTAATTGGAATTAAAGCAAAAACTTAAAAAGCCGAAAGAAAAAAATTCTGGCACATCCAGAAGGAATCACAACAGAGCTGGAGAGCTAACTCACAATTAACCAGATGGTGAAGCAAGTGGCATTAAAAAAAAATGATGCTATTTGTATTTTTCTGAGGACAATACAATTATGACTTGTGTTCCTTGATTAGTAAATAGTTTTCCTATAGGTAAAGTCTACTCAAGATGCCAAATTATATGCACAAAAAGCAAGGAATCAGAGCAAAGTAAGTTAATTGTCTCCTCTTGATTGCTTGCTTTCAAGCTATCCCACTGGTATGTAGCAAGGGCTACATAATCACACATATTGACCAAGGTAAGCTTTTCCTGGTGAGTACTAGGAACACAGCAGGCAAATATACATTATGAATTTTCCTTTCCTAAAAGAGGCATGTTATTCTTTGCATGATAGTCCTTTTTCTTCAATGTGTTAAAACTTCCAATTAAGTTATGGGTTAAGTCTTAACTGAGGGGTATGCAGATAAAATATTAAAATAATGCCTAATAAATTATCTGATTCAGATAAAGACAAATTAATTTCTCTATTTCCATGTTCTCTCTCCTTTCCAAGGGAAAGGAGAAGGTCCCTTACCATTCCTCATTAGGAGCAAGCATGACATTTGAATAAGTAGAGCATCTTTGCAGGAGTCACCTAAGGGGTATTTCCTAAATAGTGCCATAAAGTACCCTACTAGCTCAAAAGAGTTAGGTAAGAATCCTAGAGTGCCTAAATTACTTCAAACTTTATTAGGAAGTAGGAACATAAGACTGTAAGAGCCCACACTTTTAACCTTCAACTTTATGAAGGTTCAACTCTTATATTTTACAAAATATCTGGCATTAGTAATAAGAGTGTCAGCACATCACTAGGTCGATTAGAACAAGCTTGTTTATTTTGTTGTTCACTTGTCTGAGAAACTAGCAATCACTTAGAGATTATGTGTAAACATATTTCACTCTGGTTATGTATTTATCACTTTTGTCACTATATATATTGAGGCTATTTTATTAGGTACATTATAAGTTTAGGATTGTTGTATGTTCCTGGAAAATAGTATAATATTGTTATCTAATCTGCAATAATGCATTTTGCCTTAAAGCCTACCTAGCATGACGCTAACATACACATATTTATTCGTCTTTCCTTGTACTTTCTTTTTAAAATTTATTTTTCCTTGCAGTTTCAACTTATCCTTATGTTAGACATTTTTCTTCTATGTGGCACATAGCTGTACTTTTTTTAGTCCAGTCCTATAATCAAACCCTCAAAGTTGATTTTCAAATTGTGGTCTGACCTTGTGAAGATCCCCAAGAAGATGTCTTTGTGGTAGAAGATGTCTTAGTCTTTTGGGGCTGCTATAATGAAAATATCATTGGCTGGGTAGCTTAAACAACAACATTTATTTCTCACAGTTCTGGAGCTGGAAAGTCCAAGAGCAAGGCATTAGCAGATTTGTTATCTAGTGAGAGCCCACCTCCTGGTTCACAGACGAATGTATTCTTGCTGTGTCCCCAGATAGGAAGGGAGCTCTCTGGAGTCTCTTTATATAAGCACTAATCCCATTCATGTGGGTGCCATCCTCATGATCTAATCACTTCCCAAAGGTTCAACCTTCTAATATTACACTGGAAGTTAGGATTTCAACATACGAATTTTGAGGGAACAAAAACATCCAGTCCATAACTTGGGGTACGTAAAATTCTTTTCAATTAGTATTTTTTCCAGGTTTATTGATATTTAATTGACATATAACATTGTATAAGTTTAAGGTTGACAATTTGATTTGATACATGTATATATTGCAAAACATTACCACAATAGTTAGTTAACACATCCTTCATCTCACATAATTACCATTTTGTTGTTATTGTTATGGTGGTGGTGGTTGTTATGATGAGAATATTTAAGAACTAGTCTCTTAGCAACTTGCAAGTATACAGTACAATGTCATCAGCTATGATTATAACTGGTATACGTTAGATCCCCAGAACATATTCATCTTAAAACTGGAAGTTTGTATACTTTGAACAATATCTCTTCATTTCTCCCAATTCTTGGCCATTGGCAACTACTGTTATATTCTCTGCTCCTATGAGTTCTTTTTTATTTTTATTTTTTGGATTCCACATGTAAGTAATATACAGTATTTGTCTTTCTCTGATTTATTTTGCTTAGCATAATACCTTCAATTTCATCAATGCTGTCACAATGGGCAGGATTTTCTTTGGTTTTTCTCATGGCTGATTAATAATCCATTATTAGGGATCCCTGGGTGGCGCAGCGGTTCGGCGCCTGCCTTTGGCCCAGGGCGCGATCCTGGAGATCCGGGATCGAATCCCACGTCGGGCTCCCGGTGCATGGAGCCTGCTTCTCCCTCTGCCTGTGTCTCTGCCTCTCTCTCTCTCTCTGTGGTGTGACTATCATAAATAAATAAAAATTAAAAAAAAATTAAAAAAATAATCCATTATTATATATGGAATATACGTGTATATATACACAATATACATGCACTACATTTTCTTTTTTTATTTGTCCATTGTTAGACATTTAGGATGTTTCTACGTCTTGGCTACTATAAATAATGCTGTGATAAATATGAGAGTGCAGATATGCTGCTTTCATTTTCTTCAGATAAATGTTCAGAAGTGGAATTCTTGGATGATATGGTAGTTTTATTTTTAATTTTTCAAGAAACATCGACAGTGGGGGTTTTCCATAGTGGCTATACCAATTTACATTTTCACCAATAGCCACAAACATTGCCTTTTCTCCACATCCTTGCCAGCATTTATTATATCCTGTCTTTTTGATAATAGCCATTATAACAGGCATGAGATGATATCTCATTGTGGTTTTGATTTGCATTTATCTAATGACTAGTGATGTTGAGCATCTTTTCATGTGGCTTGTTGGCTATCTGTATGTCTTCTTTGGAAAAATATCAGATCTCTTGTCTATTTTTAAATCAGATTTTTTGCTTGTTTTTGTTTTGCTATTGAGTTGTGGGAGTTCCTCATATATTAGGGTTCTTAACCCTTTATCAGATAAATGGTTTCCAAATTTTTTATGGAATTTTTATTGGGAGGCTATTTCAGTTTACCAAATCCATCAATTGTCAAATTATCCTCAAAAAAATTACGTTCAATCTTCTGGCTGTATTTTTGGAAACTATTCATACTGTATAATTGGCAGGTAAGAAATAGATATAATTCTACGTGTCACCTTTTAAAGGTACATTCAGGAATGCCTGAATGGCTCAGGGGTTGAGTGTCTCCCTTCCGCTCAGGGCATGATCCCAGAGTCCCAGAATCAAGTCCCGCATCGGGCTCCCTGCATGGATCCTGCTTCTCCCTCTGCCTGTGTCTGTGCCTCTCTCTCTGTGTGTCTCTCATGAATAAATAAATAAAATCTTTAAAAAATAATAGTACATTCATCTGTTTGGTTTTTTTTTTTTTTTAAGATTTTTATTTATTTATTCATTCGAGACACAGAGAGGGAGAGAGAGAGGCAGAGACACAGGCAGAGGGAGAAGTAGGCTCCATGCACCAGGAGACTGATGTGGGATTCCATCCCGGGTCTCCAGGATCAGGCCCTGGGCGGAAGGCAGACACTCAACCACTGCGCCACCCAGGGATCCCTTCTTTTTCATTTTTAATATTACCATAATCTGATACATATTTTATATACCAATAATAATAAAATTAATAATTAGAATACTTATATATTTTGATATGTAAGATTATGAGAGTTGGCAAAAGGAATTAGAGATCTCAATACAGAAGGGAAAACACATTTAGGAAATAAGTTTTCCATAGCAACAGAGTCTTATTTATCTCATAGTGATTATTCTAAAATAGCTTATCTGAAAGCCCTGGACACTTTGAATTAATGGAAAAATTGAAAAGAATATTAAAGTCTCATTACCCTAGATAGTGATTCATGAATTAGGTTTAATAGCCTAAGTATTCTCCCATCTGCTGAGAAATATATCTAGAGAGGATTAACATTAATTTTAATAATTCCAGTTTTAAATGCAGTTTTTCACAAACAGAATTTGCAACACTCCTTTGGAAAAATCCCTAAAGTTTCATATGACTGAAATCTGCTCAGAAATATAAAAACAAAGAAATCATGAAAATAGATGGAAATATCAAAGGAATGAAAATGACTTCATAAGAAACTACATAGTTCACTGACTATTAAAGGACTGATCTTCCTGTTTGTCGATTATGATAATGCCCAGATTTTTCTTCTGATTTTTTTCTATTAACTAGTTATATTCCTGTTAATTAACAACTGGATCAAAATGTAGACAACTGAAAATTTTTTAAATCACAAAATGAGTAAAAGAAGTCCTCAGAGGGGATCTATTAAAGCCATTCAATGTACAAATGAAGAAATTGATGACAGGTGAAGTAAAATATTTATTCAATGTTGCAGTGACTTGGTGGTTTCATCCCCCATTTCAATTCCATTCACTTAGAGCAATTGTTTATTAATGTTAGTTATCATACTATTGAAGGTTTTCAGTGATACATAAGTAAGTGGGCAGGTAAACTGATAGGTAGGTAGGTAAATAGATAGGCAGACCACTAAACCCTCCCTCAAAATATTTCATTCGTGTGTGTGTGCATGGGTGTACATCTGAATGTGTATACCACTGACCCTCCAAAATTTCAGATCTAAATAAGACTCTGAGTATCAGGTACTGTACTATAGGACCAACTAGTAACTCTCTCTAAAAAAAATTAAGTTTTATCTCTTTTTCCATCTTCATCCATCTCTATTCTTTCAATCTCTTAGTTTCTGAATTGTTTAAATTTTAATAAATTTCATTCTCAAAAATTAATAAAACTTAGAATAAAATGACCTTGTGAGAAATCCCATCTCATGGTAATTCCACCCAGACAATTGTCAAGAATTATTACACTGCCTTAAAAGAATTCTGTTTTTGCAAAATATATGACTGCCACTGATCACATTTCTCTAATAAGGAAGACAGCACCTACACTAAGAATACCACAGTTGTGCTTCAGGTTTTTGTTTTGTTTTTGTTCTAAATCTTAAAATCTTGCCTCCCTCTTAGGGCTATCATGAAAATTAAACTAGATAATGGAATCAGAGTACTTTGCTAAGAGCCTGAGGCATAGTAGGTAGTGAAAATAAATATTGCTTTACTTCACTCTCTGCTTTGTAATTGTATAATTATTTTAATTCCATAAAGGGAGAAAAAAATGTTTGGTTGAAATGTAATAAAAAGAATAAAAATAGATGAAAAAGTATATAACCCACTTCAAATTACTTTCTCCGTGCTACTCAGGGATTCAAAATGAATTGAAACATAAACATAAAAGAAAAAGAAACAAAGAAATGTCCCACCTTACTTGTCCTTATTTGGAAGAAATAAGACAAATTATGCTTAGGCTCCAGGTTTGTCACTGAAATCACAAGCTACTAGTCTATCTTTTTTAGTACCAGAAATAATCTGAGGGAGATTTAGACATTTCAAGATCACCCAGATTTTGTCAGTTTTCAGTAGCTCTATTTTAAATCAAGCATTCAGTATACGTATATTATTGAGCATCTGCCATGTACTACCCCTGGGATAATTGTTAGTGGATATAATTAATAAGAAATCGTTCCTTGTCCACAGAAAACTGACAGAGCTATTTAGCTCAGTGTAGTAAATAAGTATGAGGAAAGTGAATAGGATTGGAGCATAACATATAGAGACCTCAGCCTGCTTGAAGGTAGGAGAAATTAGATCTGAATCTAGTCTTACCCTACTCAAAGTAGGAATTGGTCTATTCAAGGGTTGGCTGAAAGAACATTCCATCTATAGACAGGCAGAGACAAGAAATCAGGTGTTGTGAAATGGATGGGAAAATGTGACTAGTACAAGCCTATCAGAAAATAGAAATGTCAGCCTATTATTGTGGAAACCTGCTGACATCTGATAAAGTACTGTTACCAAAAATTTACAAAAAATTTTTAAAACTTGACAATAAGAAAATGGGTAATCTGATTTTATTATTTTTTATTATTGAGAGAGAGAGCATGTACAAGCACGTGTATGCACGAAAGGGGGATGGGCAGAGGGAAAGAGAGAGAGTCCCAAGCAGACCCCACATTGAGCACAGAACCTGACATGGGACTCAGTCTAATGACCCTGAGATCATGACCTGAGCGAAATCAAGAGTCAGACACCTAACTAACTGAGCCATCCAGGAGCTCCAGTAATCTGATCTTAAAATGGGCAAAGAGTCTTAATAGACACATCACCAGGAAAAGACATAGAGGTGGCAGACAGGCACATGAAAAGGTGCTCAACATTACATGTCACTAGGGAATTGCAAATTAATACAACAAGGTACTAGTATACAACTATTAGAATGGCCAAAATCTGGAACACTGACAAAGCAAAAGGTGGAGAGGACGGAGAATAACAGGAACTCTGATTCACTACTGATGGGAATGCAAAATGGTTACAGTCACTTTGGAAGGCAATCTGGTAGTTTCTTACAAAACTAAACATACTTTCCCATACAACCCAAGATCACTCCTTGGTATTTACCATAGCAGTTTTATTCACAACTGCCAAGACTTGGAAACAACCAAGATGCCCTTCAGTAGCTGAATGAATGAATAAATGTGGTACATCCAGACAACAGAATATTAGTCAGTACTAAAAATAAATAAGCTATCAATCCACAAAAAGACATGGAGTAACCTTAAATACATATTACTAAGTGAAAGAAGCCAGACTGAAAAAGCTTTCTTTATACTATTTGATTTCAACTATGATCTTCCAGAAAGAGCAATACTGTGAAAGCAATAAAAAGATCACTGTTTGAAAGGGATTAGGGAAGAGGGAAGGATAATAGGTAGAGCACAGAGGATTTTTAAGGCAGTGAGAATACTCTGTCTGATAGTGTATTGGTGGATACATGTCATTATACATTTGTCCAAACCCACAGAATGTGCAACACGGAGTAAACCCTAATGGAAACTATGGACTCTGGGTGATAATAGTGTGGGAGCGTACCTTTATCAGTAATGACAAGCATACGTTGGTGGAGTATGTTGATAATGTGGGAAGCTCTGCATGTATAGGTACAGGGGATATATGGGAGATTTCTGTATCTTTGTCTTGATTTTGCAATGAACCTAAAGCTGCTCTAAAATTTTGTTAATTTAATAAATAGATAAATAAATATATGTATGTATGTATACACATATCAATAGTCCTATTTCCAGGTGTTGAGACATTGGTTACTCAACTTTTTCAAATTCCCCAGATCATGTAATTCCTTTTTTGTTTTCAAAGAATGGGTATTTTGGATCACTAACACCTTTAAAATATCTGAGATATTTTACCACAATTAATTTAACCCCTAAATGATAAGTATCTCAAATTACCTGAGTATAGATAGATAAAAGACTAGTCAGAAACAGTTATTTTTACATTTCCATTTAAAGAAGCCTGCTCATTCTTGGAATAAAGTCAATTTCTTCAGATGAAGAAAATTAGGTTGCCATTGATATAGGTAACAAAATCGCATTCAGAACTGTGTGATCCTGAGAGAAATTTAATCCATGTCTTAGTGTTATACTGTGTATTCCAGGTTCTCTTCCTATATGTATCCATTAAATTTCCAGGAATGTGAGGGACATAATAATTGAAATTACTGTCCAATTATAAAATATAAGTATGTTTTTCCTAAGTCTGTGGTCCTGAAAATGCATATGTGAATACATTCTTCCCAAATTGAATCATATTTAAATATTCTATGAAGAAACTAACACTTAAATAACTATGATAAATTAATTTGTTGGAAGAAGATAATATAATATATATCCTCAATATATACAATGTATATTGAGCTGTGACTAGATTATTATAAAAATTTTCTAGGACTGGGATCCCTGGAATAAATATGAAAGGAGAAGACTGTCTTATAATTAGAACCTTAACTAAATCTACAATTAAATACATATCTTCTATATTGTCCTCTTGGCTTGAAGAAAAGCTAATTCTATAGAAAATATATCTCAATAGTTTTACTGTCACATAAACCTATTAAAATCCACCTACTTCATGTGCATCTGACTGAATACATTCTTTGTATATGACAATATTTATGTATTTAAGTCTAAGAATCACACCTGAAGAACAAATATTGGTAAATAGGAATAAAGATAACTTGAAAACCAACAAATTAACATGTCTATTTTTATTTCTGTTGTAAAAAGCAGCTATAATTTTCAATATGACTTCTATTCTTTATTTAAAGTATTGTTATGAATTTCCAGCTGTGGTAGACCAAATGTTAAGGACTAAGAAACAGGAGAAGAAAGAAACACAGGAAGGGAGTCTAGCATTTTCCATTGTAGTGTCTCCTGATTCTCTTAAAGGTGATTAGAAGCTGAGCAGTGCTTTTGACAGCCTTGGGGCCATAGCAGACAGTGTAAGAATTCAAAATAGTGGCTTCTTGGAAGGAAGGAGGGAGTAAGGATTGAGAAAGGACAATGATCTTTCCTTTTTCCTTAGTGGTCGTTATACAGGTGTTACTTTGCCCTAACTCATCAAGCTGCACATTAGTATTTTGTGCACTTCTCTCTATGTGTGTTGTACTTCAAAGTAGACAAGTAAAAACTTACCATGATAAGAAATGTCAACTCATGGTTACACTCTTAAATTCACTTCAGTAAACACATTGAGCATCTTCTCATGCCAGCCATGATGCTAAGTGTTAGCCTCACAACTCTAAATAGAAGACAAATACCATATGATTTTATTCATGTGTTGAATTTAAGAAAAAAAAAAACAAACAACATGGGAGAGGGAGAGGAAAACCAAGAAACAGACTTTTATCCATAGAGAACAAAATGATGGTTACCAGAGGGGAGATGCCCAGCAGGATGGGTTAAATAGGTGATGGGGATTGAGAAGTGCACTTCTGATAAGCACTGGGTGTTGTTTCTAAGTGTTGAATCACTAAATTCTACACCTGAAACCAGTATTGTACTGTTAACTAACTGGAATTTAAGGAAAAATTTTGTAAAAAGGCCATAATTTTTTAAAAATAAACTTATGTGTAGAAACAAGAACAAAAACAAAAAGAGAGAGACACGTCCCTAATTTCATCAAGCTGACAATCTAGGAAAAATATGGCATTAAGAAATGCCATAATAGGAAAATTCAAGACTTTAGCACTTACATTGAAAGCCGCTAATTTAATAAAGAAATCATGTCAGTTTGGAATGGTAAGTTCTAAAGCCTAAGTTATAAATTTATAAATTTAATATTTTGTTTTCCGTGGTCATGTTTTTGCTGTGATTTTTAAAAATATTTTATTTATTTGAGAGAAACAGAGAGTATGAGTAAAAGGAGGGGCAGAGAGAGAGAGTTAGAGGGAGAAGCAGACTCTCCATTGAGTGGGGAACCTGACGGAAGGCTCAAGCCCAGGACCCTGAGATCATGACCTCAGCCAAAGTCAGACCCTTAACGAACTGAGTCACCCAGCCCCTTTGCTGTGATTTTTAAAACATATTTACTACAAATTCCTTGAGCTAAGAGGTTATGTTTTATTCATCTTTCAATCCACTGTTCACTGCACAAGGTCCAACTAAGATACTTAAGTAAATAGATTGGATGAAGGAAAAAAATCAAGATATATAGAATGTCTTCTTTAATGTATCTGGTTGTGTGATTCTTTCTTTATAAATATAAGCCAATTCAAGGCAAGAGACTTTATTTTTTACATTTTCTTGAAGAAATTAAATGTCATGCATAAATTTAGTGCTTAATAATTCTTTCATGATTATTAAATATCCATTGTTCAACTTTTAATTTTTAATCTTAGAGGGGCTCATGGCAATCAAACAATTACTAACCCTTCAGCTCTTCAAGGATTTATAATTTAGTACAAGTTTTTAACTTCATAGATGAGGTAAATTAAGCCCCAAGAACTTGTAAAGTAAGGCATAATACTTAGCTCTCACTTGCAAATTCTCTCTTATACTCAAAAATAAACATATGAGATCACTTTCTATGTCTCCAAATGTACTTTACTGGTGATTGTTTAATTCATAAAAGGAAAACATTTCATATTCAGTGTAAGAAAAACAATGTGATTGCTACAAACAGGAAGCAAAAAGAAAATGAGATATACTTAATTTTTATGTAAAAAAATCTACAAGTGTGTGTATTTAATACTAACAAATGGTTTTGACAGACTCAATGGTATTTTCTGGGAATAAGCAATTGCAAGTGTTTTTACAAAAAAATTGTCTTATAGGGATCTCTGGGTGGCTCGGCGGTTTGGCACCTGCCTTTGGCCCAGGGTGTGATCCTGGAGACCTGGGATCAGGTCCCACGTTGGGCTCCCTGCATGGAGCCTCCTTCTCCCTCTGCTTGTATCTCTGCCTCTCTCTCTCTGTCTATCTTGAATAAATAAATAAAATCTTTTTAAAAATTGTCTTATAAAATTTGGAAAACAATCTATATTCACAGTTATGTTTTATCTGCAATGAAGGAACTTACAGTCTACCTAACCACAGATTTCATATTTGTTGTTATTTTAATGATTGCACCACTAGTTTGAAAAGATTCAGCTAGAGAATTGAATCTCTACCTTGAACTATGTTACATTGAGAAGGAAAAGTCAAATTGACCAACAAATACATTAAATTAGACTCTTGGGATATGTGACCACTTTCTAAAAGAAAAACCACATTACATTCACAAAGCAGAGGAAGGCTTTCACTTAGAAGGCTTTCTCACAAGATAGAGCAGAGAACTGACAGTGAGGGCCTCTGGAGACCATCACACTAATTAATCTCTCTGGTATCCAAGGGTTTATCATCTCCACTGGGGCCTATTCGTAGGTGGAAAATAATCCTGAAGGCAGATTCATTTCCAAGTTGTTATGCTAAACAATGAAACTAGTCATGATCCAATATATCATTTACCCTTACTAAGGAACTACTTAAGAGATTTGAGATAAATCTTCTATATTTAAATATAGAAGATTTAAAAATTAATGTCATTTAATGAACCATGGGTTTAATTATGAGCATATGAAAGAAAAGTATTTGATTATTAAAAGATTATCTAAAATCACAGATTATACTTCTTGGGCACTTGATCAAATTCAGTTAATAAAAACTGAATAATGAATCATTTAATAGGAAAATTCTTGCACCAAAGAGATAATCTTCCTAGGTTCAAATGTTTCTTAGGGTTAAAGGTTGATTTAGAAAGAGATGAATGTTTCATGAAGACAAAACGGATAATACACTCAGAGAAAAATCTTGCTTTGCCAAAGCATTTTTTATTTTATTTTATTTTATTTTTGCCAAAGCATTTTATAACCTAATTTTGAAATTAGAATGGAAATCAGCATATGGAATATTTTCATTATCATACAGTTACAACAAAGTTTCTATCTATTCTCTTGTGCACTGTATTAGCTCCTGGGTTTTCTCAATTCACATTTCACAATACTCTTCCACACATGACTATTTTTGGTATTTTATACTTAGAAAAATATGTTAGCTTCTTATTTTTCAGAGATAATATCCAGAGGGAGTTAAAGCAACTAAAAACTTCATAATCAAAATCCTTACCCTATGACATAACTGAAACAGTATTTCTTGGAGTTATATTCTGGCACCAAATAATAATTAAGGAGAATAAACAAATGCTAGTAAGAGCCCTGGATGTCATTAGCAACAGAAAGGGCTATTTGTAATACTGTCTCAGAGCTTTGCTACTTTAAAGATAACAAGCCATCCAACCTTTTGGGGAAACTCTCAAAAGAGAAGGAGTATTGCATGGAAATAGCAAAAGTGAGCAAAAATAATGCTCCCACTCCTGGCCACTATGGCATGTGAGGGGAGACAAACAATGTTCCAGTCAAGGCAAAAATAAAACAAGCCGAGATAACTTTTTTTTTTTTAAGATTTTATTTATTTATTCATGAGAGAGGCAGAGACGCAGACAGAAGAAGAAGCAGGCTCCATGCAGGGAGCCCAATGTGGGACTCGATCCCAGGACTCCAGGATCACGCCCTGAGCCAAAGGCTCAGCTTAACCGCTGAGCCACCCAGGCGTCCCCAAGATAACATTTTAAATATTGTTGAGGATATTGGGAGAGTCTTGTTACCTTAGCAAATGAATTCCCTGAGACACAGTGAAGAAATTTTGAAAGGCAAGATGAAGTAGAGTGATAAATAAGAGATAAACAAACATACAGGAAAGATGACCGCATCACTGGACGATGCTACTATAGAGTTAAGGAGGGCAGTAATTACCGTAGGGTTTTGTCTAATGAGAATAACAAAAAGTTCAGTGGAATTATCCTATGAAGGCCCGCTCTTTCTTTCTTTCTTTCTTTCTTTCTTTCTTTCTTTCTTTCTTTCTTCTTTCTTTTTCTTTTTCTTTTTCAAGGCTCTTTCTACTCACAATCACTTCCCGTTAATTTTTACATCCACTTCATTCCTGATTCTTTTTCCACATTCCACTGAAATTGCTCATGCTAAGTTCACCATTGACTTTGACATTGCCAAATCAGTGAAATTTTTCTTCCAAATGCTCTAACCTTAAGCATGTTTGACCACTCTGACTTTTTCCTTCTTTTCCCAGCACCACACACTCATGCATTTTTTCTTATTTCACTGGCTTCTTTTTCTACCTCTTTTTTTTTTAATCTTCTCCTCTTACCCTAATATAATATTTCCTTCTCTTTCTCTATCATCTACTGAGGTAATACCAGCCAATTTCATGACTTAACACCATTGTTTCATGATGATCTCCAAATTTATATCTCCAGTCTAGACTTTTCCTCTGAGTTTGAGTTACATTTATCCAACAGTTTACTTCACCTACTTGGATGTCTAATAAGCATTTCAAAATTAATGTGACTCTCGAATTCCTTCCTCTTCTATCCTCCTCTATCATCACAATACTGTCAGCAGAATAAACAATTGAAGGAAAAACTACTAAGTTTAAAGATTATAATACTGTGTTTCTTCTTCTACTTTAAAATTCCTATTTCCAGCAGTGCCTTTCCAGTTCCACATGGTCTGCTAACAAAAATGTAACTATTACTGTTGCTTGATATCTTTTTAGTCATTATCTTTCTCTTTCCCTTTCCCGCCTCTGTTTCACAGTAAAGATCTATGAAATCAGTGACTTTGTTATTTTTGCCATATGTTGCCATGAGAAAATAAATTATCAATAGGTTTTTGCTCCAATACTCTTATTATTTATCAAATGTGGGAAGTTTAATTTTTTTAATTAATTTATTTTTTATTGGAGTTCAATTTGCCAACATATAGCATAACATCCAGTGCTCATCCCACCAAGTGCCCCCCTCAGTGCCCATCACCCAGTCACCCAAACCCCTGCTTACCTCCCCTTCCACTACCCCTTGTTCATTTCCCAGAGTTACATGTCTGTCATGCTTTGTCAACCTCACTGATATTTTCACTCATTTTCTCTCCTTTCCTCTTTATTCTCTTTCACTATTTTTTATATTCCCCAAATGAATGAGACCATATAATGTTTCTCCTTTTCTGATTGACTTATTTCACTCAGCACAATACCCTCCAGGTCCCTCCACGTCGAAGCAAAAGGTGGATATTTGTCGTTTCTAATGGCTGAGTAATATTCCATTGTATACATAAACCACATCTTCTTTATCCATTCATCTTTCGATGGACACTGAGGCTCCTTCCACAGTTTGGCTATTGTGGCCATTGCTGCTAGAAACATCGGGGTGCAGGTGTTCCAGCATTTCACTGCATCTGTATCTTTGGGGTAAATGCCCAGCAGTACAATTGCTGGGTCTAGGGCAGATCTATTTTTAACTCTTTGAGGAACCTCCACAGTTTTCCAGAGTGGCTGCACCAGCTCACATTCCCACCAACAGTGCAAGAGGGTTCTCCTTTCTCCACATCCTCCCCAATATTTGTGGTTTCCTGCCTTGTTAATTTTCATCATTCTCACTGGTGTGAGGTGGTATCTCATTGTGATTTTGATTTGTATTTCCTTGATGGCCAGTGATGCAGAGCATTTTCTCATGTGATTGTTGGCCATGTCTGTGTCTTCCTCTGTGAGATTTCTGTTTATATCTTTTACGTATTTCATGACTTGATTGTTTGTTTCTTTGCTGTTGAGCTTAATAAGTTTAATAAGTTGGATACTAGCCCTTTATCTGATAGGTCATTTGCAAATATCTTCTCCCATTCTGTAGGTTGTCTTTGAGTTTTGTTGACTGTTTCTTTTGCTGTGCAGAAGCTTCTTATCTTGATGAAGTCCCAATAATTCATTTTTGCCTTTGTTTCTTTTGCCTTCATGGATGTATCTTGGAAGAAGCGGCTATGGCCAAGTTCAAAAAGGGTGTTGCCTGTGTTCTCCTCTAGGATTTTGATGGAATCTTGTCTCACATTAAGATCTTTCATCCATTTTGAGTTTATCTTTTTTTTTTTAATATTTGATGCTCTTTATTACGAATTTCATATAGTCAGTTGATTCTCACAGAATACTTTTGTTGCCTTTTTATCGTTAATACAGCTTTATTTATTTTTAATAAAATAATTTTTTGTTGGTGTTCAATTTACCAACATACAGAATAACACCCAGTGCTCATCCTTTCAAGTGTCCCCTTGAGTGCCCGTCACCCACTCACCCCCACCCCCCGCCCTCCTCCCCTTCCACCACCCCTACTTCGTTTCCCAGAGTTAGGAGTCTTCATATTCTGTCTCCCTTTCTGATATTTCCCACACATCTCTTCTCCCTTCCTTTATATTCCCTTTCACTATTATTTATATTCCCCAAATGAATGAGAACATACACTGTTTGTCCTTCACTGATTGACTTACTTCACTCAGCATAATACCCTCCAGTTCCATCCACGTTGAGGCAAATGGTGGGTATTTGTCGTTTCTAATGGCTGAGTAATTGTATGCATAAACCACATCTTCTTTATCCATTCATCTTTCGATGGACACCGAGGCTCCTTCCACAGTTTGGGTATTGTGGACATCGCTGCTAGAAAAATCAGGGTGCAGGTGTCCCGGCGTTTCATTGCATCTGAATCTTTGGGGTAAATCCCCAACAGTGCAATTGCTGGGTCGTAGGGCAGGTCTATTTTTAACTCTTTGAGGAACCTCCACGCAGTTTTCCAGAGTGGCTTCATCAGTTCACATTCCCACCAACAGTGTAAGAAGGTTCCCTTTTCTCCGCATCCTCTCCAACATTTGTGGTTTCCTGCCTTGTTAATGTTCCCCATTCTTACTGGTGTGAGGTGGGATCTCATTGTGGTTTTGATTTATATTTCCCTGATGGCAAGTGATGCAGAGCATTTTCTCATGTGCATGTTGGCCATGTCTACCTCTTCCTCTGTGAGATTTCTCTTCATGTCTTATGCCCATTTCATGATTGGATTGTTTGTTTCTTTGGTGTTGTGTTTAATAAGTTCTTTATAGATCTTGGAAACTAGCCCTTTATCTGATATGTCCTTTGCAAATGTCTTCTCCCATTCTGTAGGTTGTCTTTGAGTTTTGTTGACTGTATCCTTTGCTGTGCAAAAGCTTCTTATCTTGATGAAGTCCCAATAGTTCATTTTTGCTTTTGTTTCTTTTGCCTTCGTGGATGTATCTTGCAAGAAGTTACTGTGGCCAAGTTCTAAAAGGGTGTTGCCTGTGTTCTCCTCTAGGATTTTGATGGAATCTTGTCTCACATTTAGATCTTTCATCCATTTTGAGTTTATCTTTGTGTATGGTGCAAGAGAGTGGTCTAGTTTCATTCTTCTGCATGTGGATGTCCAACTTTCCAAGCACCATTTATTGAAGAGTTTGTCTTTCTTCCAATGGATAGTCTTTCCTCCTTTATCGAATATTAGTTGACCATAAAGTTCAGGGTCCACTTCTGGGTTCTCTATTCTGTTCCATTGATCTATGTGTCTGTTTTTGTGCCAGTACCACACTGTCTTGATGACCACAGCTTTGTAGTCCAACCTGAAATCAGGCATTGTGATGCCCCCAGATATGGTTTTCTTTTTTAAAATTCCCCTGGCTATTCAGGGTCTTTCTGATTCCACACAAATTTTAAAATAATTTGTTCTAACTCTCTGAAGAAAGTCCATGGTATTTTGATAGGGATTGCATTAAACGTGTAATTGCCTGGGTAACATTGACATTTTCACAAGATTAATTCTGCCAATCCATGAGCATGGATAATTTTTCCATCTCTTTGTGTCTTCCTCAATTTCTTTCACAAGTGTTCTGTAGTTTTTAGGGTATAGATCCTTTACCTCTTTGGTTAGGTTTATTCCTAGGTATCTTATGCTTTTGGAAGCAATTGTAAGTGGGATTGACTCCTTAATTTCTCTTTCTTCAGTCTCATTGTTAGTGTATAGAAATGCCATTGATTTCTGGGCATTGATTTTGTATCCTGCCATGCTACTAAATTGCTGTAGGAGTTCTAGCAATCTTGGGGTGGAGTCTTTTGGGTTTTCTATGTAGAGTATCATGTCATCGGCGAGGAGGGAGAGTTTGACTTCTTCTTCGCCAATTTGAATGCCTTTAATGTCTTTGTGTTGTCTGATTGCTGAGGCTAGGACTTCAGTACTATGTTGAATAGCAGTGGTGAGAGTGGACATCCCTGTCTTGTTCCTGATCTTAGCGGAAAGGCTCCCAGTGCTTCCCCATTGAGAATGATATTTGCTGTGGGCTTTTCATAGATGTCTTTTAAGATGTCGAGGAAAGTTCCCTCTATCCCTACACTCTGAAGAGTTTTGATCAGGAATGGATGCTGTATTTTGTCAAATGCTTTCTCTGCATCTAATGAGAGGATCATATGGTTCTTGTTTTTTCTCTTGCTGATATGATGAATCACATTGATTGTTTTACGAGTGTTGAACCAGCCTTGTGTCCCGGGAATAAATCCTACTTGGTCATGGTGAATAATTTTCTTAATGTGCTGTTGGATCCTATTGGCTAGTATCTTGTTGAGAATTTTTGCATGCATGTTCATCAGGCATATTGGTCTGTAATTCTCCTTTTTTTGGGGTCTTTGTCTGGTTTTGGAATTAAGGTGATGCTGACCTCATAGAACGAATTTGGAAGTACTCCATCTCTTTCTATCTTTCCAAACAGCTTTAGTAGAATAGGTATGGTTTCTTCTTTAAACGTTTGATAGAATTCCCCTGGGAAGCCATCTGGCCCTGGACTCTTGTGTCTTGGGAGGTTTTTGATGACTGTTTCAATTTCCTCCCTGATTATTGGCCTGTTCAGGTTTTCTATTTCTTCCTGTTCCAGTTTTGGTAGTTTGCGGCTTTCCAGGAATGCGTCCATTTCTTCTAGATTGCCTAATTTATTGGCGTATAGCTGTTCATAATATGTTTTTAAAATCGTTTGTATTTCCTTGGTGTTGGTAGTGATCTCTCCTTTCTCATTCCTGAGTTTATTAATTTGAGTCTCCTCACTCTTCTTTTTAATAAGGTTGGCTAATGGTTTATCTATCTTATTAATTCTTTCAAAGAACCAACTCCTGGTTCTGTTGATCTGTTCCACAGTTCTTCTCATCTCGATTTCGTTGAGTTCTGCTCGAATTTTAATTAACTCTCTTCTTCTGCTGGGTGTGGGGTTCATCTGCTATTTTTTCTCTACCTCCTTTATGTGTAAGGTTAGCTTTTGTATTTGAGTTCTTTCCAGTTTTTGAATGGATTCTTGTATTGCGATGTATTTCCCCCTTAGGACTGCTTTTCCTGTATCCCAAAGATTTTGAACGGTTGTATCTTCATTCACATTAGTTTCCATGAATCTTTTTAATTCTTTCTTAATTTCCTGGTTGACCCTTTCATCTTTTAGCAGGATGGTCCTTAACCTCCACGTGTTTCAGGTCCTTCCAAACTTCTTGTTGTGATTTAGTTCTAATTTCAAGGCATTATGGTCTGAGAATACACAGGGGAGGATCCCAATCTTTTGGTATTGGTTCAGACCCTATTTGTGACCCAGTATGTGGTCTATTGTGGAGAAAGTTCCATGTGCCCTGGAGAAGAATGTGTATTCAGTTGAGTTTGGATGTAAAGTTCTGTAGATATCTGTGAAATCCATCTGGTCCAGTGTCTCATTTAAAGCTCTCGTTTCTTTGAAGATGTGGTGTTTAGAGGACCTATCGAGTGTACAAACCTCTAGATTGAAGTCACCAAGTTTAAGCGTATTATTATCTAAGTACGTCTTAACTTTTGTTATTAATTGATTTAAATATTTGGCAGCTCCCACATTCGGGGCATATATATTGAGGGTTGTTAAATCCTCTTGTTTGATAGATCCTTTAAGTATGAGATAGTGTCCCTCTTCATCTTTCACTACAGTCTTCGGGGTAAATTTTAGTTTATATGATATAAGGATGGCTACCCCTGCTTTCTTTTGAGGACCATTTGAATGGTAAATTGTTCTCCAACCTTTTATTTTCAGGCTGTAGGTGTCCTCCTGTCTAAAATGAGTCTCTTGTAGACAGCAAATAGATGGGTCCTGCTTTTTTATCCAGTCTGACACTCTGCCCCTTTTGATGGGGTCTTTAAGCCCGTTCACGTTCAGAGTTACTATTGAGAGATATGAGTTTAGTGTCATCATGATATCTATTCAGTTCTTGTTTTTGTGGATTGTTCCACTGAACTTCTTCTTAAAGGGGAATTTTAAGAGTCCCCCTTAAAATTTCTTGCAGAGCTGGTTTGGAGGTCACATATTCTTTCAGTTCCTGCCTGTCTTGGAAGCTCTTTATTTCTCCTTCCATTCTGAATGAGAGCCTGGCTGGATAAAGTATTCTTGGCTGCATGTTCTTCTCATTTAGGACCCTGAATATATCCTGTGTGCCCTTTCTGGCCTGCCAGGTCTCTGTGGAGAGGTCTGCTGTTACCCTAATACTCCTCCCCATAAAATTCAGGGATTTCTTGTCTCTTGCTGCTTTAAGGATCTTCTCTTTATCTTTGGAATTTGCAAACTTAACTATTAAATGTTGAGGTGTTGAATGGTTTTTATTGATTTTAGGTGGGGGGCGGGGGAATCTCTCTATTTCCTGGATCTGAATGCCTGCTTCCTTTCCCAGATTAGGAAAGTTTTCAGCTATGATTTGTTCAAATACATATTCTGGCCCTCTGTTACTTTCAGCGCCCTCGGGAACCCCAATTAAACGTAGGTTTTTCTTCCTTAGGCTGTCATTTATTTCCCTTAATCTATCCTCATGGTCTTTTAATTGTTTGTCTCTTTTTTCCTCAGTTTCCCTGTTTGCCATCAACTTGTATTCTATGTCACTCACTCGTTCTTCCACCTCGTTAACCGTCGTCTTTAGGACTTGTAGTTTGGATTGCATCTCATTCAATTTTTTTTTTATTCAATTGATTTTTAATCTCTGCCTGATTAGATCTAAATTCTGCAGTCATGAAGTCTCTTAACTCCTTTATGCATTTTTCTAGAGCCACCAGTAGCTCTATAATAGTGCTTCTGAATTGGCTTTCTGACATTGAATTGTAATCCAAATTTTGTAACTCTGTGGGAAAGAGGACTGTTTCTGATTCTTTCTTTTGAGGTGAGGTTTTCCTTCTAGTCATTTTGCTCAGTGCAGAGTGGCCAAAAGCGAGTTGTATTGGGAAAAGAAGAAAAGGAGAGGAGAGAAAGAAGGAAAGAAAAGAGAAAAATAAAAAAGAAAAAAGAGTAGAAAAAGAAAGAAAGGGAAAAAAAGGTGGGGGAAGCAAACAGAAATCAAAAAAAAAAAAAAAAAAAAAACCCCACGGAGGAGTATCTTCTGATTTTGTATACTTTAAGTCCCTTGACTTCCCCTGGAACTTATCCCTCTAGCTGGTCTTCTGGGGGTGGGGCCTATTGTGCTGATTTTCAGGTGTTAGCACTTGGGGGAGCTGCTCTGCCCCCTGCCTGGTGCAGGGCTCAGTGAGTAACATTTATCCTGTTTATCCGGTGAGGCCACTGTGAGGCTCAGTGGGGGGGTTGTTTACCCTGTGAGCCCCCAGGAGGAAGAACCACAGTGGCGGAGGCCAGCTCTGGAGACCTGGATTCAGCTCCTGCAGTAACTACAGAGGTCTCAGCCTGCAGGGGCCTGGATGCTCCGGGGCTGGGGCCGCTGATCGGCTCAGCTTGGGACAGGAGCGTCCTTGCTGCCCTGGGCCCTCCTGGCTTCTGCCTGTCCCGGTGGGAGGCTGGATCCTGGGCTGTGTCCCCAACGCCCTGTGCTCACGGTCCTGCGCTGTTGGATTCGTGCTCCCGGCCGGTCAGCCCCCTCCGTGTGGAGCCTCCGCCCGAGCCCCTCAGAGCTGCTCCCGGTCCCGCCGTGGGTGCTGCAGCCCTTAGGGAGCTCGGTGCACTTTCCTGGGGGCGCAGGTGTCTGTTAGTGTCCCAGGGAGCCTGAGGGCATCCCCGCCCTCCTGGGGTCCTGCTCTAACTCCCTGCGGGGGCCTTTTCTCCCGGGAAGGTCGGTGCAGCTCCTGCTTCTACGGGACGGGGCTCTCCTGTCCTGGGGGCACTCGTGGGACCCTTAGCCCAGGTCCTCGCGCAGCCCCTCCCCCTTGGATGCCTTTTGTTTATTTCTTTTTTCTCGTCTTCCTACATTGACAGAAGCATGAACTCTTCTCACTGTAGCATTCCAGCTGTTCTCTCTTTAAATCTCAGGCCGAATTCGTAGATTTTCAGGATTATTTGAAGGTTATCTAGGTAATTTGGTGGGGACAGGTGACTTGGGGACCCTACTCTTCCACCATCTTCGCATGGAATATTTTTCCATCTGTTTGTGTCTTCGTCAATTTCTTTCGTAAGTGTTCTGTAGTTTTCAGAGTATAGACCCTTTACCTCTTTGGTTAGATTTATTCCTAAATAGCTTATGGTTTTTGGTGCAATTGTAAATGAAATCAATTCCTTGATTTCTCTTTCTTCTGCCTCATTGTCAGTGTACAGTAATGCAACTGACTTCTGGGCATTGATTTTATATCCTGCCAACTTTGCTGAATTCCTGTATGAGTTCTAGCTATTTTTGTATGGAGTCTTTTCAGTTTTCTATAAAGAGTATCATGTCATCTGCAAAGAGTGAAAGCTTGACTTCTTTGCCATTTGGATGTCTTTTATTTCTTTTTGTTGTCTGATTGCTGAGGCTAGGCTACTCAATATTATGTGGACAACAGTGGTCAGAGTGGACATCCCTGTCATTTTCCTGACCTTAGAGGAAAAGCTCTCCATTTTTCCCCGTTAAGGATGATATTGGCTCTGAGTTTTTTGTATATGGCTTTTATGACATTGAGGTATGTTCCCTCTATCCCTGCACTGAAGAGAGTTCTTGCGCTTTCTTTTATTAATGTAGTGTATCACATTGATTGATTAGCAAATGTTGAACCACCCCAGCAGCCAGGGAATAAATCCCACTTGGTCAGCAGGTCATTAAGCCTTTTAATGTACTGTTGGACTCTAGTAACTTCTAGTATCTTGGTGAGAATTTTGGCATCCATGTTTATCAAGGATACTGGTCTGTAATTCTTTTTGGTGGGGTCTTTGTCTGCTTTGGGGATCAATGTCATACTGGCCTCATAGAATGAGTTTGGAAGTTTTCCTTCTATTTTTATTTTTTGAATAGCTTCAGAAGAAAAGGTATTAATTCTTCTTTAAATGTTTGGTAGAATTGCACTGGGATGCCATCTGGCCCTGGACTCTGTTGAGAGATTTCTGATAAATAGTTTTAAGAAAAGCCAAAAGTGCTTGCTTCTTGAGAGGGGAATCAGATAGTGAGAGTTGAGTAAAACTGTGTCCAGAAACTAAAGTGTTTTCTTAGACACAGCTGACTAGAGATATTGGACTGAAAGATTAGGAGAAATTGTACACTACCAAGAAGAGGGACAAATGAAAACAAATATGGAAGAGAAGGTGAGACAAAGAGGATAAAATGTGAAGCTTTTTTTTTTTAAGATTTTATTTTTAAGGAATTTCTACACTCAACATGGGGCTCAAACTTATAATGCTGAAGTCAAGAGTCTCATGCTCTACCAAATGAGCCAGCCAGGCATCCCTAAACTGTGAGGTTTTAAAAAATCTCTGACTAGAGTTCCAGAAAAGAGGCAAAGAGAATGATGAAAAAAGCAATATGTAGAGATAATACCTCAAGATGTTGCATTTGTAGAGAAGTATAGTGCACCATTAGATTCAGGATGTACAACTCATCCAAAGCAGGATAATTTTTTAAAAGATTTTATTATTTATTCATGAGAGACACACGGAGAGAGGTAGAGGCATACGCAGAGGGAGAAGCAGGCTCCATGCAGGAAGCCCGACAGGGACTCAGTCCCAGGAGAAAGAAAGGTAGCATATATAGAAAACAAAAAATAAGATAATATTAATAAATTAAAATATATTACTAATGACAGCCAATCTAAACTACCTTTCTGGGTAAAAGTAAAAGACTTCCGGATTTGAAAAAAAATTAAGCTACGTGCTTTTTAAAAGAAACATTGAAAACATAAGCATACAGTTTGAAAGGAAAAAATATATAAAAGATATGTATGGCAAATAATAAACAAATGAGTTTGTTTATTAATAAAGCTACATTAATGTCAACAAAGTAGACTTCAATGCTAAAACCCTCACTAGGGATGAAGTAGGTCACCATATAATACAAAGCATACATGCAAGTAATAATACAGGACTAAATATATAAACAAACATTGATGGAACTAAACCAAGCAATAATCATAGTAGAGATTACAACACACTTTTCTCAGAAATTAATATACAAAGAACATTTTTCAGAAGCATGTGGCTTCTAATTACAGTCAACAAGCTTGATTTATATGTAAAATACTACTAAACAATTATAGAATATATATGCTTTTCAAGTCCATATGTAATAATTTAAAATTGGCCACATGCTGTGCCTTATGTTCACATAAGGCCTTTTACATGAATATTCATATCGTCATTATTCATAGTAGCTTAAATGTGGAAACAATCCAAATGTCCATTTACAGGTGAAAGGCTAAGCAAGGGATGCCTGGGTGGCCCAGTGGTTGAGTGTCTGCCTTTGGCTCAGGGTGTGATCCCAGATTCTTGGGATCGAGTCTTGCATCAGGCTCCTTGCTGGGAGCCTGCTTCTTCCTCTGACTGAGTCTCTGACTCTCTTTCTGTGTCTTCCATGAATAAATAAATAAAATCTTTAAAAAAAAAAAAGGCTAAGCAAAATGTGGTATATCCATATAATGGAATACAATAAAAAGTGGGACAAACTACTGATACATATAATAAAGGTACTATGGCCACTGAGCAAAGCCACTTACAAAAGTCTGCATATTGTATGACTAGACTTACATAAAATTTTTAGAAGAGGCAATACTATACAGTCAGAAAACAGATATGAGGTTGCTTGAGGCTGGGAGTAGGAAAAATGACCAATTGCCAATATACAGAAGGGGGATGCCTGGCTGGCTCAGCAGTTAAGTATCTGTCTTCTGCCCAGGGCATGATCCTGGAGTCCTGAGATGGAGTCCCACACCGGGCTCCCTGCATGGAGCCTGCTTCTCTCTTTGCCTATGTCTCTGCCTCTCTCTTTCTGTGTGTCTCTCATGCATAAATAAATAAAATCTTTTAAAAATATATACAGAAGGGAACCTCTGGGCGGGCGGGGTGGGAAGATTTTGAATAGACTACCTCATGTATTATTCTAACATATTCATGACATTTTGGAAAAAGCGTAAGTATGGTGATAGTAAGACCATCACTGTTTGCCAGGGGTTCAGTGGATGGAGGAAGAATGAATAGGTGAAGCACAGGGTACTTTAGAATGGTGAACGTATTATGTATCAAACTGTTATGGTAAATACATGAGATTATGCATTTTTGAAAAGCCACAGAAACTTAAACAACACAGATGAATTAGTTGACTTTATTCTGTTCTGTTGCTTTTTTTGCTTATGCTTACACCCAAACCACACTGTCTTAATGACTGTAACTTAGAATAAGTCTTTAAAACTCATTACATAAACTATTCATTTTTTTTCTTTATTCTTGGTAGTACTCATTGACTTGAAGTCTACTTTACTACTCAAACAGCTAAATGGATTATTTAAAAATGGATTTCCAGTCTATTTCCAACCTCTTCGTGTCCTTATTTTTAAAGGCTGAATGTCAGAATGGCTTATAAGACAAGACCCAACTATAAGCTGTTTTGTTGGATCTCATTTTCAAATCCAATCTGACATTTTCTGCATTTTCAGTGGAATTTTTATTCTATCAATGTTTATGTAGTTATTGATATAGTTATGTCTTTTACCTTGCTAACTGATTTCTACTTGTCCATCTCTTTTTCCTTTGCTCTACATTTCTTTCATAGCTTCTTATGTATTATTTGAACATTTTTTAGTATTTCATTTTATTTATTTCATTGGGCTTTTCATTGTGTATCACTTTTTGGTAGTTACTTGGAGACAATAATATCCATCCTTAATTTATCACAGTGTACCTTGAATTAATAGTATACAACTTCACAAACAATGTAAGAACCTAACATATGCCCTCTTCCCACTGTGCTATTGGTATACATTTTATGTCTATATATTTCAAAATTCATAATGCATTGTTATTGTATTTACCTTGTGTAGGAGAGATTTTTTTCTTTTTCCAAGTTTTTATTTAAATTCCAGTTAATTGTATTTTCTCCCAACAGTAATCTTTTAAAAATTTTAAAATATATTTTATATTTATCCACATATTTACCCTTTCCTGTGCCCTCCATTTTCTTCCTGAAACTCCAGCCTCGCATCAGGGATTATTTCTCTTCATCCTGAAAAAACTTCTTCAATCTATTTTTCACGCATGTCCTCTACTCTGTTAATATAGAATAATCTTATTTTTTGTTTCATTTTTATTTTACTGTGATTGTAGTAGATACTTTCATCAGGTAAAAAGTATATGCTGACTTTCTTTTAGCATTTAAAAGATGTTATTCCATTGTCTCTGGCTTCCATATATTTAGTCAGCCATCTATTATTCTCATCTAAGATTGTTTTTAAGGTTTATCTTGTCTCAGTTTTGAGTAGCTTGCCTATGATGTACCTAGACAAGATGTTCTTTGTATTTATCTTGCCTGGTGTTTACCGAACTTTTTAGTTCTGTGGTCTGAGACTTTAATCAATTGTTAAAATTCTTCAGCTACTCTCTTTTCACTTTTTTTTCCTGCCTCATTCTCCTTCTCATTTCCTGGGACATCAATTACATATATACAAGGCCACCTTATGTTTTCCAAAGATATTTTCTTTTAGTAATTTTATTTATTTATTTTTTAGAGAGAGAGAAAGAGAAAGAATATATGAGCAGGACGGAGGGGCAGAGGAAGAGGGAGAGAGAGAATCTTAAGCCAACTCCATACTCAGTACAGAGCCTGACTCAGAGCTCAATCTCACAACCCTGAGATCACGACCTGAGCCAGAATGAGTCAGATGCTTAACTGACTGAGCCACCCAGGTGCCTCTGCATAGTAATTTTTGAATTACCTTTTCCCTTCTCTGTTTCAGTTTTGATTATTTATATTGACCTGTTGCAATAATTTATTGTTTAATTCAGTCTGGTATTAATCCAATCCAATAAATTTTACTTGTCAAATGTATTTTTTAATGAAGTTTATTTTCTGGGCAGTTTGGAATTCACAGCAAGATTGAGCCTACTTAGTATAATAGGGGGGCTCTTAAGGCTTTTTCAGATTCCAATCCAACAGTCCAGTTTAGCTGTTTTCTCCTCTCCTTCACAATTTTTCTTTGACTATAGTAAGCTCACTATTGCATCTGCCTATGATTCCCAGACTACCCCAAGAGGCAAATGGCCACTGACCTGGGAAAACTAGGAAAGATCTGCTTATCTTTGGAATTTATTTAGACTTATTTAATTCCAGAACTCTGATGACTTAAAGTAAAATACATTTTTTAGCTCATCCATTTATCTCTCACAGCAACAATGGAGTTAATGATCTGTTTGATGTCTTTCATCCTAACCAGAAGTGAAAAACAGTGTTTGATACACTTGACTATTCACTCGTCTTTTTCTTTGGCATCCAGGATGTCGTCATTTTCAAATTTTCCCTTGCCTGAATTTCTTTCTTTTTCCTAATGTTGGATTTCCTCAGGGCTCTCTCCTCTATTCTAACCTTTTTCTAATTCTGTTTTCTCTCTCCGGATGATCTGTCTCTTCCATCTGTTAGTGATCCCCAATCCATTCTTTGTCTAGGCTTGAGGGGACCACATGAGAGCGTTAAGCCTTTTTGAAACATAGAATAGCTTTGGAAATTAGAGACTTCTTAAGAACAAAGAATAAATGACTCTAGTTTCTAAAGAACAGAAAAAAGTAAGATTTGGGGCAGGAGTGTTTATTTAAGGAAAAAAACCCATACTTATTGACAATCTTATGTTTAAATGTTTCACTATAATTTGCAGTCTAAGGAGGAAATTATAAATTTTATACAGATTTTTTCATTACCAATTTACAAATATAATTTGCTTTCAAAGAATCATAGTTTTATAAATAAAGTGAAGTGTCATAGTGGTTAGGCAGCCTTGTAAATAGCTTTCAAAAATCATATTTAAAAATTGCACTTGGTCATGAAACTATATTTATGATGACAACACAAATTATTGTGTTATACTCCAATTTACCAATTTCTTAGGAAAAACAAATATGGATATAAAATACCACTTTTATTAGACCATAAATATGTTTCTTGTTAGACCTGCCATTATGTTTGGACCATGGAAATACACACTAATGCTTAATGTTACAGAAAACGAACTTACACTAATCTTACTGTCATTTGTGGAGCTTAAATCAAACTCTACAATAAAGCTTTCCATTTTAGATAATAGACAGATAATCCTGCTCTTATACAGTTCAGAATAATCAAATATTCAAAATTTTTAAAATTAGGCATAAACACCTTATATGTATTGCACATGAATTATTAAAAACAAACCCCCCCCCCAAAAAAACAAAAAACAACAACAACAAAAAAAAAAAAACCCATATCCACTTCAACTTTTTAAAGAGCTATATTTCATAAGTTTGTACAGTGAAAATATCAAAGCAAGGTCTTCCATAATCTCATATTCAAAGCTATCCAAATAAGCACCAAATCCAAGTAAAAATAATGGCCTTGTTATGAAAACACAGCTTCCTTAGACTCTCCTTCCAAATAGATTCAGGAATTCTGGAACTACCACTCCATAGTAGTTTTGCTTCCCAGCTAGGATATAAAATTAGACTTAAATCTCAATATGGCTTAGATTTAACAAATACTTGTCTTGAATCCTAGAATCTCTGACTTGGAACTTTATAAGCCATGAACACTTATAATCTCGGAAATTTGCAGAATAACAAGTGCACATGTGAAATTTGCTTTAAAATACTTCGGCATTGATAGTATAGTTTTATGTATCTGCTCTTTAGCTTAAGTTATACCCTATATTCAATAATTATCATAATTGAAAATTCACATCCAAGGGATGGTCCCCTGAGCATTATATGAGAAAGTGCACACTTCAGATGTAGCTACTCCAAGAGTTTCAGCTATCTGTATTTCTAATCAATACTAGATTTTTCTAATTAAAATAATGAGCATCAAAAATTGGATTTCATTAGGGAATTAATGCTTCTTTGTTATCATGAATATTAAAAGTGAGCTCTCAGGTAATATTACTGATATTCAAGGTATGTGGGTTTCCTTAGGTTTTAGAGACACACTCACTCTTGCATGAAAGGTATAATAATCTAGGAAGCCCTATTACCTGTATCTTTGGGCACAAAGCTTAAGGCCTGGGTCTTAACTGTACTGAGATCAAGACCCTGGAGTGGAGAACTCTGCTTTTCTGATGCCAGAAATAAATTAACCAAATTCTGACCAGAATATTCTTGCAAATGTTTTAAGTAACTGTTTTATTTAAGATGGTCTTTAGGGCACCTAAAAAGACGCAGGCTGGAACTTTATCAAACTTTCAGAAGAGAATTTTGTTCACCCTTGGTAATCTGTGTTTAATAATTTAGTTTGAGATTTGCATTTATTATAATCTAGTAATTAGCTTGTAGGGAAATAGCTAAACTGCACTGCACCATAAACATCTTGGCAGCTACTAATGTGTTCCAAAGGGACCTTAACAGTTGAATTCTATTTGCATCAGTGTTTATCTGTAAGCTGAGAGCTCTGACACTAAATGTTTCCTAAGACTTATTTTATAAGCTTCTCTGAGAGGCTAGGAATTAATGCATGAAAATACACCAGGAATTAGTGTATTGGACAGGTGTTAGTAACTAAACATCTCATAAGGTGTAAAAATTTTAGCTGTTGGGATGCTTGAGTGGCTCAGCAGTTGAGCATCTGCCTTGGGCTCAGGAGGTGATCCTGGGATCCAGGAATCGAGTCCCACATTGGTCTCCTTGTGGGGAGCCTGCTTCTCCCTCTGCCTCTGTCTCTGCCTCTCTCTGTCTCTCATGAATAGAAAAAATCTTTAAAAAATTAAAATTTTAATTTTTAAAAAAAAATCTTTAAAAAATTTTCAGCAGTTGACAGTGGCAACATATTGAATACAAGTTCAGGGGACTCCATAACCACAATTTTGCACATCAGCTATGATTGGAGGTATCACAGATATAGGAGAGACTAGTGAAAGGAGGAAAGAAGAGCGGCAGACTTCTTCTGCACTAGAGGCTATTGGGAATCTGTGAATGTTCTAAGTTAAGGACAGAATACCTATTAAGAAGCACTTTGCCTTACACAATAAATAATTAATGCTTATTAATAGTTTGATAACTCATTAAAAGAAACCACAAATTGATTCCTTCAAAAGCAAGCATATTTTTCCTCATTCAGCTTTCAAATACCCACAATATGTGCTTAGTCACGTTTGTGACTAGAAGGCCATTAGCACATAGCCTACACTGAGCATTCTGTTCCCTCTCAGAAGGCCTGAACATTTTTCTCCAACTTCCAGGATCACCTGTCTCTACATTGCCATTTTTCTCTGGTCCTCTTCCTTCTTAGGTTGTCTGTGTCTTAAAGAGTATTTGGTGATATTTCAGCTATTGGCATAAGGTTACTGGCAGAAACAAGAGATGGAATAGGGGAAAAGAAGAAAGAACTTGGGATCCCTGGGTGGCTCAGTGGCTTAGTGCCTGCCTTTGGCCCAGGGCTTGATCCTGGAGTTTCAGGATTGATTCCCACATCAGGCTCCCTCCATGGAGCCTGCTTCTCCCTCTGCCTATGTCTCTGCCTCTCTCTCTCTCTCTGTCTATCATGAATAAAGAAATAAAATCTAAAAAAAAAAATAATAATACAAGAATTATTTTTTTTAAAGATTTAATTTTTTAAAAATTTTTTTAATTTATTTATTTATGATAGTTACAGAGAGAGAGAGAGGCAGAGACACAGACAGAGGGAGAAGCAGGCTCCATGCACCGGGAGCCCGACGTGGGATTCGATCCCGGGTCTCCAGGATCGCGCCCTGGGCCAAAGGCGGGCGCCAAACCGCTGCGCCACCCAGGGATCCCCATAATACAAGAATTAAATTATAAAAAAGGTACAAGAACAGAACTTTTCTCCAAGTACTAGAACCAAGAAAAATTCCAATTGAGCCTAACATTTAAAGCAATTCCAAAAAGAGATTTTCTGTATCTGTTTTCAGTTGAAAGGAAAAGAAATGAATTCTGATTAACTTATGCTACAGTTAAAAAAAAAGATTTGGAAAATCATACTGCCTCATAGGTAGAGCTCAATAATCAAAATTCAAGAAGAAAAAGAAGGGGACTTAGTAGATGGTGTTGGTAGTCTCTAGAGAGTCACTCTGCCATAAATTACTCTGTTTTAACTGTTTCTGTCTTCATGTATATCCACTAGAGATTCATATTTCTAAGATAAAGAATCACTTTGGCATTGCTAAGATCATTTGCCCACTCATAGCCCATGAGAGTAAAGCACATTTTCAATAGGATACAACAGTACATTAAGAAGATTATTCACCATGATCAAGTAGGATTTAACCCCAGGATGCAAGGCTGGTTCAACACTTGTAAAACAATCAATGTGATTCATCATATCAGCAAGAGAAAAAACAAGAACCATATGATCCTTTCAATAGATGCAGAGAAAGCATTTGACAAAATACAGCATCCATTCCTGATCAAACCTCTTCAGAGTGTAGGGATAGAGGGAACATTCCTCAACATCTTAAAAGCCATCTACGAAAAGCCCACAGCAAATATCATTCTCAATGGGGCAGCACTGGGAGCCTTTCCCCTAAGATCAAAACCAGACAGGGATGTCCACTCTCACCACTGCTATTCAACATAGTACTGGAAGTCCTAGCCTCAGCAATCAGACAACAAAAAGACATAAAAGGCATTCAAATTGGCAAAGAAGAAGTCATAACTCTCCCTCTTCGCCAATGACATGATACTCTACATAGAAAACCCAAAAGACTCCCCGCCCCATACAGCAATTTGGCAGTGTGGCAGGATACAAAATCAATGCCCAGAAGTCAGCGGCATTTCTATACACTAATAATGAGACTGAAGAAAGAGAAATTAAGGAGTCAATCTCATTTAAAATTTCACCCAAAAGTATAAGATACCTAGGAATAAACCTAACCAAAGAGGTAAAGGATCTATACCCTAAAAACTATAGAACACTTCTGAAAGAAATTGAGGAAGACACAAAGAGATAGAAAAATATTCCATGCTCATGGATTGGCAGAATTAATATTGTGAAAATGTCAATGTTACCCAGGGCAATTTACACATTTAATGCAATCCTTATCAAAATACCATGGACTTTCTTCAAAGAGTTGAAACAAATTATTTTAAAATTTGTGTGGAATCAGAAAAGACCCTGAATAGCCAGGGGAATTTTAAAAAAGAAAACCTTAGCTGGGGGCATCACAATGCCAGATTTCAGGTTGTACTACAAAGCTGTGGTCATCAAGACAGTGTAGTACTGGCACAAAAACAGACACATAGATCAATGGAAAAGAGTAGAGAACCCAGAAGTGGACTCTCAACTTTCCGGTGAACTAATATTCGACAAAGCAGGAAAGACTATCCACTGGAAAAAAGACAGTCTCTTCAATAAATGGTGCTGGGAAAATTGGACATCCACATGCAGAAGAATGAGACTAGACCACTCTCTTGCACCATACACAAAGATAAACTCAAAATGGATGAAAGATCTAAATGTGAGACAAGATTCCATCAAAATCCTAGAGGATATCACAGGCAACACCCTTTTTGAACTTGGCCACAGTAACTTCTTGCAAGATACATCCACGAAGGCAAAAGAAACAAAAGCAAAAATGAACTATTGGGACTTCATCAAGATAAGAAGCTTTTGCACAGCAAAGGATACAGTCAACAAAACTAAAAGACAACCTACAGAATGGGAGAAGAGATTTACAAATGACCTATCAGATAAAGGGCTAGTTTCCAAGATCTATAAAGAACTCATTAAACTCAACACCAAAGAAACAAACAATCCAATCATGAAATGGGCAAAAGACATGAAGAGAAATCTCACAGAGGAAGACACAGACATGGCCAACATGCACAGGAGGAAATGCTCCGCATCACTTGCCATCAGCAAAATACAAATCAAAACCACAATGAGATACCACCTCACACCAGTGAGAATGGGGAAAATTAACAAGGCAGGAAACCACAAATGTTGGAGAGGATGAGGAGAAAAGGGAACCCTCTTACACTGTTGGTGGGAATGTGAACTGGTGCAGCCACTCTGGAAAACTGCGTGGAGGTTCCTCAAAGAGTTAAAAATAGACCTGCCCTACGACCCAGCTATTGCACTGTTGGGGATTTACCCCAAAGATACAGATGCAATGAAACGCTGGGACACCTGCACCCCAATGTTTCTAGCAGCAATGTCCACAATAGCCAAATTGTGGAAGGAGCCTCGGTGTCCATTGAAAGATGAATGGAAAAAAGAAAAAAGAAAGAAAGAAAGATGAATGGATATAGAAGATGTGGTTTATGTATACAATGGAATATTACTCAGCCATTAGAAACGACAAATACCCACCATTTGCTTTGACGTGGATGGAACTGGAGGGTATTATGCTGAGTGAAATAAGTCAATCGGAGAAGGACAAACATTATATTGTCTCATTCATTTGGGGAATATAAAAAATAGTGAAAGGGAATAAAGGGGAAAGGAGAAAAAATAAGTGGAAAATATCAGAAAGGGAGACGGAACATGGAAGACTCCTAACACTGGGAAACCCACTAGGGGTGGTGGAAGGGGAGGTGGGCAGGGGTTGGGGGTGATTGGGTGGCAGGCACTGAGCTGGGCACTTGACGGGATGAGCACTGGGTGTTGTTCTGTATGTTGACAAATTGAACACCAATAAAAAATAAATTTATTAAAAAAAATAGAGTAAGGCACATTTTGTATGGGGCAGACCAAAAAATAGCTACTACACACTGAAGCAGAAAATAAACATTCCTATACATAAATAAACATAACTGTGCAATAAAAAATTATGACTTTATAGTCACACCGTCTAGTCAATCATATAAGATATTTGATTAAAGAAAAAGAAGTGCTTTGATGACATTTTCAAGTCCTCCTACATTTGAAGTTATAAGATGGAGAGACGACTGGTCAAGGGTCCCCGCCAGCTGAGCGTCCCCGCTGCGCCTCACGCCAAGGTTTCAACAGATCTCAGCAAGATGTCGTCTCAAATGGAACATGCCATGGAAACCATGATGTTCATGTTTCACAAATTTGCTGGGGAGAAAGGATACTTGACAAAGGAAGACCTGAGGGTACTCGTGGAAAAGGAATTCCCAGGATTTTTGGAAAATCAAAAAGACCCTCTAGCCGTGGACAAAATAATGAAGGACCTCGACCAGTGCCGAGATAGCAAAGTGGGCTTCCAGATCTTCTTTTCCCTACTTGCTGGGCTCACCATCCCATGCAATGACTATTTTGTAATACACATGAAGCAGAAGGGCAAGAAATAGGCACCATTGAGCAACACTCCGCCTGGAGTGAGGTGTCCCGAAGGGTCTCAAGGAATCTGTCCCACAGCTTTCCCCTGTATAAAGGATTCCATGAGCAGATCAGGACCCTCAGAAAATGTACAAATAAAATCCAACCCCCATTTGAGAAGCAGAGAAAGAAAAGTCAGTAAAAGAAAGCCAGATAAGCTTTTGATTTTTATATTGTTTGTTGCATCCTCTTACCCTCAATAAACAAATTCCTTTTTTAATTCCAAAAAAAAAAAAAAGAAGAAGAAGAAGAAGATGGAGCGACTTTCGCCATTATGAGTTCAGGGATAAAACTTACTGTGCATGCTTTCTGAATCTCAAAGGATCAAGTCAAGTCTTTACGTTTATTTTCAAACACCTGAAAAGGAGCAAAGGAATGGAAAAGTCATTGTAACTAAGAGTTTCTCATGCATTTTAAGAGCAGATATTGAGTTTTACAATCTCTACTGAGGAAGCTGCCATAATGTTGATGAAACAGCAGCTCAGGAAAACAGATTTAATTCTGCAAATACTCATGGAATATTGCTAGTTTGTTGATGGCACCAAGAGAAACACAAATAAGCAAAATCTCTCTGGGGAACTTAAAACATAATGGGAAATATAAACTAAATTCTCAAATAACCATAAAGAGTATGGATTATAAAAAAAAAAGGACAGATTACAAGTAATTAAGAAAGTCCAGATATGATGTGAAATGTGGAATTCAACAGGAGAAAAAAAATCAATATTTTCTTATTTCTTACACTTTTTTTAAGAGCTTATTTTTTATTTGACAGAGAGAGCATAAGCAGGGGGAATAGCAGGCAGAGGGGGGAGCAGGCTCCCCGCTGAGGCGGCAGCTGGACACGGGGCTTGTGGGACTGGATCTCAGGACCCTGGGATCATGACCTGAGTGGAAAGCAGAAACCACCAACTGAGCCACCCAGGCACCCCTTATTTCTTACTCTTTTATAGAGACTTTACATTCATCACCTCATTAAATCCTCAACACTATCCTTTGGAGTAGATATTTTTGTCCAAATACACAGACGAACTAAAGCACACAATTAAGCAATTTACCCAATGTTACCCACTTAACAAGTAGCCTCATTCAGCCTCATTATACAACTCTTCACCCCTTCTTGGAGTTGTGCTTTGAAACATATTATAGTGGAAAGACTATGTTTTTAAATACAAGCTCAACAAAAACAACCTTGTCTTTTAATGGTTACGTTTGCTATAAAGAGATTTACAAAGAGAAAGAACTGTAAACTAGATATGTTTCAGTCTTTCATTAAAAGAAACCAAATTGGAGGAACTGTTAGAGCTGGTTGAGTAAAAAAGCACCTACTTACTATTACTTTGACTCAAAGCCCAGTTAAAACAAAGGAACACATTTTTTTTTAAATAAGGGAGGGATTTCTGATTCTAGTACAGAGTTAATACCATGCTAGACACCTCCCCCCCCCAGAAAATAACTGTAAAATCCAGACATAATACAGAAAGCAATTACTCGAAGGCACTAGAGTATAAGCAGTGGACAGACCCTTGCAGTGTGTAAACATCTATAAGGGAAGAGAGGAGCTATACCAAGAAAATTTCTGTTTCCATGGCTTTTAGCAAGAGGCTAAGGAGTGTTGTCATGTCACACACAGGATAGGTGTCAGTGTGAAGATTACAATTTTTCTGCGGAAGAGAACAAGAAACCTAAAATCATATCTACCATCAATGCTGAAGAAAGTGGGGGAAACCCCTGAAGGGAAAGAGCCATTTGGAGATTGAATCCTAAATGCTGTCTACCCATATTTCTTTTTTACTGGCCCCTGAAACATGCATGTGTGGCACAGAATCAACGGAGATTAGCAAAAGCAGAAAAAACGAAAAGAAAAGAAAGAACAAGAACTGACACTACAGTTTCCATCAAAGAAACAGAGTGCACATGTCAATTTCAGCCAAGATAATAGCCTGATAAAACAAAAAACAACTCACTGGAGAAAAATAACAGAATCCAAAATCCCCACAATTTAGTAGTCATAAGTATCTGAAACCCAATTGAAAATTGCTTAATATACCAAAAAAATTAAAATCCGCACATAAAGTGGAAGATGTTTCAACAACAACAAAAAATTAAACAAGATCAATCTTGAGATGAAATAGATATTGAAACTAGCAGGGAAACTTCTGGAACTATTCTGAATGAAATAAAACAAAATATGCTCACAATGAATAAAATAATAAGAAAGCTCAGCAAAGACGTAAGTTAAAACTAACAAAACGAAAACTATTTTTTTTAAATTTTTATTTATTTATGATAATCACACACAGAGAGAGAGAGAGAGAGGCAGAGACATAGGCAGAGGGAGAAGCAGGCTCCATGCACCGGGAGCCCGATGTGGGATTCATCCCGGGTCTCCAGGATCTCGCCCTGGGCCACAGGCAGGCGCTAAACCGCTGCGCCACCCAGGGATCCCCAAAACGAAAACTTTAGAACTGAAATATACAATTGTTGAACTAAAAATTTCACTGGATGAACTTAATAACCTAAGCCTAGAAGAGATAACAGAGGAACAAGTAAATAAAATTGAATAAAGATCAGTAGTAATTATCAAATATGTAAAAATATCAAATTGTGAAAACAGAACAAAAACTCACAGACCTGCTAAATAGCAAACGATTTAAAATATAGATAAAGGGGGGCAGCCTGGGTGGCTCAGTGGTTTAGTGCTGCCTTCGGCCCAGGGTGTGATCCTGGAGACCCGAGATGAAGTCCCACATCAGGCTCCCTGCAATGAGCCTGCTTCTCCCTCTGCCCGTGTCTCTGCCTTTCTCCTCTCTTTGTCTCTCATGAATAAATAAATAAAACATTTAAAAAATATAGGTAGATAGATAGATAATAGATAGATAGATAATGGGCATCCCAGAAGTAGAAGAGAGAATGGAACAGAAAAATTATTTGCATAAGGGCTAAAAATATCACAAATTTGAAGAAACAAAGAAACTTACAGATACTGATGCTGAATGAACATCAAACACAGGAAACACAAGGACACTCTTGCTCATCCTTTTTATACCTATCTAACATTATTTTATCATTGTCAAATCTTTAAAAGATAGATAATATTAGTAGCTTCATTTTTTAGATTAGAAAAGTGATACACATACCAGAAACAAAAAATGTTAGAATACATATACAAGGTCTTCAAGATGATAAATGATCAAAGACTTATCATAGCAGTCTGACTCTGGAGGCCCTGCTTTTATTTATTTATGTGTTTGTTTTTTAATTTTAAATATTTTATTTATTTATTCATGAGAGACAGAGAGAGAGAGAGAGAGAGAGGCAGAGACACAGGCAGAGGGAGAAGCAGGCTCCATGCAGGGAGCCGAACATGGGACTCGATCCGGGTCTCCAGGATCACACCCTGGGCTGCAGGCGGCGCTAAACCGCTGAGCCACCCGGGCATCCAGCCCTGCTTTTTTTTTTATGATAGTCACACGGAGAGAGAGAGAGAGAGAGAGGCAGAGACACAGGCAGAGGGAGAAGCAGGCTCCATGCACCGGGAGCCCGACATGGGATTCGATCCCGGGTCTCCAGGATCGCGCCCTGGGCCAAAGGCAGGCACTAAACCGCTGCGCCACCCAGGGATCCCCAGTCCTGCTTTTAATATGTAGCCTTGCACATAACACTGATCTCTTATCCCTGAACTCTTGAAAAGAAAACTAAAAATATGGAACAAAAAAATATGTATTAACATAATAAAATAAATGGAGACATTATGGCCAAGGAAAAACTGATAATGATTACTAATGACCCATGTCTCGTGAAGTTAATTTCACATACACACACACACACACACACACACACACAAAGGGAAACAAACAGAAAAAGCCATTCATAAGCAAGTTAGAAAATATTAGATTGGCCTTAAACTATTGTACAGCTGGGAGCAGAATACATCTATTTTAAATAAAGCCTACTTGAAATCCAGCCAACTAAGTACAATTCAAACCTTAAGTACTCAGAAGAGAAAATTCCATATGAAAAAGCCCTGTTCATAAGCTCTGAAATTTTTATACTTCCATCAAAATGGTTAAGACTAAAAAATTAGATATTATGGTCACAAAATTAAATATAAGATTATAAATCTTAGTGATGTTACTATCAAATACTAATATCAAATTAGTAATAAATACTTGGAAGCAGATGAGAAAGTGGGAATTAGTGTAGGTGTATGAATCAATTATTTCTATGTAACAGATTACCTCAAAATTAAGCTGCTGAAAGTAACACACATTTATTATCTCACATAGGTTCAGCTTGTCACATAAGACAGCCCTATTCAGTGTGGGAGAGAATGGCACAGGGGTGTGAATACCAGGAGGAGAGGTGTCAGAGGCCATCTCAGCAGTTGGCAACACCATGTGTTCACTTCCCCATCTTTTACGATAGGGAATTTATTAATACTGTCCAAAGTTGAAACATGAGATTACATAACAACTCCAAGCTTTCCAAAGTTTCTAAATAGCATGAAACTATTAAAGAGATTTATTTTCAAGTGGCTTTAATTCATTTTGGTAACTATATTAGAGTTTTTTCTGTCATTTGTCAACAATTTAGACCAGAATTATCCCCATGCCATGACAAATTCTCTTAGTAAAGTTTATAGCTTATACAGAATGATGCTATTCTTAATCACAGGATTTCTCTATGGAGTTTAATCTTATTTTATTTTGGAAATGTGATTTAACTTCTAATCTCTCATTTTAGCAACATTGTGAAGAATACTGACTAGTAGTAGGCTTTTATACCTTTTTAAAATCTATTTTACAAAGTTCAGATAAAGAAACTAACAATTATAGAGAATATACAGAAATAATATAAAAGCACTGGAATGTCTAGGTAAAAATAGAGAAAAGTCACCCTTTTGCAATATAGTAAAAAAATCATTTGGTCTGATTTTTAAGCTCTTCTATTCGCTATCTTGATCTTATCATTCCATCTCATTTCCCATTTTTTCCCAAAAGAGGACTTGATTCTTTAAGATCAATGTCTTCCTGTCAAAAACGTGCTATTTGAAAACTATCAAGAATCTGGAGTTGTTTAGGCAGCCGGAGTGGCTCAGCGGTTTAGCGCCACCTTCAGCCCAGGGTGTGATCCTGGAGACCCAGGATTGAGTCCGGCATCGGGCTCCCTGCATGGAGCCTGCTTCTCCCCCTGCCTCTCTCTCTCTCTCTCTCTCTCTCTGTCTTTCTGTCTCTCTCTGTCTCTCATGAATAAATAAAAATCTAAAAAAAAAAAAAAGAATTTGGAGTTGTTAAATAATGTTACCCCATATTTCAACCTTGGACAATTAATTCCTTAATATGAAAGATGAGGGAAAAAAACACAGAATAGAGCCAGCTGCTAATATGGCCTCCCAATGATTCTGTTCCTCCTTTATTTTCTACAGTGGTTTATATCATGTCCTTAAAGGAATGTGATTTAAGCATGGACTTCCTCTCCTAACTTTTCCAACCTTCTACTTCTCTATCAAAACTTTAGGTTCTGATTTTAGAATTTGTCTTATTCTTCCTTCTTCTTTTTATGCGCTTTCTAAGGCAGTATTATTCCTAACCACCCCTAACTGAGAGGAGGAGTATAACTTTTAACCAATAGGACCTTGTCACAACAGGAACTCTCTAGAAATTAGGAAAATATAAGGACCCCGAGCACCCTCTTCTTATCCCCGCTGAGGTCATCTGAGATTCTGCCTCTGAAGTGAAACTAAGAAAGAGAATTCAAAGGCTAGTCTCATGATGAAGAAGTGATATTCTCTGAAGTTTATTGGTTTTGGTTAGTTTTCTCATTTCTGCTGTCCTTGAAGGCTGCTATTTCATTTTAAAGAAACATTTAAAGCAATTTGTCCTCTGGTTATCAGTAAGCAAGGAAAGTGTGCTGAAATCAGGTATTGGCTGGATTTTATGGGATAGGATGTTATAGGACTTACTATTTATTCATTTAGTCATTTCATGAATATTTATTAACATTAACTATGTGCCAACCACTACTCTAGGTCTCAAGGCTCAGTGATGAACAAAAATAACAAAATCTCTTTTCTCACAGAGTTTACACTCCTATGAATTGCTTGTTTTCCTTGCAACATTCATTGGTATGCCAGTTATACATTCCTGCATAAAGAAAAACACCTATGGGAGAATTTATTTTTCAAAGATGGCCCCAACACTCTCTCCCACCCAACATGCTCTAAATACGACTCCAACACTCCTACTGAACATGGGGTTTAGTAGGGTGATGAATTCATCCTGGCTTTCCTAGAACTTTTCTGATTTTAGCACTCAAAGTCCTGTGCCCTATGAAACCCCTCAGTCCCAGGACATTCTGGACTTAGTCACCTGAAATTTATCTTCCCCTCCCTTAATTTAGGTGGCTTATGACTACATCATATGTGACTTCCAAGAATAGGTCACAAGTGGCAATAGAGCAGTCATGTCTCTTAGAACCTAGCACCAAGCTCTGAGGAAGCCCATACTAGGCTATGTAAAGAGGCCATATGGAGAGGCCACAAAGCCACTGATGTTCCACCCAACAGTCCAGCTGAAGTCTTACCTAATAGTCAGAATCAACAACCAGAAATGGCAGGAGAAATGTCTCCATATGACTCAAGCCCTCAGCCATCAAGTTACCACCAGCTTTCAAGTATTCTCAGATTAGACGTTGTGAAGTAGAGATAACCCTGCCTGATAACCCTGCCCTGTCTGACTTCCTAACCCACACAAGCATCGAAAGATAATGGCTGTTACTGTTTTAAGTCACTAAATATGGGTGTGATTTGCTATTCAAGAATAGGTAACTGACATACTTTCCCAAAGTTTGGTGACTTAAAAAAACAACATCCTATTACAGTTTCAATTTAAGGACTAAGAATTCAGGCTTACTATGGCAGGGTGATCTTTCTGATCCTCACAGCACTAACTGAGGCTACTTAGTGGTAATCAACTGGCTAACAGACCGCTCTGAAGAATCCAACACTGCTTCACTTACCTGCTTGGCATCCAGGAAGCTATCACTGGAAATGAGGGTTAGCTGGGACTGCCAGCAGAAGGACTTCTCCAGCAAGGAAGGCTCAGGTTAGGCAGATTTCTTATGTGGCAACTCAAAGCTTCCATACAGTGTTCTGGTAAACTCCGATAAAAGCTGCAAGGCTGGGATCCCTGGGTGGCGCAGTGGTTTGGCGCCTGCCTTTGGCCCAGGGCGCGATCCTGGAGACCCGGGATCGAATCCCACGTCGGGCTCCCGGTGCATGGAGCCTGATTCTCCCTCTGCCTGTGTCTCTGCCTCTCTCTCTCTCTCTGTGTGTGACTATCATAAATAAAAATTAAAAAAAAAAAAAAAGCTGCAAGGCTTTTTAGGACCTACCTTCAAAAGTCCCAGAAAGTGTTTTCCACCATGTTCTACTAGTTAAGCAAGTCACTTAAAGCCAGCTCAGATTCTAGGAGGGAGGACCGGACTCTACTTCTCAATGGGAAGAGTAGCAATCAATTTGTAGCCAGGCTGTGTCTTCCATATTTGGTATCACAAGAACAATACATGAGCATCAGGAGTTAGGATGGTAAGATTGAGACTTTAAAGGTAACAATGCATGCATCCCTCTTCTTTACCTTTAGGTTGAGATATACCCCTCAACAGCTATTTGGATACTCAACTAGATGTTACCTTTTTATGGTTTCAAAGGCCATTATATTAAGGTCAGGATGTTGTGTTGTGTGTATCTAATAATGGCAAATGCCAAGCTTCTGTGTTTAGATGCTAGGAATTTAAAATGGGCCATGTGGATCACTACTATATGTTACTTTTGTATTAAGAAAAATGATAAAAGTTATCTTTAAAACTAAGATTCTCTGAATCTACAGCTAATCTTTATTAACAGTGTGGGAAAATCATATAAATTGTAAATGAATATAGGAATCAGTGGAAATTCCAAGTATAAGGTAAAGGATAAATATTCTACATAAAATAAATTTCAGACTTGATATTTTCATCAATACATGTTGTTGGGGATCCCTGGGTGGCTCAGTGGTTTAGCACCTGCCTTCAGCCCAGGCCATGATCCTAGAGCCCCAGGATCAAGTCCCACATCAGGCTCCCTGCATGGAGCCTGCTTCTCCCTCTGCCTGTGTCTTTCTCTGCCTCTCCCTCTCCCTCTCTCTCTGTGTGTCTCTCATGAATAAATAAATAAAATCTTTAAAAAAAAAATACATGTTGTCACAAAGTATTTTTCTTTGTGTCATAATTGCAAGTAGGATTCTGCCAAGAAGTCATTAAAAGCAAATTTAATATTAAGCAATGATTTTTATGACAATAGCTGCCTTCCAGCAAGCTGTCTTAGGCACATGGAGCTAGTGGTTATTTCAGTGACTTACAATCTTCATTAATGTCATCATCAGTGAGTGACTGCTGGATTCCTGCTTCTTGACTTAGGTAGTTTCAAGGTCTCCAAATTTCTAATCCATTTATTTGATTTGTACATTCCATACTAAGAATCTAAGAATGCTTTCTTAAAGAAATTTTATTTGAATGTATTCCTTTTTGGTTTATTTATTTATAAGAGACACAGAGAGAACCAGAGGGAGAAGCAGGCTCCCTATGGGGAGCCTGATGTGGGAATCGATCCCAGGACCCCACAATCATGCGCTGATCCAAAGGCAGACACTCAACCCCTGAGCCACCCAGGCATCCCTGTATGTATTCCTTTTTAAATCTATAGTGTATCTTCCCAAATTAAGATAAAAAGGTTAAGAGAAGCTGAAACTAATTAGAGATATTCCTCACATGAGCTCTCTTCTTCCTTTAGCCTCTTATTTTCCTTCATAATCATTATTAATACATACTGATTTCAGGTCCACTATATACAGAGAAACATATCATACTTTCAAGAAGATACAGGAAACAAAGCCTACTTTCAAGAGTTTATAATCTTGTTGAAAATCTGTGACATATATACATAACATTTCAAGGTAATTTGGAACTGAATGTCAGAAGGACAGATGCAGGGGACCTTGAATATAGCTGAACTTGAATGATGTTGTCTAATCTAAGGAATCATGACATTACTTCTTCCTTTTGGAGAACCATTCTCTGGTTACCCCAGCTCTTCGGGACATCATTCAAAACATCTTCAGAATTAACCTCCTGCTACAATGCACTCTTTATGGAAGAGTCTTCATCTAATTCTCCAGATGACTACTGCACAGAGTTGCCTTTGATAAAGAGGACATTGAAAGAAGCCATTATTTTAAAACTAGGAAACTAATTTCAATAGGAATAAGTAGGAGATAGAAAAACAGAAAGAGAAAGAATACTAAAATGTCTAGAAATGGCGTGGCTAAGGCATGAGAAAGAGCAGAATGAAAAGGCTGGGACTAGTAAGGGAGCACAAGTTCCCTTAATGTGGGTTATCTAATAAGACCAAAATGTATGTGACAAATAATCACAAAACTTTGATGACACACAATGAGAGTTTACTTCTTGCGCTAACACGGTGCTCAGGCAGGTCAGCTCTGCACTTGCTTAGGCTTGCTTACAGGTTATCTGGAGATGAGATGGCTGTCAGCTGATCTAGAATGACCTTGACTGCCTCCTCTGGGCCTACTTGGATTGTACCTCAGGCCACTCATTTTCCAGCAGGCCAGCACAAGGCAAACTCAACTGCACATGTGCTTTACAGGACTCTTTAATAGAAACAGAAGCTCATTAACCTATATGACCTGAAGCTTCGCAGAAATTTTGGGGAGAGCACTGGAAAGGAGACTGAAGCCAATATTATTTTGATTTTAAAAGAGAAACCTGCTGACACCTAGTGTATTCATTTTATGTTGCTGCAATAGTGAACTACCATGAATGCAGGAGCACAGAACAACACAAATATATTATATCACAATTCTGTATGTCAGAAGTCTGTGTTGGCTCCACTGATTTCTGTGTCCTGGTTTCACAAGGTCAAAGTCAAAGTTCAGCTAGCTGGGTTCTAGGAAGTTTTAGGAAAAATCTACCTCTGAGTTCACTTAGATCATTTGGTAGTTTCCCATTCCTTGTGGTTGCAGGACTGAGTTCCTTTGTCCTTGCTGTTTGTCAGCCAGGGGTTATTCTCCATGTCTACAAGCGCTCACATTTCTCACCTCCTTTCATCTTCAAAGTCAGCTATTGGGGGATCCCGGGGTGGCTCAGCGGTTTAGCGCCTGCCTTTGACCCCGGCATGATCCAGGAGTCCCCGGATCGAGTCCCACGTCGGGTTCCCTACATGGAGCCTGCTCCTCCCTCTGCCTGTGTCTCTGCCTCTCTCTCTCTCTCTTGTCTTTCATAAATGAATTTTTTAAAAAATCTTAAAAAAAAAAAAAAGTCAGCTATAGCAGGTTGCATCTTTCTCAGACTTTGTATCTCCCTCACCTTACCCTCTGGTTTACCTCTACTACCTCCAGCCAAAAAAAAATTTCCCTGCTTAATTGGGCTCACTTGAATAATCCAGGATAACATATTTAAGGTCTCTAATCCTAATATTACTCAGCCATTGGAAACGACAAATACCCACCATTTGCTTCGACATGGATGGAACTGGAGGGTGTTATGCTGAGTGAAATAAGCCAATCGGAGAAGGATAAACATTATATGGTCTCATTCATTTGGGGAATATAAAAAATAGTGAAAGGGAATAAAGGGGAAAGGAGAAAAAATGAGTGGGAAATATCAGAAAGGGAGACAGAACATGAAAGACTCCTAACTCTGGGAAACAAACTAGGGGTGGTGGAAGGGGAGGTGGGCAGGGGGTGGGGGTGACTGGGTGACAGGCACTGAGGTGGGCACTTGATGGGATGAGCACTGGGTGTTATTCTGTATGTTGGCAAATTGAACACCAATAAAAAATAAATTTATAAAAAAAAGGTCTCTAATCCTAATTGCATCTGGAAAATTCCTTGAGTCATGAAATATGACATATTCACAAATCCCAGGAATTAGGGTGTGGACATTTTGGGGGACTGGTCACCTACCATACCTGGAAACATGTTTCAAAACCAATCCTTTCCCATTAATAGTTTGCCACAAACTCTGGAGTCATAAGCTCACATTATTTGGCCTTGATTTTGTACATTTTATCAATTGCCAGCCTGTGTGTTATTTCAGGCACTCTCATTTGGGTTTGAAAAAATGTGATGACTATAACTAGGGAAGGGGACTTTTTTCAATTCATGGTTACACTTTTCTCCTCACCGCAGGTTAAGAAATAGCTAGGGCAAAAGAACAGCCAGTAACTTAACTATCCTAGAGTGTCTCCTTTTCAAAGATAGCACTCTGCCACCCCCACCACTAGAACCAAGAATTCTAATTCATCAATAGCTTTTAAACATGTTCAACTATTTTGGATTTTTGAAATTGTGTCTTCCTCAACATTTTTATGTTGAAGTCCTAATTCCCATTACCTCAGAATGGAACCTTATTTGGAAGTAGGGTTGGTGCACATTCATTTAGTTAAGATGAGGTCATATTGGAATAAGGTGTGAATCCCTACTCCAATATGACTAATATTCTTATAAAAAGGGAAAGTTTGAACAAAGACACAGGGAGAACTCCATGTGAATGAGGGCAGAGATCTGCAAACCAAAAAATGCCACAGATTGCCAGCAAACTACCAGAAGTTAGGAAGAAGCATGGAACAGATTCTTTCCTATAGCCCTCAGGATGACCCACCCCTGTCAACACCTTATCTTGGACTTTTAGCTTCCAGAACTATGAGAAAATAAATTTGTGTTGTTTAAGCCATCCATTTGTTGTGGCATCCAATTTGTAATGGCAGTCCTAGCAAATCCATACACTAATTAATTTAGATAAACTTCTGGTAAAAACCTGGGCATAATTATATCATTTTTAAAGAAATACATATGTGGATATTTTTAATTATAACTAGTGACTTTAAAAAAAAAAACATTATTACCTAGAATAGTTGTAAAGGAAATAGCTAGAAGGGACTATGCCAGGCTATGAGGAGAAATAAAATCATACTAATATTTATGCTGAATTATTAGGATTCTTGACCTACATTTGCTCATGCAGAAATTAAGCCCCTCTCCAGTCCCTTCTTCTCCATCTCATAGCCCCCCCTATATATTTCTGTCTTGTTTGAGGTCTTGTATTTTCTTGTAACCGATCTGTTTGTGTCCATCTACTCTGGTTCCTTCATCTAGGTAAGCTTCTTCTGTTGGTTCTGCTCCTGGTGCCTTCTGTGGAGACACCATATGGCATGCTCAACAGTCCTACACCAGTGGCCTCCTGAATCTTAAGGTGACAATGCAACACTAGGCTCTGTGGCTAGGGGAGGAGGAAGAGGTAGGATTGGGGGTGATCCTCTTACCAAATCTATGTTGTAAGTTCTCTGATGGGCCCTAAAGCAGCACTGCTTGTATCTGATGTCTCACTGAGTCTTTCAGGATTATAATTCCTCCACCCTTCACCTTTCTCTCCCCTGGGCTCAAAACCTACCCTAAAGGCTAGGAGAGGAAAAATTCAATCTTATCGCCTGTGTTAGCATCATGCCTTCACCACCCAACTTTCACAAAACACTTCCCTCCTTCTACGACCAAAACAAAACATTGACAAATCTTACATATAGACCCTAAAGGGACCATCACTCTACCCATTCCACAGCCTAATTCTATTTCCCCTCTGGGTTCAACTAGGATTTCCAACTCCATAATAAAAGAGTACTAAAGTAAGTCAGACAGAAAGGGTAGCTTACTGAGAAGAGAGTCAGTAAAAGAAACTTAATAGGGAAAAAAAAAAAAAAGAAACTTAATAGGGAAGGTAAGATTTTTTTTATTTTATTTTTTAAAATTTTAATTTCATTCAGCATACAGAGGAATATTAGTTTTCAGTATTCAATATAGTGATTCAACACTTCCATACAACACCCAATGTTACCACAGCAAGTGCACTCCTTAATCCCCATTACCCTTTTAGTCCACACCCCCCCATCTCCTCTGCTCTGGTAACCATCAGTTTGTTCTCAAAAAGTTAAGAGTCTGTTTTTTGATTGGTCTCCAGAAGAGGTTAGATTTTTAATGGGAAACTGTAGTATTTAAATAAATGGGGAGACAAAAGGCATTCCTGGCCACTAGTAAAGAGACAATGGGAGACATAAATTTACCTGAACAAAATCAAAAGTAAGATTCATTTCACTCAGTCATTGCAATTTGTCACAGGTATCCAGTAGAAGAAATCATCTTTAACTCAAAACCACAGAAATCTTTCACTCTCTCTCATTCTCAGAAAGAATGTCTATATTCCTGGGAGTTATTTAGACAAAAAATATTCCTTTCCATTCTCTTAAAATAGGAAATTTTAGTGAGGTTTTCTTTGTTTAGATTTTTACCCCAGATGACTCAGCCTGGCTTTGTCTACAATGAGTAATTTCAGTTTGTTTCACTTCACCTACACCACAATTTTCTTTTCAATTGAACTTCCATGCATGCTCTTTGGACATACTTTTTTTTCTTTTTTTCCTCATCAGCACCACCACAAACTCCAAATGGCTCTTTCTACCTCTCTGTAAACATTTAAAGAGGAGAAACACCTCCCTCCATTAGTTTTCCTAGCCACCTCAGCCTTGCTAGAGGTCTCAGTGGCAGCAGGACCAATTAAGTTACCTGCTAATCAAATTTAAAGCAGAGTGGAACATATCTGGGAAAAGCATGTCTTCTTCCATGTCTCAAGGAACCTAGGCCACTGTGAATCCAAACCTGGCTTCCTGGCTTTCTTACAGTAAGTGCTATTTGAAACAAAATGACCCTTATCCTCTCTGCAATTATGACAGCCACAAACAATATAGGTTCTGGTTTATGCCACCAGAGGGGTGTGTGTGTGGGGGGTACATTCTGGACTGTGCTTATGTACAGCCACTTATTCTTCAGCAGAACACACAGAGGTTCTAGAGTTACTAATACCAGGGATTATTTTATCATGGTTCATTTTATAGCTGTAGCAAACCTCAGAGGAACATGTTTTTGTGAATAGAATCTGCTCAGGACTTAAATTGCTCTAATCATTTAATGTATCATATGTGGTCCAAGTCCCTGTTCGGGTATACTTGGACCCAAGCTCGAGCTTGTAAATAAACCCTCCTGTGTTTGCATCAGTGTCAGCTCCTTGGTGGTTTCTCAGATCCGCGATCTTGGGCACAACATTTGGGAGCTCGTCCGGGATCTGAGAAACCCCCAGGACCCCATCTGGAGGGTTTCACGCCTGGTGAGTGCACTCAACTTTTTCCACCTTTTGCATGCATATTTTCTGAGAGCTCTAAACTGTACTTTTACCTGTAGGAATTCCAATCTGTATTGGGTCGACATTGGCTTAGGCGGACGTGCTGGCGGCTATCGACCGGGGGTCTTGAGGAGACATCCCGTGCCCCTGCCTGGAGGACAGGGTCCTCATCTGTAAGAAGGGCTGGCTGCCAGCCCTTTGGGTTACTTTCTGTTTTGTCTCTGTGGCTGCATTGGAACGTTTGTCTGTGTTACTATGTCCTTGTTAACTGTGCATTTGTCTGTGTTACTGTGTCTTTGTTAACTGTCATAACTGTTTACATAAGGAGAGGGAGATTTCAAATTTATTGCATATCAGAATGGCCAACCTTTGATGTGGGTTGGCCCCGAGAAGGAACTTTCCCCTACCTATTATCTTACAGGTTAAGGCTGTGATCTTCAGGGACAAACCAGACAGCCATCCTGACCAGGTGCCCTACATCCTGGCCTGGCAGGACATGATCGAGAATTCCCCCTCTTGGTTTCCCTCCAGGTCCACCGCCAGACTCTAGTGGCAGGTCTCCAGGCTGCCACACACAAGCCTACCAATCTGGCCAAGGTGTATGATGTGAGACAGGGTAAGGATGAGAGTCCAGCAGCCTTCTTAGAGTCATAGAGGCTTTTAGGCAGTACACCTCTATGAACCCAAAAGCCCCGGAAACCAAGGCCGCAATTATCATGGCTTTTGTTAACCAGGCTGCTCCGGACATTAAAAAGAAATTGCCAGGTGACTAGGTGACGGGCATTGAGGTGGGCACTTGATGGGATGAGCACTGGGTGTTATTCTATATGTTGGCAAATTGAACACCAATAAAAAATAAATTTATAAAAAAAATAAAATAAAAAGAAATTGCAAAGAGTAGAGAGACTAGGAGAGAAGAGCTTGCAGGACTTAGTAATAGTAGCAGAAAGAGCCTATAATAATAGAGAAAGTCCGGAAGAACAGCAAACCAAACTGTGACTGGCAGACCCGAAACCTGGCCAAGATCCTGCTGGCTACAACCATGGACGACCCACGGGAAAGATGGAGGCACCTCAAGAAGCTGGCCTCAGGGACAGGTAAGGAGGATGGCCCTGGTCCCCATCGGGAGCGCCCTAAACTGAACAAAAACCAATGTGCTTATTGCAAAGAAGAGGGCCACTGGGTGAAAGACTGCCCTAACAAAAGACCTAAGGCCCCTGCCAAGATCTTGGAGATGGAGGACCTGGACGACTAGGGGAGTCGGGGTTCGGCACCCCTCCCTGAGCCCAGGGTAACTTTTAGAGTGGAAGGGCAACCTGTTGAATTCCTAGTGGACACTGTGTCACAACATTCGGTTTTATTACAACCCCAAGGGAAATTGGCAAGCAAGACTTCATGGGTGCAAGGGGCCACAGGCACCAAACAGTACTCATGGATTACCCGAAGAACTGTGGATCTCGGCATGGGCCGGGTATCCCACTCCTTCATGGTCATCCCTGAGTGCCCCTACCCATTGTTAGGTCAGGATTTGCTCACCAAGATGGGGGCACAAATTCGCTTCCACTCCAAAGGGGGAAAAATCCTAAACAAAGAGGGGCACCCGATTCAGATGCTTGTCCTGAGTTTAGAAGACGAATATTGTCTCCATCAAACGCCCTCAGCCCCAATGACTGACATTGAACATTGGCTGCAGGAATTTCCCCAAGCATGGGCAGAAACTAGGGAAATTGGGCTGGTCCGTATTGAACGGCCATATATATAGAACTAAAGCCGGGGACAGACCCTGTCAGGGTCCGCCAATACCCCATGCATCTCGTCTCCCTAACCCAGACTGGGACCTCCCTCTGCATGACTGTCAAGAAATTTTGGCACAGGTGCACAGAATCAGAGCTCTCCAGGACCAGCCACTGCAGAATGTGGACACCACCTGGTACACAGATGGCAGCAGATTCGTCTGAGAAGGAATCAGATACGCGGGGGCAGCTGTAACCATGGAAACGGAGACCTGATCCGGGGGCACCGACCCTGCCCGACACCCCCAACTATACTGATACTGATTTACATTGGCTCAAACGGTTGCCTATGACCCAGTGCTTGCATGGCTGGTGGAGGGCCGCAGACTCCAGCATCATCCTGCCAGAGGAACTAGGAGGGCGAGTCCTATCCAAAATGCACTGGAGTACTCATATGGGAACAAGGAAGATAGAAGACCTCATATGACATGCAAAGATCATTATTAAAGACTCTCGAGCAAAGATCGAGCAGATTGTGGCAAGCTGCCACGCATGCCAGTTAACTAATGCCACCACCCATGGATCTAACCCGGGTACCTGGCTCTGGGGGGACCGCCCAGGAGCCTACTGGGAAGTGGACTTCACTGAGGTAAAACCTGGAAAATGGGGATACAGGTATTTACTGGTGTTTGTAGACACTTTTTCAGGATGGACAGAGGCATTTCCCACCAAACATGAAACAGCACAGACCGTGACCAAGAAACTGCTGGAAGACATCTTACCGAGGTATGGTTTTCCTGAAACCCACCTCAGGGTCCAAGTCCCTGCTCCGCTGTGTCGGGTATACTTGCACCCAAGCTCGAGCTTGTAAATAAACTCCTGTGTTTGCAAAAAAAAAAAAAAAAAAAAAAAAGTATCATATGTTCTCATTCCAAGAAAGGGAAAGTTACTTGCTTGTTAAGAAAACAAGCACTACAATTGGTTGTCAAAACCCAACTGGAATTAGTTACGAAAGGTCATATAAACAGACACATGTTTTTGCAGGGTTTTTAAAACGAACGCAAAATGCCTATAGATAGTAAAATAATGCTGGTGGTGATACAGCAGCATTGTGAAGTCTTGTTTAATAGTCTGTTTAATGTAAAAGAGATTAAATTAACTCATGCTGCAAAAGCAATTAAATACACACTAATCTATTACTGAAAACTCACCAAGTAAGGGTTTTAATCTATTATATTTCAATCTTGACTTTTTTGCAGTCGCTAAAATATACTTGCATTAAAAAATAGGTATGATAATCAGTGACCGTCACAGTTGTTAGGATGCAGCTGAATCCTGTTTAAAGTTTCCAAAAGAGTTGTATGGGGGTTTGGGGGGCTTGTTGTTTTTTTTTCTTACAGTATGTACTATTTGGAACAAAACGACTCTTATCCTTAACAAGTTTAACTATTTTTGTTGTTGCTGTTATTGCTCTGACTTTTGTAAGGAATTCATTTAAAGCTATAAAATGTTGGCAGGAAGAGAAACAACATTTTTGGAAGGTCTACAAGGCCTTGGGCACTTTGCCATAGAGAGCTTTAACTTGCACACAATTTTCAACACAGACATTAACATTTTGATTTTACGTATGTGAAACTAAGAATTCTAGGTAAAGGAACTTGCCCACTTAGGCTCATAGATGACCATGTTTTTTTGTTTTTTGTTTTTTTTTAAATTTACCATCTTAACCATTTTATTATTTTTTTAATTTTTTAAGACATGTTATCAGTTTAATATACATTCCAGTTGCAGGGGTTATTGTGTGAAAGGTGTGCATCCTTTTGAACTAATGAAACATGCCATTTCCAGAATCCAGCTGCTTCTCCCTGCCTTCACTGCTACCACCCTAGTTCACGCTCAGATATTTCTCCCTGATTATAATTTTTAAAAAAATTTTTATTGGAGTTCAATTTGCCAACATATAGCATAACACCCAGTGCTCATCCCACCAAGTGCCCCCCTCATTGCCCATCACCCAGTCACCCCAACCCCCTGCCCACTTCCCCTTCCACTACCCCTTGTTCATTTCCCAGAGTTAGGTGTCTCTCATGTTTTGGATAACCATGTTTAGACTCAAATCCAGATCTAACATGCAAATTTTTCCTACCTCAAATTTTTGCCCTTGGTTTATTGGTCTGGAATACTCTCCAGTATCTGGACTCTGGCTCTCCTCCTTATCCCTCGGCCTCTTACCTTGTCCGGGCCCTCTCCAAAGTCCCTCTGTACCCAGACTCCACCACCCAGCCCTATCTCAGCACCTTGTTCCTTTCCTATGAAGCACTGAAAATACCTGTTTACTTGGTTGTTTGTTTAGTTTGTTTGTTTAAGTCAGCTGGCATGTTGCCTATTGCCTAAAATGTCAACTCAGTGAGGACAGGGACCATATCTGTCTTACTCACTTCAGGATAGCCAAAGTTTAGCAAAAGTTTGCCATATAGCAGGTATTCAGTAAATACTAATTGCTTCTAAGTGTCTCCTGTTTTGTTTTTTTTTTTCACTCACTACACTGCCTGTAATGAGCCATTAATTCTCCTGGGGGGGGGGGGAAAACTGTTTCGTTTATTAATTCCCAAAGTAAAAAATGCTAAAAATAAAATAATAACAAATGTCCCTGCTAGATACTTTATAGTCTCATATTACTGTTTCCCATACAAATCTTTCTGGTTTCTTATATTGAAGTGCGAGAGTGAGGTACTTGTCTCACAGAGACAAGCTCATGGACAAAGGAGAGTGAGTAAAGTGATAGAAGTTTATTAAGCAAGGATACAGAAAAAGCTCTCAGAAGTGAAAGGGTCCCTAACAGGGTTGCCACTGAGGGCTCTTCAGGCTGGTCTTTTACTGAAAACTTGACCAGGGAGTTTGTGGCCTTGAGATTCTTGTGCAGTCTTGGTTTGAGCAAGGACTATTGATAACACCCTTAATGACTTACTTCTTTGTGGTCTGGTGACTTTCTCTGATTACATTATAGCCACCAAAGAAAAATACTCCCTCACCTCTGGGACCAGGTGGTCTGGTCTATTCTCTTATCTCTGTTTTTTTACATCTCGGCACCCTTGGGATTTCTGTAAGCCTGATTTCATGGCCCTCCCTCTATCTCTCCCATGCCCTTACTCAGTACCACCTGAAAATCAAGATGTTTCAACACCCAGTGATAAAAATGGATATATCTACCCTCTACAAAAGAGCAATGTGAATAATCAGGATACAATCCCAAGACTCATATGTTTTGTGGATGGTCCAGAGTTCTGTGTTCATGACGCTACTTTTTATCTTTTCCATGATAGAACAGTTGGCAGAACTGTATGATGTGTGCTACAAATATATGTGAAATGGCATTATTTTGTTCTTGAGCAACTAATGTAAGGTAGCATTGTTCTCCATCTGGAGGTTCAAAGTACCAATAGGATACATTCCCTCTCCTTAAGGAAGTCACATTCAAGTAAATCAGTTCATGCTGATGTTAGTCTTCATGTTTGTACTTGCTAAAAGATTAACATTAACAGTCACCTATCTCTTAAGAACACAGGACTAGCTTTCCGGTGCCAGCATACTTGTCATGACTACCATGGAACACAGACAGACTTATGGGAACACTCGGGAACCTCTCTTGGAAAACCTGACTAGCGAGTATGACTTGGATCTTTTCTGAAGAGCACAAGCTTCAGAGGATTTGTAGAAGTTAAGGCTGCAAGGCCAAATCACTGAGGGGAGCAACATGATTAAAACAATTGCTTTTGGTCGTTATGAGCCCGACACTTGGTACCGTTCTCCTTATCCCGAAGAATATACACGACTGGGATGGCTCTACATGTGCGAATTCTGTTTAAAATACATGAAGAGCCAAATGATACTTCGCCGACACATGTCTAAATGTGTGTGGTAACACCCACCTGGCGATGAGATCTATTGCAAAGGCTCCATCTCAGTGTTTGAAGTGGATGGCAAGAAAAACAAGATCTACTGCCAAAACCTGTGCCTGTTGGCCAAGCCTTTTCTGGACCACAAGACATTATATTATGATGTGGAACCCTTCCTGTTTTATGTTATGACTGAAGCAGACAATACCAGCTGTCACTTGATTGGATATTTTTCCAAGGTCAGCAGGATCTGGAGATTAAGAAGCTACAGGCCCCAGCAGGGTGATTGATGTTGGCATTTGGGGACCCAGATCACTGACAGGAAGAGGCCGTATCCTGGGCAATGATAACATCCCTTCCCTTAAGGGTTGGGGAGGAGGCTTGTGGAAATCCATGTATAAAAGATTATTTAATGAAAATATATGATTTTTTATTAAAAAAAAGAACACAGGACTAGAGGAATGGAGGGCAGAGTAAAAAGTTAAGAGCAATAAGGTTACACGTCTTTGTTTATTTCTTCTTTTATTATTATTAGCTGCAGTGCAGCGTATACACCATAGCTGACCTTAAGGAAGGACTTGATTTGTGAGAATTTGCCATTTGTTTCTCACTGTTTTCCATTGCTGGTTGCCTAGTCATAGTCTAACTTTACTAAAGCCCAAGGGAAGTTAAGAAAGCATATTTCATTTCTCACTCCATTAACATTAGGGGAAAGCTATGGGAAAGTAGATATAACATTTGCTGCCAAAAGTCTAAAAGACCATAAAACATGAACATACCCAGGTGGGAGTTCCACACACATGTGTAATCCCACCACAGATCAAGCATTATTTTGAACTGGAGATGGTAATTTAATTAGGTTTACCTAGTTTACAACAAATATTACTGAAACTATTTACTTAGTTTTATGGCATTCAAGTCCAGAATGAGTGGCCTTTGTGTTGGGATTCTCTTATATGTTATTGTATGCATTTCTTAAGATCTCAGAGAAGCAGACATAGAGAAAGGTTTCAGTTGTTTACCGAAATCTGCAGTAACACCTGCTTACTATTGTAATTTAATCTTCAATAATGTTATCTCCAAATAGAAAGATCAATGATGGAAAAATGGTCTTCTCTATCTATCAAGATGCTTTACTGATTTGAACCACAGCCTTAAAGAGGCATTTCCGAGTGCTTGCTTTCCTTTCTTTATTTATCTTTTATTTTTTTAAAGTAAATTAAAACAATGTTAAACCATTTTTAGAGCAAGAAATACAAAGAATATTGCTCTAGTGCCTGTTTTAGAGACAACTCCATCTAAAATGCTATTATACTCAGTGGAGAAGCAACATCCCTTATCCTGGATCTCTGAACAACCTTTATATTCTATGAGTACTTGTGATTTTCTCCAACTTCCTATAATACTGTAATAGTCCACCTGTGTGGGAAATGTTTAGAGGTGATGTTAAGTGCTGCATGTATGGGCCATGCAAGAATACCACACCCAGGGGCACCTGGGTGGCTCAGTCGGATAAGCGTCTGCCTTCGGCTTGGGTTGGGATCCCAGGGTCATCCTGGGATCAAGCCCCATGTCGGGCTCCCTGCTTTGTAGGGAGCCTGCTTCTCCTTTTCTTCCCTCCTTTGCTCTCTCTCGCTATCTCTGTCTCTCTCTCAAATAAATAAAATCTTTTTTTAAAAAATTATTTATTTATTAGAGAGACAGAGAGAGAGAGAGGCAGAGACACAGGCAGAGGGAGAAGCAGGCTCCATGCAGGGAGCCCGATGTGGGACTCGATCCCCAGACTCCAGGATCACACCCTGGGCCAGAAGGCAGATGCTTAACCACTGAGCCACCCAGGCATCCCAATAAATAAAATTAAAAAAGAAAAAAAAAAAAAGAATAACATACCCAATTACCACCTGTTTGAAATAAAAAAACAATACTCCCAAAATTTTAAGTACAATTACAGTGCCTATAGGTTCTTGCTCTTAAAGTAAGGGACTGGAGTTTCAGGGTTATTAGAGTCAGTATCTTGATTTTCTCTCCATGAAATGCTAATAGGAGACACACCTCAAGATTTTAAGACACAAATTCCTTACCTATAGTCATCTGTCTGTGCTCTCCTTTCCTCTTTCTCACTCTACTTTCCTGTGGTGAAGGTATTTTCTATCCAGATTGAAAATCAGTTTTGTTTTGTTTTCCTTAGCTCAAGATTGTTTACTTAAAATTACCTCATGTGACTTTGCTTTTGATTTACATTGTAATAGTTATCTTTCCTATATCTTTAGTAATCTGTTATTAAACTATTTCGTTTACTTGTTTAATCTTTATTTTCTCTTCATTTCCTTTATATTATCTTAGAATTTGAGATCTATTTATTTCTAACTTTAACTTTTTTTTCTAATCTCCATTCTTTATCTTTGATTTTATCCACTTCTACAACCTGAATTGCTACTAAGATTAATATCAAGAAGACTCTCTTTCCTTTGTAAGTAATCTGTTGTCTTTACAGAAACTTTAGGACTTTCCCTTCATCCTTCACCCTTCACCTCTAAAATCTCTCTACCAGATAGCCAGGAGTATATGTATATGCTCTGAATACATCCCACTCAGGATTTGGGGATTTTCACCAAATCTTTATTTCTGGAAATTTTCTATCTTTTCTTTCCCTGAATGTCACATACAATCTCACTATTTTCTCCATCTGCACACTCATTCTGGTAGATGTTAGAACTCATAATGCTATCATCCCATGTCTCCCTTTAAATTTTTGCTTATCCCTTTTTGCCATGTGTCATTTTATGCCATTTCTCACATTTCCAGCTCATTAATTTCTTCTTCAACTGTTCTGTGGTGTTGTTTTGGAAATGGAGTTAGAAGTTCAATGTTAATCATTATACTGTATTTCTTATATTCACATTCTGTAATTTTTCTGTTACTATCTATTCTTGTTTCATAAATTCTTTATCTTATTTCTTATTTGTGATTTTTATTCCATTAGCCCACATGGACTAGGGGCTGTATTCTTCATTATATTCACATGAACCAAAGTATATGATTAAAAATTGATGACTCTGGATGTATGAGCAGTGGATGCCAAAAAGTAATTCTACTGACGTGTGTATGCATGTGTATACACATGTGTGCTAATTCCTTTGTTTATGCAAAGAAAAATTGTTCAACTTTTTAACAATCTTGAAAAGTGAAGTGCATTTTGGTTATTCATTGTATTTATTCATTTTACTTAAATTTTTTTTAATTTATTTTTTTATTGGTGTTCAATTTACTAACATACAGAATAACACCCAGTGCCCGTCACCCATTCACTCCCACCCCCCGCCCTCCTCCCCTTCCAACTCCCCTAGTTCGTTTCCCAGAGTTAGCAGTCTTTACGTTCTGTCTCCCTTTCTGATATTACTTAAATTTTTTTAACACACAACTATCCTATTTAAAACAATTATTAAAACCAAAAAGAAATAATTTTTATAATGAACACATTTCTGAAGACTCAAATCTACAAACTAGCAGGAATTTACACCTGGACTGTCCCACACTTTGGTGTTATGCCATTGATTTTATTAAAAAAATGTTTCAAAAATGTGTTTGTAAAATTTGTTGTTTTATTTACCCAATGAATATTGTTAAGAAAACAAGTCACAGTTTAACACAGCACCAGGGATATTGTGCAGGTCTCCTGAGCAGTGGCCTTGTCTATCTCTTAATGAGTTTGTGATTCTTGCAACTAATTACACTTTCCTCTCCACAATGGTTGCTAGAAAGCTCTGAGCAAATAGCCAACCCACTTTTAGCAAGAAGACACAATCTTGAGGCAAGCATTTGTTACATTCTTTCACTCCTCATTTCATCTTGTTTTTCCATATTTTCCCTTTACCTCAATTTCCTCACTTACTTATTTTTATTTTGTGTATTTTTATACATTGCCTGAAACCTTTTTAAAAACAAAGTGGAGTATAAATAACCAAAATGGTAAATATGCAAAGCAAACAGTGCCAGGACAAAGTGACATTTCCATTTATGATCTAAATATTACTAGTTTTACTTTGGTCCTAATACTCATAATTCTTTCATTTCTCCTCCATAGCCCTAGGGAAGTCGTTTATATTTAATATACTATTGAGTCTGTTAAGCATCCATGAGTGCTTGAAAGGAAGATTGCTCAGGGAGGAGGCAAAATTTTATCATAATTTCCAGTGGGTTCCCAGATGAGAAATTTCCTCAGGAGGACCATAGAGAAAAGGCTATATTTATCACATGTTTAATAATAAACAATGTAGAGTTTTAAGTCGTCATTTGCATTTCCCATTAGTTAGATTCCAAATGAGGGTATCATCCATCCAAATTTATTGAATTCATTCTCTTTATGTTATTGCTACTGAGCCCCACTGACACACAGAAAAGGGTTAAAAGTCACATGAGTAAAAAGGAACTTGATTTTCATTTTATTATAAGTACTCTAAAAAAGAAAAATCTAAAATATTCCTCTCAATTTCTTTCCTATTTCCATATTCCTGGCAAATATGTCACGATAAAGCTGTTGTTATTACACTATACTAGCTGAGCCTACAAAATGACAAGGACCAATAGGTAGAAAAAGAAAATTTGAATAAAACTAGGAATAGTCATGATCCCAAACCATAAACTGTAAAGACTATCTGCCAAATCCAGAGAGGATGCCACCAACGAATGGAGTTCGCAAAAAGTAAATGGCATAGCCCAAGAATGCTCAACAACTTTTATCTACTTGCTTCTATGAGTTCCATAAGTGCCCAGTTCCACCCACACAGAATAGAAGAATAGAAAGAACCAAAGAGGGATCCCTGGGTGGCGCAGCGGTTTGGCGCCTGCCTTTGGCCCAGGGCGCAATCCTGGAGACCCGGGATCGAATAATTAAAAAAAAAAAAAAAAAAAAAAAGAACCAAAGAGAAAACTATTTATACTGGCCACCTTTACTTTCTGAGACATAGCTTCTAACTTAGTAACTAGAGTGGGAATAGGGCAAAAAGTATAATTGTATCTGCAGTAGATACCAGTGTCAGTTAATAAGAGAACTAAATAAACATAAATTCATAATTTGGGAAATTATTGATAGATAGCCCTGCACTATTTGTCCACACGAAGGAGAATATGCCCCAAGAGAAGACACAGCAAATAAGTGAGAAACATTTAGAGATAATGCTCAGTTTACAAACTGATGCTGGCAGCTGCCCTAGATCATGCTTCCCGTTTCTCTCCATATTTTTTTTAAGATTTTACTTATTTATTCATGAGAGACACACAGAGAGAGAGAGAGAGAGGTAGAGACACAGGCAGAGGGAGAAGCAGGCTCCATGCGAGGAGTCCGATGTGGGAGTCGATCCCGGGACTCCAGAATCACGCCCTGAGCTGAAGGCAGGTGCTAAACCACTGAGCCACCCAGGGATCCCCTTGCTCCATATTTTTGAGTAAATAGCTTACACATTCAAAAGAATAATAGGAAAAAAAAACTAGAACAGAACCACATAAATACAAATAAAAAGAGAGAGAAAGAAAATTATGTAGTAATTGAGAATCAGATGAAGAATATAACAGACTGCCTTTCTCAAATGCTATTTAGACCCTCCTCTTGTGTACTACAGACACCAGAAAAACAGAAACTACATTTCCCTGATGAACTTGCAGGTAGAGTTCCAGTGTGATTTAGATTCCACTAATTAATGCCTGGCTTTTTTTCCCCTCGAATTCAAGAACTGAGAAAGTGAGAAGAGAATCATGGAATGAAACATTCCTTTTCCTGCGGTGGGCCATACCAGCTGCAGCATGGTTCTGGAGCCAGTAACTACAGTGACAACTTCCCAACTTGAGGGCAGTTTCTTAATTTTGTTAGTAACACCAGCTACACTGGCAACCAGTTCTGCATTGTGGTTTTGGGAATTATTTCTGGAAGCGCATCCTAGAATATGGTTATTTAACCCTTCTAATATTTATGGACCCTATTATATGTTTATAGTAATTCTCTTTGTTCAACAAGCTAGATTTTGCCCTCTGCAAAGGAGGATTAAAAAAACAGCAATTTAGGATTTTGTATCTGATGTAAATAATTTTCAGTAGAGAAAGGCTCCTACTAAAACTAAATGGTGGGACCAGGAAAATCCATGGTCTGTATTGATAAAATAGTTATTTAAATCATCAGCTCTGGTCACCTGCAGTAAAGAACCTTTTGGAGTCAATGCTTTGACAGCCCAAGTGTCTCTACACAAAATAATATCATAAAAAAGAAGAATATAAAGTTGATGAGACTGTCAATTATTATTGAGGCCAATGAAAAGGGAAATAACTGGTTCAATATTTTAAATTTCCAGCTCAAGTTATGATGAAGATAAGTCAATCCTTAACCTCATCAGGTCCTTCTGGAAAATTTAGGACATTGATTGGGAACGAATGGTAGCCTGATGATTTGAACAGATACATTTGAGTAGACTCACATAACTTTGAGTATCCTCAGATTCCTAAGTGCCACCCTGGTCAGCAGAAGTTCCTCCTTCCCTGTCTGATGAGTAGAGACTTGCTAGACCAGAGATCCTTTAATGGCTTCACCTGAGCAGGATACCTTTCAAGAGAATGACAAGTCTTGTCATGCTGTACTCCTTTCATCTTTCAATGTCTCAAGATCAACAACTAAAATCCAAACATGTCATTGTAAGGATGGTACAAAATGAAATTTAGAAAGTGAGCAGCTTACACACCAAAATAACTAAAATATTTTGTTGTTATTTTTACTTGGTGGTTAGCTAATGGGGATATCATGGAAATGGATTCTAAGACCATGGAGGAAGGAACAAAATTATAAACCAGGATGAATTTATAGATATGAAAATCCCAAGATTGAAGAAAGTAGAAATACTGGGATAGATTGATCATGTATAACATTCTCCTAACTAGATCTCCTAAGAGGGCTTAGAGTATTCTTCCTATACCAAAGCACTGAGAAATATATTGTTTCAGTCAATATCCTGTCAAGGAAGATTGAAGCACACCTTCCTGTAAAGCTCTGTTGCTCCCTTAGTGGCTATCTTCCAGATTGGAAGTGCTATTTAACCAGTGTCTCTGATTTTGGTGAGCCAAAATAGAGCATCAATTAACCAGGAAGGGCAAGACAGGCAAGACAGCCCTGCTGGACAGCAGGACCAGAGTGATTATCAAAATGATTTGACCTGCAAACCCTTTAATATGAGCTAATGGATGAAGGGCTAAGACAGAGGAACAGAACTAAGGTCCTACTCAATTTGTATAATATGAATAAAACCTTCTACATCTGATGAACAAAAGCCTCACTTGAGTCAACATAAAGGAGTTAAGGCTTCTCATCCAATTTCCAGGCCTGAGTCAATAATCATACCTATAATCCCTGAATGAAGATGAGACTAGGTAGATGTAGGAGGATCTTGTAATAATATCACAATATTTCCCAGAAGATTCCAAGAAGCCTACTCCAAAGGGACTAGGGGCATTTATCAGAATGCAGTGGTCAATTTTATGTGTCAGCTTCACTAAACTAACAGATGTTCAGGTGTAGGTGAAATATTATTTCTGGGTGTATCTCTGAGAGTATATCCAGAAGAGTTGAACATCTGAATCAGTCAAATGAGCAAATAAGAGCCAACTTCACCAATGTGTTCAGGTATTATCTAATCTTTTGAGGGCCCAAACAAAACCAAAAAAGGCAGAGGAAGGCTGAATTATGACTCTCTCTCTCTCTCCCTCTCTCTCATGAATAAATAAAAAAATTTAAAGTCTCAGATGATCCACCACATTTTCATGGGTTTTATCTCCAGGAACACTTAAAATTCCCCTTCTTCAATAAATTCTCTTAAGCTTTTCTGGTTTTCTGTTTATATAAACTGGATGGTAAGGATGAGGTCCACAGATCAGTAGGACCACCTCTTAACAAGTACAATATCTATCTCTCTTGAGAATGTGCCAGAGATATTTCATAATTTGTTATCCTTATCTTTCAGGCTCAGTCTAAATACTAACAGGAAAACTCCTATTGAATTTTCAGTTAACATATATATTAGATATATATTTAATTTTTTCTTTTTTTTTCTTTTTATTTTTTTATTTTATTTTTATTTATGATAGAGAGAGAGAGAGAGAGGCAGAGACACAGGCAGAGGAAGAAGCAGGCTCCATGCACCGGGAGCCCAACGTGGGATTCAATCCTGGGTCTCCAGGATCACGCCCCGGGCCAAAGGCAGGCGCTAAACCACTGCGCCACCCAGGGATCCCATATTTAATTTTTTTCTTATACTTGCTATTATTATCTGATAATTATCCCCATTCAGGCAGTAGCCAATGTCTCCATGTCTTAAGAAGATAACAGAAAAGAATCTACAGAATTAAAAGAAAATAATAATAAGTTTTTGTCTTTGGTGTTCAGTAGCAAAAGCCCAAGAACAAGCCAAAACAGTGGAAGAAGACATGACCAGGTAGGGCCACAGTGACAATCAAAGAAACAGAAATAATGAAAAGGTAGGGTCTGGTACATAAACATGACTGTGATTCAGACCATCTGCCCTTGACACTATTCAGTTTTCCAGTACTCAGAGATCATCAGGAAAATGGAAGCTCTATAAAGAAATTAAATTCAGGTACAAAAATTAAAGTTAGATTTTTTCATAACCAGGTATTTACTCAACTTATATGGAAAATGCCTAGAAGAATACACAGGGAACTGTTAAGAGAGTTTAGGGAGTAGAACAGGGAGTCAGTAGGGAGGAATCAAACTACTTTTCTCTCATAAACTTCTGAAATATTCATGTATTTTTGGAATTTCACTTATTTATTCAACAAAATATTAAGTTATTTTTATAAAAAAACAACAAGGAGCACAATCACAAATAAAAAATACATGTTATGAAAATTATTCAAGGCAAATTTTCCTCAGGTCCATGAATATGACAAAAAAAAAGTGAATGAGGACTCATTAGGAAAGGAAAGCAATGGAAAAGGTAAGAAAGACCAGGAACCACAAAATAAGAGTCAGCAATAAGAAAAAGTAAACATCATCTTCTTGTACAAATAGCGTAAGATCGAGAGCCTCATTAATGTGTCTACGGCCACTGTACTATTAGAAAACACTGAAAAACTGGTGTGTACCCAAAGGAGACAAGTAGACAAATTAAGGAACTGGGATCCATATTGGCTAAGGAAAAATGACACGAAACACAAGATCAGAAGCCTGAGGAGGGACTGCAGCCATCACTAAGTAAGTGAAAGTTCATCAAATGGCGAAATGATTACACTTAATTTTTACATCTAGAGCAAAGAATTAAACTGAAGAGTCAATTAAAAGGAAGCAGATTTAAATTCTCTAGTGTTCCCTTAAAATTAGATCCATTAATTAAAAACCAATCCTGAAAAAAATAAAAAAAATACATACATACATACATACATACATACATACGTACCAATCCAGGACATCCCTATCAAGTAGCGCCAGAAGTGCTGTGACTTGTTAATCCCTTTGCTTTGTTTTAGACTTAATAGCAAAAGTAGCTGCAAGTATGCAGAAGGAAATCTTAAAATAAATATATCACCTGAAAAGTGAAGGTGAGTCTACTGTGGAAAGGCAGCCCTCCACTGGCAAAGCAGAAGAAATTGCTTTTACCTTTTATAGTAAAGAGGAAGGCATTGCTGTAACCAGCTCCAGATAACCAGAGTAACATGGCTTTAAGAACCTACTAGAGAAGTTTCTGCAGAGAAGGTGTCCAAAAAAGAAAGTATGGGTAAAAGACTGATGGAACCTGAGAAAACAGTTATGATTAACCCAATCTGCTTCACAACTTTGCCTCAAGCCAGGCTTTCCACTCCCTTCATGACTTCTCTTCTTTCCTTTAGTATAATACCTACCAGTAAGCAATAGTAAATCTTAATTCTAAAGGTCAGTCCTGAAAAGTTAGCACAAGCTCCCTTGCATTAGATTTCTGATGGCTAAAAAGTGTTCAGAATAGTTTAGCATGATAATCAAATGTCAACATTATTTCAGTATAGCAAAAATAATGGTCCAAAAAATATTCCCAGTTCGCTTCTTAACATAAGAAAATAACCAGGATCCCTGGGTGGCTCAGTGGCTGGGTGGCTCAGTGGCTTAGTGCCTGCCTTCGGCCCAGGGTGTGATCCTGGAGTCCTGGGATCAAGTCCCATGTCAGGTTTCCTGCATGGAGCCTGCTTCTCCCCATGCCTGTGTCTCCATGTCTCTGTGTCTCTGTGTCTCTGTCTCGCTCTCATGAATAAATAAAATCTTGAAAAGAAAAGAAAAGAAAAGAATGGAAAAAAAAAGAAAAAAAGAAAAGAAAAGAAGCACTTATAATTATCTTTAATTAAGAAGGAATTCATAAATGTCAACTAGTTATTTGCTGGTCAAAATCAAGATATTATGTGCTATTTAACAATCTAAAGGTCGGAAAATCAAATTCATAGGAAGGAGAGAAAGAACAGATACAAATCAAATTGGTAGATGTTTCCTTTTTAGGTGTTTGCAAGGGGCACTGAATAACTAAATAGCAAGGGTTCTGATTAAAACAAGAAGAGTTTTCACACCTACTTGTCAAGAAATAAATAGTAATTCAAAAACTTGATTAAGTGTTTTCCATTGGAGTCAGAGGCAGCATCAAAAATTCTCTAAACTTACTGCGGCAATAATTTCTTAATACATACCCATATCAAATCATTATGTTGCACTTGCACACCTTAAACCGACACAATCTTATGTGTCACTTATATCTCTTTTTTTTATTGGTGTTCAATTTACTAACATACAGAATAACACCCAGTGCTCATCCTGTCAAGTGCCCCCCTCAGTGCCCGTCACCCATTCACCCTCACCCCCCGCTCTCCTCCCCTTCCACCACCCCTAGTTCGTTTCCCAGAGTTAGGAGTCTTTATGTTCTGTCTCCCTTTCTGATATTTCCCACACATTTCTTCTCCTTTCCCTTATATTCCCTTTCACTATTATTTATATTCCCCAAATGAATGAGAACATACACTGTTTGTCCTTCTCTGATTGACTTACTTCACTCAGCATAATACCCTTCAGTTCCATCCACGTTGAAGCAAATGGTGGGTATTTGTCGTTTCTAATGGCTGAGGAATATTCCATTGTATACATAAACCACATCTTCTTTATCCATTCATCTTTCAATGGACACCGAGGCTCCTTCCACAGTTTGGCTATTGTGGACATTGCTGCTATAAACATCGGGGTGCAGGTGTCCCGGCGTTTCATTGCATCTGAATCTTTGGGGTAAATCCCCAACAGTGCAATTGCTGGGTCATATAGCAGGTCTATTTTTAACTCTTTGAGGAACCTCCACACAGTTTTCCAGAGTGGCTGCACCAGTTCACATTCCCACCAACAGTGGAAGAGGGTTCCTTTTTCTCCGCATCCTCTCCAACATTTGTGGTTTTCTGCCTTGTTAATTTTCCCCATTCTCACTGGTGTCAGGTGGTATCTCATTGTGGTTTTGATTTGTATTTCCCTGATGGCAAGTGACGCAGAGCATTTTCTCGTGTGCATGTTGGCCATGTCTATGTCTTCCTCTGTGATATTTCTCTTCATGTCTTTTGCCCATTTCATGATTGGATTGTTTGTTTTTTTGGTGTTGAGTTTAATAAGTTCTTTATAGATCTTGGAAACTAGCCCTTTATCTGATGCGTCATTTGCAAATATCTTCTCCCATTCTGTAGGTTGTCTTTGAGTTTTGTTGACTGTATCCTTTGCTGTGCAAAAGCTTCTTATCTTGATGAAGTCCCAATAGTTCATTTTTGCTTTTGTTTCTTTTGCCTTCGTGGATGTATCTTGCAAGAAGTTACTGTGGCCGAGTTCAAAAAGGGTGTTGCCTGTGTTCTCCTCTAGGATTTTGATGGAATCTTGTCTCACATTTAGATCTTTCATCCATTTTGAGTTTATCTTTGTGTCACTTATATCTCAATAAAACTTAAAAAAAAAACAGATTTCTACATAAAATAAATAATTAAAAGAGCTCTTACATAAGAATCATAAGACTGAGAAGTCATGGCTACTATTGTATAGATCTACACAACTGCACAAAACATACTCACAGGTTAATTTGTTTAATTATCACAAGAACAGTCTTCTGTCCTCACCCTGTTTCCTGAGCAGTCTCTTCAAATTAGAGTTGAAGAAAACAAGGATTGGAGAAGTCAAATTCTTAGCCAATGCATTGTAGCCAAACAGCTAAACCAAAATTTAACATATGAAGACCTCAAACCTATAAATATTTACCTTGGAACAATGCCTCCCTCTCTGAAATACTGGTTCTGTCATTAACAAGCTCCATGACATCAGACAAAATTATTAATTTCTCTGGATCTTAGTTTCCTTCTGTGTAAAATTCTCTGAAGACAGGAATTCCAAATTCTCTTTTTCATTTGATATAAATAATCCATCATTCCTCCATTAAAAGCATATCATAAAGTCAGAAATAAGGCACATGATCGTACCATGAAGTCTTTTTTTTAAAAAAAAAATTTTATTTATTTATTCATGAGAGATACTGAGAGAAAGAGAGGCAGAGACACAGGCAGAGGAGAAGGAGGCTCCATGCAGGGAGCCCGACATGGGACTTGATCCCAGGTCTCCAAGATCATGCCCTGGGACCAAGGCAGGCGCTGAACTGCTGAGCCACCCAGGCTGCCCACTGTGAAGTCTTTTTAACGTAAGTGGTTATTTCCTCAGAAAAGTAAATAACACTTGGAAAATCAATAAATAAGTAATCATTAAATTAATACTTATTGAGGGCTGACTGTGTATCAGAATGATGCCTGTGACTGACATGGAGAATGCAGCAATAAAAAATAAGATTGCTGCCCTCACAGAGCTCAGAGACAACTGAGGGAAATGGGCCAGACAGGGATGAATTACAGCATCATGCGTTAGGGCAAGAAACTACACATGAAAATAGCAGCATGTAATAGAGACCCGGAAGTCAGGACAGGTCCCCTGCAAACCACAGTGTGGGAATACACCTTCAAGGACTTGAGATTAAATAAACAGACAAACAAGGAAGAGAAGGATGTTTTATACAGAGAGAGCTACAGATAAACAAATATGAATAAACTAATATCCAGAGCTAATGTGCATATTTAACTATTCAACTTTCCAAATATACTCGTAATCGCCATTTAAACCACAAGACCTGATACAGCAAAAGTCACCTGAAATAAATCCAATTCTACATTCGAACAAAATAATTTTCATAAAGGTTAAGTGGCATGACAAAGGCAATCCAGTTGTGCCTGATTCCATCATTAGAAGCCTGTGTTTTTTACTTCGAAGCATTGCCACTTTCCCCGACATTATTTTTCCAGGAAGATCACTAACACAAAAATGATCCTAGTGCAGAAATACATTTAGGGACACTGGACTACTGAAATAATACTTAGTAATTCAAGAGAAAATACATAAATATAAACTCGGCTGAAGAACCAGATATGAACCTGCTCTAAAGCCATTTGAGAAGCTTCCCTTATTCTATGTTATACCCACATACTAAGGCATCTCAAAGAAGACACTTTTTATGCAAAATGATAGAGAATTTTCTCCCCTCTGAGGTTTAAGAGGGAAAGCCATCAAGCCATCAAGCGCACTGAACTGTAAGAGTACAATGAGATTCGTTTTACATGAGCAAAAGTGTAATTTTACTTGTGGCTTTGAAATAAATGGTAATTTATGGATTTATATATTTTAATAAGGTATTACCATCCTACAATTTTTAAACCAAAAAGATAAAACAAATTTGAGTCTTCGTTACTGACTTTTACATCCTAAGGAAGGATGATCAATAATTCTTTCGAAAGTCCATCACCTGACATTCACTTCTTAATTGCGTATCTGGTGTAGTGAGAAAAAGCAAATGCCCTTAATCATCTGGATTTTATATTTAACAAGTGTTTCTCCAGACCTGGCTGGCTTTGAAAAAGGTACAGACCTGTAAGCAACATTCTCAATGACATCCAAAATTAAAAAACCAATACTCCAGAGATTAAAGTCCCAAAGAGAACCCTCAAATCACCCAAGAACCCCCTTTCTTCCAGAGGAATCCTGGGTGCAGTCTGGCCTGCCATGGAAGACCCCAGTTTCTCATGGCCTCACCATTTCCCCCCAGCCAAGGCAGGAGGCCAGTTTCCTTCACAAGGTGTATAGCTTAGGATTCTCCAGCATTCCCTTGAGAAATTGATTGTGGTCACCACAAATTTCTACAGACAGCTGACAGAGAATATAGAATTCCTACCACTAAAAACAGAAATCATAACTCACACTTCGGCTTTTGTATTCACATGCCACTAAAAATACCAAACATTTTATTTTTAACCAATGACTATATTCTATGTATATATACATGGGTCTGAAACTTTATGCAGCACTCACTGCATAAGTAACTTAAGTCCATAACCAACCAACCAAAAATGTTTTCAAGGTATAAACTTAAAGTACAACTTGAAAGAGGCCACTTACATTTAACTTATATCCACCTGTCATCTCTGCAGCTGTTCTAGCTCCTACTTCCACAGTGACCAAGGGTGGGCATGGCTGCTTTTCCCTGGTTTTCCCAAAATTTCTCCCAAAAATATGTGCACGCAGCAGACTTTTCCAAAGTTTGGTACTATAAAAGTGATTTATGCCAGAGAATGTTAATAACTTAAAACCAGATTTTAGACAGTTGTGCTTTCTAAAGACTGTGGTTATCTTGCCATGAGAAAGTGTTCACCTCTTAACTGGTTAACACTTTTTTTTAAAGGTTCCAGGGTCCCACTGTGATGCACGGCTCTCTTCTCCAACTCTGATTACTAGTAACATCTTATGCCAAGCATTTTCTCTAACAACTTGTTTCATCTTAGTAGTATAGAGCATACTCCCTGGTGTCTTTCCTATCCTAAACCAAAGTAGACTATTTAGGTATTTTTCTGGAGAAGTTCTTTTTCCAAAAGGAACTCTATGCCAGCTGTTTAAAAAAGAAAAAAAAAAAAAAGAAAGAAAGAAAGAAAAAAAAGGTGAAAATTTTGTCCACTAAAGTAACACACTATTTTAATTAATTTTTAAAAGTTATTATGAATGGTGACATTAGCAAGGCAGGTAAAGAAAGACCCAAGATGGGGTATGTCAGTTCTATGAAACTCCTCATTTCACACTTGCTCAACAAACTTTTATTGAGTGCCTGCTCTGTACAATGTGCTATTGTGGATGAACAGCAATAAGCCAAACAGATGTGGATTCTGGAGGTTACAATCCCAAAGGAGTGATGGATCATTTTTTAAAAGGTATTCATACACAAACTTGTGGGAGGTGGATGAAGAAAATAACTGAACACAATGGTAGTGAGTAGTAAGGGAGACCTTCTTGGAGAGGATGGTCAGGAAAACTGTCTGTAAGGAGGTGACATCTGGGCCAATCACCCTGGAATGGAAAGATGGTGGCCATCATTGGTGGACAAGGACTCATGTTCAGAGTCTTGCTAGGAGGACAAGAAAGGAATCAAGTGTGACAGTCCAGCACCACTCCTAAACATATAGGCACAAATCTTTTTCCTCCTCTGAGTCTACTCCTTATAACATGGAGCAGCAGCCCTGGTATGGAGAAAAATGTGATCAACCAACTCCTACAGTTCTATGGGCCACCTGCTAAGAAGAAACAGCAGGAGCTTCTTTTAAGAGGAAGTTTTAAATGCTGTGTAGTGGTAACACTGTAGAAAACATCCAGTCAAGCCCTTAGGACATGTCAGGGAACTGTAAATAATGATCCATCTGTAACTCATTTGTTGCTTCTTCAAAGAGTAGACAAGTGACAAACTTGACTGATGGCTAGTTTTGGGTTTGGTTTGGTTTGGTTTCTAAATCTTGCTTATTAATAACAGAGTCACCAAAATGCTTTGCTTAGGCAGGGGCCTGTGGCAGTTACTTGATGAAATGCAGCAACTGTCTTTGAGATAAGAATCAAAACCACTACATAAAAGCCTTCAGAAAAACACATATGGATATGATAGCTGATATTTTTCCCAAACACATGATATTGTTTATTCATGAGTTAGTGTAGTTCCGGCTGGATTTAAAGAAGTTCAAAGCTACTTCCCTTTAAACCCAATGCATGGATAACTTCTATAAAGAACACCACCCAGGGCATCTGTGCCTTATAACCTACCTCTTTGGCACCACAAGTGAAGACAGAAATAGATACACAGAGCAATTTTTTTCAAGATCAATTTAACTTTTCTTTTTCAATTAGGGATACGTATCTGTAGTTTCACCAATGTATCCTCACAAAAATGAACAGGGAAAAGTAAATAAAACCATAATGGCAATTATTGCTATGTAAATCATGATGGTGATTCACTTAAAGTGTAGAGTCCCCCAAGCCTAAGAAACTTCAGAGTATAAGGCTTTTTTTTTTTGTAAAATCAAAGTATTACTTTATTAAATGAGTTATTTTACACAATATGAACATCAATATAATTACAATTGTAAAAAATTTTTTATAACAAGGATTTTTTATAACATTTTCAGATTTCCAAATCAGAATCAACTGTACACTTTCACAGAATTGTCTTTGCATGAAGCTCAAAAGGGAACAGCATAAAAATGAGTGTTTACGTAGCCCCTTTATTTTTGCTGATCAACAGCTTGTTAGAAAAGCAGCTGCAGGTTTGTTACCTAAGGTCTGAGACAGTAGAAGAGTCAAAGGTGGGCAGCCCCAGTGGCTCAGCAGGTTAGCACCTGCCTTCAGCCCAGGACAGGATCCTGGAGACTGGGAATCAAGTCCCTGCTTTTCCCTCTGCCTCTGTCTCTGCCTCTCGATCTCTCTGTGTCTGTCATGAATAAATAAATAAAATCTTAAAAAAAAGTCAAAGGTGTCATGAATTCACCTGTAAACAACTTTATGCCTGAACATCAGCCAATTCTGGAGGAAGTGGAGTCTTAGGATGCTTGCTTTCAATGTGCTGCTTGAAGGTCTTCGAGGCTGGCATTTGTGTCCTACAAACAGTGTAGCTATATATTAAGGCAGCTTTGGCAGCAGCCTTTTAGTCATATCCTTGTTTCATCCTTTGTCCAGCTTGCTTTTTGGCATTTTTCTGCTGAGACTGAATCTTCTGCTGTCCACGAGCCATATCCCCACCGGGACAGTCCTGTGTGGGAGAGACCGTGCAGCTTGAGAGGGCCAGAGAAGGTAGCCAGAGGAGGTGGCCAGAGGGGGAAGCAGGGGAAGTCCAGACTATAAGGCTTTTTATGTAATCACGGGAATATGAGAAGGAGTTCAAAAAGCATTTGAGAAGTTAAGATCAGGAAATTGTTACTTCTATTTCATTGAAATCCTCAGTAGCTTTCCCAACACTTACTTTTGTTTTTTATTTTGTTTTAGAGATTTTATTTATTTATTTATTTATTTATTTATTTATTTATTTATTTATTTATGAGAGATACAGAGAGAGAGAGAGAAGAAGAGACACAGGCAGAGGGAGAAGCAGGCTCCATGCAGGGAGCGCGACATGGGACTCAATCCCGGGACTCTAGGATCATGCCCTGGGCTGAAGGCAGGCATTAAACCCTGAGCCACCCAGGGATCCCCTGTTTTGTTGTTAAAGATTTTATTTATTTATTCACGAGAGACACAGTGAGAGAGAGAGAGAGAGAGAGAGAGAGAGGCAGAGACACAGGCAGAAGGAGGAGGCTCCATGCAGAGAGCCCAACATGGGACTCCACCCTGGGTCTCCAGGATCATGCCCTGGGCTGAAGGCAGCACCAAACCGCTGAGCCACCCGGGCTGCCCAAGGATTACTTTTTTGTTGTTGTTGTTGTTGTTGTTGTTTTCAATAAATTAATTTTTTATTGGTGTTCAGTTTCCCAACATACAGAATAACACCCAGTGCTCATCCTGTCAAGTGCCCCCCTCAGTGCCCGTCACCCATTCACCCCCACCCCCCGCCCTCCTCTCCTTCCACCACCCCTAGTTCGTTTCCCAGAGTTAGGAGTCTTTATGTTCTGTCTCTCTTTCTGATATTTCCCACACATTTCTTTTGAATGTGAGCTGGATAAACATATATTTATTTGAAAAGCAAATCAAGGGGCTCCTGGGTGGCTCAGCTGGCTAAGTGTCTCAGTCTTGGCTTTGGCTCAGGTCATGATCTCGTGGTCATGAGATCATGAGATTTAGCCCCATGTCCAGCTCTGTAGTCAGTGCAAAGTCAGCTTCAGATTTTCTCTCCTTGTCCCTCTCTCAAATAAATAAATAAATAAATAAATAAATAAATCCTTAAATAAAAAAAAGTAAAGCAAATCAAATTTCATGATTTTCTCTACTTGTCCTTATCTGTAGAGGCATGTAGAATTGACACATGAGAAACAGAGCCTTTCTTTTTTTTTTTTAATAAAGCCTTTCCATTCATGAGCATGTCTATTCACAAATGAGATACTTCCAGCTCTTACCTTCCACCCTGTTTATTGATATTATTATTATCATTTATAATAAAGATATCTGTCTATGGCTTGGTTTGAAAAGGGCTTGCACACTGTCCATCAGCAATAAGAAACCCATGACCTTCCTCATGTGATAATTAAGTCTACAGCCTATGAGCTCATATGAAATAGGCTGAGGCTGTTTTGGTTGGTGGAAGGGGGGAACATAAGACCCTTAGAGGACATCACTAAAATTCCTTCACCCCAGAAATATACACCTCAGTTGGGCAGGTCCTGGTACAAATAGGAGGTAAGGAATTGTCAGAGAGTGCCACTTATTCATGGGAAGGGGAGCCAAACTAGAGCTGAAACCCTCCGCAGACTAAACCATCCAGAGCTCAGTACAATGGAGAGCAGCATCCAGCTCTTGCATAAAATGACAGTCTGTTAAAGCTCTTGATTGCATTGTGCTTAAGCAGACACTGTCCTACAACCCTGGGGATGAGGAAGACATGGCTGGGTTGGGGTGAGGGGAGAGAGACACAAGCATAGGCCCTAGTAGGAGTATACATCAGATTCAGGAAATGCAACACTGAATATAAGGAACTATTCTATTCTCAGCTCTATAGATAGCTTCCTTGCTATGTGATTTTGAAAAATGAAATCCCACCTCTCAGTCTACATTCCTAAGTCTGCAAATGGGGCATAAAAGTAATGCCCATCTTTGGAAGTTGTTTTTCTTTTCTTTTCTTTTCTTTTCTTTTTTTTTCATTAAAGAAGTTAGTGCCTATAAAGTCACTCTTTCAAACATTGTGCTGCAAAAAAATTGGTCCCTATTTAGTAAATCCTTGGCAACCCAAGGACTGGTACCCAAACATACAGCAGAGAAGTTTACATATGTAACTTCTAATTTAATCCTCACAAATATCTTAGGAAGTTTAGCCACTTAACCACTTAGTAATCAAGAAATTGAGGCATAAAGAGATAAGTTAACTTAATCAGATACATACAATAAGCCATCTGTCTGACCCCTCAGTTCTCATATTCTTAACCACTATAATGTAAAACTCCATAGAGCTAAATCTCAAAGATGCTCATTATTAGCATGTCAGTGGACAATATTCTCACTTATTTGCTTTCATTCAGTAAAACAATAAACTGCACTGTTTATAAGAACAGTCTTTTTTAAAAATGAGGCCCAAAGCTATTTTTCTTTCAAGTAGGGAAAACACTTTTTTTTCTGAAAACACTGTTTATCTAAAGGTTATTCATCATCAACAAACACTGCTTCATTGTAACATCATAACAAACCTACAATTTTGTAGAAGTCTGAGTTTTAGAGATGTTAAGTGACATCAAGTAAATAGTAATACTAGTAATCATTTACTGACATTCTACATTTAAGCATGACTTCTGGTGCCTTAGGTTATATCTAATCTCCATGATAAGACAAGGCAGTGTCACCCTCACTTTCATAAATACAGAAAGTCAGGAAATATTTGCCAAGGGCTCAAATCCTTAAATGATGAAGGTAGGTTCAAGTGCAGGTCTTTCTCACTCTTCAAGCTGTGCTTTTTCTAGCTCAGCAAGCACTGTCATAAATAGGTACCTCCTTACTCTTTCTTATGCTCTTCCTTTCCCTGACTCAAGTATCTCCCAAATTCAAGCCTTTATCATGCTTCACTGAAGCATTTAAAAATGCCTCGATTTGTTTCTTTCAAAAGCACCCTCCACACTGCCACCAGCGCAAATCTGACTGTGACGGCTATTCTCAACATACTTTAACCAGTCCCTTCAAGTGCATTCCGAAGCCCAACACTTCATTTGGCCTATGAAGTCCTCTGTAGCTGACTCCACATCTCATATTTTACTTTCAAGTAATACAAAATGCCCAGAGTTCCCCAAGCCTACCCTGTTGTTCATTTAGCACTGCCTTTATACTCTCTGTGGCTGAGTAACCACCTTATGACCTTTCAGTCAACAACTTTTCCCCATCCCCCAAAACTGCCACACATGTTTACCTCTTAAGAATCACCCCAGACGAATGTAAGCTGGTACAGCCACTCTAGAAAACAGTATGGAGGTTCCTTAGAAGTTGAAAATAGAGCTACCCTATGACCCGGCAATTGTACTACTAGGGATTTACCCCAAAGATACAAATGTCATGATCCAAACGGGTACCTGCACCCCAATGTTTATAGTAACAACGTCCACAATAGCCAAGCTATGGAAAGAGCCCAGATGTCCATCAACAGATGAATGGATAAAGAAGATGTGGTATGGACTACTACTCAGCCCTCAAAAAAAAAAATCAAATCTTGCCATTTGTAACGACATGGATAAAACTAGAGGATATTATGCTAAGTGAAATAAGTCAATCAGAGAAAGACAATTACAATACGATCTCACTCATATGTGGAATTTAATAAGCAACAAAACAGAGAGGAGAATCTCTGGGAGGCTCATCAGTTTGGTGCCTGCCTTTGGCCCAGGGCGTGATCCTGGAGTCCTGGGATCGAGTCCCGCATCAGGCTCCCGCCCTGGAGCCTGCTTCTCCCTCCTCCTGCGTCTCTGCCTCTCTCTCTGTGTGTCTATCATAAGTAAATAAATAAAATTTTAGGAAAAAAAGAAAAAAGAAAGAAACAGACGATCATAGAAGAAAAGAGGAAAAAATTTTAAAAAGATGAAATCAGAGAGGGGGACAAATCATAAGAAACTCTTAATCATAGGAAACAAACTGAGGGTCCCTGGAGGGGAGGGAAGTGGGCAGATGGGGTAACTGTGTGATTAAGGATGGCATGTGACGTAATGAGCACTGGGTATTATAGAAGGCCAATAAAATAATGACCTCTACTTCTACAACTAATAATACATTATGTGTTAATTGATTTTTTAAATTTTAAAGTAAAAAAATAAAATAAAAAGAATCATCCCAGACATCTCTAGAAATAGCTGCCGACCCTTTATTCCTCAAGCTGAAAGAGAAAGATCTCTGTCAAACTCCTAGGCTCTGCACATACCTCTCACAATTATTTTGAAATGTTCTATGTATGTCTGTCTTTCTCTAAGATTATATTTTATTTAGCTTTGTTTTTCAGTACTTGGTAAGACTAGAAATTTAGCAAAGAATTTGTTGAAATACACTTCACTGGCTTTCCCAGTATAACATCTGAGAAACAGAAGAAGGAGAATTTTAACTTCAGGTCTTTTAAGGCAAGGCCCAGTGCTCTGTTTTATCCAGAAAATAAACACATCTATCCTGTAGCGAATTATGTTGCATAGACACAATTTTGAAACAGAGATTGGAGCAGAACTAGATCAAGTGCCTAACACATGCCTGAAATTATTGTCATCTGGGAAGCAAATGACAAAATAATATTTTTAGGCTACTTCTAAACTATTGGTATCAATATATGACAAATCTGTACCAATTTCTAACACGGATCAGTGTATTTATGAAGTGTCTATAATATAGCAAGAAAAGTTTGCATCTAAATGAAATATATTTATAACAACAATGACTTTTAGTAATTGCATAATTACTGCATTGCCTGGTACTATTCGCAGACATTCAGTTATTAAATACAGATTCAGGAGCAAGGGAAGAAATCATAATTTTTCTAGGTAGGCTCTCAATCTAGAAGTAATTAAAGACTTTCTTAAGAGACAGAACATGAAAGACCCTTCACAAACCAAACAGTTAAACCTACATTAAATTAAAATTACATTTTACCTTAGAATTAGGAAAATGAGAAATACTTTACAGCCTGCAAGGTATGAACATATATATTAAATATTGAAAGAAATTGGGATCCCTGGGTGGCGCAGCGGTTTGGCGCCTGCCTGTGGCCCAGGGCGCGATCCCGGAGACCCGGGATCGAATCCCATGTCGGGCTCCCGGTGCATGGAGCCTGCTTCTCCCTCTGCCTATGTCTCTGCCTCGCTCTCTCTCTCTCTCTCTCTCTCTGTGTGTGTGACTATCATAAATAAATAAAAATTTAAAAAAAATATTGAAAGAAATCATTTTAAATAAGCTCCTTCAGTCTGATACTGTCTCCCTGCTGGATTTCAAATTAAAATAGTTTACCCTATTAGAGGAAATGCCTCACTTTCCTTCACCGGATTTCCCCCTTTAGTCTTTCTTTTAAATGTGAGTGCCTCTTGGATACTGCCCTTGGCTCTTCTTTCTTTTGTACTCCCTGGGGATTTCATTAAGGAACTCCATTTTAACTACCATTCAGAACTAGATTACTCCATTCCTACAACTCAATAGCAAAAATACAAACAAACTGAATTTTAAAATAAAGGACTTAAAGAGATATTTCACAAAAGAAAAGTGCTCAACATCACTAATCATTAGGGAAATGTGAATCAAAATCACATTTGCCTCATACCTGTTAGGATAGATATTATCAAAAATACAAAAAATAATAAATATTGGAGAGCTTGGGGAGAAATAGGTACCTTTGCACATTGTTGATAGGAATGGAAAATAGTGCACTTACTATGGAAAATAGTATGAAGGTTTCTCAAAAAATTAAAAATTACCATATGATCCAGCAATCTTGCTTCTGTGTATATATCCAAACAATTGAAATCAGGAGATACAGCTGATATATAAATATCTGAAGAAATATTTATACTCCCATGTCCATGGCAGCATTATTCACAATAGCCAAGCTATAGAAACAACTTAAATATCCATCAACAAATGAATGGGTTAAAAATGTGGTATATAGAGATAATGGAATATTATTTGGCCTTAGGACAAAAATGAAATCCTGCCATATGCAACAACATGGATGAATCTGAAGAATATTATGCTAAGTGAAATAAATCAGTCACAGAAAGACAAATACTGCTTGAGTTCATTTATATGAGATATCTAAAATAGTCAAACCTACAGAAGCAGAAAGTTGAATGGTGGTTGCTAGGAGCTAGGTAGAGAGGGACTAGAGAATTGTTTAAATAAAGTGTTGCTTATCTAAACTGAGTAAGTTCTAGAGATCTGTTGCTCCACAGTGCCTACAATTAACAATACTGTATTATACACTTAAATTTGTTCAGAGGTAGAGCTCATGTTTAGTGTTCTTAACACAATTTTACAAAGAGAATGAGATTCAGATTACTCCCAAGTTTATGATTTGAATCCATTTGCCATTCCTGGCTCTCCATACTCATACAAATCCCTTCCAGGTCAGATCAGAGAGAGGGATAAGGCACAAGAGGAAGATTCTGAGCTCACCTCATCCCATGGACATACTGAGGCAACAGTACATCTTTACAACTAACTCTGAAAATAACCTGAAATTGTAAATGAATTTGATACAAGTTGCAGGATACAAAATTAATATATAGAAATCAGTTGCACTTCTATACACCAGTAACAAAGTAGAAGAAAGAGAAATTGAGAAAACAATCCCATTAACAACTGCACCAAAAAGAATAAAGTGTCTAAGAATGCATTTAACCAAGGAGGTAAAAGACCTATACTCTGAAGACAATAAAACACTGATGAAAGAAACTGAAAATGAAACAAATGGAAAGATATGCCCTGCTTATGGATCAGAAGGATTAATATTGTTAAAATGTCCATACTACCCAAAGCAATCTACAGATTTAACACAATCCAAATCAAAATACAAATAGTACTTTTCACAGAAGGCAAACAAATAATCCTAAAATTTGTATGGGACCACAGAAGATCCCAAATAGCCAATGTATTTTTTTTTCCTGGTTTGGAAGATTCATTTTTTAAAATTTTATTTAAATTAAATTAATTGGAAGAGGCAAGATGGCAAAAGAGTAGGGATCCTCCTTTCATATCGTCCCCTTATTTAGCTAGATAACTTTCAAATCATACTGAACACCTATGAATTCAACCTGAGATGTAAGGAAAGAATGACTGGAACAATACAAATAGAAAAGTGACCAGTGACCATTTTTTGCAAGGTAGGAGTGTGGAAAAGAGAAACAGAGGGGCCATACTGGAAGATAAATGGTGTGGGGTGTGGAGGGGCCCCTGTAAGCTGGTACTGGAAAGTGATAGGGCCCTGGAGCTCAAAATTGGGTCCTTTATGTGGAGACCGAGAAAAATTAAGACCATTCCACCTCAAGTTTAGCATTAGCACAAGTACACAGCCATCTTAAGTCCCTGGGAATAAGAGCTGAACTTTACAGGAAAAACTGCAGATTGTCCTAGGCAGAGAATCCCATATCGGAAAGACAATAAAGCTCAGAATGCCCTCGGCAGAGAATCCCGTATCAGATCTTAAGAAACTCCCCCACCCTTTTCCCCATATTGGAATGGAAAAAATTCCTCCACCCCTTCTGAAGATCCCCTAGACCAGCCCATAAAAAATCCAGTTATAACCCACTTCGGGGTTCAAGTCCCTGCTCTGCTGTATGGAGTATACTTGGACCCAAGCTCGAGCTTGTAAATAAACCCTCATGTATTTGCATCGGCGTCGGCTCCTTGGTGGTTTCTTGGATTTGCAATCTTGGGCACAACACTTTAGAATCTGCTCCTGTGAGAGACTTCCCTGCCTGAAAGATACTCAGTGGTGAAGTGGGGGCAGAATTAAAGGTGGGACAGTGGGGTATCAATATCCCTGGAAGTGCAGAAAGAACAGGGGTGTCTCAGCTGGCAGGAATTCCAAGCATTGCTGCAGGGAAATGGCTTTAAATGACTGGGCCAGGGAGGGGACCCTCAGCTTGTTTTGCCCTAAACAACAAACCAAGGCTGGATTGGGTGACTGCTCTGGGTGTTGGGCCCCTGAAAAGGATGGGAACACAGCAACACAGTCTTCCTCCAGGAAAGGCAGAGCAGGTGCACACTCAACCAGATGAACACTCTGTGAACACTCCTGCAATGGACAGAAACAGGGTCACCCTCTTCCTCTAGGAGGGGGCTTGCAGTTGCATGCATTAGTGGGGGAAGCTCTCCCTGCCAGAGCCCTGCAAATCACACAAATCAGTGTCCCTCCATCTTCCCCCTGGAGGATGTGAGTGGGTGGGCACCATAGCAGTCTGTAGAGTTTGGCATACACCATGATCTTTCAGCTCTGGGGTTGGAGATGGGGGCCAGTTATTTTTATTTCCACCCTCTGAAGTGGTGTGGAAAGCCTTCAGGGAACAAAAGCCACACACAGCAAACAGCTTATACTGAGCCCAGTCCCCTGGCATGGGGCGGACAACTCTGCCCAGGCACAGACACCTGAGAACCAGCACAGCAGACCTCCTCCAGAAGACTGGCTGGAAGAACACGGGAACAGCAAGTTTACTGACCAACCAGGACTGGAATACTCCAGTGGGAGGGTAAAATAATATATAGAAAGAACTCAAGGTTTTTTCTTATGATTTGCTGGTCTTTCAGTTCAAAATTTTCCTTTTTTTTTTCCTTTTTTCCCATTTCAACTAGTTTTTTTAATCTACTTTTTCTTTTTAAATCTTTTTTTAACTTTCATATTTTACAATTACATGTTATAGATGTGTTTTTCATTTTTGGCTTCCTTTCACCCTTCAATTTTATTTTTGTATATATATGTATACATATATATGTGTATATATATATATATATATATATATATTTGCTTTCTTTATAACTTTAGAATTTAGTATCTTCTAACATATAGACCAAAATACACTCAGGACCAAGTGGATCACCCTGTTTTGTCCACTCTGAGGTTATATTCTCTCCTCCCATTTTATTTCTTTTATTTCTTTGTTGTTGTTGTTGTTGTTGTTGTGTGTCTGTGTTTTTTTCTTTGTCTTTTTTCTTTTCTTTCCTGGTTGCTAACCTCTTCAGATTTGTCTAGTGTGTATTTTGCTTGGGTCGTTGTTTAAAATTTTAGTTCTGTTGACTCATACAGTCATTCTTCACTGGAAAAAATGACTAGAAGGAGGAATTCACAACAAAAGAAAGAACAAGAGGGAATATTTTCTGCCACAGATCTAATGGATATGAATTTAAGTAAAATGTCAGATGGAATTCAGGATAACAATTATAAAGTGACTAGCTGGACTTCAAAAAAGCATAAAAGAGGGATCCCTGGGTGGCGCAGCAGTTTGGTGCCTGCCTTTGGCCCAGGGCGCAATCCTGGAGACCCGGGATCGAATACCACGTCGGGCTCCCGGTGCATGGAGCCTGCTTCTCCCTCTGCCTGTGTCTCTGCCTCTCTCTCTCTCTCTCTCTCTCTGTGTGTGACTATCATAAATAAATAAAAATTTTTTAAAAAATTAAAAAAAAAAAAGCATAAAAGATTCTAGAGATTCTCTTACTGCAGAAATGAGATCTAATCAGGCCAAAATTTAAAATACTCTGAGATGCAGTCTAAACTGGATGCTCCACCAATAAAAAATAAATTTATTAAAAAAATAAACTGGATGCTCTAACAGCTAGGGTAAATAAGGCAGAAGAGAGAAAAAGTGACATAGAAGACAAGTTGATGGAAGAAAGAAAGCTGAGGAAAAGAGAGAAAAACAACTAATAGCCCATGAGGAGAGGCTCCTCAGGGAGATAAATAATGCTATTTAAAAAAACAAAGATCTGAATTATTGGAATTCCTGAAGGCACAGAGAGTGGGAATGCGGGGGAGGCAGGGGATATATTTGAGGCCATCATAACTGAGAACTTTCCTAATCTGGGGAAGGAAACAGGCATTCATATCCAAAAGGTAGAGAGGACCCCTCCTAAAATCAATAAAAATAGATCAATATCCTGACATAGAAAAATGAAGCTTGCAAATTTCAGAGATAAAGAGAAAATCCTAAAAGCAGGTCCAGAAAGAGATTCCTAACATACAGAGGGAGAAATATCAGATTGACAACAGACTTCTCCACAGAGACCTGGCAGGCCAGAACGGGCTGGCATGATATATTCAGTATACCAAATGAGAAAAACATGCAGCCAAGAATACTGAATCCAGCAAGGCTGTCACTCAGAATGGAAGGAGAGATGGAGAGCTTCTAAGACAGACAGAAACTGAAAGAATATGTGACCACAAAGCCAGCCCTGAAAGTAATATTAAGGGGGATTCTGTAAGCGAAGAGAGACCAAGAGTAACACAGACCAGAAAGAAACAGAGATAATCCACAGAAACAGGGATTGTACAGGTAATACAATGGCACTAAATTCATATCTTTCAATAGTTACTCTAAACATGAATGGGCTACATGCTCCAGTTAAAAGATACAGGGTATCCAGATTAGATTTAAAAAGCAAGACCACTCATAAATTCTCTAAGAGAGACTCATTTTAGACCTAAATGTATCTGTAGACTGATAATGAGGGGGTGAAGAACCATTTACCATGCAAATGGACCTCAAAGGAAAGCTGGGATATCAATCGTCATATCAGATAAATTAGATTTTATTTACTTATTTTTAAGATTTATTTATTTATTCAGAGAGAGAGAGAGAGAGAGGCAGAGACACAGGCAGAGGGAGAAGCAGGCTCCACGCAGGAAGCCTGACATGGGACTCGATCCCGCGTCTCCAGGATCACACCCTAGGCTGCAGGCAGCACTAAATCGCTGTACCACTGGGGCTGCCCGATAAATTAGATTTTAAACCAAAGACTGTACAAAGAGATGAAAAGCGGTGCTATATCATACTTAAAGGGTCTATACAACAAAAAGATATAACAATTGTAAATATTTATGCTCCTAATTTGGGAGCAGCCAATTAATAACCAAAGTAAAGAAATACATATAATAATAACACATTAGTAGTAGGGAACTTCAAACCCTCACTCACAGCAATAGAGAGATCATCTAAGGAGAAAATCAACAAAGAAATAAAGGCTTTGAATGACACACTGGACCAAATGGACTTCATAGATATACACAAAACATTCTATCCCAATGCAACAGAATATACATTCTCCTCAAATGCATATGGAACTTTCTCCAGAGTAGACCACATACTGTGTCACAAATCAGGTCTCAATCAATATCAAAAGATCGGGATTATTCCCTGGAAATTTTCAGATCACAATGCTTTGAAACTTGAACTCAATCACAAAAGGAAATTTGGAAGGAATTCAAACACTTGGAAGTTAAAGAGCATTCTACTACAGAATGAAGGAGTCAAACAAGGTAATTAGAAAAGAATTAAAAAGATTCATGCAAAGTAATGAAAATGAAAGCACAACAGTTCAAAACCTTGAGGATACAGCAAAGGTGGTCCTAAGAGAAAAGTACGTTTCAAGCCTCTCTCAAAAAAATCAGAAAAATCTCAAATACACAAACTAACAATACACCTAAAGGAGATGGAGAAAGTACAGCAAATAAAGCCCAAACCAAGCAAAAGAGAAATAATAAAAATTACAGCAGAAATCAATGAAGTAGAAACCAGAACTATAAAACAATGAAACTAGGAGCTGGTTTTTGAAAGAATTAATAAGATAGATAAAACCCTAGCCAGACTTATCAAAAAGAAAAGAGAAAGGACCAAATTAATAAAATCATGAATGAAAGAGGAGAGATCATGACCAACACCAAGGAAATACAAATTATTTTAAGAATGTATTATAGGGATCCCTGGGTGGCGCAGCGGTTTAGCGCCTGCCTTTGGCCCAGGGCGCGATCCTGGAGACCCAGGATCAAATCCCACGTCGGGCTCTCGGTGCATGGAACCTGCTTCTCCCTCTGCCTGTGTCTCTGCCTCTCTCTCTCTCTCTCTCTGTGTGTGACCATCATAAATAAATAAAAATTTAAAAAAAAAGAATGTATTATAACTAATTATACGCCAAAAAATTAGGCCATCTGGAAGAAAGGGATATATTCTTGGAAACTTATAAACTACCAAAACTGAAACATGAAGAAATAGAAAACCTGAACAGACCAATAACCAGTAAGGAAATTGAAGCAGTCACCAACAACCTCCCAAGAAACAAGAGTCAAGGACCAGATGGCTTCCCAGGGGAATTCTATAAAACTCATAAAGAATAAATAATACCTATTCTACTGAAGCCATTCAAAAACATAGAAATAGAAAGAAAAGCTTCCAAACTTGTTCCAAGAGGCCAGCATTACCTTCATCCCAAAACCAAAGATCCCATCAAAAAGGAGAATTACAGACCAATATCCCTGATGAACATGGATATCAAAATACTCACCATGATACTAGCCAATAGGATCCAACAGTACATTAAAGCATTATTCACCACAACAAAGTGGGATTTATTCATGGGATGCAAGGGTGGTTCAACATTCACAAATCAATAAATGTGAGAGATCACATTAATTAAAAAAAAAGACAAGAACCATATGATCCTCTCAATTGATGCAGAAAAAGCAACTGACAAAATATAGCATCCTTTCTTGATCAAAACTCTTCAAAGTGTAGGAATACAAGGAACAAGGGATGCCTGGGCGGCTCAGCAGTTTATAAGTGCCTGCCTTCGGCTCCAGGCATGACCCTGGAGTCCGGGGATTGAGTCCCACATTGGGCTCCCTGCATGGAGCTTGCTTCTCCCTCTGACTGTGTCTCTGCCTCTTTATATCTCTGTGTCTCTCATGAATAAACAGATAAAATCTAAAAAAAAAAGTAACTTAAAAAAAAGGAATAGAAGGAACATACCTCAGTATCATAAAAGCCATATACCAAAAGTTCATAGGAAACATCATTTTCAAAGGGGAAAAACTGAGAGCTTTTCTTCTAAGGTCAGGAACATGACAGAGATGCCCACTCTTACCACTGTTATTCAACATAGTTACTAGAAGTCCTAGCCTCAACAATCAGACAACAAAAGGGAATAAACGGCATTCAAATTGGCAAAAAGGAAGTCAAACTCTCACTCTTCTCAGATGACATGATACTGTATGTGGCAAACCTGAAAGACTCCCTGCCAAAATTGCTAGAACTCATATAGCAATTCAGCAACATGGCAGGATACAAAATCAATGCACAGAAATCAGCTGTATTTCTATACACTAACAATGAGACTGAAGAAAGAGAAATTAAGGAATCAATCCTATTTCCAATTGCATCAAAAAACAGAAGATACCTAGGAATAAACCTAACAAAGATGCAAATGATCTGTGCTCTAAAAACTACAGAACACTATGAAAGAAATCGAGGAAGACACAAAGAGAAAAACATCCCATGCTCATGGATTGGAAGAATAAATATTGTGAAAATGTCTATGCTACTCATAGTCACCTACACATCCAATGCAATCCCTACCCAAATACCATGGACATTTCTCACAGACTTGGAATAGTCCTAAGATTTGTATGGAACCAGAAAAGACCCCAAATAGCCAGAAGAATGTTGGAAAAAAAAAAAAAGCTGGAGCCACCACAATGCAGGACTTCAAGCTATATTACAAAGCAGTGATCATTAAGACACTATGGTACTAGCATAAAGACAGATACATAGATTAATGGAAAAGAATAGAGGACCCAGAAATGGACCCTCAGTTCTATGGTCAACTAATCTTCAACAAAGCAGGAAAGAATAGCCACTGGAAAAAAGACAAATTTCTTCAATAAATGATGTTGAGAAAATTAGACAGCCACGTGCAGCAGAAAGTAGATCATGGTCTTATACCATACACAAAGATAAACTCAAAATGGATCAAAGACCTCAATGTGAGACAGGAATCCATCAAATTCCTAGAGGAGAACACAGGCAGCAAACTTTTTACCTTGGCCTCAGCAACTTCTTGCAAGTCATGTCTCCAAAGACAAGGAAAAAAAACACAAAAATGAAATATTGAGGCCATCACCAAGATAAAAAGCTTCTGCACAGCAAAGGAAACAGTAAACAAAACTAAAAGGAAACCTACAGAATGGGAGAAGATATTTGCAAATGATATATCAGATAAAGGGCTAGTATCTAAAATCTATAAAGTACTTACCAAACTCAAAATCCAAAAAACAAACAATCCAGTCAAGAAACGGGCAGAAGACATAAATAGACATTTCTCCAAAGAAGACATATTCAATACCAGCACACATAAAAAAAAGCTTCACATCACTTGCCATCAGGGAAACACAAATCAAAACCACATTGAGATACTACTTTACACCAGTTAGAATGGCTAAAACTAACATGACAGGAAACAATAAATGTTGGAAAGGATGTGGAAAAAGGATAACCCTCTTATACTATTGTTGGGAATGCAAGTTGCTACAGTCACTCTAGAAAAGGAGGTTCCTCAAGAAGTTAAAAATAGAGCTAACCTATGACCCAGCAATTGCACTACTGGGAAGATACAGATGTAGTGAAATGAACTGGCATGTGCACCCCAATGCTAATAGTAGCACTGTCCACAATAGCCAAACTGTGAAAGGAGCTGAGATATCCTTTGATAAATGAATGGATAAAGAAGAGTGTGTGTGTGTATATATATATATATATATACACACACACACACTCTGTGATGAGCACTAGGTGTTATACACACTAATGAATTATTGAAAACTATATCTGAAATTAATAATATATATACTATATGTTGGCAAATTGATTAAATTTTAAAAATAATAAAAGAAAAATTCAATTAACATATAATGTATTATTGGTTTCAGAGGTAGAAGTCAGTGTTTCACGAGCCTTATACAATACCCAGTGCTCATTACATCACATGCCCATCTTAATGTCCATCACCCAGTTATCCCATCTGCCCACTTCCCTCCCCCTCCAGGGACCCTCAGTTTGTTTCCTATGATTAAGAGTTTCTTACGATTTGTCTCCTTCTCTGATTTCATCTTGTTTTACTTTTTTCCTCTCTTCCCCTATGACCCTCTGTTTTGTTTCTTAAATTTCACATACAGGTGAGATCATATGATAATTGTGTCTCTCTGATTGACTTATTTCACTTAGCTTAATATCCTCTAGTTTTATCCATGTCATTGCATATGGCAAGATTTGATTTTTTTTTGTTTTTTTTTTGTTTTTTTTTTGTTTTTTTTTGTTTTTTTTTTATTTTTTTTTGAGGGCTGAGTAGTAGTCCATTGTGTGTGTGTGTGTGTGTGTGTGTGTATCACATCTTTTTTTATCCATTCATCTGTTGATGGACATCTGGGCTCCTTCCATAGTTTGACTATTGTGGACATTGCTGCTCTAAATATTGAGGTGCAAGCGCCCCTTTGGATCATGACTTGTATATCTTTGGGGTAAATCCCTAGTAGTGCAATTGCTGGGTTGTAGGGTAGCTCTATTTTTAACTTTCTGAGGAACCTCCATACTGTTTTTCAGAGTGGCTGCACCAGTTTGCATTCCCACCAATAGTGTACGAGGCTTCCCCCATCTCCGCATCCTTGCCAACATCTGTCATTTCCTGACTGGTTAAGTTTAGCCATTCTGACTGGTGTGAGGTGGTATCTCTTTGTGGTTTTGATTTCTATTTCCCTGATGCCAAGTGATGTTGGCCAAAGCAACCTTAGGAAAGAAGAACAAAACTGGATGTATCACAATTTCAAGGTCTACCATAAAGCTATAATAATCAAAACAATATGCTACTGGCACAAAAACAGACACATGAATCAATATAGCAAAACAGAGAGCCCAAAATAAACTCACATTTATATATGGTCAATTAATCTATGACAAAGGAAGCAAAAATATACAATGGGGAAAGCCCATCTCTTCCATAAACGGTGCTGGGAAAACTAGACCTCAACATGGGAAAAAAAAAAAAAAAAAAGAAAGAAGAAAGAAAGAAAGAAAGAAAGAAAGAAAGAAAGAAAGAAAGAAAGAAAAACAAAGAACAAAAACAAAAACACAACTAAACAACCACTTTCTTACACCAATACAAAAATAAATTCAAAATGTATAAAGACCTAATGTGAGACCTGAAATCATAAAACTCCTGAAAGAAACTATAAGCAGCAATCTCTCAGAAATCAGCCTTAGCAAATATTTATGAATAGGTCTCCTCAGGTAAGGAAAACCAAAGTAAAAATAAACTATTGAGACTACACCAAAATAAAAAGATTTTGCAAAGCAAAAAAAAAAAAAAAAAAAAAAAAATCAACAAAACAAAAAAGCAAGCTATTAGATAGGAAAAGATACTTACAAATAATATACCCAATAAGAGGTTAATATCCAAAATATATAAAGAACTGCACAGGGGAGGACACTTGATGGAATGAGCTGAGCACTGGGTGCATATTTTATGTTGGCAAATCGAACTTCAACAAGAAATATATATATTAAAAAGTATTGTTTATGATATCAAAATATATATAAAGAACTTATACAACTCAGTACCAAAAAAAAAAAGAAAAAAGAAAAATTGGGCAGAGGACCTGAAAAGACATTTTTCCAAAGAAGACATACAGATGAAATGGGGGTCAATAACACTAATAATCAAACCAAAACCACAATGAGGTATCACCTTACATCTGTTAGAATGGCTAAAATAAAAAAGACAACAAGTTTTGGCAAAGATATAAAGAAAAAAGAACCTTCATACACTGCTGCTGGCAATGTAAATCAGTATAGCCACTGTGGAAAATAGTATGGACATTCCTCAAAAAATTAAAAATATAAATACCATATGACCCAATAATTTCACTATTGGGTATTTACCCAAAGGAAAAAAAAAACACAAATTCAAAACGATACATATAACTCTTGTGTTTATGGAAGCAACCTATCAATAGACAAATAAATAAAGAAGATGTGGTGTATACACACTCATAGAAATACTATGAAATCATAAAAAAGGATGAGATAAGCCATTTGAGACAACATGGATGGACCTAGAGGGTATTATGGTAAGTAAAATAAGTCAGACCAAGAAAGCTAAATACTATATGATTTTATTCATAAGTGGAATATAAAAAAAAAGACAAAAAACAAATGAATAAATAACCTGAAAGCAGATCAGACCAGAAATGTTGCAGGTGGGAGAGTATGAACTGTGTGAATAGAGGTCTTGGTTCTTGGATTCCCCACCAGATTTACATGGTGATCTGTACTGGCATAAGGACAGCCAGAAGGAAAGTAGCAAGCACAAAGCAAAAATATACTCTGAAGGCAGGAGAGGGGGGCAGGTTACAAGAAGTGGACGGGCCCTACATTGTTTGGGGATTGGGTATTTTTTACAGCTCTCTGAGCTCATTGGAGTTATCATGTACCGTGGGTCTCTAATGGAGGCTGCTTCCAATCATTTGAGAAAATCCTCCTACAGGTTGGAAGGGGGAGTTTTTGACTTTACAAAGTTTGTACTAGAACAGTCAAAGCAGAATTTGCAAAGGTGGGGTGGGAGGAATGGTGAGGATGTAGTATTAAAGAAAATGCATTATAATAAGTCTAGGGGTTACCCTGAGGCAGAGGTAGAAGAAGAGGACATGCTCTGCACCTGTGGCTCTTAATGTGTCAGTCCCAAGGTCTTGGAAGCCAACAAGATCAGGATATCATGTCCCTGGGGCTTTCAATGCCTAGCTTACTTATCACCGTCCCTGCCTCCAGCTCATGTCTCTATAGTTCCCCTTCAAGGACTTGGGACTCTGCCTCAGGATATTCCTCCTTCTGCTCATGTCTAGCTTCTACCTAACAGAAATATACAGAACAATGTATGGCAACCAATGATGGTTGCCAGAGGGAAGGAGGATGAGAGACTGGGCAAAATGAGTGAAGAGGAGTCGGGAGATACAGGCTTCCAGTTATGGAATAAATAAGTCATGGGAATAAAAGGCACAGCATAAGAATATAGTCAATGATACTGTAATAGGATGTATAGTGATAGATGGTAGTTACACCTGTGGTGAACATAGCATAATGCATAAGCTTGTCAAATCCCTACACTGCACACCTGAAACTAATGTAATATTGTGTGTCAACTATACTCAAATTTTAAAAATTAAAATAACAGTAATATTGTAATAATGTTGTATGGTGTCAGACGTTAATAATACCTAACTTGGTGAGCACTGAATGACATACAGAATTGTCCAATGACTACCTGTGCACCTGAAACAAATGTAACATTGTATGCCAACTATACTTCAGTATTTTTTAAATACCTTCCATGTCGGGCTCCTGGTGCATGGAGCCTGCATCTCCCTCTGCCTGTGTCTCTGCCTCTCTCTCTCTCTCTCTCTCTCTGTGTGACTATCATAAATAAATAAAATTTAAAAAAAATACCTTCCAGTCACGTGCATATCTATTGAACCTCATGATCTTCTGCACAAAACTTAGTCCTTACACACGTTCCTTATACTGGTAAATGGCTCAACCCAGTTGCCATTCTAGCCGCGGCTGCTGCTGCCATCTCCTCCTCCTCCTCCTCTTCCACCTCCTCCTCCTCCTTCTCCTCCTCCTCCTCCTCCTCCTCCTCCACCCCTACATCAATTTTTACTATGACTATGTTAATCTACATCTCTTAATCTGGCTCCTCCTCTTCCACCCAGTTGTAACTGCCTTAATTCAAGCACCCTTTATCTCTCACTGCACATTGCAATAATCAATTTTCCACTCTCTTCTAAAATCACTTCTTTATCCTGCTGCCAGAGACAGACAGATTTCCACACTGACAATCTAATCACATACTCTTCTGATTGAAATATTTCTATGCACACCCACCCACAGGAAAGAAAATCCAAAGATATCCTATCTAATATGATTCTGGCTTACTTCTCCAGTCTCACCACCTATGCTTAACATCTTTAATTGCTTTGTTCCTTCAACCTTAAATGGCTCATTCCTCTATATATTTGTTTATATTAATTCCTCTGAAAAATTATTCTTCTCTTTTCTCCCTCCTTCACCTTCCATTTTTCTCTACTCCTTATATTTCTGGAAAAACTTACTAATCCTTCAAAATCAGCTGAAGTTTAATCCTTTCTTGGAATCCTTCTGTGATCTTGCTAAGGCCTTCATGCCCTCAAACTGTGATCACAGAAGCATTAGACTCTTCTGGAAGCTGGTTAGAAATGCAGAATCTCAGTTTCACCCCAAATCTACTGAGTCCCACTCCAGGTGGTTTTTACAGATGTTAAAAGCAGAATGCTAGATCAGAGCTACTCCCAACAGCACATCAGCGTTAGCAGCAATTGGGAGCTTCCTAGAAATACAAATCATAATCTGATAAAAATATTTAAATCCAGAATATACAAAAAGTTCTGAAAACTCAATGATAAACAGATGACCAATTTTTTTAATGGGCAAAAGACATGAACAGACATCGCACCGAAGAAAATATATAAATGGATAATAATCATGTGAACAGATGTTCAACCTAACTAGCCACCCTGAGCTATCACTATATAAACTGTCAGAATGCAAAGAATAACAACAGCAAATCCTGATAATACTCAGTGCCGCTGGCATGAACATGGAGTAACTGGACCTCCTATACATTGCTGGTGGGAGTGCAAATAATGCAGTCAATTTGGAAAGCAGTTTGTCAGTTTCTTATAAAGTTAAATATGCACTCAGAATATGGCCCAGCAATCCCACTGCTCAGCATTTACCCAAATGAAATAAAAACCATGTTTAGGCAAAAAATTATAGATAAATGTTTATAGAAGCTTTATTCATAGTCTCTAAAAACTCAAACCAACCTAAATTTTTTTAAGCCTAAATGTTCTTTAACTGGTGACTGAATAAGCCAGCTATAGTCCATCCATACAATGGAATACTATTCAGCACTAAAAAGAAATGAACTGTGGATATACACAAAAACATGGATACATCTCAAATTTATTATGCTAAGTGAAAGAAACTAGACTCAAAAGGCTACATATTACATTATTGCATTAAATGAAATTTTGGAAAAGGCAAAACTATCTGATGCAGAACAGATCAGTAGTTTCCAGGGCCTGGTGGTATGGGTAGGAACCTGGGGGAATTTGACTAGATGGAACTATTCTACACCTTGCTTTCCATGATGAAGTGGTTATGTGACTCTTTACTTTTGCCAAAACTCACAAAACTATACACTAACAGGGATAAATTTTAATACATGTAAATTATGCTTTAATAAAAAATGAAAAAATAGTATTATATATATCATATACATACTATATGTGATACCCACCTTAAAAATATATGAATAAACTGTTGTTAAACTATGAAAATTGACATAGTTCTCTTTTTTACTTGACCACACAATTCCATTCCACAGATTTTTTTCCCTAATAATATTGTATTTTATAGTTGGAAGCCTTTTATTGATCATTTTACCATACTTTCCTACACCAAAAATATGTAAAAGCATTTAAAATTTGTTTTCTTTCTTATGACCAAAAGACTTCAAATAATTTAAAATTCCTTCTGGCTTTTGAGTTACCGTTACAACTATTATTAATTCATAATTAATCAAAAGAATATATATTATAAATTTTACTAAATAGCCATTAAATTTAAACATTTTATTAAAAAGTATAGATATTAATAAGCTGAATGGGGTTATTTTTTCCCAATTAGTTCAGCTATTTGTAAATAAACAAGATTACGAATGGATTCATGTCTATTTTTTCTTTTTATAATTAGAAATACTAAGTACATTAATCAACACAAATAAGTAGATAGAAGCAGAAGGGGTTTTGTTAGAACTCTGGCACCCATTTCCTTTAACTCCTCCAGTTTCAAAACAAATAAAAAATTATGTAATGATCTAGTACAAAGGGTTGGTTTTTGTTTTTGTTTTTGTTTTTAATAATCAGCTGAAACTCAGCTAGGTTCTCATTCAACTTTATGGAAAGCAAAAATCAGGAACTGTTTGACACCCAAATGAGTCTGTATTCATTACACTGAAATATAAAGTTTATGCTCCTTCTGCAATTCTCTTGTCCATCTCCTCCTTGTACTGTCTTTGTTAGCATTTTACTTAAAGACCAATCCTCCACTTTCATCTTTGGATGAAACGTCATACTTCAAGTTATGGGGCCTAGTTTCCTGAATAGCCACCAAGATGCAACCAAGAAGTATGGAGGAGATCTTTATGCAGGTAAACCTTGATCAAAGGGAAGAGCAGATGGGAGGGAGCCAAGGAGAAAATGTCCCCCTCCTTTCTCTCTTTCTTATGGACTACTCGCAGGTGAAGTTCTCCTTTCAGTACTTCTGGGAAAGTCCCAAATGCAGAGTAAATTATGAATGCTAATGTCTCTCTGCAGTCACTATGGTAACCAGTATAGCAACACATATATACCTCCTTCCCTTCTTTTCCCTTACCTTCACTGCCTGAGGCTTGTACCTCCCAAATAAAGTGTCCTATCAAGAACTGTGAAAGGCTGGAGATTTCACCCCCAATTGTAAGCTAACAAGTGAGCCTGCCACAGTTTCACAGATGCTGAGAGAAGACACAAGTCGGATAAAGGACTTTGTTACTCATAGCACAACAGGCAGTATGTACTTTATGTTTATGCTGGCTCTCCTTGCCCACCAAGATATGTGGGGGTATTGTGTGTGCAGTAGTATATCTGTGTTACTGCTGAGAAACTCTAAGCTTTGGAAACTCCCAATATTTTAAAGGGACTGCTAGGAAACGTGTCTAGTTTTCCCATGGAGGCATATTATCTTTATTTTCTTGGCCAGAAAAAAAAATCTGCATTTCCTCCCAAAATTGACACTATCCCTATCTTTCGGGGCTATTTGCTACACAAACATCTTCCAAAATATAATCTTGGACAAAAGCTGTCACTGATGTACAGAAACACCATGGAGACTTGCCACCCAACAAGTCTTTAATCTTTGATTTCAGATCCACTTTCTAAAGGTCCAAAGCTAAGATAAACAATTACCAGAGTCATGCATTTTCTCAATTTTTGGACATTTCCCAGATCTTCTGGATCCTCATTTCACCCTTTTTCACTCTATTCAATGTTCTTGGAGGCCTTACTTGTGTTTAGCCAATGAGAGGCTCAATCATCAGGTCTAAGGGTGGGGAGTGAGATCAGAGTAGTTTTTCCCCTGTACCCTCCCTTACTAGGTCTTGGTGTCAGCTTCTTTCAGCGGCAATTGGTCTAACAGTGAGTGTCTAATTTTATAGTTTAATAATAAAACACAGAGAATGTTTAACATTTTTTATCAAATGAGAATTTATGGTAATTAGAATAAATCTTACATGACATGACTTTAAAAAGCAAGTTTAAATTACTTTAGTGAACAATATACATTAAATCTGAAAGAAACCACATTGAAGTTTTATCCAGAGTTTTTTCAATATATTTAAAAATTTTTGATATTTTCAGAACACATCAAATTATATATTTTTAAGAAGTTTTCCTACTCTATATCCTTTAGCTATTCTTCGGTGCTTTCAGGTACTAGAGAATAACATTAGGAGTGGAAAAGGATTTTCATTAGAAAAGGCCATTTTCAAGCACTTAAAATTTGTTACTGATGCTCTTTCTACTTTTTCCTCAATGGACTCTTCCTCAGAAGCCATCAATTCTTTAAAAAGTCAGGAGATAAAAGAAACAAAGTTGTTTAAATTAAAATTAATATTATTTTCTTACCTTCTACACCACATATCTGAATTCACCATTCTTAGTTACCAAAAGTACCAGTTTCCACCCCAGGCTCTATCCTTAACAGAAATATATAGAACTCTGGAAAGACTCAAAGTCCTATAGGTTCATGGTAGCATGATTAATCATTGCAGGAGGCTTCCCCTTTCTAAGGCATCCAGAGAGGTTTATCCTTCAGGCAATGTTCCTTAGTAAGTTATAAGATAAGTGAGGACCTTGTATACCTTTTATAAATTGAACTTGAGCCTTTCTGAATACAGGCTTGTTTCCAAGCAGATCAATTTGGGGGGAAAACTACACATGGAAGTAAAGTATAAGGAAATTTACTGTCTAAAAACCATCACGCTTAAGTATCTTGGAAAGGCACGTATCTTCAGGTTGATGATCACAGCACTATGCTATATCATACTTGCAAGTATTGAGAAGGAATGTTAAAAGTTTACAAAAATCATGAGTTACTGATTCCCAAAGTTCAAGACTAACCAGTAAAAGATAAAAACTATTTTTATGGTCTTGTTGAAAAATACAGTACAATTAACATATGTTTTAGACTATAAAGAGGGGAGGAGGAAAGTAGCTTTATGTAAACCATATCAACCTATTGTATTTATCAGGCTCAACGTTCTATTGGCCCCTCCAACACTCCCATCTCTCTCTCTTGCCAGGTATCCATGTACCAAACAGCTTCACATTGCTGCAGCAACATACATTCCCAAATGGAGTGTGAATCAGTGAGGCCATTATCCTGATCTTCTTAGGGCATATTCTCAACTCCCCTAGACTGAGTGCACAAAATCTGATGGTGGTCAGGTTACAGATCCCTCTTACTTCTTCTTTTTTTCCCTAGGCTTGAGAAAATGCATTAGAGAAAAACGAGGAAAGCTCTTCTTTTTGCCACCCTGAAATACTGAGCACCAATTGTATTCAACGCAGTGAGAAAATTCTGCATAATTATTGGTTCTTTAAAATATGGTTGGTTTTAACGTAGTTGCTTTTACTGCATTAGGGGACTGTTTATTGTAAGTTGGCATGTTTCAGAGGTTCCAAGTATAATTCTGTAGTGTTTGATGAATAGATTCCACATTCAGTTCTGAATCTGCACTGAAGATGCACTGTAATTGTGCACCATTTAAAAACTTCTTCAATCCCTATAATTAGGATACATTGCCACCAGGTGGCAGGGGAATACCTTCATTTCATGAACTGAATTACTTGGCAAAAACTAGTACCTTTATTTAGTTTAACTATTTGCTTTTTATTGTAATCTAGACTCAGTTGAAAATTAATATCAAGAGCGTGATAATAATTTTTAACACTAACTGATACAAATGACTCCCCTTCTCTGTATTCCCATGGCATTTTGATTACATATCTACTAGGGATCCAAACATCTTGATTTCTGCTTCATTGACAGACTGACATATGGTCTCTGAGGATCCTCAAGACCGTATCAGAGGCTTCATTAAGAATATTTTCTGGAATGAGTAGGAAATATCAGAAAGGGAGACAGAACATGGAAGACTCCTAACTCTGAGAAACAGAACTAGGGGTGGTGGAAAGGGAGGAGAGCTGGGGGTGGGGGTGACTGGGTGGAGAGCACTGAGGGGAGCACTTGACAGGATGAGCACTGGGTGTTATTCTGTATGTTGGCAAACTGAACACCAATTAAAAAATAAATTTATTAATAAAAAAAAAAAGAATATTTTCTGGGCAGCCTGGGTGGCTCAGCGGTTTGGTGCTGCCTTCAGCCCAGGGTGTGATCCTGGAGAACCGGGATGGAGTCCCACATCGGGCTCCCTGCATGGAGCCTGCTTCTCCCTCTGCCTGTGTCTCTGCCTCTGTGTGTGTGTGTGTGTGTGTGTGTCTCATGAATAAATAAATATTTTTTAAAAATATATTTTCTTTTTTTAAAAAAATATTTTCTTAATAATGCTAAGATATTATTTGCCTTTTTCATTCTCATTTTTTCATAAGTGAACATACAATAGGGTTTTCTAGAGGCTACACGACATGGAATAAAACTGTCATTCTGTCAAAGAAAAGTATTATTGTTTTATGTTTGTATTTGAAGTTTTCTCAGTTTTAATTTCTAATGTGATAAATACTGAGAGATATAACAATAGATGTTCTCTGTGATTTTCAATAATTCTGAAGAGTCTAAAGGAGTCCTGATATCTAACTTGAAAAAGTCCTACTCTAATTAGTTAGTTTTGGTTAAATGTTAATGGATTTTTCTGTTTCTTTTGAAGACATAAGTTGTTCATGGATACCATAGATCTTTTTTCTCAGACATCAATTCTCAATACTTTTTATTCTAAAATTTCAGTTTGTTACTTTTTTTGAAATTAAAATTTACCAGTGGCACTTTGCTGGTAAATACGATGATGCTCTGTAAATTTATCTTTGATACAAACTCTTTAAGTTAGCATATTTTACCATGGAGCATAACATTCTAAACACCGGGTTTTTTTTGTTTTTTTTTGTTTTTTTTTTTGTGTTCCCCTATACAAGTTATAAAGATTTTTACAAAAAAAAAAAAAAAAAATTTAAACAGAACTATTACAAACATTTTATCTCAGTTCTAAGGAAAATATTTCAGAAACCATCAAAACTGAACAGGAAGTCATGCTTAATTATGCATTGAGGACATGAGAAGTGTTTAAAAGTACTTAAAACACAAAGATATTGTTATAACACAATATATCTTGTGAAATAGGAAACTGATCATTTAAAATGGTAATTATATAAGATATGAGGAAAGAACATGCAGAGAACAGCCTTTCAAACACAGGCAAATACAACTTGCTTGGAGAAAAGCTAAACTAAGAAACACCACAGCCAAAGAGAAATAGCCTTTCAAGGCCCCTCCCTACTTTGAGGAGAGTTGGGGGATGACATACTACTTCTGACCTCTGTCAGTACAAATCTTGATTGAAACTGTCAGCTGGTTTTACTCAATTCCTATAACTAAAATATTTAAAGGAATTCTTTCTTTACTTTATAAAATCCTGAGTTAAACATGGATAGTGATTGGATCTAAGCTATGGAATGAAAAAACTATGTAGTGAAGTTGAACTGGGTATGATTATGGATGGCCAAAACCTTACAAATAATATTATGTGATTTCACTCAATTATTTCAAGCTAATGAACAAGTTATACTCTTAACTTCAGGCAGGAGATAAGAAAGTGATCCATAAATTAAATGATATTTTTCATTATTTATCACCCAGGCATTTTACTGTAAACTAACTTCCTCTGTATTCCACACTATTCATATCTCATATGAGACTTGCTATAATTTTTTAAAATCAGGAATTGAAATAAATACCAAATATTCTTAGGTTATCCAACTGCAATTGTTCGAAGCTTCAGTTTTATTTAAAGATTATCCATAAACAACTCCTGTTGCTTCTGAAACCTGTTGTTAGTGGTATAGAATTTAATGATCTTTCCTCCCATCCAATATGTGCTGTAAATTCTTGCTGCAGCTGCTTACACGTAAGAAATGGGACCTCTAGTTGTGAGGTATATGGCTTTCAATTTCTCTTTTTGTTCTGCCTGAAGGCTCTCTGGGTTTCTCTACAAGGTCTAAAGTCATCCTTCTTTTCTGTTTGTTTCTGGAACACTTTATCTTTTGATGTGCCTCATACTGCATCAATGGGAAAGATGAAATAGATAATCTCACTTTGCCTTTTTGGTGAGATTATCTTCCTAAAAGTTTGACATAAAAAAGACTCCCTCTCACCAGTTCCACATGATGTTGTGTTAAATCCAATTCCTATTAGTAATAAATTATGATTCAATGACATCCCCTTAGTCAATCAAAAAATGATCTTTTTATGATCACCATAGTGAGGACAATACTTAGCTCTTTTTCATCCTGCCCCTTCTCAGTATGGAATCTATATTCCCAAAATACATGTTTTTATATTTTTCAAAAATACTCAGGTTTCCAATGGCAACTTAAAAGACTTTTAAAGATATCTGAACTCTTGTTGATTTCCATGTATAACAACAACAAAATAGCAAAGTATATTGTCTGAAAATGTTCCATGATCTTGTCACTTTTACTTTAAACCTGTGAGATGTTCTTAGAAGTCAATGGGCATAATCTTTGCTTCCTAAATAGAAGCAAACTACCTGCCTCTAGGCTGGAGGCTGACGACAGGGTTCCCAGCTGGACTCCTCAGAAGCCCATTCAATGCCTTTCACTGCTTTTCTCTCTGATGTGGAAAAAAATCAAGTGAAGACTTGACATATTTATTTAGGTTATTCATGGAAAGCAAAATTCTCCTACTGACAGTAAAAGGAGACATAAGACTGTGGTTATTTTTTTTATTTATTTTTTATTTTTTTATTATTATTTTTTTAATGATAGTCACACACACAGAGAGAGAGAGAGAGAGGCAGAGACACAGGCAGAGGGAGAAGCAGGCTCCATGCACCGGGAGCCTGACGTGGGACTCGATCCCGGGTCTCCAGGATCGCGCCCTGGGCCAAAGGCAGGCGCCAAACCACTGCGCCACCCAGGGATCCCCAAGACTGTGGTTATTAATCGAACTTTCTGTTTAATTGCTCTACTCCTCGTTTTATTTTTAATAATAATCCTATAATTTTAATGCCCCTCTAGGATACCCAAACTCACCCAAGGACAGAGCTGGGAGGTGGAGAATAAATCAGAGAGCAATGATAAAGCCAGATAGTCTTTATTTTGTCCATTCTCTTCAAACCATTCTACAGATGAGAGAGCAGGGCTAGCTGAGGACAAAGCACAGCTGTTATCTCACAAATAACCCCCACCCAGGGTGGGATACCTGTGACATTCCTCAGGAGTCTTAATGGTAATACCTAGCTGGAGGGAAAAACAATCTTTAACTTGACAAAGTCAAGGCCTTCAGTGTCTGGTAGGTCCTCCTTAGCATATGAAAATCCTTTTGGCACTCCCTTTTGCCTACCTTCCCCAAACTCCTGGGTATATAATTAGCCACCCCTCACAAGTATGGGGCAGCCCCCTCTTCCTGCCTAAGCATCCTGTCCCCTGCTTTAATAAACCCACCATTTTGCACCAAAGACATCTCAAGAATTCTTTGTTGGTCGTTGGCTCTGGACCTCACTCACCTATATTCCAAAACTTCATCACTATGCTATAGATTAATTGAATATTCACATTTCCTAAAATCTCCCTTTCCTCCCAGGCTTAGCTCCCAAGCAACAGGAAACTACTTCTGAATGTGATTTAGGGGATGGCCCTACCATGAGAGTAACCAAGCCTAGCTGGGTGTCCCTGAGTAGCAGGAGGGATGGGATTGATTTGTCTGGATGCACAGATAAGCTTAAAGAGCAGACAAGTCACCCTCATTCTTTCTCTGGGCATGTTATCAGCAAGTTGCCAGAAGGAATAATGGTACAAATCAGAGACAAGATAAGAAGACAATCCAAAAGGACAAAATGAAAACAATACATTAATTAAGGCAGATAATCAACAAAGGCTGTTGATTGTCTTGATAACATACCTTTGTCTTTGTAGTATGGAGGCTCTTTAAGGAGATAAAAATAAATCATTCTAACAAAACAACACAATGTATGAATTCACATAATACAATTTCTGATGATGTTAATCACAAAGAGACTGATGATAAAGTATGGTTAATATAGTTCAGGTACTTTTATCAACGAGGTAAGGTACATTATCTATGTACCTTAACACAGAATTTTCTTTTTTTTTTTTAACACAGAATTTTCTTTTTCCTCTCTTCATCTATTTCTATATTCGTGAGCATATTCACTCATTTCTTTAAAGAAATAAATAATGCATGCCTGTTACAGGCAAGATACCAGACTGGTTATTAAAAATGAAATAAAAGGACAGTCCGGGTAGCTCAGTGGTTTGTTTATTTATTTAGTTAGTTAGTTACTTATTTATTTATTTAGTATATCTAAAGAATTTTTTTTTTAATATAAATTTATTTTTTATTGGTGTTCAATTTGAGTAGCTCAGTGGTTTAGTGCCACCTTCAGCCCAGGGCGTGATCCTGGAGACCTGGGATCGAGTCCAGTATCGGGCTCCCTGCATGGAGCCAGCTTCTCCCTCTGCCTGTGTCTCTGCCTCTCTCTCTCTATGTGTCTCTCATGAATAAATAAATAATATCTTTAAAAAGAAAGAAAGAAAAATAGATAAAATAAGACGATCTTTATGAAAGTACACTGATAGTTTTAACATGTTATACATATGTAAGATATTATTATTATTAATACAAAGAAGATTTGTATGCTTTAACAAAATAAATTTTGGTCCTCTTCTGAGGCTCAGTGAGGCCTTGTTTGTAGCCCAAGGCAGACATTGACAGGCAGAAAGTCTCTGGAGTAAAGTTGCCATTAGGAGAGCCCTATCCTGAGTAGACTGAAGCTAATGGTAACAAGAGGGAGAATCCCTATAGGCAAGAATGAAATATAGGAGTAAATTTGGAATCCATGCCCAGCTATGGTCCAAAGAGCAAGATCTAACAGAATAGGCTGGAGTACTGAGAATAGCTTGGTATGGATTACTACTGATTTGGATTTGATCTTAAATTTGCCTGAAACTATTTCACAAATATTGACAGAAGATATGAGACTTGTGGGTCAAAATAAGAGACTATTACTCATGGTACAGCTACAGAGAAAACATTATTTCCTTCCTCAAGGATGTTCCCTGAAAATAAAACCATAAGAAATGGTCTGGGTAAAGAGTAGTCATGGCCTTGCATTCTTGGTATACCCAACAAGAAGTGAGTCATGAGGCATATCTCCTAACAAGTCCTAGAGCACATGGAGCAAATGTGTCAGATCTAAAACAGTACAAAGTGAAAGGATACTAGAATTCTATTATCTGTAGCACTGGCTAGAAGATTTACTGATGACTTAAAGCAATCATCTCTCAAACCAACCTGGATATTACAGTTGGAATGTTTAAAAAATCCACATCTTAATGATTCTGATTAAATTGGTGTATCATGTAGCTTGCCATGAGTATTTTTTAAAGATTTGAATGTGAACATGAGCACCTACATGAAAACAGGGAGAGGGGCAAACTCCCCACCAAATGCAAAGCTGGATGTGGGGCTCCATCCCACAACCTATGAGATCATGACCTAAGCCAAAACCAAGAGTTGGACGCTTAACCAACTGAGCCACCCAGACACCTCACCATGAGTATTAAGTGATTCTAAGTATAAAATTGAGATTCTTGATTTAAACAGCCCATATGGGATTAGATCATATGCCTCCATCTTCCCCAATGATAGAAATCATATACAGCAATAGTTTTCAGTCTTTAGCATGCATGAGAATTACTTGAAGGGCTCTAAATTACAGATTGCTAGACTCCAACCCCATAGTTTTTGATTCAGTAGGTGTACAGTGGGGCCTAAAAATTTGTAATTCCAGTTAGCTCCCTGGTGACGCTGATGCTGCTAGCCTGAAACCATTCTTTAAGAACCACTGATTTTTTTTAAGATTTTATTTATTTATTCATGAGACATACAGAGAGAGAGGCAGAGACATAGGCAGAGGGAGAAGCAGGCTCCATGCAGGGAGCTTGATGTGGGACTCGATCCTGCGTCTCCGGGATCACAACCTGAGCCAAAGGCAGACGCTTAACTGCTGAGCTACCCAGGTGTCCCCAGATGATTCTTTTTTTTTTTTTAATGATTGTTTTAAAGACAATAGTTATAATCTTGAAAAGTTCAATGTAAATAAAAATAATGTGATCAAATCTGAACTTCTCATTAACAGACTAATTCCAGATTAATTTTGTTTTATAATTCATATTTAACTAGAGTAACTCTTAATTAGATTTCAACAACAAAATCCAAATGTAAAAGCTATTCAGAAAGATGTTCATTATGGAAGAAGGAGGAGATGTTGCAAGGAATTGAGCTGACAAGCCAAATAATCCAAGGTTGGGAGAAGAGGCTAGAAAATAGACTAGAGGAGAGGCACAAGCTGTGGTACAGTTAGTGTGGTTTCAGAAACATGAAGCTATACACTGGCAGACCAGAATAGCCTCCACTGAAACTGTATTGTGAGTGTTGTTTTAAGCCTCAGAACCCCATATGTCCCTATACAATAATTAAGGATCTGGGCAGCTCCAATGGCCCAGCGGTTTGGCACCACCTTCAGCCCGGGGTATGATCCTGGAGACCCGGGATCAAGTCCCACGTCAAGCTCCCTGCATGGAGCCTGCTTCTCCCTCTGCCTGTGTCTCTGCCTCTCTCTCTTGTGTGTCTCTCATGAATAAATAAATAAAATATTTAAAAATTAATAATAATAATAATAATAAAGGATCTCCCAATAAATGCTTAGATGCTAAATTTAAAAAGCAAATATTTTTCTTTTTAAATACAAATTCACACTTCTAAATTATATGTTTAATATATTTCCAAGTTGTATTTCTTAACGTCACCAAGTCCTAACATTTAAATTAGCACATTTAAAAGAAAAAAATGCACATCAAAGAAAAAATATCTAAACTATATTTTTATTATTATGATATTTTACCATGATTCTCTAAAATTCCTTTTTATATCATTTCTACCAAATACTTTGTTCATTGCTGTCAGTAAGCATACACACACACACACACACACATATATATATTTGAGCTTTTATTTATTTATTTATTTTTAATATTTTATTTATCCATGAGAGACACAGAGAGAGAGATAGGCAGAGACACAAGCAGGCTCCATGCAGGAAGCCCGATATGGGACTCGATCCTGGGACTCCAGGATCACGCCCCAGGCCGAAGGCAGGCACCAAACCGCTGAGCCACCCAGGGATCCCCTATATTTGAGCTTTTAATCTAACAAGCTGAAACAAGTTTAAGGTGCTTTGAAATCAGTACTTAGGAAGTCAAAACATGTAAAATCATCTTTGATGAACTTCATTCATTGTATATATATTAAATATGCTTTACTCTCAAGAGGATTTATATTTATGCTTGATATCACAAATCTTTATGAAAGTAGGCAGTAAAGATGAGGCTCAGAAGATGACTAAATAATGAAGCAGAGTTATCAGTTGAAATGTGTACTCTAGAGTGTGTACTTTTAGCAAATAGCTAACATCCATAAGCATGGAAGAAGTTTTGCCTTTGCAGAGTCTACATGATGATTAATAATTCAGATACAGTGTTTATATTATGTTTGAGAGATTTTAATAACCAACTGCCTCCTAACCATCTTTATTCTCCAGGTTCATCTCATGTATGGATCTTTCCTCAAGATCCTATTCACTTCCCAATCTCAATCATCATTTCCACTCTGATGACCCTAAATATACACTCCCATCCCAGGCTTCTTTCTGGAGCTTCAGACTCATATTCTCAGCTCTTTATTGGCTGTTATTACCTTATCTGAACCATAAATTCAGCTTATACTAAACCAATTTAACAACTTTCTTCCCCAAAGGAGATCCTACTCTGATTTGCAGGTAATAGGAATTCCATCTTTTTCATACTTTCCTGTTGATAATTGCTGAGTCGTTTTCAACTCTTCTTTCTTCACCCCTTAAATTCTGCAGTCTTCAAGTCAAAATTTTTCTGTATTCTCTCTCTCCTCTGATCCTCACTTCCTCCACCTTGCTTATGCCCTTATTATTTTTAACTGAAGTTCCATAACAGACGAGGGAGAGGGTCTTCCCTTCTCCTGTCCATCCTGGGCAAACCTAACAGATTATTCTTCCTTATTTGCATCTCTTGACTCTGTGGCTCTAAAACCTTTAAAGAGTCCTCACTACTAACCATATTAACATTTTCACCCTGGTATTCAAGATCCTTCTAATATACAGACCTGGCACACATTCTCAATCTTATCTCCTACTGCTTTCTTTCATGTTCCACATGTTCCAGTCAAACTTGGTTGCCTCTCTAAATAGAACCTGTGCTTTCTTCCTTCTAAGGCTTTCTTTCCTTCCTGTCACTTAAAGACAGCTCAACATGGTGGAAAGAAGAGCTTGAAGCTTTGGACTCACTGCATTCAAATCCCTACTCTTCAGGTATGTAACTGTGAGCAAATTACTTAATTTTTTAAATCCTCGGTTTCATAGTCTCTAAAATGTATATAATTCTTACATATCTAAATTTGAGCTTTAAATGAGATAATCCACCAAAGGAGGTCAGTACCTATCACTGCTCTTACTGCTTCCTTCATGTAGACAAATTTCAAACATTGTGTTCTCACTGCATTAAGCTTTCTTCATCTTTTCACCCAGATGTGATCTCTGCCTTATTTTTAGCAATTTGCATGAATCTTAGGGCACTAACTTTACTCTATATTAAGTCATTTACCTAAAAAACAATCATTTGCAGAATTATAGAATCTTTCATGTCAACAATCTTGTTTTACCCATCTCAGGATTTCTGTGGCACTCCACATAGTGTCTTCAATCTAGCTTAGTAAATATTTGTGCAATGGAATTGATTTGACTATTTCCAATAAAAAACAGCATGCAAGAAAAAAGCCCCTAACTAATCGGGGATCTCTCGGGAATAAGCTACTAATAAAAGAAATAAGAGGGTGAAAAATGGAGAGACCACCTATTAAACTATAGAGAGCAAGACTACAGGCCTTCTTACAGAATTCATTTCCACTTATGGAAACATCAAACTAAACCTTAGAGCCGTGTCTCCAGGAGAGCTCAGGAGAGTAATTGCTCTGTCCCATTTGAAGGATCCAATGCCACTCTAGGGGAGTAGACACCAAGAATTACAAACCCAGAAGGTCATAGGGAAGGCAGAGAGGGGATTTCACCAGATGATGCTAAAAATGACCTATGACAGAAATACTGTAAACAAAATCAGCATAGACAGGGATGAGTCTATCAGGTTAGATACCCTTTCAAGCTATTTGTTACCATTCTATAAAATATCTCTCTTCATTTTTCTTATATTTTGCCATTAATTCAGATTTCATATGGATGAACATGCAGTATGGTGAAAGGCCATTTATTGCCTGTATATCAGTCTCTAAATTTTACAAAGATGGCTTTGGTAAAGCCATTTTCATCTTACCGACTATAATTTCTTCAAATACACTTTCAACACCTTAAAGAAGCATGGAGGAGCAACTGGGTAACTCACTCGGGTAAGTGTCTGACTCTTGATTTCAGCTCAGGTCCTGATCTCAGAGTTGCCTGATTGAACCCCATCTCAGTTCCATGCTCAGTGGGGAGTCTGCCTCTCTCCCTCTGCCCCTCCCCCTCCCCCTGCTCCTGCTGCTCTCTCTCAAATAAATAAATAGATCTTTTTTTTTTTTAAGGAAGTATGGAAGTACCTTCTTCTTTGGTATCAATTCAAAGAAAAATATTCTGCGCTATTTGCCCTTTGATCTGGGGATGACTGTGTTTTAATCTACATTGTCAATGATGCTATTTCAAGAGATTTTAATTAATAGCCACAAAAAACAAAACAAAACAAAACAAAAGAAGAACAATAAATGTGTAGAGAATTTCTTAGCGTTTCTTTTGTAGTTCTTTCATGCTGGGAGATGAGAAAAGGAGAATAAATATCAGGTGTGTTCATAAACTCGGATTAAAGAAGTACCAACTTTGTTCTTGGAGCCTGCTGACCTGACTGCCAGGATGTTTCAGTTCCAACAGTTTCTAAGCTTTGTTTCCCAAGTGAATACATAGTACTAGCAACCTAGATGTAGAGAGTAGGACCTGAGAGAAATGGAATTCCCTCTTTTAATGAAGCAGCAATAGAGAAGACAGACCAGTCAAGAGCAAGCCTCCACTCTGGATTATAGAAGCATAGGAGGAATCACCGAAGGAGGATGAAGACCTGGTCAAAGACCCTGCAGTGCATGTCTTCCTCATTCAGAGAAAACAACAAAGCCACTTCACCCTTTGGCTTTTGCTGGAATAGGGATCCTCAGAAGGATACAGTTGGAATCCCTAACACTGCATCTGTTACCAGCTACATCCATCCCAATAGATTATAGTTAACTCATGAAAATATCTCGCCCTCTGACCAAGGGTGCAAAATCAGGGAACTGGTGCTCTTTTATTTCTCCTTCTTTCATTGCACTGAATAAATAGACCCAGATTTTATTTATTTATTTATTTATTTATTTATTTATTTATTTATTATTTATTTATTTATTTATTTATTTATTTATTTATTTATTTATTATTTTACCTAGTGGTATTCACTTTTTTTAAAGATTTATTTTTATTTTTTAAAATTTATTTTAGAGAAAGAGAGAGTAGTGGGGAGGGGCAGAGAGAATCTCAAGCTGACTCTCAGTGCGGACCTCCAACGCAGGGCTCAATCCCAAGACCCTGAGATCATGACCTGAGATCAAATCCAAGAGTCACTTAACTGACTGAGCCACCCAGGTACCCTAGTAAATATGCATTTAAATGAGTTCATACAGTTGAATCAGGAAACAGTGGCATAAACTAAATCTCTCTATTTTAATTTCATTAGCTAATTCAGTGACCATCTTTAAAAACTCTTCACAATATGCACATCATGAATGAGTTAATTTTGACTAGAAAACTATTAATTTTAGGGTTTTCTCTAAACAGTTTTATTGTCATTTTATTTATTTTTTTAAAATTTTTTATTTATTTATGATAGTCACAGAGAGAGAGAGAGAGAGAGAGGCAGAGACATAGGCAGAGGGAGAAGCAGGCTCCATGCACCAGGAGCCCGACGTGGGATTCGATCCCGGGTCTCCAGGATTGCGCCCTGGGCCAAAGGCAGGCGCTAAACCGCTGCGCCACCCAGGGTTCCCTATTGTCATTTTAAATAAGGGTCATGAAATTTTAAAGAATCCTTATAGAAATTATCAATTTTGTCTAGACAGCAGGTTAGTGTTCCTGTGATATGAGGATTAAAAGTTACTGCAGTGTCTAGGATGGTGCTTCACAGATAATGTTGTGCATCCAGTCTCAGTAATTGAGAGATAATCCATATTAAGATTGACCTGAAGTTTAGTAAAATATGTTGCATATTCAGTTTTCCTCTAGATCAATGTTTCAAAAGAGACTAGAAGATTTCTGTACCCTAAAGAAAAGGGAAATTTGTTTTGCAGCCCACACAGCAGATAAAAGAGTGAGCCTCTGTTCTGTAGCTGCTATTTTTGCCATATGTTTAAAGTATGTGATATTGTGAAATGATGATTGGAATGCTTTCTATTACAAAAATTATCCTAAGGAAAGCTAAGGAAAACTCCCAAGAAATTAAAAAAAAAAAAGATGAAACCTTTAAATAAGAATGTACTGAGTAATAGCTGGTTTCAGGATTTGTCATCTCCCTGTTCAAGTCAATTGTGAGAATACACAAATATGATGATTTTCCTTACCTGCCCTAACCAGGGGCTCCCACTTACCCCAGGTAAAATCCAGATCATGCATATGACTTGCAGACCCTCCTAAGGCTGGCCTCCACTTTGTCTTCCATCCTCTTCCTTGCCTGCTGTTGTCTGTGCACCTGCTCCTACTCCTTCCCTCTCCACTAACAGCCACACTGAACTCCTTTCTCTGGCCTTTGTGTTTTGTGCACACCCTTCCTTATTTCCCTCCTTTCCACCTTCTTCAACCTGGCTAAATTGTCCTTATCTCCCATGTCTCAGTTTGAATGTCATCTTCTTGCAGAAGACTCTCTTGACACTCCCCTCACCCACTCAGCTTGGAAGACCCTCATTGATAGTCTCATAATGCCCATACTTCCCTCATCACACACTATTGTAAAATGGTGGGTTAGTTTTTCTTTGTCTGTTTTACCTGTCTCCCTTTCCCATAACATTATATATAATTCAGTGGGGTCAAGAATCATGTCTGTATTGTGTAATAGCATTCTCCAATCTAGGGTAGATGTATTCTGGGTGTACATACAAAGCTTCCAAGAAACAAATGGGCACAATTAGTTTTAAGAGACTCACATACCAGATCTTCCCCTTCCAGGCCTCCTTTCCCAAAACTATCTGTCTGAAAACCTACCTAAAATCAAGGCATGAATGCCAGTTCTCCTTTCTCACTCCTTTTTCAAAATCACCCTTTTCTCACTTCGTGAAAGAAAAGCCTACCTATCACACATGCCAAATCTTAATATGGAGCATTTCATAGGATATAAAAACCATCAGAAAGGCAAACTCTTCAAAGCAAAAACTGAATAGTGCTACTGCAGCCTTCTTTAATTGAGTCACTATCAACCCACAGCAGGAGTTGAGAGTTGTCCCTATATTTTAGAAATTTCTGTTAATATAAAATACTGGTGGGAACCTGTGCTATTTGGCCAATATATCTGGGAGTGACATGGTCACAATGATGATCATTATTATTCTGCCCACCAACTCTTTTATTCCCCCTAAATTTACTGAGATGTAATTGTAAATGAACATTTCATATATTTAGGGTATACAACTGTGATGATTTCACATACATATATATTGTAAAAAAAATTACCACAATCAAGTTAATACACCCATCAGCTCACATAGTTACCTTGTGTATGGGGGGATGGGGTGAGAATACAAAACCCTGTTTTAGCAAATTTCAAGTAGACAATACAATGATATTATCTATAATCACCATGCTATAAATTTGATCCCTAAAACAATTCATCTTATAACCAGAAATGGTACCTGTTGACCAACATTTCCTCATTCTCCCACCCCTGCCCAAGTGCTTGGCAATCAATGTTCTATCCTCAAGTTCTATTAGCTCAACTTTTTTTAGATTCCACATATAAGTGAAATCATACAGTATTTGTCTTTCTGTGTATGGCTTATTTTATTTAGCATAATGTCCTCAAAGTTCATCCCTATTGTTGCAAATGGCAGGATTTCCTCCTTTTGTGGATGAATAATATTCCTTTGTGTATATGTATTTTTCTTTATCCATTATCTATCCATCAGTGGACATTTAGGTTGTTTCCATATAATGGCTATTGTGAATAATGCTGCAATCAACATGAGAGTGCAGCTATTTCTTAGAGATACTGACTTCATTTCCTTTGTATATATACCCAAAAGTGGAATTGCTGAATCAAATGATAGTTTTATCTTTAATTTTTTGAGGAACCACTATACTGTTTTTTTAATTTTTTTTAAAGATTTATTTATTTATGATAGAGAGAGAGAGAGGTAGAGACACAGGCAGAGGGAGAAGCAGGCTCCATACTGGGAGCCCGATGCGGGACTCGATCCTGGGACTCCAGGATCGCGCCCCTGGCCAAAGACAGGTGCCAAACCACTGAGCCACCCAGGGATCCCCTGCTGTACTGTTTTCATAGTAGCTATCCCCATCTGCCAACTTTTTTCTAAGAATTCATACTTTTGAAAGACAGCCCTGCGAAAGTAGAGCAAAAGGACTTTTGAAGAGAAATATTGAAGAAGGGAAACTTATTTCTGGGTTATAAACTCATTCATACATGACCCCACACAATGACTCATCTGGGACTCTCAAACTATTCATTTCTCTAAATAAGAATTAGAATTCCCACATGAGATGCTTGTCGTAAGAACATTAACACATTTATTTGAGCTTACTCTTTTTTTTTAAGTGAATAAATCTGATTTAGATGACTGATTTGATATTTTCAATGAATTGAATGAACTAACTAGAACTCCAACGACTAAGCCGTAGGGGTGGAACAAGGAGAGGAATACACACACATACACAGTATTGCCACTGCATACAACATTTTTAAAATATTTTATTTAAATAAATGAAAGAGAGAGAGAGAAGGAGCAGGGGCAGAGGAGAGAAAAGAAGCAGACTTCCTGCTGAGCAGAGAGCTCAATGCAGGGTTCTACTCCAGGTCCCTGGGATCATGAACTGAGCCAAGGACACTTAAGCAACTGAGCCACTCAGGCACCCTTCAAACATTTAAATTGACACACTTTACTATCAAAGTTGTATTGAAATTGACAAAAAGAAAAAGAAAAAAAAGGAAAGAAGAAAGAAAGAAAGAAAAAAAAAAGAAATTGACAACACTTGGGATGCCTGGGTGGCTTAGTGGTTGAATGTCTGCCTTTGGCTCCTGGCTTGATCCCAGGACAGGGGGATCAAGTCCCGCATGGGGCTCTCTATGGGGAGCCTGTTTCTCCCTCTATGTCTCTAGCTCTCTTTTTGTGTCTCTCACGTATAAGTAAAATCTTAAAAAAAAAAATTGACAATACTTCAATTTTTCCAACCCTTCCCATCTTATAAAGCAAAATAGGGGACAGCCCAGGTGGCTCAGAGGTTTAGCACCACCTTCAGCCCAGGATCCAGTCCCACCTCAGGCTCCTTGCATAGAGCCTGCTTCTCCCTCTGCCTGTGTCTCTGCCTCTGTCTCTCTCTCCCTCATTCACAAATAAATAAATAATAAATAAATAAGGCAAAATAAGGTGTGTCTTAAAGGAAGAGTAATACTATGATTAATTGTCATTTGTTAACTCTTCAAAGGACACTTTTGGTGTATTTCCCAAATATTGAAAGAATAAATGACTCTAAGATTAGGTAACAAATTCTTTTGCAAATTCAAATCATTTCTTTTCAATGAAACTGAAAAAAGACTTGCTTTGTTAGCTGATAGAAAATTGAAAATAACATTTGACAATAGGAACATATATAATGAATATTTTTTTAAGTGTGTAGATGTTATCACTATTCTTTCCATTCTCATCTACCTTTTATGGGAATAAAGCTTACATCTACATCAGTCATTCTCAAAATGCAGTCCGAAAACAACTAGGGGTCCCGGAAACTCTTTCAGGTGACCATCAAATCCTCCCTTTTCCAGGTACAGATTTGTACGCAGCCAGATTTTCTTCATGTATTTCAATCAAAACAACATACTGCAAAAGATTTAAATGCATAAGTAGAATGAGAATCCAGTTGCCATTTTAAAAGAAGGCATTAGATGTTCTAATATGGAAAACAATGCCAATATTTTCACTATTTTTTATTTATTTTTATTTATTTTTTTAAGATTGTATTTATTTATTCATGAGAGACACACAGAGAGAGAGGCAGAGACACAGGCAGAGAGAGAAGCAGGCTCCATGCAGGGAGCCTGACATGGGACTTGATCCCTGGTCTCCAGGATCAGGCCCTGGGCTGAAGGTGGTGCTAAACCGCTGAGCCACCAGGGCTGCCCTTCACTATTTTTTAAACATACATCTTTTAAAATATGTTACTTATGGTTATATGTAATGGGTTTATTACTTTTATTTTAAAATTAATAAACAAATATTTTAATTTCTCAATTTTAATTTCTAATGCAGTAAATATTGATAAATAAAACACATATAAACAAAAGCTCTCTGGTATTCTCAACAATTTTTTTTTTCCAGCAAAGCAATATGCTTCTTTATTTCCCTATCCCATCCCCTTATTTACCTTCCTCCAGGATGGTGATGGGTTGGGAGGGCTCCCTCTGACTTAGGCCCTGGACACTCTTAGGAAATCCCAGGGCAGGAAGGTTAGGAAGGTTAGGTAGGTTAGATGACTGCCACCCCAGCTTTATTCCTACTTTGCCTTCTGGGAAATCACAAGCCCTTTCTGCCCCCCAATACCAGGTAATGCTGCTGCTTTTTAAAAATTCCAAGTGGCCTTAAAAAGAGAGAGGGGGAAGATCTGAGGGGGAAATCAAATGGTTACCTTGTTTGAGGAAGGGACCATTGGGAAAATGTGTCAAGCCAAAGCTCAGTATTGAGCATTACGGGAGGGAGAAGTCCACCCTGGTTCCCTGGGGCAAGTAGGGGGCTGAAGAAGAGATTCAGGGAGGGAAGATGACAAGTAGGTCCTCCTGCTGCCTCTGCTGCCCCTGCCCATGAGGCTTCAATAGATATTTTTGGGCTTCAGTCTTTAAATGAACTTCCCTATGTCATTTGACTGCCATGTTTCTTGACTCCTACACCACTCACTCCTGTTTCTACCTTAAAATTCTGGTCGTTATTACTTTTCAGAATTATATTTTCTTTTTCATAAGCTAACTACTGTATCCTTCGTATCCTATATATTCTCTCTGAGTCATGGTTTCAATAGTCCCTTTGGATCATTTCTAAAACATGCTTTCTAGCTCTAGCCTAACCTCAAACTGTGAACCACATGTCCATTAAAAGAAGATTTGGTTGCTCCTTACGGACAAAATCCATGCACCATTTTACAGCTCCCCCCCTCCCAAATTTTCTTATCTTCTCTTGGATCTTTTAAGTAGTAGCACAGACATTTCACCAAATGGCACTAGCATTTTTGGCAGTCCACCAAAAGTAAAATTCTCGGGCATATCTATTGTTTCTCCTCTTCTGTCAGCATTATTTCCTTACACCATTAAGTTCTCATTTTACTTCTAAAATGTTTATTAATTCAGCCCATTTCCTCCCAATCCCTTCTGCATCTATTGCTTTTATTCTCAGTTCTATATCTCTCACAACTGTACCACTGTAATGGCTTGTTAACGGGTCTCCCCACCCATAATCTGCCCTCCTCAAATCTACACTCCCTGAGCATGTCTATCTCCCTAAATGTATTCAGTGGCTTTTCATCTAGCAAAGAATCAAGCATACTCTCTTTAACACCATACACTAGGACCCCCACTTCCTCACCTCTCTCTTCTAACACATTTTGCCATATTATACTCTAAAAAGACAAAATTTGCATGTAGTTTTCTTTTTTTTTTTTTTTAAAGATTTTATTTATTTATTCATGAGAGGCACAGAGAGAGAGAGGCAGAGACACAGGCAGAGGGAGAAGCAGGCTCCAGGTAGGGAGCCTGATGTAGGACTCCATCCCAGGTCTCCAGGATCAGACCCTGGGCTGAAGGTGGTGCTAAACTGCTGAGCCACCTGGGTTGCCCTGCATGCAGTTTTCTAAGCCTAACAATCTTCACTTTGTTTGATGCTTTGTCTGAAATATTCTGCCCACATGTTTTATCTTAGATAATTTGTATTCATTTATGTCAAGAATACTTTGCTGACCTCATCAGTCTGGAGCTAAGAGTTGTGACATATAGTTCTAAAATATCTGTACAATATCTATCTATCTATCTATCTATCTATCTATCTATCTATCATCTATCTATCTATCATCTATCTATCTATTCCACTAGACTATTATCCCATTAGGATATGAATGTTGTCTTATACATCTGTTTGTCCCTGGCACCTTACCACAGTGTTTTAGTTATATAGTCACTGCGCAATCAGTGTTAACTAAAGTTTCAGATAACTGCACACAATTCAGGGCCATACTTGGGTAAACAAACAAGATGAAATGATTGCTCCTGGGGAAAGCTAAAATCTGTTTTAAATGAAGCCTCACTAAGAACCTAAAAAAGAAACACAACACGTAAAGAAGGAAAGTTCAAAGGCCTTTAAAGTAAGTTTGATAATCCTAAAATAATTCAAATCCAGTTATAGATTGTCTAGACATATTAATCTTTTCTATTTCAACTCTATCAAGTTTTTTTAAAAGATTTTATTTATTTATTCATGAGAAATGCAGAGAGGCAGAAACACAGGCAGAGGGAGAAGCAGGCTCCATGCAGGGAGCCTGACATGGGACTCGATCCCAGGTCTCCAGGATCACACCTTGGGCCGAAGGGAGCACTAAACTACTGAGCCACCAAGGCTGCCCTCAACTCTATCAAGTTTTAATGCTAGTTTCATGTTCCCTATACAGTTTCATGTTCCCTATACAGAAAAACTAAGTTATCTGGAAGTGTAGGATATGCCACCCTGTCTCCCATCTCTATAACTTTACCCATGCTACTGTCATTGTATAAAATAACCAGGCTAACTCATACATCTTCAGTCTCAGATTACTTGTATGCTAAAAAAAGATATCACAATAGTTAAATAAAAAAGTATTTCACAAAGCAATATGTATAGTCTGATCTTGTCTCAAGATATATTTGTCTTTATACATTCAATCCAAATGTATCTTTCCTTACACAAAAATATTCAGGAAGGAACTGTACAATATCTACCTCTAAGGGGTGAGGTGGAAGAATTGGTTCAGGAAATCTATACTTTCATAATGTTTGGAAAGAGCTCATACTTCACTTTTGGGAAATCTGAAGGACCATATTGGATTAGATGCTCTTCACTCCTGTTCCACAGCATCCCGGGCAAACATTAGTAAGAGCAGCATCCCAGAGAGTTTTTGTAGTACGCTATCTGAGGATCTGATTTTTGAAAGTGAAAATTTTTTGTGTGAAATTTATTTCTATACTCCAACAGAATATAGTACCTGATATATAACAGAAATTAATTTTTCCTATCTTAGAAAGTCAACAAATATAAACAATTGAATTTAATTCCCCATGACTGTCAGTCCTGGGTATCCCACATCACCCCCTACCAGGAATAGGAATAGTTATTTTCTAGAGAAAAAAGGGCTCAAAGCTTTGGAATTTAGTTTTGTCAGATACATCCTGAGATATGAGATAAGAAATTGTCTACATTCAGTCAAATTTGCAAACAGCTTTCCGAAATTCAGGAGACTGGCTAATTCTTCCTATATCAAAAACACACAAATCCATTGAAAATAGGTACTCAATTATTTGTACATGAACATTCATAAAGGTACTATTCAAAGCGTCCAAAAAATGAACATGACCCAAATGTGGATACATGGATATACAAATTGCAGTATGTACATAATATGGATTATTCAGTCATAAAAAATGAAATATGATACATGCTACAACAGAGATGAACCTCAAAAACACTATTCCAAGTGAAAAAAGTCAGAATAGAGGCCACATATTGTATGGTTACATTTATATAAAGTATCTGGACTAGTTAAATCCATAAAAACAGAAAGCAGATTGATGGTCACCAGAATCTGGGGCAGGGAAAAATGAAAAGCAACTGCTTAATGTATACAGGCTTTATTTTTGGCATGATAAAAATTTTTTGAAACTAGACAGAGGTGGTGGTTGCACAATACAGTGAAGGTACTAATAGCCACTTAACTGTTAACTTCAGTAGGGTTAATTTTATGTTATATGAATTTCTCCTTGATAAAAAAAATACTTATGACTTAGAAGTAAGACAAAAATAGTTATATTGGGGTTAATTTTATAAGCATTTCCCATCATAACCAAGCTTTAAAGGGGAGAAAAATTAGCATGTGATATAAATCTTCTTCATTTATGAAAAACTACATTTCCATGACCATATTCTATTTTGTTCAAGTTTTAAAAGTTCAACAGAAATGACAAAACAGAAGAACAGAACTACTTGGAAACGAGGTCTGTATCAATTAATTTTGGGTATGCCCTAACTATACCAGAGATTAGATGAATTTGCAAGGTTCATTTTATACTACTCTTAAATTTGTTTTTATTTATTTTTTTTTAAATATTTTATTTATTTATTCATAGAGACACAGAGAGAGAGAGAGAGAGAGAGGCAGAGAGAGAAGCAGGCTCCATGCAGGGAGCCCAACATGGGACTCGATCCCAGGTCTCCAGGACCATACCCCAGGCTGTAGGCAGCGCCAAACCACTATGCCACCGGGACTGCCCTTAAATTTGTTTTTAAAAGCTAAACTTAGGGATGCCTGAGTGCCGCTCAGCGGTTGAGGGCCTGCCTTTGGCTCAGGGCGTGATCCCGGATTCCTGAGTTCAACTCACACATCGGGTTCCTTGCATGGAGCCTGCTTCTCCCTCTGCCTGTGTCTCTGCCTCTCTTTCTCTGTGTCTCTCATGAATAAATAAATCAAAATCTTAAATAAATAAATAAACAAACAGATAGATAAATAAGTAAATAAATAAATAAATGCAAGCTAAACTTAGCTGAGCTCTTTCTCATAACAATCAGAATAATTCTTTTGTCATTTTTAAATAATCTATCTCAATATGTGTCATAAATTTGAAACTGCAAAAATAGATGACTCAAGAATATGAGACTTAAATTCTTTGAGAATGATGTAACCAAATTTATTTGGATTCAGCTATTAATGTTATCCCAGATGGCACTGCCTTTGCTGTCATTTCTATGAGAAAACAAATGATTTTTCCACTTGGAAAATTTTACAGATTTTTAGCACAAAATAACATATGTATTTTGTTAAAAATAATAAATGGTTATCTTACTGACATGGAATAATAGATGTGATTCCTTATATGCTTAATTTATGGTAAAAATTGCTTAGGCTTAATAGAAAGTTGCACAATAATGCATAGTACACAGTAAGGTGATATTAAAATGTATAATATCATTTCCAAAAGAATTATTAATATCCCAAGAGAAATTGTCTAACTCATGGTTTCAGTTAAGCCAGCTCAACAAATGCTGCCTCTCTGTTATATGCTGAACATTCTAATAGGAGATAAAAAGATAATAAAAGCAGAATTACTACCTTTAAGAAACTTGCAATCTGATGGAGCCACAGAATTCAAACAATTGTAACTAGAGAGCTTTATATATACTAAAGTCCAGGCAAATTACAAAAGTAGTACAAAGAAGGCAATAATGAATTCAGATTGGAGAAACTGGAAGGAATAATATGGAAACTGGCCTTCATAGGATAAGTAGGAGTTCAGGGAGTGGTGAAAGTGTTTCAAATGGCCTAGACCTATAAAACAACCTTGTCATCTTCAGAGAACTACAAACAATTTAATGCTAAAAGGAAGAAAAGGAGGGTATGGAGAGAAAAAGAAGAAAAAGAAGGGGAGGGGAAGAGGATCCAAAAAGGAGAAAGAGAAAGAGAAGGAAGAAGGCAAGAAGTAGGAAGTAGGGGATCCCTGAGTGGCTCAGTGGTTTAGCGCCTGCCTTCAGCCCAGGGCTTGATCCTGGATTCCCAGGATCGAGTCCCACATCGGGCTCCCTGCATGGAGCCTGCTTCTCCCTCTGCCTGTGTCTCTGCCTCTCTCTCTGTGTCTCTCATGGATAAATAAATAAAATCTTAAAAAAAAATTAAAAAAAGAAGTAAGAAGTAGAAGGAAATGAGGCTGGAGAAGTAGGCTGGGAACGGATTAGGAAGGATTTTGTTGAGCTGGAACCTCCTCTTTTAAGCATCAGGAAGTCACTGAAGTAATTCATCTGGAGAACATAGATTTGAAATTTGGAAAGGTCACTCCAGTAACAACATACAAAAAGAAAAAATTGCATGGGCAAGACTGAAATCAGGAAGATCAAAAAGCAGCCTATATTATTATACTTCAGGCTGGAGGTGACGTGCTTGAACTAACACAAGGCTACTGGTGATGCTGCAGAGAAGACAGGCCTGACAGATCACTTGAGTGAGCACATGGGTATTGAAGGTGAGAGAAGAAAGGAAGCACTGGATAGCTTAGAATGTTATGGACTTCTGATAGCAGTGGTGGCATATCACTAATGCAGACAGTGAAAAGAAAAGTGGAATTGTTTCAGAGTGAAGAGAGGGGAACCACATTGCTCAGCTCCGGGGATGTTGACTAAGGGACTTATAAGACCTCCAGCTGAAGGTACATATTTAGGGTTATCTGTTTTTAAATTATACCCAGAGACAAATGACATTATCCAGGGAGAGAGTATAATGAGCAGAGGAATAATAACCCTGGAGAAAAACAAAGTTAATCATACATTCAAGTAAGGGGTGCTCTAAAGAAGAGGTCACAGAAATACAAAGAAATCCAGATTATGTTGTCATGGAACTCAAGTGAGAAAATAGTTGAAAGGAAGAAATAATCAACACTGTTAAATACCACAGAAAACCTGAGTGAAGTAGTGACTGAAAAATGTTCATTGGATTTGGCAATTGAGGTAAAAATTAGTGGTCATTTCGGTGGAATTGGGAAGTTAGAATTCAGATTTCAAATGGAGGGCAATAAAACAAAGGTATTTTATTTTGTGATGTATTTATTATTTTATTTATTTTATTCAATTTTTTATGTTTTATTTTATAAGGGTATTATTCCAGAAAGATGGTGGAGAAAGACAAAAATAAAAAAGGCATTAGCCAGGGGAAAAAAAGTTTCAAAGAGTATGTTAGACTTTTTTTTTTTTAATTTATTTATTTATTCATGAGAGACACGGGTAGGGGGGCAGAGACATAGGCAGAGGGATAAACAGGCTCCATGCAGGAAGCCCAATGTGGGACTCAATCCTGGACTCCCAGGATCACACCCTGAACCAAAGGCAAATGATTAGCCTCTGAGCCACCCAGGCGTCCATGTTAGACTTCTTTTTAATGTCAGTTCATAGTCTTCCTTTTAAGAAAATAGGATCACTAGCAGTTTGGCCTCTAAAATTTTCCTGGTAGCAAGAAAATTCACTACTAAAAATTTGGAAGTTATTTGAAACAACAGAAACTTTAACATTTTGGAAATCCTTGGCAACAGAGAAACAACCTTCTAAGAGCAGGGCACCATAATGTCAGATACTGGCATGAAGAGCAAAGGAATGTCTTTCAGAGATCCTACACATCAAAAAGCTATTGATGCTGTAGAGGCAGTAATGCATGGTGGTTAAGAATGGTTCTGAGGGTGCCTTGGTGGTTTAGTCAGTTAAACATCCAGCTCATGATTTCAGTTCAAGTCATGATCTCATGGACGGTGAGATGTAGCCCCTTGTTGGGCTCTGTGTTTAGCAGGAAGTCTGCTTAAGATTCTCTCTCTCTCTCTCTCTCTCTCTGTCCCTGCCCCCAATCACATCCTCTTGCCCTCTCTCTCTTCCTCTCTCTCTCTAAAATAAATAAATAAATCTTAAAAAAAAAAAAGTTGGGATCCCTGGGTGGCGCAGCGGTTTGGCGCCTGCCTTTGGCCCAGGGCGCGATCCTGGAGACCCGGGATCGAATCCCACGTCGGGCTCCCGGTGCATGGAGCCTGCTTCTCCCTCTGCCTGTGTCTCTGCCCCTCTCTCTCTCTCTCTCTGTGTGTGACTATCATAAATAAAAAATATTAAAAAAAAAAAAAAGTTCTGGAATCACCTATCCAGATTCAAGGCCTGGCTCTATACCACTTTGTGACTGTGCCAGAGTGAGGTAGTCTTCAGTCTCAGTTTTCTCACCTGTGAAATGGAGATAATAACTCAATGTACATCATGAAGTTCTGTCAGGAGTAAATGAGATAACATTTCTCTGACAGTGATAAGAATGATAATGCTAGTTTGGTATATTCTGCTAATGAAGATGATGATACTGATTATACACAGTTTGTATAGCTCATATTAAGAACTATGGAACTGGATGAGACCATGAAGGCAGTGAGTACAGACAGAAAAGAGAAGAGGTCTAAAGAGTCTTCTGAACTAATATAAGATATTAGGATGTTGAGAAAGAACTAACAAAGGAGACTAAATTGGAGCACTCAGTGAGGTAGGAGCAAAAGTAGTAGAACAAAGTCATGGGAGCAATGGAAACTGTTTCAGGAATGATCGATTGAGTCAAATGATACTAATAAGTCAAGTAAAATGAAGACTGAGTATTGATCACTGGATTTAGCAGGAAAAAAAAAAAAACAGAAATCTTTGGTGACCTTGACAGGAGAAGGCTAGTGGACACTGTTTGTGTCTCTATGTTAGCACATGTTTGTAACTTTGATGATCTATGTGCAAGCCACTGAGGAGGCAGATTTTTGTCCATTACTGCATATGATCCAAATAAGGAATGTGATGTTTTCTGGGGGCTTCTCAGATAGCTAATGGGAAGATATACGTTGTGCCACTGGATGTGACCAAGATCGTTATCCCTGGGAATTGTTGGCAGACGTCTTGCAGTCTTGAAGAGTTTTGCCACAGAAGGAATAGAAGCTAAGCAGAAACCAGCCAATGATGACAGAAGTAATTATCCAGCTACCCAAAGTTCAATATACCTCTATTTAATTTCCCCAAAGTCTGTTTATCTCAAGATGGTTATACTAGCAAATAAATACCATTTTTACATAAGCCTTATTATATTTTTCTGTTATTTGCAAAACAAATATCCTTAACTAATAGTTCAATTTACCAAGGCTGAAACTGCATGAACTGGCTGAGGGAAAGGGTGGTGGTTCCTGCAGGAATTTTGGACAGTCAATAAAAACTCCTCTCACAATCTATACACGACCAAATCCTGATCATTTTCATTTCTACGTCCCCATTTTGAAGACATTCTAATGATGTATAAAATTAATTAATTTTTAAAAGCTAGAATCTGTTTTAAGAGAATTCTGGGACAACAGTGATCAAATTTGAATGTCTTATTTCCTATCCATTTCTGGCTTAAATATATTTGTCTATCTTGAGCCAAGCAGCAGTTGGTGGTGGTGAGCCACTGAGTATAAGTAAGATGTTGAGTTCTGAAAAGATCTTGGCAGAGGAGAAAATGTGGGGCCTTTTCCAACATGGGCGAGGCATGAGTTTGAAAGCCAAATTCAGAGACTCAAGATTAAGTTTGCATTTGATGAATACTAGGGAGAGCCTCAAAGTTCTGTACACTCCAAGCATCTAAGGATGACTTGGTCTCTTGTGAAGGGTTCTTAGTCTGACCCCTACAAAGCTGAAAGAGCATATCTAGAAGGCTAAACATCCCTTTTTCTGAGCGCAGGAAGGTATGAGTAGAAAAAGGGACAGGAAGACTCTCTGCTGTCTAGATAGTCTAGCTGTCTACCTTCTATACAATTCCCCAGGGAGTTAGGCAGGTGATGCTTTGCTTCCCATCACTTAGGGAACCTTCAATATTTGTACCCAGGTCTACATCAAGAAAAATAACAACCTGTTAGAATAACAATATGAAAGAGAAAGATCAAGATCAAAGGATATAGGTATCCAGTGAAATACAGCTGTTGGACAGATTTATGACAAGTTGTACAAAAAACTTGAAAAGCATTTTAGTAGAGTACACACACACAATCTAAATATACATTTAAGTCTAAATAGATATTGGTAGACTGTCTGGGAATGTGTTTTTAAAAGTACTAAATAAGAATTCTTGAAATGAAAGTGGAATCGGTTTAGAATAAAAGTATTTAATTATCTCAGCAAAACCCAGAAGTTGAAGATGGTGGCAGAGTTGGATTAGAGTGGAGAGATTAGGTGATAAAAACATTCCTTGGGGTGCCTGGGTGGCTCAGTGGTTGAGTGTATACCTTTGGCTCAGGACATGATCCTGGAGTCCTGGGATCCAGTCCCACATCAGGCTCCCCACAGGGAACCTGCTTCTCCCTCTGCCTGAGTCTCTGCCTCTCTGTGTCTCTCATGAATGAATGAATGAATGAATGAATATATAAACAACTAATTTTTAAAAACCCCACATTCCAAACCTCTCATTCTGATGGGATGAAACACAGAAAAGAAGCAAGTGAAAGTTTGATAAAGGACTCATCTTATTGTTGTGTTATGATAATTAGGAGGGAAGCCTCCAGGGGGTGAGGGGTGGCGGGTAGACAACTGTTCTCTTTTTTCACAATGAATATGTACATCAAATCATCACATTGTGCATTTTAAATATATCACAGTTTTATTGTCAGTTATACCTCAATAAAACTGAAAAAATGGAAGAAAGCAGGGAGGAACAAGATAGAGAAAATAGGTCTAGTGAAGTTTTTAATTTCTTCATCCTGCTGTACCTCTTGGACTTCATCTTCTGTGAATCAGTATAGTTCCTTTATGTATGGGTTTAAATATATATATATATCTTGCTTTTAAACAGTAGGAAAGAAATGTGTGTCTGACTTAGAGCAGAAGAGGGGTACATAAAGTAAGGTAAAGGGGAATAGAATGAATAGTAAGTTGAATAAACCAGAGAAATAAGAATAAATTGCAAACAATAATGTAAAATAAGAAAAAAATTAAAGAAAACAGATCAATCAGTCAATATGCTCAATGTTAATGGGCTATATGCTTCCATTAAGTCAGTCATATTGGATTAATAAAAGAAATTAGAGAATATTATTAAATATAAAGTAATTTGAAAACTGAAAATAAAGAAATAGGAAAAAAAAAATACCAGGTAAATCCAAGCAAAGTAAAAAAGACGAATAGCAAGGTTAATATCAGACAATATAGAACTTAAGTATTATATTAAATTCAATAGACAGGGAAAAGCACTAAACTAGATAAAAAGAGAAGTCATAACCTCATAAAAGGCACAAAAGAATGCACTGTATGAATGTACCTGTCAACACAGTGCTAACCATATAAAGCAAAAACATTTATAATAGAAGGGGAATCTGACTAAAAATGTATTTACAGCTTGAAATTGAAGTACATCTCTTTTCAAATCAGAGCCCTAGTCAGAACAAAAAAAAAAAAAAAAAAAGAATTTGAAAAGTATAACCCACAATTAGAAATACATAGCTTATATATCTTAAATATAGAATCTAGTATCTCTCCACACTCCAACTCAGCATAGTCTTATTAGAGGAGAAATGAGTGTGTAGCAATGGCCTACTGCCTCTCTCTGGCAGCCTAAGGGAGAAGGAGAAAGGGAACAGAAAAAGAGACAAGAGGGGGAAAAGAAGGGCTAGGAGGACAAGGAAGAGGGAGGGAGGAAGAAAAAGAGAGAAGAGGGTAAAGAACAAGGAGACAGAAACAGAGGATCAGAGGAAAGGGAGGGGGAGACCATGAGTTGAAATTCTGTCCCTGCCTCTCTATGCCCTCTGTGTAATGAACAGAGTGGCACATTGAAATGAATGAATGTGTTTTTAGAGGTTTAGAAGGTAATAGTATTTAGCATTGAGACAAACTTTTCTGCCTATTTATCACATGAAAAGCAAAGAACACACTGAAGTGATATACATAATGATGCTTAATTTAGATTTTTTGGTTCTGCACAGTCCTTAAATTCTTTTCCTGGAAAAGCTATTATTAACTGTGCTAATTGTAGTTCAGTGCAACAGCTCTCCATGCTTGTCATGTTTAGAGGGTGTTTTTCAGTAAGCTTCTGAAAGCCCTAATTAATGGAAAAGACCAGACTCTCACTGCTTCTTCTATACATGCTTAAAGTACAAAAGATGCTTGATGAAACTACATTACCAAATGATCAAAATGGACTTTTCCCAATCAAATAAATGTGGTTAACATGACCACAAATCTAAGTAAGAAAATACATGGACTAAATATTTATTATTTCTAAGAATATTATTAAATGCTTTCATCAGAATATCTAAATTTCTTTTTGTTCTCTCATCAAAAAGAAATAAGTAACCTTGAATATTATACTAAATTCCATTATATCTAGTCATTTAATTTTTCAGAAATTCTATTATGAAATTTTTCAAATATTTATAAGTTGAAAGAATTTCACAGTGAAGACCTATATACTCACCCCTTAGATTCTTTTCTTTTTTTTTTTTTTTTTAAGATTTTATTTATTCATGAGAGACACAGAGAGAGAAAGAGGCAGGGACATAGGCAGAGGGAGAAGCAGGCTCCAGGCAGGGAGCCCGATGTGGGACTCAATCCCGGCACTCCAGGATCATGCCCTGGGCTGAAGGCAGGCACCAAATCACTGAGCCACCCAGGTATCCCTCACCCCTTAGATTCTAACATTAATATTTTACTATCTTGTTTCATTCTATATCTATCCAACTTTCTATTCATCCATTAATCCATCTTGGTCTTTCTTTTTTTTTTTTTTTAATATTTTGTTTTTTTAGTCATGACAGACGCACAGAGAGAGAGAGAGGCAGAGACACAGGCAGAGGGAGAAGCAGGCCCCATTCAGGGAGCCTGATGTGGGACTTGATCCCGGGACTCCAGGATCACACCCTGGGCTGAAGGCAGGCACTAAACCACTGAGCCACCCAGGGATCCCCTATCTTGGTCTTTCTTTATGAACTTCAAAGTAAATGGAAACACCAATCTCCTTTTTCTTAAGTACTACAGCAAACACTAGTGATTTGGTTTTTGACACAGACAAGATACATTTATCTCCACTACAATAAGCAGGAAGATGCAAGGCACATATGCTAGCATAGGAACTAGGACCCTGAATATATAACTTCCTACCCATGTCTAGAAAATAAAGCAATAGCTAAGTAACATCTTGAGGTTCTGTGGGAAAATGAAAGCTACAGAGACTATTAATAACCCTGTATTTCTAAGAGGAAACATAATAAGTTCATTTTTCCTTAAGAATTCTTCATCTAAACCTATCAGAGACTCCAATAAACAAGCCAAATCCTCTGATTTGTCACTGAGGAAAAAATTTGTTTAAGAATTTTGCTACTCAAGCAATAAAGATTATAAAGAAGAAACAAAAAGCACCTGAAACCTATAAGTGTTAATATTTTGGTGACTATCCTTGCCCGAATATCTCCATTTATTCATTTATTCAGCAAATAATTTTTGAGTGCCTACTGTGTGCCATGGGACACAAAGTTTATGTCCTCAAGATGTTTATATTCTAGTCATATGTCAGGTCGTAATAGATGCTCTAAAGAAAAGTAAAGAAGGGTATTAGTGTCAGAGATGTTATTTTGGGTAGGGTTGTCAGGAAAATCTTTTTTAAAGAAGTGACATTTAAGCAGAAGTATGGAGGAGAGGGCAGGAATATGGAGATGGCAAAGGGGATTGCAAAAGTACTAAAGTTGTGAGGTGACATGGCATTCAGCACATCCGAGGAATAGTGAAGACAAGTGTAGCTGGAGTGTCCTGAGGGAAGGGAGAGAATGACCTGAGGTTAGAGAAGCTACAGGGGCCAGATTCTACTCTGAGTGAGATGGAAAGTACTATCATGTACTACCATGTACTATCATGTACTCAGAGAGTACTATCATGACAGTACTCATCAGAGAAGGATCTGATTTAGCTTTTCAAAGAATCACTCTGGCTGCGTGCAGAGTGCTGCATGAAGGCAAGCATGGAAGAGGGAAATGAGAAAGAAGATTCTAAAGGGAATCCAGGGGAAGAGCTGATGTTTGGACTTGGGTGGGAGCAGTGGAAGTAGTATATACACAGACCTATACATGGACATATATGTCAATTATTTTACATGAATGGGACCATGTATATGCTGAATGTGTTCTTTAAACTTTTCTTGTGTACTCCTTTTTCTTTTATTTTCCTGTTCCCTAGTCCTCCATACCACACTCCAGACTCCTCCCTTCCAGTAACCAATGTAAGAAGCCAGCCATTTATGCAACTTTTCACATTTCTCTCCATTTCAGAAATCATACATGGAGGACTGTTGTTTAATGTCTTGCTTTATGAAAATTGAACTATATTATCTTACTTTGCTGTGTGAATTGCTAATTTTCGCTTACTTTTCTATTTGGTTAGTTGTCTTTTTCTTACTTGGTAGGAACATTTTAAATATTGACTCTTTTTTGTGTTTTGTTTTCCTTTATCATATGAATTCCATAACCTTGGCCTCCAAGCTCCTATGTGATCACCTCCTCCCTTTAGAATCCTAGATGGTAGAGGCTTCCTGGGGCTACTGATCTCTGGTTATTTTAACGATCCCTTCTTTGTCTTCTCACCATTCCCATCACTGAGTAAACCAATTCCCTGCTTTAAATTTCCTATATTTTCTTGGTTCAGCCCTGATACTCTTCAATAGTATTTATCCTTGTGTCTTGATCAGAGGAAAAGCTGAAATATCTTTTTAAGCAATGATTATCATGGACGGTCTTCCACACTTCAGCAAATTAGTGGGAACTGTTCATTCTTACTTATTCAACACCACATGCAACACAATCAATCAAACAGTGTTAACTGAGTATCATCACTCAATCACCACCTCCAAAAATACAGTGTCAGGTTTCCCCATCACCACAATGCTGGTACCATCCTCTTAGGGGCCAAAAGGGAGACCACCCCAGGATGGACAGCTACTTTGAGTTAAAAAGTAATCAAAACTTAGAAGATTCAGGAAAAGTTCATCTCCCCCACAACTGACTAAAAATAGTTTAGATAGACAACTTGCTCCAGGAAGAGAGCTATCATCAGAGCTAACTACAGTACACTACAAACTAGATACCGTAGACAGGAAAGAACATAGCAGGGCCTGATTGATCAAAGTCCTTTCTGTCCCACTGTTTCTGAGTGGTAAACAACAGTTTACCAAACATTAATTCTTTTATGTCTTCCTGAGAATTGCATTCTTTCCCTTTGAAATACCAGATCCCTATTTCTTTTTTCTTAGTTCAGAATGACATATATATACCTCCCTTGGTTTGACTATCTTTGGTATTTCCGAGTGTGTGGATTCTCCATACATAGGAAATTAATTTTTATTTTCTTCTTATTAATCTGTCTCATGTCAATTTGATTTTAGCCCACCTAGAATGACCTTCTAGGGAACAGAAAATTCTTGCTCCCTAACACCTCATTAATAGATTCTGTAGATTCCAGATTTAGTTCAAAATTTCTCTTTCATTGCCATTCAGAAACATTTTTTCACTAAGACTCTACTGAAAGTATTGGTTATTAAGATTTTTTTTCTCTTTTGGCACATGCTATCACCCAAACTCAACTGTCAACATTTATTAAGTGACTTAGCAAGTATCTATTGAGAGTCCAATATCTGCCAAGCACCAAACTCAACTGTCAACATTTATTAAGTGACTTAGCAAGTATCTATTGAGAGTCCAATATCTGCCAAGCACTATGCAAAGCACAAGCCAGGTCCACCAAGAGATAGTCCTTCTGGGATCTCAGCAATTTGGCAATTATAATGCAATGTGATAAAGGATATTTTGAGATGACTGATGTCTCAGTCATAAAGCAAAAATGGCAGAATTTTGAGATGACTCCCTAGATCCCCTACCCTTGGTACACACACAGTATGATCCCATCCCCTCCCGCTTAAGTATGGGCATAATTTGTGAATATGATGGGAAAGTCACTCCCATAATTATGTAATGTTACACAAGCTCTTATTTTAGCAGATTTCCTGCTGGCCCTGAAGTGCCAAACTACCATGCTGTAGAGAGGGCCATGTGGTAAGGATGAGTTGAGAGTAGGTCCCAGCCTACAGCTATTAAAGAAATAGGAACCTCAGTTCTACAGCTGCAAGGAAACAAATTCTTCCAACAAACTAAGGATGCCTGGAAGCCTAATTTTCCGCGGTCAAATCTCCAGATGAAGACACAGCTGGTCAACATCCTGATCTTAGCCTTAGTTCCTGAGCAGAGTGTCCAGGATACCTAAGGCACGAAAACTGTGAGAAAAGAAATTTTGTTGTTTTAAGCTGCTACATTTGTAGTGATTTGTTACAAAGCACTACATAAAGAAAACAAACTTCACAGGGGTAAGAGGAGGATATTAGTAGTACACGCAGGAAAAGACCTAACCCAGTCTATGGTCAGGGATGGCTTTTTAAGAAAGACCTAAAACTGAGACCTGAAGACTGCAGGAGTTAGTTTAAGCAAACAGGAGGGGAATGGGGAGAGGAGGGATAGAGAGGTATTCCAGATAGAGAATCCAGGAAGTGTGGTGGGGTAGAGGGAGGGAGTGACAGAGGGAAAGAGGGAGAAAGAGAAACACAGAACATAAACTCTTCTTCTTTAAACCTCTGGTAGTTTGCTAATTACCTTGACTCTAAACCATACCTAAAACTTCTTTAGGATCTTCACACTAGGTTTCTACTCTGCCCAACCACTCCCATCCCATTCTATGCTTTAGCCAAAAACCTTCACTGGTGCTAGGAAAGATCTGTGCATTTATTTTGCAACTCCTATCCCAGAAATTTTGCCATATTAAATATCCTAGGTGCAGAGAACAGCTTCTTTGACTCAACAACAGGTCTGCCTCATGTGTTTCACATAACAAGTGCTTTATCATCTCCAGGATGCTATCATATAGTACTTCCTTAGTCTCTACCCAAGATCCCATGCCTCACTCCCAAGAACAGTGCACTTTGTAATACCCGTGTGCACCTCTGTTCACAGTATCCCTTGCTACATAGTCTCTTCTTTGACTTTTCCAAGGTTAGGGCTATGTCTGGTTGATGTTTTGTCTTGTTTTCACGTGTTATCATATCATAACTGCTGCCTGGCTGCTTTACTTTCTTGTGAGCAAGGCTTAATGACATCTGAGCTATTCAAAGAAGAATGAAAGCTCTCACCCGGAGCCCCCAGACACTCTTCAGATCTTCCTTTTTCATGGGGTATTTTTATGGTTTGGAGATATGAACAATGGGATAGGAATTTTTCTTTGTTATCAGTCAAGTATAAGTATAGCTAAGCTTTTCTGAGTGTATATTACATGCTCAGCATTGTGTAGAATATTTTCCATGAATTACCTTGTCCTGTGCTCACAGCAGACCTACAGACATGTGTAGTAATATATACCTCATTATACAGACAGGGTAACTAAAGCCTGGTAGGTAGCAAAGCAGGGATGCCAGCCTCAACACACTGTCTAGAGCCCAGGTTTTCAATCGCTATTCCATGATGTTTCTTCAGTCTCAACCTGATCATTACCCCCTCCCGGAGGTCCTCCATGATCACAGAGGCAACCAAATAATGTTGGGCCTAGGAAGCTGTCCCCTCCCCAGAGGGTTATATATTCTGCAACAGAGCTGGGAACTGAATTGAGACTGCTTGGATTTTTCCACAGTTCTGCCATTTATCAACTTTGTGATCTTAATCCCTTAGCCTCAGTTACTTCATCTCTAAAATAGAGTCCATAATAACCATCTCACAGGGGAGCCATAAGAATTCAATAAGATGATGCACATAAAGTGTTTATTCCCAAACCTGGCAGCTTGTAAGCACTCAGGAAAAATGTGATTACTATTATTCTGGTCCTCAAGGGAAGTAAAGCAGATACAAATACTTCAGTTCATGCACTTCCTACTGGTTGAAAAAGCAAAATTCCTTGAATCAAGCATTTCTTTCTTTTTAAATTTATTTATTCATGAGAGACAGAGAGGGAGACAGAGGTGGAGACACAGACAGAGGCAGAAGCAGGCTCCACGCAGGAAGCCCGACGCAGGACTCGATCCCAGGTCTCCAGGATCATACCCTGGGCTGAAGGCAGACGCTCAACCGCTGAGTCACCCAGGGATCCCCCTAAGCATTTATTTCTATGCATTAAGATGTTAAATATCACATATGGTGAAAATGGAAATATTCCTTTGAAACACTATCTTAACATTATTTAAATTATTAATAGCCAGAGGGAAGGCAGACTATAAATGAGTATCATTATGTTTGTGATTTTTAATGGAGAACATTAAATTACATTGTTGTAAACTATGAAATATTTCAGTTGATTCCCAAATTCCCAATAACTTTTCAATAAGGTAAAGAGGATGGTGTTCAAGAGAGAGGCTCAAAAAGCAGCTGCAAACCCAATATATCAGAGAGGAGCAGTATATTCAGGACAGGAGGTGGGACTGGCTCTTTCACTATTTTCACTGTAGCTAATGAAAGGCAAACCCCAAAATGTTCAGAGCTCTAGGACTTTTCAGATAAATACTGGAAATGGTGAGTATGATTCATGTCCAAGATTGATTTACTGAAAAATACAGATGTGGAGAGAAAATTTCAGCATTTTAATCTTTGCTAAATATGGTCTCCTTGAAATATAGTGGGGAAGGTCTCAACTGCAAGCCAAGAGATGTGGGCTCCAGTGCTGGCTCTTCCTTAACTAGCTGTGTGGCCTTGGCAAGCTGCACCATCTGACTAGGCTTAGCATCCTTATCTTTAAAAAAGAGAAGATGAGGAGCCCTGACTTCAGGACCCCACACACTCCCTCTAGCTTGAATATTCAATGGAGTAAAGGACTTAGTATCCTCATTTACTTTTGGTGTTTCTTATTTTTTTTTAAATTTTTTATTTTTATTTATGATAGTCAGAGAGAGAGAGAGAGAGGCAGAGACACAGGCAGAGGGAGAAGCAGGCTCCATGCACCGGGAGCCCGATGTGGGATTCGATTCCGGGTCTCCAGGATCGCGCCCTGGGCCAAAGGCAGGCACCAAACCGCTGCGCCACCCAGGGATCCCTGGTGTTTCTTATTTTTAAAGTGGATGATCACCTTTGAAAGCATACATTTTAAATAAAATATGGATTTAAGGCACCTTAGAAAAGGTGGCCACTGGCTGGAAGAAAATAGATTGCAACTAGCAGCTGGAGTCAATATAAAATTAAATGACACAGCAAGAGTATTCAAATATTTTCCTAGGCATAGAAATAGACCTTTCAGAATTATCATTTTTAAAATCATAACTATTTCAAAAGGTACATGGTTAGTAACCATGTAAAAAAATAAGGTACAGCATGTTATAAATAAACATATTTTACATGGAAACCTCAATTATAGAAAGTAAAGGCTACTTATGAATTATTTTCAGACATTCAAGTTAAATTATAAATGATAACAGCCCAAATTTCCAATTAACTTATGTTTCAAAATATTATACAGTTTTTTAAATAGGCTTCAATATAATCATACTTCTGTAATTCCTCTGGAAATTCTTGCTTCAGAGAGTTCTGCAAGCCCACAGAAACAGACTAACCCTTCATACCCCAGTTACACACATGAAATGGGAATATTAACAGCAATGCTGTACACAGTCCCTCAAACCTTCACAGAAGAGTAATATGTTCCACTAAGATTGGAAGCCGGCATTGGAAGTACTTGTCAATGGTCTAGTAGAAAGTCATTTCAAAACTGATGAAATAGCATTTCCCTTGGCAACTCATGGGAATTTTACTGGTATCCTACAAAATCTCTGACTCCTGGTTTATGAATCAAATTTTTATTTTCTGTCACTGTTGACAGTGTTATGTCTTTTTGTTTGTAAACTATTATTTTTGAGCAGATGGGTTAGTTTGCAGGCATATCTCGAAACTATAACTTTCTTACCACTTTCTTTCTGTCAGAAGATGATCTAATCCCTGAGTCAAACACCTAATCTTATTCTGGTCCTGATGAAATCAAACACTTCAGAAATATGTCTCAAGTCCTTAAATCTGTCCTCTCTGCATTCCTCAAGATACATAAACTAAATTGTCAAACTTCTACCAAGAGAGTTGATAAACAAGAGAAGAAATTTAGTCAACAAGTGAGAGGGTAAGCAAATCAAAGAGATTCTTTTTTTTTTTTTTTTAATCAAAGAGATTCTACACAAGGAGGACACGCAGACACAAGCACATGCATATATATACACATGGATACTTACCTATGTTTTCACCAAATGCCACATTTAGGAAATATCGGGAAATTATATATAGGTTATATCCATGGTACTTATGGGATTACTATTCTGCAGTTACCCTCAGTAATTGGTAATTGTGTGTCTTCTAGGTGGTCTTGACAAAACTGATCTCTGAATGGAAGGAGCTGTCTTCCAACATGGGTGATCTGCTGCTTTGGAGCTTTTACTTTGGTTGTTCTGGGAAGTTTAATAGTCATTTAGTTAACCCTCAAGTACTCACTGAGCAACCTCTAGCAAAACATTGTGATTTGAGTGCTGAGATTAGTGAGATATTGCTCCAGGGAAATTGATGTTTTGAGTGTTTCTAGGGCAACAGTTCATCTCTCCCAGCAGCAAGTCTGTTGAAAATAAAGGGATGGGAATATTGAAACCCTTTTATTTTTATTTTTCATTTATTTTTTTTTTAAATAGGAACTACAAATGTTTTATTTTTTATTTTTTTTAAATAAATTAATTTTTTATTGGTGTTCAATTTACCAACATACAGAATAACACCCAGTGCTCATCCCGTCAAGTGCCTACCTCAGTGCCCATCACCCATTCACCCCCACCCCCCGCCCTCCTCCCCTTCCACCACCCCTAGTTCGTTTCCCAGAGTTAGGAGTCTTTATCTTCTCCCTTCCCTTATATTCCCTTTCACTGTTATTTATATTCCCCAAATGAATGAGAACATATAATGTTTGTCCTTCTCCGATTGACTTATTTCACTCAGCATAATACCCTCCAGTTCCATCCACGTTGAAGCAAATGGTGGGTATTTGTCATTTCTAATGGCTGAGGAATATTCCATTGTATACATAAACCACATCTTCTTTATCCATTCATCTTTTGATGGTGAAACCCTTTTAAATGAAAGAAACACCATATTTGAAGATTAAAGTCAATGGAGAGATGCAATCAAACATACACTAATGATACAAAGAAATACGCTGTTTAAGTAATGACATAGTTACTCAGAACAGAAATTGAGAAAAATTCACTTGATTAAATGTTTGGGTAATTTTGGTTTGGTTCTGCCCATTACTTTCTGAGGTTTTGCAATAGAGTTTAATTATTGATCTGTCTATAGCTACCTAGGCTAGCTCTTTTGCTAGCCCTGATAGCATCAGAGAGGAGTCAAGGGGCAGAGCTGTAAAATATTTAAGCAAATCCATAGAACAAAGGCAACTATTTATTTGCCTTTCTTTTTTCTGTTTCCTATCATTCCACCATTCTTCTTAGAATTACCTTTGCTCTCTATTGTTTAATCTCCATTATTGGTAAGCCTAGAAAACAGACATTCTTCTTTAAAAGAGCATTCTCAATTACAGTATTTTCTCTTTTGAAGTCTGCAAAGGCTCAGATCAGGAACTAGCAATCTCTTAGAAATGAGTGTCCTTTTTCTACGTTTTCCTCATATTCCCGGTGAGCAGGGGGTTGAGAAGTGGAAGACACAAGTAGTTTTGATGTTATATGTATACCTTAAAGGGAGGAAGAAGGAAGTCTTCCCATCTTCAGGAATCCTGTTGCTTAATGCAAATATGAGTAGAGAGGATCAAATTGTTAACAACTTACATAATATTTCATTAATTGATGATACTTCAGAGAGAAGCAGAAATTCAAAAGGCTTTACAGAATAAAGAGGGATGCTACAGAAGGAAATCTGGGAAGAAAATTAAAGGCAACAAAATCACATAACCTATCAGCCACCAGATTAGTAATCTCCCTGGAGGGGTAATTTGTTTGTTTGTTTACTGCTTGTTTTGGTGGGAAGAGTTTAGACTATAGAGATTATAGTTTTAAGTGCCCAAGATATTCAATTCAAGTAAAAAGGATAAGCTCATTTTACACTTGTCCTTGAGCCTTCAAAGATAAGAAAGTTCTCAGGAAGCTTGTATCCAGGAGAAAATATAGGTTCAAAGGTTTCACGGTAGGGAGAGTACTTAGTAGTTTAGTATACCAGCTTAGCCTACTTTCTTTTTAACAAATTTACATTGTAGGTACATCATGATCTCCTTCTAACATCCACCAAGAGGCAAAAGCTTTTTTTTTTTTTTTTCCACCAAAGTAGCTACAGATACAGAGGTGCTTTATTTTAATAGGGTAATTTGAAAAACAGTTCCCTAAAGAATCAGAGTTTAATCTTTACATACATAGAAAAAGTGAATGGAAATTTCCAAACAGTACATTGTGTGACTGGTGACCTTTGTAAGATGTATATGTTTGTTTTTCTTTTTAAAACAAATGTGTTATTTTAATATCTACTCACTAATGAGAACTGTCAATGTTTCCAACTGACAAACAGCCAATGCAGAAGGATTAGGAAGAGCATGGATTAAGAATTTCCTTGGAGGCAGAAAGAAAAATTATCATGCATGGTGTGGTTAAAAGCAACCGTTCTGGAGCCTTAAGTTCTTGGGAAAGGGAGAGTCTCCAGGGATTTACAAAATAAATTTTAAAAAATCAAAGCCCTCCACTTGCTTTACCTATCTGAGTACCTAGACCTCTTAAAGCCAAGGAAAGAGAAATATCATTTTCTAAGTTTTCTCTGATCCAATCACTCTCTCTAGAACCTCATTTCTTCTTCATTGTTCTAGAGCATTGCCATTATGCTTCTCCGTATTTGAGCAAACAAGAACAGATGAGAGAGGACTAGGCAAGTTAAAAAATATAAGCCTATCTATCTATCTATCTATCTATCTATCTATCTATCTATCTATTTTTACTTAACTTCAATTTGCCAACATATAGTACATCATTAGTTTCAGATGTAGTTTTTAATAATTCACAGTTGCATATAACCCCCAGTGCTCATATAAGCCCTTTTAAAAAAAGGTGACAACTCAGTAAAGATTATTGGATTATGTTCTTTGGTAAATCTATTTCTTGGCTATTCCTAAAAAGAAAAGATCACACCCAAGGACCATGTTAGAATAAATTTATTGTGCAAGCACTCCTTATCAGCCGCCAATTAAAAAAATTATCAAGCAGCAATGACTTTAATCAACATAGACCTTCTGAGTCCCAGGCCTGAGATGCTGAAAGGAATGAATAAAGTTAAGAAGCTTTAACTTGTAACTTTTCATTCTCGCAGATTAAACAACTAAGTCTCTTTTCCCTAAATTATTAATATTTCCAGGTAAGGTGGGATTATTCAGAGGTTATTTTTCATATAATTTCCAAACTCTGGCACAGGATTAGCAACATCCTTCTAATTCTTTTAATTTAAAGAATGGTGGGAAGGAGGGGGGAATAAAATCATTTAGTTATATACTGTAAACAGTCTAGCTGATAAAGAGCTTTTATAGGGATATTTGTTTTGGTGAAATAAATTGGCACTGATGCATAGAAACTGATTTGAGGGAAAGGGGATACCAAAGAAGACACAATGCAAGAATATAAATTAAAAAGTAATATAAGGAAAAAGTTTAGTGACTGGCAGTAAATCATTTATTCATGGCCATTTATTGATATTATACTTCTAACAACATGCTACAAGTAATACTAAAATCTTTATTTTTAGAGGCACATTTATTTATCTCAAAGGCTTAAGGAACTATTCATTCCATTTAATACACTTTTCCAATATATTGGTGTAAGATTCTAAGTATAGCAAATATAGTAGAATTTTCCCATTCTTATCCCTATTATGTTTTCTTTTTTTTTCTAGAGGTATTTGGAGGATCATAAGACAGAATATTTAAGGTTCCACGCCCACATTAGATAACTGATTTGACAAACTCTTAAGTTATGAAGATCATTTTACGGTTTGTATAAATTCATCCTTGGCCAATATGCTGGAGCAGAGTCATTATGCATTGTAAGAACTAATTAAACTTTCAGGGCAGCCCCGGGTGGCTCAGTGGTTTAGCGCCGCCTTCGGCCCAGGGTGTGATCCTAGAGTCCCGGGATCGAGTCCCATGTCGGGCTCCCTGCATGAAGCCTGCTTCTCCCTCTGCCTGTTTCTCTCTCTCTCTCTCTCTCTCATGAATAAATAAAAAAAATTAAAAAAATAAAAAAACTTTCAAGAGGTTTTCAAGCCAATTGACATCCCAGGGGTAGTCTGAAACTGGCCCCATGTAGGAGTATTTACATCATGTTAATTGTCAAATGCTATGAATCAGGACTTCTCTAACCCCATCTCCAGAGCTAGTTAATAAATATTTACCAGTAAGTATAAGTACAGCATTGGTCAGAGCTATTCTTTGACTTTTTCATAATATGCCAAGGAAAATAAAGCCTATTATATAATACAACTTTGACCAAAAAGCCTTCTAAAATATTTTATGTTTATTTTTTGTATTAATAATTTCAAAATTTCAGGAATTGGTACTACTAAACTTAAAAAATATGGGCCTGGGATCCCTGGGTGGCACAGCGGTTTAGTGCCTGCCTTTGGCCCAGGGTGCGATCCTGGAGACTCGGGATCGAATCCCACATCGGGCTCCTGGTGCATGGAGCCTGCTTCTCCCTCTGCCTATGTCTCTGCCTCTCTCTTTCTGTGTGACTATCATAAAAAAAAAAAAAAAAAATATGGGCCAGTCAAATCACATTAGATTAGGCTTCTCTGTTTTTAAAGTTGGAAATTATGTCCTTCAAAGATATATATTCATTTTACTCAGACAGAGTAAGTTAGTGAATTTCTCCATTCACTCTAGTCTCTTCCTGCTGTCCTACCTGTTCTGAGGAGTTAACTCTGCTAATACAGCAATTTGACATCCGAAGAACACATTATTTTATAAGTAACTATATAAATGAAATATGTATATTTACATAGTCATTTGACATTACTCTGCTGAAGTAAGACAAAAAAGTCAGAAGGCAATGGTCAAATCAATAGAAATTAGAATAAACACCAATTAAAAATTAAAACCCTTAGGAGGAGACAGCTTCCCAGGCCCAACATTATTGGGTTACTGTGATGGCCAGGGAGGACTTCCAAGACAGAGGAAGGACCAGATTGAGACCTAAAGTGACACCATGCTTTAGTAAATAAGACCTGAACTCTTGGCAGTTTCTAATAGGCAACCAACACATATTAATATTCTTTGTACATCAACTTATTACAGTGTTCTCCATCTAAATTGTCATAGGAAAAATAAGGTTGTTTCATTCATTTTGGCTTCAGTTTCACATCTGGGCAAAGCACAATGCTGGTAAAGACAGCTCTTATTTTCCTGATGAAAAATGGACCCTGGGTCTCTGCATAGAAAGTATTTAGCGCCTTTGTGGCAATGTTCAGTTTAAGCCAGACAGCAAATAAGAGAGTCATCTGTGTTTAAACATGGAAAGGGTTCACAGTAAGGAAAGAGATCTTAAATTTTTCTCTTTTCCTGGATATGGCTCTTGCTTAGTATCCCTGAGGAAATGAGCTATTAAGGGATGTGCTGCTCTGTGCATCACAGCTCTGAAAGGAGATACCTTCAAACCACCAAAGTAAACCCTCCTTTGTGGATAATTTACTAGGCTGATTAGAGCACATTTCATCACTGACCAACAGAACAGAAACAACTATGAAAGCTGAGGGCTCATTCCAGAAACATCTCTGACCAAAGTTTTCTCGAGCTTTAACTTCATGGTTTTATATTTAATCATTTCAGCATTTTGCTAGTTAAACAATTCTGATATGAAATGTGGATCACAGAAACTGTGGTTTCATTCCACATAGCTGCAAAACTGGTAACTCATTTTTCTCTGCCACTTGTTATCTATTTGAAAAGATCATTCCAAATCCCCACTATTTATTCTGTTCATTAAATTGTCTTATTCCATGGTTTTCCAGAAACTTTAACCACAGTTCTAATATCTCTTTGTAAATGTTGTCTCATTTTAAATAACTGCTTTAAACAAATATTCTAAACTCACTACCAAATTTAGGGCAGCAGATTCAGACTCGAGCCCTCCAGATCACTTGTCTACAATCCATATGACACATAAGAACAAAGTCTTCCAGGGGCACCTTGGTGGCTCAATGGCTCAGGTCATGATCCAGGATCCTGGGATCGAGTCCCACATTGGGCTCCCCATAGGGAGCCTGCTTCTACCTCTGCCTAAGCCTCTGCCTGTCTCTCATGAATAAATAAATAGAATCTTAAAAAAGAAAAAGAACAAAGTCTTCTTATTTCAGGCAGGGCAAGCCCTCCAGATCAGTGAACTGTTACCTCTTTGATTCACATCATCACCATTACTTATAATTTTTCTGAAAATTTATATTAAAGAAATCAAGTATCTTTGTAAAACTGTATAATGTAGATGTTATAACAGTACTAATTTTCTTTATTAAAATCCTACTTCAAGGCAGCCCCAGTGGCGCAGCTGTTTAGTGCCTCCTGCAGCCCAGGGCGTGATCCTGGAGACCCTGGATCGAGTCCCATGTCAGGCTCTCTGTATGATGTCTGCTTCTTCCTCTGCCTGTGTCTCTGCCTCTCTCTCTCTGTCTCTATGAATAAATAAATAAAATCTTTTTAAAAAATCCTACTTCAGTGACTTTAACTCTGAAAAGTTAAATGACAAATGTTTTTTCTTAGAATGTACCAGATATCCAAGATATTGCTGTTTCTGTGCAACAGTGATATTCATGAACTTGATCAATGTGTCATCATTTAAGAATCCATAAGAATAGGATATAAGCTGGTTGGTATGGATCTGGCTGTGTCCACCACTTTTTCTTGACTGGAAGGGCACTGGGCAAATGCTGAATTCTCTCTACAATGAACAGCAGGTGACCAGGAAGGACAGAAATGCAAGGGTTCCCTGACCATGTCCCATTGATTCTGAATAATTTGAGGCCATGTATTATAACACTAGAACTTCAGAGTGTCAAAGTATGAGGTGGTCTAGTCCAGACTGAATCCTAATCAGGTAAATCTCTGAATGGGCCAAGGAGAACCACCCCTTTCTGTCCTTTTTCCTAGGGATGGAAGAACTGGTGGTGGTCTTGGAAAGCACTCCAGCTCCAGCTTTAGTTCTAGTTCTAGACTCTAGGTCTATCCCTCGTATCTACGGAACCATTTTTAAACTGCTAGGAAACTCTGGGTAGACCATATACCTATATGAACTGCATATTTATATAATCACTCTCTGGATGTGTTTGGATTCTTCACTATGAAAAAGGCATTGGAAATCTCACACAGCCATCTGATTCCAGGTTGGTTCCCTGTTAGATTCCAGGAGTTTAATTAAGTAAAGGAAGAAGCCCTTCACAGTTGATCTTACCTTGACATACTGGCACACTAGTTCTGAGTATCGATATATCCCCACAGACCTAAACAACAGTTAAATCCAGCAGAATATTATATGACGCACAATCTTTCTTCATGTTGGCAGCAATAGTTTAGATACTGAGAATACAGCTGTGGGTTTTTTCCTCCTGTCGCGTTATATATTTTATCAGTAATCTGAAAATCACTATATCAACACATTTTGCACTGCTTAATCAATGCTAGTAAGTTGGCACAGTCAGCCTTTTCCCTCACTATTTATACTTAATATTCTTCTTGGGTGTGTTTTTGAACTGAACAAAGAAGGATAATTCTTCCTGTTTTTCTATTTTCCTCTTCCATCTCCATGTCCTTTGGCTGCTATTTTACAAAACACTCTAATTTATAAAAGAATGGTCTCTTACAAGAGATGAAGTACAAGAATTTTAAACCCCTTAATTGCACTATGTGTTTCAAATCTTAAAACTGAATTCTAATTTAGTGCTCAACATTCTAAATCAATATTCCAGGAAATTTTTTAATCTTGCAATGATGCAAAGTATCAAGTTGAAAATCAAACGCAAGAAGACATAACATTTCCATACAATCAAGGGTTTGTTTTTTTGTGTGTTCAGGTGCCTACAAGAACACTAGGGAAAGAATGTAGGCCATTTTCAGGTCACTTCAAGCTTTCATTGTGCAAGATACAATCAATTCAAAAGAATTCTTTTTAAAAAAGAATTTCTAGCCTAATTTTCATTTAGTGAGATATAGCATGTATATAAATATGTCAGTTTATGTCTAATTTTCTCCAAATTTATGATATTAAACTTTTAACTTATGGGCTAAAAGCGGAAAAAGATTCACATTGTTTATATTTGCTTTTGCCTGATTAATGGCAGTTATATCAGAAGGCCCTGGCCAACACTTGGGGAAAGCAGCCAAGTACACAGAGACAAGCCAAAAGTCACTAAAGATGAGCAAGTCACAATGCATGGTCTGTGGTGGCACCAGATACCTGCATAAAATAATTCCTCAAAATAAGAAAAAATTCACTGAAGAGAAATGCAGCTTGTTTTAATAAACTTTCCTCCAGTAACTTACATCTTTTTAGAAATCCCATAAATATCCTGCTGGATATTCATGATGGTTTGGGCAGCTTTTCTCATGAGGGCCATAAGTAACAGGGAGACACAGTTTTGGTTCCCTCTGTCCCACACAAAGACAACTTGGGACCCTTAAATAATGCCTTGCTTTCAAATTAATGTAAAATGTTATTATATTAACCCAGTAATCAAGCTATTTTTAAGAAATAATAGATTTTTTTACAATAACCAGGCTTTAGTTGAATAAGCTGAGCTGTAGAAGTGTGGCTATACCTCCAGTAACACTTGGACGAACTTAACCTAAAGGAGTTACAACGTAATAAATAGATGAGGGACATCTGGGTGGTTCAGTAGTTGAGTGTCTGACTTTGGATCAGGTCATGATCCTGGAGTCCTAGGATGGAGTTCCACATCAGGTTCCCCATAAGAAGCCTGCTTCTCCCTCTGCCTGTGTCTCTGCCTCTCTCTCTCTCTCTCTGTGTGTGTCTCTCTGAGGCAGAGACACAGGCAGAGGGAGAAGCAAGCTCCATGCAGGGAGCCCGATGTGGGACTCGATACCGGGTCTCCAGAATCATGCCCTGGGCTAAAGGCAGGCACCAAACCGCTGAGCCACCTAGGCGTCTCAAGATTATTGATTCTTAAGACTTAGAAAATGTTGACATATTCCTCCTTGCCCTGTACCTACACTGACTGCTCATAAAATGGAACCTATTATTATTCATCAAAGCAATGACATAAAAGTTTTTCAACAGGTGGTTTATTTAAAATGGCATACTTATTCATCTTTATATGATATCTATAGTCCAAGGACATTGTGTCTGAGACTCCATAAAGTTTTTTTCCAAAGCATTTTTATTAACAACATGTTTGCTCTCAGGGACCTATTAATTTATTATAATGTAGTTGTAGGCATCTTACCTAAAAACATTCATTTACATGAAAATAACAGTGTAAAGACAGATAAAAGTAATCTTATATTCTAGGCCAGAATCAAGGTCTACTCTCTACGTTAGTAATTGCAGCTAAGAAGGAAGGGGAAAAAAATCTAGAAATTGGAAGCAGAAATGTAATTTCAGTCACTGTGGTTAGAAGGGACATTTATTGTATGATTGAAAATCCCAAAGTACACAAGGAAGGCAAAATGCCATACTTATTTGGTGCCTAAAATAACATGTTATTATAAAGTAAAGCAATTTCATTTTGGAGCATGGAAAACCCAAAACTATGAAAAATGTGCTTTCTGAGATATCTATGAGCTTTAACTTCAAAAACATGCAGTGAAGGTACTAAATCTTTCATGAAAAAGAAAGCTCTGGCCTGAGTCAAACATCCAGTGTCTGACACCTACATTTAATGTTGCCTCTAAAGAGATGTCGTATCTTTTACTGTTCAGGTCCTCGAGTACCAGGCCTCACAATGAAGGAAGCCAGTGTAGTCACAGTCTGGTTCTCCAGCTTCTGGAACTCCTATGAGTGCACACATTTGATCCAATCATCTAATAATCCAACAGTCATTCAATAATCATGAGTTATGCCTTACCCTAGGCCCACCACTGATTTGCTGTTGGCAGCTTTAAGTTTTTTTCTTTTTTCTTTTTTTTTTTTTTTTTTCTGAAGCTCAGTATTCTCATCTGTAAGCAAGGATAATGATGGTATCTGCTTCCTAGGATTTGTTGTGGTAATTAAATAAGAGATGGCTCATAGTGCTTCACATAGAGCCTGGCATATGATAATTACCCAATACAAGTTAACTGTCTTTATCATCATTACTGGAATATGTTATAAATCTAGTAAGCAAGTTGAGGGTAGGACTGTGTCTATTACTTAACGGACACCCACACTAAACAGCTGAGGCCAGTGAATGCTAAAGTAAATCTTCGTGCCAATTCTAGCCCAAAGCCTACTTCTGCAAATGTTTATTGGAACACAGCCACTCCTGTTCTTTTATACGTTGTCTATGTCTACGTTACCCAGCAGATGTACATAGCTGTAAAAAAAGGACTGGATAGGCTGCAGATTCTGAACCATTTATTACTTGGCTCTTTAAACAGTAAGTGTGTTAATCCTGCACTAGAGCTTCGCCACTTACTGCGTGGTCCTCAGCTCATTAGAAATACAGACACTGGGATCCCTGGGTGGCTTAGTGGTTTAGCGCCTGCCTTCCTCCTAGGGCATGATCCTGGAGGCCGGGGATTGATTCCCACATCGGGCTCCCTGCATGGAGCCTGCTTCTCCCTCTGCCTGTGTCTCTCTCTCTCTCTCTGTGTGTCTCTCATGTATAAATAAAATCTTAAAAAAAAAAAAAAAAAGAAATACACTTAGGCTCCCTTGACCTACTGAATCAGAAACTATATATTTTCACAAAATCTTCAAATGATTTACAAACATATTAAGGGTTGAGAAGCAGTGGTCTAGGTCAGAGGTTAGCAAACTTTCTGTAAAGGGCTAGACAGTAAATATTTATGCCTTTGTTGCAGGACTATTATATCTGTTCAACTCTGCTTTCCTATCTCAAAAGCAGCCACAAAAAAAATATATAAATAAAGGGCATGGTTCCACGCCAATAAAACCATGTATGGAACCTGAAGTTTCAATTTTATACAATTTTCATGTATCACAAAATATTCTTTTAATTTTTTTCAACCATTAAAAAATGTTGAAACCTTCCCTTAGCTTGTGTACCATACAAAAACAGGCAGCAGGGCAGCCCGGGTGGCTCAGCGGTTTAGTGCCACCTTCAACCCGGGGCTTGATCCTGAAGACCCGGGATCAAGTCCCACGTCAGGCTCCCTGCATGGGGCCTGCTTCTCCCTCTGCCTGTGTCTCTGCCTCTCTATGTCATAAACAAACAAACAAACAAACAAACAAATAAATAAAATCTTTAAAAAAAAATAAACCAGGCAGCAGGTAGGATCTGGCCTGTAGATCAGAGTCAGCAGTCTTGGTCTAGGCTAATGTCACATCACTGTTTAGCCAACATGTTACTGCTCCTCCTATACTCTCCCCAGGACTCTAAACACCTATGTGTATTTTCTGGCATATGTGACTTTAGAGAAGTTATCTTCTACTTATTTAACTTATCCTAAAAAAATTTCTGTCCCTTCTTTATGATTTCTAACATGTAATATAACGTTCCTGTCAAATGATGTGATGGTGTAACTGTTTCCTTTTCATTGGCAGAATAGAACATACCAGAGAGGCTGAACTAGGAAGCTATAGGTGGATAGACAGACAGGTGGACAGATACGATACCTGCCTCCAAAGGAATAGGAAACTGATCACAATGAAAAACTCTTTGCCTCTAAATTCAAACCAACTATGCTGAGCATTTCTAAATATATAGTCAGGATTTGTGTCTATTTGATCCACAATATCCTTCTCCTTGACTCTTCAAGTAGGTTGAAGCTCTTGGAAAGTAACATAGGAAGTCTGCACATCTTGCTCTTCCCCTTCCAGAGGCTAGTGGATCACAAACAACTGAGGAGGAACTGCCAGAGAGGGTTCTCCCTCCAGAAAAAAAGAGCTTTGCCCCACTCTCAGGGCTATGAGACACATTGGTGGGAGGTGGCTAGAGGAGGGGATCCCCACCTGCCTTTTATTTAAGCCAGTATTCTTTGTTCCTGCTTATACTGAGATGATAAATCAGTTTCAGAAGAGAAACTTAGTTCACAGAAACCTTTAATTTATGTTCAAAGTTTATTGAAGCTAAGCTCAATAAATGGGTAGATAAGAGGACTTTGTTGAGTAAACACAACATTAATAATTTAGGTTTAGCAATTTAAGAAACATGAAAGCACTCGAGATTCATCAGAAGCACAAACTATATGAACTATCTGCACAATCTTAGAGGAAACATTTACATATACACATACACTTATGATATATATATATGCACTATATATATATATAATGTAAATGACTGTGTTAGAATAGATTCTGACTCCTGGTCTCAGCTACTATCACATCGTTTTTGTTGTTTAACCTTACTCTGTTTTATCTTTCTACCATCATCCAATTTTCCCTCTCCTTTCTAGGATAATTTATTCTGCAAGACAGGCTGAGATAAAAACCTTTCTATATAACCTGATAAATCTTTTAATTGTAAATCATTCACTAATGAAGTAGTTCCCCTAGTGTATTAATTAGGAAGATTTCAGCTACAAGAAACAGAAAACCCTGGCCTAACTAGCTGACGTCCTAAGAAATTTATCATTTCATATGAAAAATTCTGCAGTAGGGCAGCTACAGGGTTGCTTAATTCAGTGCCTCAACAACATCATCAAGGATCTTTCCATTTTTCTATATTGCATTATTCAGGATATAGGCTTATCCTTATGTTAACTACCTTACACCATATGTGACAAAATGATATCCAGTAAAAATGCTGTCTTTTTGTCTTTTTTAAATTTTGACAAAGTTTTTCCCTGAGCTCCCAGAATATTCCACTTCCTAGCTCATTGACCAGAAATGCATCATACCTGTTCCTAAAATATGAGCATCCAAGAAGAATGAGATTACCATAATTGTGTTGAATGGGGAAAATATGCAGCCAAGAATACTTTATCCAGCAAGGCTGTCATCAGAATAGGAGGAGAGATAAAGAGTGTCCCAGACAAACAAAAACCAAAGGAGTTCATAGACCACTAAGCCAGCCCTGCAAGAAGTATTAAGAGGAACTGAGTGGGAGAAAAAAAGATCAAAAGCAACAAAGACGGGCAGCCCTGGTGGCCCAGCTGTTTAGCACCGCCTGCAGCCCGGGGTGTGATCCTGGAGATCCAGGATCAAGTCCCACGTCGGGCTCCCTGCATGGAGCCTGCATCTCCCTCTGCCTGTGTCTCTGCCTGCCTCTCTCTCTCTCTCTCTCTCTGAATAATAAATAAAATATCTTAAAAAAAAAAAGCAACAAAGACTAGAAAGGAACATCACCAGAAACACCGACTTTACAGGTAACACAGTGGCATGAAATTCATATCTTTCAATAAGCAATCTGAATGTATGTAGACTAAATTTCCAATCATAAGACATAGGGTATCAGAATACATTTAAAAAAAAAAAGGCACATCTATATGCTGCCTACAAGAGACTCATTTTAGACCTAAAGACACACTCATATTGAGACTAAGGAGATGGAGCACCATTTATCATGCTAATGGATGGCAAAACAAAGCCAAAGTTGCCAAACTTATATCAAACTAGATTTTAAAACAAAGACAGTAACAAGTGTTTGAATGATACACTCGACCGGATGGACTTAACAGGTATATTCAGGACATTTCATCCCAAAGTAGAATACGCATTCTTTTATATACAATGGAGTATTACTCAGAATGAAATCTTGCCATTTGCAACAATGTGGATGGAGCTAGAGCACATTTCACTAAGTGAAATAAGTCAGTAAGAAAAAGACAAATACCTTATGATTTCACACTCATATGTGGAATTTAAGAAACAAAACAGATGAACATATGGGAAAGTGGGGGAAAAGGGGAAAAAAGAGAGAAGGAAACAAACCATAAGAGACTTAAGGACAGAGAACAAACTGAGGGTTGCTGGAGGGATATGAGCAGGGGATGGGCTAGATGGGTGGTGAGGACACTTGTCAGGATGAGCACTGGGTGTTGTATGTAAGTGATGAATTACTGAATTCTACTCCTGAAACCAATATTGCAAATGTATGTTAACTAGAACTTAAATACAATTTTTTAAAAAAGATTACCGTAATTGGATTAGGAAAGCATATGGTCATGTGAAAGAGATTAAATTACCTGAATGAAAATCAGCATTAGAAAGAAGTGGGGAGGGGTGCAGGAGCTATTACTCAGTAGTCACACAATACTCAATACTACAATCAATAAGAGGTATCCTGTTCATCAGCCTTTGAAGGTAGCCAATTAATTTGCAGGAAATAGTAACTGGGAGATTCTGTGACTATACAACTTGAATACTGGAGTAATAAAGATTTGAAGCAGCCTAAATGTAATTACAGAATAAAGGCACATACCACAATCTGAGAATAGTTCTAGAATTTGGCAAAACCTGGTCCTAACACCTTTCAGTAAACCAATGTTCATCAAGGACTCAAGCAGTTGGAATTTATAACTGCCACTCAGGCCCCAGCCAACTTTCCCCATGATGTGATCAGTTTCAATTAATATAATACACTTTGATTTGTGTATCATTCTGTATTCAAGTATGACGAGTACTTGAATACAAAGTTTACTTTAAAAGAAGCAAAGAACAAAAAAAGCAAAGTTGAATTTAAAAAAATTAAAACATTCTAATGTGACCCAGAAGCTATCAATTTGTGAATGTTGGCGGGGGCTAGGGGGTGGTGATCTCTTACAGCTTCATTTCAGGGGGCTGCAAGTGGGCAGAAACAAGGCTTGGTCATTCATAGCCGATAGATGATAGAAAACTGAAATGGAAAGAGAAGTCTGTGTATTCTATTCCTTCTGTCCCTCCCCGTCCACCCACAGTGTCCACCTAGCAGCAGAAGTACAGAAACTTGGTTTCTGTAAGCCAAGAGGAAGAGCAGAACGCTGTTTCTGAGATCCAGTTGATGGAGGAGAGGCCATGGCACACAATTCCTATTTACTTTCTCAACTATTTCTTCAAACTAAGAAAAAAAACCTATTCTAAATCTAACCTATTCTAAAATTATCTTAAATTTTCCAAAAATGAGATAGAAAGCATCTCAAACAAATTTCCTTTCATAATTTGAAAGCACAAGTTAGAAACTGATGTCTGTTAATATATATCAGTACCTCAAGTGTTTCAGACACAACTATCTTACCTTCCTGTTATTTTTTGCTCTTTTTTATACGAATGTACTAATGCAGCCAAGTAATTTAGGATGGGATTATCTCTAGTGGACTTCACAAGCAGTTTTAGTTTTGTTGGACAGCTACTTCTTTTAAGTGTTTTGCTGCTAAAAATGTGACAGAGCTACTGTTTCTCCCATGAGTGTTCTGAAGACATATTTAAACATTTCAACCTGTAAGAATCTGCTTAATTCCTCTGCAGAATATTAAAGGGAAAAGAAGTTACTCTTTGACCAGGAAAGTTTAAGGCATTTAAATATGATCAGATATCCAGAAATAAAATAGTACATTCCATGAAGAATCTAGGAAATCACAACACAGATACATTCATTGTACATGAACAACTCAGAAACTTAGTATAAAAGAATATTAAGTGATATTATTAAAGTAAGCTAACTAGAATAAGAAAATAACACCAATACCACATTAATTATATTGGTTTTTCTTGCACAGAACAGAGGGAAAATGATTCAAAAAATTGGACATATTAAATTTCTCCATTCTTTCCACTTAAGGGTAAAGTCTAGATTGAAAATGTTCTAAGAATTTCCTTTTATTTTATTATTATTATTATTTTAATAATATTTATTATTATTTATATGGAGCCCAATGAAGAACCTGAACTCATGACCCTAAGATCATGATTTGAGCTGATATCAAGAGTCAGACACTTGATCAACTGAGCCACCCAGGTGCTCCAAGAATGTTTTGAGAATTTAATGGATAATTATTTCCCTTAAATCCAAATTTTTCCTTAATAGATTTTTAGAGAACCATATGCTCCTCAATAGTACTCAGTTTTGGCTTATGAATATAGATGAAAAACTTATGAGGGATAATGGCTTTTATGTACGGACCTGTGTGTGTGTATATGCACACACACACGTTTGTGTGTGTGTGTATTTCCATCAACTGTTTATAATGGAAGTGTATCCAGAATAAGGATAAAACTACTGATTGGATTGTTAAACGATATAACTACTGCCTCAGAGTCTTAGAAAAAAACTGTTGCTCAGAAGCTGCCAGGATTCTAAGAAATCAACCAGGAAATCTACAAGCAAATGTGCAGAAGTTTTATTAAAAGTCCACTACCTAATCTAAGGTGATTTGAGTACATCTATAGGTGTTTATGAGATTTTATCACATATCACTATGGTTCATAAAACACATTATTTATACAAACAATAACCACAGAAGTCCAACTCTCTAAACTGTCAAGTTACCACTCAGTAAAGCAATCAATTACTTTTTTTTTTTTTTTTTTTTTTTTTTTGCAATCAATTACTTTGATTTAGTACACTGCTCTGGATTTTTCCTGGATGGCAAAGCCTAGATATTGGGAAAGAAGCTAAAGACACGGCCAAGCTTCAGACCTTCTCCCTTCTCCCTAAAAGGCATTTAAATAGTACCTACCTGTTGCAGACAGATACGTTGGTTTATGTAGATTTTCATCTATATCAAGTGTTAGCACCTTGCAGTACAAAAGATCATTTTGGTCTTCCTAAAAAACAAGGGAAAAATTGAGCAAAGGCATTCCCCACATGTGTGCTTTACTCAGTTACTTTTGCCACTTTGGCTTTGGACTTTCTGGAGTGGAAGATGAAATCTAGATGAAAATCAGACCCTTATCGTACCCCGTTAACTCTTAACTCCTTTTCTTTTAATTCCAGTACAATACCTACTTTATTTCTTAAAGTCCCTTCCAGTCCTGTGTAATCCATGATCCCATGAAGACTTCCATAGACACTGACCACAGCAAATTCAAATTATTTGATAAGAAGACACCCTTCAGATAAATGTGACTCTTAGTCTATGTGACTTTTACTCAAAAACAAAATGCAAGGTATGAAATTTCCCATTATTTCATTCCAGATTTGTTGTATACACTATTAGCCAGTGTTCCACGTGTCTTTATTTAAATCTTCTTAAATGGAAGCGGCATCATGGCGGCCTACGAGCAGGTTCAGAAGGGGCCCCTGAAACTAAAAGGTGTTTCAGAGCCCGGTGTGACCATGCAGAAGAAGAAAAAGAAGGACAGAGACAAGGCGAAACTCCTGGAAACTATGGGAACAAGCAAAAAGAACGAGGATGAGAAGCGGCGCGGCCTGGACAAGTGAACCCTGGCCCAGGTGGCCTTCAAGAAGATGCAGAAGCGGCAAATGGAAAGGATCCTAAAGAAAGCATCCAAAACCCACAAGCAGAGAGTGGAGGACTTCAACAGACACTTGGACACCCTTACGGAGCACTCTGACATTCCCAGTCAGCTGGACGAAGTAGCCTCCCCACCCAGGGTATGCAGTGGCGTCGAGGAGAAATGGAAGGCAAAGTTAAGGTTCTGTTTGGTGCCTTTAGTATTTTCTAGAAACATTCTATTACACACACCCTTGCGTTTTCTGCTGAGACAAATGCTTTCCAAGCAGTGTGCCCTCTTGCTGGAACTCAATTAAAGTAAGACTGTTGTTTTACTCCATTTTGGTTTGTTGGTAGCATAGAAGGTAAACCTTTTTAGTTTGGACTGGAAATTTTGTACAGGTTTATTTAGAGATTAAGGTTATTTCTGTGTCACATACAAAAAAGTGTCTTTACCCTCAAGTTGCATCTCATTCAGATAGTCATCCAGCTAGCTGCCTTTACCTGGATGAAAGGGACTCCAGAGGATAAGGAGCTAATGCCAGCACAGCCTGAGCTTACAGACCCCATGGGGTCTGTGTGAGCCGTCCTCCCAAGCACCCTTTAGCTTGGGGCTTATTCTCTTCCTTCCAGAGCCTAGGGAAGCCACTTAAACCTTCATGGCCTTCAGAATGCCTCCTCAGCCACTTGGTGTGTGAGACAATGCAGCCTGGGAAGCAGAACAACCGCCTAAGGCAAGTATGCAGTACACACCTTGTCCCAGTCTGAGCAGCCTGTGGCGGGCATGCAGTCTCTCTCCCTAAGGTCCCCATTCCAGACAGGTCTAGAGGGCATCGCTGCCCGTGGCAGACTTCTTGAGGGCATCGCTGCCCGTGGCAGACTTCTTCGTTAATCAAGCACAGCATCCCTTTGTAATGGATGCTGTGAAAAACCCCAGACACAGCCTGCCTCACTACCCTCAACCCTAGGCTCTAAGCAATCCCCACGTTTATTTAGAGTTGGCACGTAACATGTAGCCTGCTTGGTGTTTCTGGCCTAGGGACACCTTAGGGGTGACAGGACCTGGCCAGAGCCCCAGCACAGGCAGGACAGTCAAAGCGGATGACGGAGGTCCTCGTGCTGGAGAGCCACGATCTCTGAGGACCTGTGTTGTATCTACATGATGAGGATCAAACCATATATACTGTTGGGAGGAAGACTGTTGACCTAGGTAGTGGCAGAATAGTAAAGTCAAAAGAGAAAAACCAAGTGTTGGGTTTGGGCTGTCACGTGTGAACAGAGTAAAGCAAAAAATAATTATTAAAAAAAATCTTCTTAAATGGAAGAAAAGTCGAAACCTTCCCACTACCGAGGTCAACCACCATCACAGAGCCACAGGTACACAGCCTCATGTGCTCACAAAGCAGCTAACGGATCTCAACAATTCTGAGCACTCCTTGTTCACGTGACTCAGATTTCTGCCCATAGAGGTCACTGAAGAAGCAAATTCACTGATCAATATCAGTTTGTTGGTTTTAAGAAGTCCTTTTGTGGTATTATACAGACCATTTCACCAACACTGTAAACCATTCATGTGGAATTCTAAAATAGAGAATACAAAATTGTATTGTTTTTAGGATTCCAAATATCAACATGTGAGGGCAAAAATAATAACAAATATCTACACTGGGAAACATAAATGAAGATATACTGCCTTACTTTTTGTTAATTTCTGAAATTATTTCCATTCTATCTAGTTCTGGTACTCTTAGCCCAGTGGATGGGAGAAAAGGACAACCATGAAGCTCTCCATCACTAAAGCAAAGGGAAGAACGAAGCCCTACTTAAGATTTCTAGAAGCTAAGAATGGAATTCAAAACAGGAAATCATAGTTTATTTATAAATAGCTTATTTATTTATGGACCAAGCAAGAGTTATTCCATAGAAACCCTGTTTCGGTCATATTCATTGTTAATATGTCCCCTATCTTACCTAGTTTACAATTACTCCTAAATTTCACCCTTTGATTTAGCACTATTTCTACTTCTCTGTTCTCTGTCTCAACATGGAGGTAAGTAATAAAGAGCTGAACCAAAATCGTAGGCTTCTCATGATCCAGGTCTCTTTCTCACTGACTTTACCAAGCATGGCTTCTGCTCCTTCTGTGACCCTCCTTGCTGCTGATAGTGAGTTTGTCCCTTCAACCGCCCTTCAACCCTCCACCAAACCCAAATATCTTCTAATCCCTGAAACCTGATTGCTGCTCTTTGGAATAATCTCTGGGACCCGGTCTTGTTATTGTTGTTTCTTGGCTGTTTTTATTTAGGATTGTACTTATTTGAGAGAGACGCAGAGACAGTGACAGAGAGCACAAGCTCAGGAGGAGAGGGAGAAGCAGACTCCCCACTGGGCAAGGAGCCTGATGCGGGGCTCCATTTCAGGACCCTGGCTGGGATCATGACCTGAGCCAAAGGCAAAGGCTTAACCCACTGGGTCACCCAGGTGTCTTCTCTTGTGGTTGTCGTTGATCATCCTGTCTTTAGGAATTTTCTCCACATTTGGCCACACCGATCTGACTTCCCCACCTAACCCACCACCCATTGCATCTCATGAGCGGCTTTAAACGACAAAAAGGAAAATCCTGAAAGACATCAAACTCCTAAAAGAAAGGGGAATTGTTAGGGACACCCGAGGCTCTAGGGTCACGCCCTGGGCTGCAGGCCACGCTAAACCGTGAGCCACCCGGGCTGCCCACATTTTTTCTTTCATGGGATGGATTTGGCAGGTGAATTCACTCCATCTAAATACGAATGCCCCGTCTCCATTCATTCTTAGAGCTGAACTTTAAAAAGTCTCTGCCAAAACCGAAGCGCCATCGCTGTACCCTCCTCCACCTCCCGCGGAACATCCTGTCATCCACTTGTACTCAAACCCTCTCCTCGTCCCACCTTCCCCCTCGTCGCGCCCACAGGAAGGCAGGGCCGGAGCCGCACGTACCTCGCGCCGCAGGCCCGGGCAGGGGGGCGAGCCGGGGAGCCCGCGCGCTGCTCACAGAGAGCCTCCTCCGTCGTGCGGCCAAGGGCCCCGGACAGTGGCCGGGCAGGAGCCGGCGGCAGAGCGCGGCCCCGGCGGGGTGTTTCCAGGCCGGCTTCCAGCACGCGGCCGCGGGGTCTCGGAGGCCCCCGGAAGCCCTGGTCTCTCTCCCGGGGAGTCCCTGCGCCCCGCGCCCCGCGCCCCGCACGTGCCGGCAGCTGCAGGCGCCCGACGGCCCCGCCCGCCTCTCGACTTGCGCGTGCGCAGTCGCTCCTCGGAGCCGGCGGGCGCCGGAGCCGCTCGAGGCCTGTGGGAGCGGAGCTGCTTCCGCTCAGGCGGGCGTCCCCGGGCCTGGAGCTGGTCCCGCGGAGCCTGCAGCCGCGCTCGCCTTCGACGTGCGGGAGGAAGCAAGCTCGAAGCCGGCGCTTTCCCGCCTGCGGCCGGAAGCCTCTGCCTGGACGCAGACTTGTGGTCGGTGCGGCCGCGGGCCTAGCCGTGGGGCTCACGTGCTGTTGCACACCCCGGCGCTCTCGCAGTGGGCGGCCGCGCGGGGAGAGCTCGCCGTCCGGGGGTCTCCCTGCCAGGCTCGGACAGAGGCCCCGGAGAACAGGAGGAAAGGCTGGAGAACTTGCTGCCCCCACCTGCCGGGCCCCAGGGGAAGGCGCCGTCCAGCCTGGCAGGCGGGGGGCGGAGGCCGGGGGTCACCCCAGCGCCGCGGGGCGGCTGTGCAGGCGCCCAAGTCCCGGAGGAGCCTGCAGCAGCAGCCTAGGAGAAGCTTTCTCAGCTGACGAAAGAAACGATTTTTGGAGCCAGAAAGGAAACACTACGGGTCCATAGGGGCTGTCGTTTTTAGGTGCTCATCTCCTTGGGGCAGCCCGGGGGCCCAGCGGTTTCGCGCCGCCTGCAGCCCGGGGGGTGACCCTGGAGACCCCGATCGAGCCCTGCATGGGCTCCCTGCCTGGAGCCGGCTTCTGCCTCTGCCTGTGCCTCTGCCTCTCTTTCTCCCTCTCTCTCTTGCCTCTCATGAATGAATAAATAAAATCTTCAAAAAATAAAATAAATTATCATCCCCTTCAAACAGTATTATGCTAATTCGCATAGGTGGATTTTCCATTTCCCTGTCTCATTCTTTGTGCCAAAAATTGCGTTCAATTTACTTCTACATGTTTTAAAAAACACTGCCAAACATTACTACTGTTTCTTTATTTTTTATTTTTTTTATTATTGTTACTTTAGACACAGAGGTTCCTATGGTTAACTTTTATTTTTTTTCTTTAAGATTTTATTTATTTATTTATTTGAAAGGGAAAGAGACAGAGCACCTGCCCACATGTCGGATGCGGGCTGAATCCCAGGGCCCCAGTATCATGACCTGAGTGGAAGGCAGATGCTTAAGGGACTGAGCCACCCGGGCGCCCTATGTTTAACTCTTTAAGAAATTGCCAGACTATTATACAAAGTGATTGCTGTGTTTTGCATTCCTACCACAGATATAGGACACTTCCAGTGTTCCCTACATCCTTGTCGATAACTGGATTTGTCAGCCTTTTTATTTTAAGCTTTTTAATGGTTCTATACTGGGATTTTATAATTTTGGTTTGCATTTTCTTTTTTTTAATAAATTAATTTTTTATTGGTATTCAATTTACCAACATACAGAATAACACCCAATGCTCATCCCGTCAAGTGTCCCCCTCAGTGCCCGTCACCCATTCACCCCAACCCCCGCCTCCCCTTCCTCCACCCCTAGATCGGTTCCCAGAGTTAGGACTCTTTATGTTCTGTCTCCCTTTCTGATATTTCCCAAACATTTCTTCTCCATTCCCTTCTATTCCCTTTCACTATTATTTATATTCCGCAAATGAAGGAGAACATACACTGTTTCTCCTTCTCCGATTGACTTACTTCACTCAGCGTAATACCCTCCAGTTCCATCCACGTTGAAGCAAATGAAGCAAATTTGTCATTTCTAATGGCTGAGTAATATTCCATTGTATACATAAACCACATCTTCTTTATCCATTCATCCTTCGATGGACACCGAGGCTCCTTCCACAGTTTGGCTATTGGGGACATTGCTGCTAGAAATATAGGGGTGCACGTGTCCCGGCGTTTCATTGCATCTGAATCTTTGGGGTAAATCCCCAACAGTGCAATTGCTGGGCCGTAGGGCAGGTCTATTTTTAACTCTTTGAGGAACCTCCACACAGTTTTCCAGAGTGGCTGCACCAGTTCACATTCCCACCAACAGTATAAGAGGGTTCCCCTTTCTCCGCATCCTCTCCAACATTTGTGGTTTCCTGCCTTGTTAATTTCCCCCATTCTCACTGGTGTGAGGTGGTGTCTCATTGTGGTTTTGATTTGTATTTCCCTGATGGCAAGTGATGCAGAGCATTTTCTCATGTGCATGTTGGCCATGTCTATGTCTTCCTCTGTGAGATTTCTGTTCATGTCTTTTGCCCATTTCATGATTGGATTGTTTGTTTCTTTGGTGTTGAGTTTAATAAGTTCTTTATAGATCTTGGAAACTAGCCCTTTATCTGATATGTCATTTGCAAATATCTTCTCCCATTCTGTAGGTTGTCTTTGAGTTTTGTTGACTGTATCCTTTGCTGTGCAAAAGCTTCTTATCTTGATGAAGTCCCAATAGTTCATTTTTGCTTTTGTTTCTTTTGCCTTCGTGGATGTATCTTGCAAGAAGTTACTATGGCCGAGTTCAAAAAGGGTGTTGCCTGTGTTCTTCTCTAGGATTTTGATGGAATCTTGTCTCACATTTAGATCTTTCATCCATTTTGAGTTTATCTTTGTGTATGGTGCAAGAGAGTGGTCTAGTTTCATTCTTCTGCATGTGGATGTCCAATTTTCCCAGCACCATTTATTGAAGAGACTTTCTTCCAGTGGATAGTCTTTCCTCCTTTATCGAATATTAGTTGACCATAAAGTTCAGGGTCCACTTCTGGATTCTCTATTCTGTTCCACTGATCTATGTGTCTGTTTTTGTGCCAGTACCACACTGTCTTGATGATCACAGCTTTGTAGTACAACCTGAAATCTGGCATTGTGATGCCCCCAGATATGGTTTTCTTTTTTAAAATTCCCCTGGCTATTCGGGGTCTTTTCTGATTCCACACAAATCTTAAAATAATTTGTTCTAACTCTCTGAAGAAAGTCCATGGTATTTTGATAGGGATTGCATTAAACGTGTAAATTGCCCTGGGTAACATTGACATTTTCACAAGATTAATTCTGCCAATCCATGAGCATGGAATATTTTTCCATCTCTTTGTGTCTTCCTCAATTTCTTTCAGAAGTGTTCTATAGTTTTTAGGGTATAGATCCTTTACATCTTTGGTTAGGTTGATTCCTAGGTATCTTATGCTTTTGGGTGCAATTGTAAATGGGATTGACTCCTTAATTTCTCTTTCTTCAGTCTCATTGTTAGTGTATAGAAATGCCACTGACTTCTGCGCATTGATTTTGTATCCTGCCACGCTACCGAATTGCTGTATGAGTTCTAGCAATCGTGGGGTGGAGGCTTTTGGGTTTTCTATGTAGAGTATCATGTCATCGGCGAAGAGGGAGAGTTTGACTTCTTCTTTGCCAATTTGAATGCCTTTAATGTCTTTTTGTTGTCTGATTGCTGAGGCTAGGACTTCCAGTACTATGTTGAATAGCAGTGGTGAGAGTGGACATCCCTGTCTTGTTCCTGATCTTAGGGGAAAGGCTCCCAGTGCTTCCCCATTGAGAATGAAAATTGCTGTGGGCTTTTCGTAGATGGCTTTTAAGATGTCGAGGAAAGTTCCCGCTATCCTTAAACTCTGAAGAGTTTTGATCAGGAATGGATGCTGTATTTTGTCAAATGCTTTCTCTGCATCTAATGAGAGGATCATATGGTTCTTGTTTTTTCTCTTGCTGATATGATGAATCACATTGATTGTTTTATGAGTGTTGAACCAGCCTTGTGTCCCGGGGATAAATCCTACTTGGTCATGGTGAATAATTTTCTTAATGTATTGTTGGATCCTATTGGCTAGTATCTTGTTGAGAATTTTTGCATCCATGTTCATCAGGGATATTGGTCTGTAATTGTCCTTTTTGGTGGGGTCTTTGTCTGGTTTTGGAATTAAGGTGATGCTGGCCTCATAGAATGAATTTGGAAGTACTCCATCTCTTTCTATCTTTCCAAACAGCTTTAGTAGAATAGGTATGATTTCTTCTTTAAACGTTTGATAGAATTCCCCTGGGAAGCCATCTGGCCCTGGACCCTTGTGTCTTGGGAGGTTTTTGATGACTGCTTCAATTTCCTCCCTGGTTATTGGCCTGTTCAGGTTTTCTATTTCTTCCTGTTCCAGTTTTGGTAGTTTGTGGCTTTCCAGGAATGCGTCCATTTCTTCTAGATTGCCTAATTTATTGGCGTATAGCTGTTCATAATATGTTTTTAAAATCTTTTGTATTTCCTTGGTGTTGGTAGTGATCTTTCCTTTCTCATTCCTGATTTTATTAATTTGAGTCTTCTCTCTCTTCTTTTTAATAAGGTTGGCTAATGGTTTATCTATCTTATTGATTCTTTCAAAGAACCAACTCCTGGTTCTGTTGATCTGTTCCACAGTTCTTCTGGTCTCGATTTCGTTGAGTTCTGGTCGAATTTTATTTAACTCTCTTCTTCTGCTGGGTATAGGATCCATCTGATGTCTTTTCTCTAGTTCCTTTATGTGTAAGGTTAGCTTTTGTATTTGAGTTCTTTCCAGTTTTTGAATGGATGCTTGTATTGTGATGTATTTCCCCCTTAGGACTGCTTTTGCTGCATCCCAAAGATTTTGAACGGTTGTTTCTTCATTCTCATTAGTTTCCATGAATCTTTTTAATTCTTCCTTAATTTCCTGGTTGACCCTTTCATCTTTTAGCAGGATGGTCCTTAACCTCCATGTGTTTGAGATCCTTCCAAACTTCTTGTTGTGATTTAGTTCTAATTTCAAGGCATTATGGTCTGAGAATATGCAGGGGACGATCCCAATCTTTTGGTATTGGTTCAGACCCGATTTGTGACCCAGTATGTGGTCTATTGTGGAGAAAGTTCCATGTGCACTTGAGAAGAATGTGTATTCAGTTGAGTTTGGATGTAAAGTTCTGTAGATAAGTGTGAAATCCATCTGGTCCAGTGTATCATTTAAAGCTCTCCTTTCTTTGGAGATGTTGTGTTTAGAAGACCTATCGAGGGTAGAAAGAGCTAGATTGAAGCCACCAAGTATAAATGTATTATTACCTAAGTATTTCTTCACTTTGGTTATTAATTGATTTAAATATTTGGCAGCTCCCACATTCGGGGCATATATATTGAGGATTGTTAAGTCCTGTTGTTGGATAGATCCTTTAAGTATGATATAGTGTCCCTCTTCATCTCTCACTACAGTCTTTGGGGTAAATTTTAGTTTATCTGATATAAGGATGGCTACCCCTGCTTTCTTTTGAGGACCATTTGAATGGTAAATGGTTCTCCAACCTTTTATTTTCAGGTTGTAGGTGTCCTTCTGTCTAAAATGAGTCTCTTGTAGACAGCAAATAGATGGGTCCTGCTTTTTTATCCAGTCTGAAACCCTGCGCCTTTTGATGGGGTCATTAAGCCCGTTCACGTTCAGAGTTACTATTGAAAGATATGAGTTTAGTGTCATCATGATATCTATTCAGTCCTTGTTTTTGTGGATTGTTCCACTGAACTTCTTCTTAAAGGGGAATTTTAAGAGTCCCCCTTAAAACTTCTTGCAGAGCTGATTTGGAGGTCACATATTCTTTCAGTTCCTGCCTGTCTTGGAAGCTCTTTATCTCTCCTTCCATTTTGAATGAGAGCCTTGCTGGATCAAGTATTCTTGGTTGCATGTTCTTCTCATTTAGGACCCTGAATATATCCTGCTAGCCCTTTCTGGCCTGCCAGGTCTCTGTGGAGAGGTCTGCTGTTACCCTAATATTCCTCTCCATAAAAGTCAGGGATTTCTTGTCTCTTGCTGCTTTAAGGATCTTCTCTTTATCTTTGGAATTTGCAAGCTTCACTATTAAATGTCGAGGTGTTGAACGGTTTTTATTGATTTTAGGGGGGGGGAATCTCTCTATTTCCTGGATCTGAATGCCTGTTTCCCTTCCCAGATTAGGAAAGTTTTCAGCTAGGATTTGTTCAAATGCATATTCTGGCCCTCTGGCCCTTTTCGGCGCCCTCGGGAACCCCAATTAAACGTAGGTTTTTCTTCCTCAGGCTGTCGTTTATTTCCCTTAATCTGTTTTTATGGTCTTTTAATTGTCTGTCTCTTTTTTCCTCAGTTTCCCTCTTTGCCATCAACTTGTCTTCTATGTCACTCACTCGTTCTTCCACCTCATTAACCCTCGTCGTTAGGACTTCTAGTTTGGATTGCATCTCATTCAATTGATTTTTAATTTCTGCCTGATTGGATCTAAATTCTGCAGTCATGAAGTGTCTTGAGTCCTTTATGCTTTTTTCTAGAGCCACCAGTAGCTGTATAATAGTGCTTCTGAATTGGCTTTCTGACATTGAATTGTAATCCAGATTTTGCAACTCTGTGGCAGAGAGGACTGTTTCTGATTCTTTCTTTTGAGGTGAGGTTTTCCTTCTAGTCATTTTGCTCAGGGCGGAGTGGCCAAAAACAAGTTGTATTGGGAAAAGGAGAAAAAGAGAGGAGAGAAAGAAGGAAAGAAAAGAGAAAAAAGGAATAGAAAAAGGAAAGAAAGAGAAGAAAAAGGGAAAGAAAAAGAAAGAAAGGGGAAAATAAGGGTGGGGGAAGCAATCAGAAATCAAAAAGAAAAAAACAAAAACAAAAACAAAAAACACGGGGGAGTACCTTCTGATTCTGTGTACTTTAAGTCCCTTGACTTCCCCTGGAACTTGTCCGTCTAGCTGGTCTTCTGGGGGAGGGGCCTGTTGTGCTGATTTTCAGGTGTTAGCACTTGGGGGAGCTGCTCTGCCCCTGCCTGGTTCAGGGCTCAGTGGGGGTTGTTTACCCTGTGAGGCCCCAGGAGGAACAACCCCAGTGGTTGCTGCAGCTCTGGAAACCTGGAGTCAGCTCCCGCAGGAACTACTCAGTCTGCAGGGCCTGGAGGCTCCGGGGCGGGGCCGCTGTTCTGCTCAGCTGGGGCAGGAGCGTCCTCGCTGTCCTGGGCCCTCCCGGCCTCTGCCTGTCCCGGGGGAGGCCGGATCCTGGGCTGTGTCCCGGCGCCCTGTGCTCCGGAGCCTGCGCTGTTGGAATCCTGCTCCTAGGGCCAGGCAGCCCCCTCCGCACGGAGCCTCTTCCTCTGCCCGAGCCCCCCGAGCTGCTCCGGGTCCCGCCGTGCGCGCTGCAGCCCTTAGGGAGCTCGGCGCACTCTCCCGGGGCGCAGGTGCCTGTTAGTGTCCCCGGGAGCCCGAGGGCATCCCCGCCCTCCTGGGTCCTGCTCCAACTCCCCGCGAGCCCCTTTCCCCCGGGAAGGTCGGTGCAGCTCCTGCGTCTCCGGGACGGGGCTCTCCTGTCCTGGGGACACTCGCCCCGGCCTCAGCCCGGCTCCTCGCGGGGCCCCTCCCCCTTGGAGGCCTTTGTTTCTTTATTTCTTTTTCCCCGTCTTCCTACCTTGATAGAAGCGCGAACTCTCCTCACTGTAGCATTGCAGCTGTTCTCTCTTTAAATCTCAGGTCGAATTCGTAGATTTTCAGGATGATTTGAAGGTTATCTAGGTAATTTGGTGGGGACAGGTGACTTGGAGACCCTACTCTTCCGCCACCTTGCTCCTCCTTGGTTTGCATTTTCTTAATGCTTGATGATGTTGAGTATCTTTCCATGAGCTTGTTAGCCACAGAGTGTCTTCTTTTATGAAGTATTCATGTCTTCTTTCTTTTGCGCATTTCTTAATTGAAATGTTTCTCTTGTTATTGTGTTATACAAGTTCTTTGTATATTTTGTGGCTATGTGTCTGGATCCACTTTTAGTCAGATGTATGTTTTGCAAATATTTTCTCTCATTTTGCTTTTTTATTTTCAATAGTGTCCTTTGACAAGTAAAAGTTTTGGTTTTGGTGGAGTCCAATTAACAAAATTTTCACTTATGGGCTTATGATTATGTCTTGCCTAAGAAATCTCTGCCTAAATCAAGATTATAAAGGTCTTCCCTTATATTTTCTTTTAAAAGATTTAGCTCCTATGTTTATTTTGAATTATTTTTCATGTATGGTGTAATGAGAAGGCTGAGATCCATTTGTATGTGTGTGTGTATATATATACATACATATATATCCAATTATTCTAGCATAGTTTACTAAAAAGACAATCTTTCCCCCAGCCTTAAATTTTTTACATCTTTGTTGAAAAAATCAATTGGTTATATAATTGGTGTATTTCTGGATTGCCATTTCTGTTCCATTTATCTCTATGTTTATTCTCTGCCATTACTATACTGCCTTGGTACTTTTTTTTTTTTTAAGATTTATTTATTTATTTATTTATTTATGATAGACAGAGAGAGAGAGAGAGAGAGAGAGAGAGGCAGAGACACAGGCAGAGGAAGAAGCAGGCTCCATGCTGGGAGCCCAACGTGGGACTCAATCCTGGGAGATTGAGGATCTCCCAGGATTGCGCCCTGGGCCAAAGGCAGGTGCTAAACCCCTGAGCACCCAAGGATCCCGTTGGTTCTTTAACTTTGTAATCTTGAAATCAAATGGTATAAATCCTCCAACTTTATTATTTTTAAAAAATCACCTGCAAATTCTAGATCACTTGAATTTCCCTATGAGTTATATAATAAGCTTGTCAATTCTCTTTACCCTCATTTATGAAAGATATTTTGCTGAATATAGAATTTAGAGTTTTTTTCTGTCAACATTTTAGAGAGATAAGCCTCTTTTCTTTGATTTGCATGATTTCTGACAAAAAGTCTGCTGTTTTGTTTATCTTTGTGTCTCTGCATGCAATGTGTCTGTTTTCTTGTTGCTTTCAGGATTCCCTCTTTAACACTTTTTTGGCAGTTTGATTACAATAAAACTTGGAGAAATTTGATTTATGTTTATTTTACCTAGGCTTCATTTTGTCTTTTGGTTCTGAAAGTTTATAACTTATTAAATTTGAAAAAAGTTTGACTATTATGTCATCAAATATTTTTTTCTCTTCCTTTCCTTGTCTTCTGAAATTCCAGTTGCACAAGTGTCAAATCATTTGTTATTGTCTCAGAAGGTCACTAAAGACTAATTTTTTTTTCAGCCTTTGTTATTTTTCTGTGCTTCGTTCTAGGCATTTCTATCACTATCCAATATACATATTGGATTTGTGCTGTTTTAAGGTTCTTGTCTGTTAATTAATTTGATTATATTTTTAATTTTGGGTCTGTTTCATTGATTGACTTTTCTCCAAGTTATGGGTCACATTTTCTGCTTCTTCATATATGCAGTGATTTTAGTTAGATGTGGGACATCATGGTTTTATGTTCTTGAGTGCTGCAATTTGTTATATCTTTTTGGGTGAATTTAGAATACCTTTAATGGAGGAAAAATGAGTGGGAAATATCAGAAAGAGACAGAACATGAAAGACTCCTAACTCTGGGAAACGAACTAGGGGTGGTGGAAGGGGAGGTGGGCCGGGGGTGGGGGTGACTGGGTGATGGGCACTGAGGGGGGCACTTGATGGGATAAGCACTGGGTGTTATTCTATATGTTGGAAAACTGAATGCCAATAAAAATAAATTTATAAAAAAAGAATATTTTTAATGCTCATTTAGCCCCACTTTTAAGATGAGGCTTCTCTGGGCTCTCCACTAAATGTACCATGTATTCATGAAGGTCTCTTTTCTTGGGTTTATGGGAACTTGAATGAATCTCAGACCTTACAAACTCCAGGAATTGTTCAGCTCACTGGTAACTGTTCTGTTCTCTGAAATTATTCATATCCAGTGACGTGTTTGCAAATTCATTTTCGGCCAAAGACTTGATGCGACTTCCATGAAAATATCCTGAGCACTTCTGCATAGCTCCCTCCTCGTAGGTAGTCTGCCTCACAAATTCAATTGCCTTGGCTTCCCCAAATGATGATTTCTATCTCCTCAAGTCATTAATATACACAAGTTTTGTTAGAATTCCCCTTCCTGAACTTCAGTAGAAATTTTCTAGACAGAAAGTCTAGACAAAAGTAGAGCTCACCTCATTCCTTTCTCTTTCCTCCAAGATTATTCTCCTATACTGCCTACCATCAAGTTTCTTAAAGTAGTTACTTCCTAAACTATATCCAGTTTTCTAGTTGTTTATTGATGGAGGGTAATTGCAAATCCTTGTTGTATCTTGTGTGTGGCCAAATTCTGACAACACTTAGCAGGAAGGCTGGTTTTAGAAAATCCTGAAATTTAGTGTCTCTGACATATAATAGAACTAAATGTAAATTCAGCTGTAAAAAAAAAAGTTAGCTGCCTTTGTTATTTAACCTCACAAGTCTTCCAGAATCTGAGTCCTTTTACTAGCAGGAAAAAACACAGTAACACTGGCCAAATAAGATTAATTCAACTTGAATTCAAAATACATTGGTGAAAAAATCCATTAAACGCTAATCACAACTGTTTCTCCCCTCTACAGAGTCTTCTCTAACTTTCTTTCCCGTACAACTGGCTTCTGGGTCCATGCCAGCATGGTGGGTATAAAGGGGTCCACATGCTGTCTTCTGGAATTTTCCTTTCCTTCTCTCATCACTGGATGGCCCACCAGAGTGCCTACTGAGGTATGACTGGTCTGGCTTATTCTGTGATGTCATGTCTGTTAATGCCTCTGGATCTTGTCATGACCCCACAGTGGCTCTTTTACATTTTTCTGATTGTCTCAAATCTGTGATCCTTGCTGGAGACCCAAGAGCTATCAGCTGATTTTCCTCATCATGCCACAGTATGCAGAATTCTTTGAAAGAGGCAGGCTTCAGATACTTCCTCAGACATTGCTTTTCTGCCCAAGGATTATATAACACCAACAAAAGGCAGAATATAAGGCTTTGCAAAGGAGTGTACAGCATTCCCTCTTCCCTCTCCCCGGAGCATTAGTTCCCAAGTAGGTGGGTAAGTCACTAATACCTATACTCTTCTCCTCTTTCTCTCCTTTCCAAATCCTATGCTTCTTAGTAAAGGAAACTTTCCTTCCTGTCGTAAGAAAACTTTGTTTGCAATATGGTCTCCATTCTTGTTTTCTTATAAATGCGATACTAAGTTTTCTTATAAGTGCAATACTATAGAAATTGAATGAATCAAGGCCACCACTTTCGATTGTAAAGAGAAGCTTTTGAAATTGAAAAACACTTGTTCTTTAACAAAGCATGACTTTCTGACTAAACTTTTGCAATGGACTAAAAAAGGACTCAACAAGGAATAAAAAGACTCTTTGTTCTGTACCTACTCTCTCATTCTGAAGCAGTATCATTGATTTAACAGGTAAAGCATCCAATAAACACCCAGAACTGGGAAACAAAAAATAAACTGATTTAATGCCTGAAAAAATATTATCTTCTATAGTAAGCCTTTGCATGAGAATTGACTTTCATTATATCCTCCTCATCTTTACTAGCATCCCTATGTCATAGTTGTAATAATAGTAAGAGCTAAAACATACTGATTTTGTGAGGTATATAATCACTGGTCTATGTATGTACTGCTATAAGCCCTTTAAACTTACCCCTTCTAACAAGCTTATAACAAGCTTATGTCCTATGTACTATCATTATCCCTATTTTACAGAAGGGGTATTCATCTATTCCCCTTTATGTCCTTGGTGAAGTCCTTGTTCAATCCCCCAGTTTTGTCGGTGTCTCATCAGTCACAGTGCAGGAAAGACACAGTCTCACAGAAAAAGAGAAGAATGATTAAAAGAATGGCTATTATTTATTGAATATTTGTTTTGACATCGGTCCTACATACTTTATATAATTATTTTATTTAATTCTTACAACTACTTTGTGGAATAGGTATTGTATTCCCATTTTACAGACTGAGAAACAGACCCAAAGCAGTTAGGGGATTGCCTAAGGACTTTAGAAAGAAGTCCCTGGTCTCCTCACAGGGAGCCTGCTTCTCCCTCTGCTTATGTCTCTACCTCTCTCTCTGTGTCTCAAATGAATAAATGAATAAAAAAATCTTTATTAAAAAAGAAAAAGGTGGATGGCACCTGGGTGGCTCAGTGGTTGAGCATCTGCCTTTGGCTCTGGGCATGATCCCGGGGTCCAGGGATTAAGTCCCGCATCAGGCTCCTCACAGGAAGTCTACTTCTCCTTCTGCTTGTGTCTCTGCCTCTCTCTGTGCGTCTCTCATGAATAAATAAATAAAGTCTGTAACAAAGAAGAAAGAAAGTAAGAAAGAAAGAAAGAAAGAAAGAAAGAAAGAAAGAAAAGAAAGAAAAAGAAAGAAAGAAAGATCCCTGAATCTGTTTATCTACTTCTTCACCATCTACCCCCTAACATACACCCTGCAAACCCCACCCTCCACTCTTGAGGAGGAACCATAATTTATTCACATTTTCTAAGGGGCACACATTGTTCCAAAGTTTAAGAACCACTGAAGTATAGAGATGCCAGGGTGGCTCAGTGGTTGAGCGTCTGCCTTCAGCCCAGGGCGTGATCCTGGAGTCCTGGGATCAAGTCCCATATCATGCACCCTGCATGGAGCCTGCTTCTCTCTCTGCCTGTCTCTGCCTCTCTCTGTGTGTGTGTGTGTGTCTCATGAATGAATGAATAAAATCTTAAAAAAAAAAAAAAGAACCACTGAAATATAAATGTCATAAAACCACTAGATACTATAGGTGGACAAATGAGTACTATTAGATTCTAGATTCAGGTGAAATTTCTTCTCAAATTCTTCCTCCACCCTAGGTGGTAAAACATTGGTCCCTCTGCAAGGATGGAGATCAAAAGACATTCCACAGCATTTCTGTTCTCAGGACCATAGAGGTACAACCTTCCCTTTGCAGCTTACCTTCAGCACTTTCCCTTCTGTCTTGTTCTTACCCTAAATCTGATTTGTGTACTCCCTTCAGTCTGTCACCTTCACCAGACTAAGATCTTTGAAGCAGGGGCCATGTCTATTTTTACTTTCTATCCATCTCCAAATTACAACATTTTACATATAGTTATTCCCTGATATGCTTTTGATGGAACAGAAACTAAAGCAATAGTCTCAAGGGACTTCTCAGACCAGCATCTAAATGTTAATTGTGTTCTTATTTCAGACATATGTCAGGCTCAAAGTCAGCTACAGCCCTTGCCTTCCTTTGAATTTCCAGAAGCTGATGAATTTTGGAGTTTTTGTCAAATAACTATAAAAGAACATTTTAAACATTACTATATGCATTTCTCTGGGCTTCATTATTTAATTGCTGCTATCCTCCAACCTCTGATTTTGTAAAATGCACTCTGCTTTCTTTCCAGCTCTGCCTGTGCAGGGTATAGGTATGTGGAAGCAGATGGTAGATGGAAACCCTCAAAAAGTGAGCTCAAGCCAATTTAATTATTTTTTTAAAACCTTCAGACAGTCCCCATTATTTCCTTATTTTCCAGTATAGCTTTCCTATGAGACACACTTATAAAAAATAATAGAATAAGAGTTGTTTTAATATGACTTCATCCCAATCATCCATAGAGCACATACTATATTACTGTTTGAGTCTCTCTGCTCTCTAGAAAGTTGTTTTTGTCTCTTTTTCTTCAGCAAGGACTTTATATGACAGTTTGAGTCTTTATGGAATACTGGCACTATTATTTTCATTGTGTTGTGAGAAAATGATCAGTAAAATAAATTTATGTGTCCATATTCACTCATACATCTGCTGGGATCTGCAGGTTACATGGAGGAATTGAGGGGCAGCAGGAGGTGGTGGGGGTGAGGAAAGTAGGGGATTGTCTTACTGTTTTTACTTAAATTACAAGTCACAAATAGAAATGTTTTCAAGAGATGATTTTCACATCCCTGAGAAAATGGCAATTGTCTAGATGGTAAATTTGTGGAGGTAGCTGGAGCAAGGGGAAGGGCACTACAAGATGGTCCCCTGAGCCTCACTTTGGTATTGCCACTATTCATATGCCACTTCATGTATAAAACTCATGAATCCTCCACTGAAAAATGTAAATGAATTTTGAATTTTGAATTAATAAGCATTAATAGAGGCATTTCTTCTCTTCTTTTTTCTAGTTTATTTTCAAGGCCATTTCTGATCAACTCCACTACATTTTCTAGATAATACAAAGATAGCAGAGATTTGGGGGTAGAAAGAGTATGCCTACCTAACATTGGCCCATAGAACTCCTCAAATTGCACCTTGCAACTTTTGTCAAATGAGTTCATCGAAACAGTAATATTAATTTAATCATGTATTGTTTTAGTTTTTATGATGAAATAGTTCAGAGGAATATGTTTAAATAAATTCCTAGTGTTTTATCTGAAAATCTATTCTATGATAATAAAAAGTAGGTACTCACATTTTTTTCCCTAAAGTCCAAGTAAAATACTGAGATTTGTTTTTTTTTTTAATTTTTTTTAAAAGTTTTTATTTATTTATGATAGTCACAGAGAGAGAGAGAGTGAGAGAGGCAGAAACACAGGCAGAGGGAGAAGCAGGCTCCATGCGCCGGGAGCCCGACGTGGGATTCGATCCCGCGTCTCCAGGATCACGCCCTGGGCCAAAGGCGGGCGCCAAACCACTGCGCCACCCAGGGATCCCAGTACTGAGATTTGAATAGGGCATATCAGTTGTCTAAAGTCACTCGAGTTTGGGGAAAAGAGTTTCTTTTCACTTTATGAATAAGAAATCCAAAGCAACTGAATGAGTAAAGGAATTAAAAAATGCAATAAAAAGGATCAGTTTCCATTTTATGTGCAGTGAGCATTAGAATTTTCTTTAAAAATTTTTAAAGAGATGAATGTTACCTATAAATATTGAAGAGATGATTTGAAGCACTTCCGATTTCTATAATCAATTTTTAAATTGAAATAATTTTATCACAAAGCTAAGAAAAAAAAAGAGACAGGAATAAAAAAAAAAAAAAAAGGATGAGTGAGACATTCCACAGTTTCTCAGTTGAAAGGAACAGCACTTCCTTTTCTCATGATACCGGAAGCTCCCTGGATAGTGGACCATATCTGATTGAATCTATCTCCCTCCAGCAGAGCAGTTGTGTTACTTTTCCCAGCAGCTGATTGGGTCAGTCCAACTCAGGGCACTCAGCTGACCACCAGGTTATTACATTCCCAAGACTGAAGACTCCTTTTTTTTCTCAGCATTTAATGCATCATTCCTCTCTTTAGAATCTTAGGCTCCTTCTCTGAGAAGTAATACAAAAAGAATGCATAACTGGGGTCTCTTTCAAACTAGTGCATGATCAGTTTTCTCCTCTTTCATTCCTGGAGAGTAAATGGAAAAATATGTTTAATGCTTGTTATAACTATAACCTCCATTTGCTCGATTAAGAGAATGGGCATTTGAAATTTTTGCACTGAAAAAATAATTACTACACAGTTATTATATTTTAGCTTTATTTCAAGAAGACAAGAAATCCATTGGATTAAAAATTAACAGTAACATTAGGGAATAAAGGATTCATTAACCAGGAATTAGGTCACTAACCTAGTTTATTTTCAATGCTATACGTTATGCAAAAGAAAGACAATCTCCTTTAGTTTACACAGAAATGAATGAAAGAATGTGTGATGTGGGATCATTTCTGTGGCTTACAACTGTGGAGGGTGGTTGTAGCCTGTGGAGCCAGAGTGGAGAAATGAAGCTGAAAGTGCTTTGATGTCTAAATTCCACTGATAACTTTTAAGCAAAAATAACAGTAGAGTGAGCTGTGAAAATAGTAGTGGAAGAGAGAGGATGTTTCAAGAAAAATATTCACACAATTATTTAACATTGAGCTGATCAAACAAAATAAAATTGTGAGCCTTTTTCTTCTTAGGAAGAAAATAGGATGTTTACATTCTTAATATTTCCTTTCATCTGAGTCCAAATATGAAGAATCTAAGAGTCTGAGGCTGGCTGGATCTTTCAATAATTTTCCTTCAGAAAAGCCTTCAGTGAGGAATTAAGAAAGTCAATGTCAGGGGGAAAGGAAGTTGTTTTAATGGGAAGGGGGAAAGCTGAGGAAAAAGAGATGACAATATGAAACAATAAATTCAAAGAGGGAAACACCTCCAAAAACCTAATGTTTATCTCTTTGATTCTTAACTAAGCATAAGTAGCAGAATTATGGAGGTTTTTCATTACACAGTTGCCAAGATGCCACCATATAGGATTTCTTAATCTGAAACCCTGAAAATGGGACATGGACTTGGACCTTTTCAAAAAGTTTCACCAGTGATTGTGAAGCACACTTCATCTTAAGAACTACTATTCTAATATAATCCACATTTCCCTCAGGCTTGGCCACTCTGTGCTTATGAAACCACAATAATAGCAATAGTTGAAAATTCATGGTCCTCTGTGTGTAATTGCACGGTCTCATCTACCTATTTCTGTAGTCCCCCAATGCATAGCATGGGGTTAGAAAGAATTCCTTCCAAACTTTTCTGCTTCTCATCCCTTGTTGAAGTCTCAGCTAGAAGGGCCACTTGAGTGGTACTTAACACTGGCTCCTTGCTCAGAGTGCTGACCCCTAACCTGGTTCTCCCAAAGTACAAACACTCACAAGCCCATGTAGCCTTTGCCATCTCAGAGCCAGGCTGTGTTATGCCTACACATGGGGAAGTGACACTCCTCCATGGTCCAGAGGCACAGGCTCACAAAGACTGAGACCCAATCTCAGAACTATAAAATTCTTCTCCTTCCTCCCATACCTCACCACCACATTACTAAAGGCTCTTTACAGCAGTTGCTTTTACTGGACATATCATGTCCAACTAACAAGAAAAACTTGCAAGATACACCAAAAGACAAAACAAAACAAAACAACAACAACAAAAAAAACCCCTCAATTTGAAGAGATAGAGCAAGCGTCACAACCAGAAAATTAAAGATAAAGAAAAAATTCTGAAAGAAGCCAGAGGGGAAAAAAAACACCTTACTTGCAGAAGAACAAAGTTAAGAATGATATCTGACTTCTGAGAAGCCCTGCAAAATGAGCATGGAGCAAAATATTTAGTCTTGAGAGGAAAATGATGCTCCTCTTCCCTAACCTGTTCCTACTTCACCACCTAGGTTTCTAAACCACATGATAGATGCCTCTGTGCCAGTGAAAACAGATCCTTAAGATGTAGCCCCTTAAGATGTAGCCCCCTGTAGCCCCTTTCTGCATCAGGCTTCAGGCTTACTCCATGGGTTGCATTAATAACAGAGACCGCACCCTGCCCCCTCCATATCTATCTCCAGACACCTCCCATTTTGGAGATACTTTCCTACTATGTAAACTACTCCACCCAAAAAGCCTCTTTGAGCTTTTAGCTGCCCATTTTCATCAAACACACACCAAAATCCCAAATCCCAGTTTAGGTTGAGATGAATTACCACTACACTAGTAATTCTTCTATGACAATACCCTTTTCTCCCAATTTATGTAAAATCTAGCTACATCCAAGGAGATCTCAAGGTCTTCAATCAAGTGAGTTGCTAAATACCAAGCCCTATAGTTGCTCAGAACACATCGTTAACATGTGTATTTTCAAATCCAAAGCCCAAGCGCTATTTGGATTGTCACATGGATAAGGGGAAAGAAAAGGGTGAGAGGGCATTTGGCAGAAATGTATCCTCAGATCTCCCCTCCTAAAAACTGCTTGAAGAAGTTGCCGTACCATGTCAGCACTTCATGATCTCCTTGCTCCCCGCACCCTTGCTCTCTGCTCTCTGCTTCACCCCCACTTCCCAAATCTTCTTGTCAGGGCTTTGCATCTTTTCAAGTGTCCCACCATTCAGCCAGTTGTAGTTGTTGCTTTTAAGATTTTATTTATTTGAGAGAGAAAGTGAGCCAGAGAAAGAGCACAAGCGGGGGAAGGCCACAGGAAGTGGGAGAAGCAGACGCCCTGCAAAGCAAGGAGTCCCCAACCAGGGCTAGACCCTAGGACCCTGGGATCAGGATTTGAGACTCAGGCAGACACTGAGCCACCTACATGCCCCTCTTTAGCAGCTCTGTAAGCCAATAATTGGTTGTTAAATTTGAGTCTTCTTCCACCTACCTCCCAGAGCAAATTTATCACTACATCCCATTGGTTCTATACTCTAAATTTCTATTGATTTTATTTTCCCCTTCTCTGCATCCCACAGTCTCTAGTCTGGACCTACATCATGACTTGCTGAGACTAATACAATAAGCCACAACTGACTTCATTGCATCTAGTTTTGTGCTCTGAGCATTTTTTCCCCTATGATACAGAGTATTTTTTAAATGTCTGCTTCTCCCCCTCTTGGAAATCTTAAAGTCTTCCTAAATTCTCTGAATGTCAGGGCCTTCAACTATAAACTGAGGATAATGATTTCTCCACTAGTGGTTATTATAAGAATTTGAGAGAATATAGAATATATGTACAGAGAATATGTATATAAAAAGCCTTATATAATATTCTATTTGGCATGTGTCAGAAGTTATTACTTTTTTTGTTAAGATACTTGAGGGCATTGGACTAAGTGGAGAAACAGAAGTCCATTCTAGCTCTAAACTACTACGGTTGTATGTTACCAAAAGAAGCTAGGTGAACCTAAATATTAAACTTGATGCCATACTCTTTAGATATTCTATTGGTAATAGAATACTGAATTAGATGGACGCAGATATGACTCATATCAGACTATGTCAAAGGTCATAAAAAATCACTCTTGTCTACATACTGCATGTTGCCAACCCCAGCTTTGTCACTTTTCTTCTGATGGGTCATAGATTGTCGACAGATTGCTCAAGCTAGGGAGTTAAAAAAAGAAAATGAGTGCTTCAAATAAGTCAAGCCTTTAGGGATCCCTGGGTGGTGCAGCGGTTTGGCGCCTGCCTTTGGCCCAGGGCGCGATCCTGGAGACCCGGGATCGAATCCCACATAGGGCTCCCTGCATGGAGCCTGCTTCTCCCTCTGCCTGTGTCTCTGCCTCTCTGCCTCTCTCTGTGTGACTATCATGAATAAATAAATGAAATCTTAAAAAAAAAAAACACAAATAAGTCAAGCCTTTAAACAAACTGAAATAAGAACTTTAATATAAACACCGCTCATCTCATCTTTGCCTCAAATGAGGATGAGGGCGGAAGGAGGGTTTCCAAAGGTGGAAGTGATGGTGTTTTCCAGTTAATGCATAAGAAGGGAGAAAAGAACAATCAGAGAGAGGCATAACAGATGGTCTTCTGAGAAAGATAATACTTTTTAACTGAATTAAACTGAATTTAATTTAAAAAGTCTCCTGGGTTCTCCTTCACAGGAATTTGAGGGTCAAAACACTGGGGAATGAGAAGTTTGTAATATTTTCTCTGGTTCCTAGAACCCTTTTTTTTTTTTTTTAAAGATTTTACTTATTTATTCATGAGACACACACACACACACGTACAGAGAGAGAGAGAGAGAGAGAGAGAGAGAGAGGCAGAGACACAAGCAGAGGGAGAAGCAGGCCCCATGCTGGGAGCCTGATGTGGGACTCCATCCCGAGTCTCCAGGATCACGCCCTGGGCAGAAGGCTGCACCAAACCACTGAGCCACCGGGGCTGCCCTGGTTCCTAGAACTCTTTCAGGAGAATAGGCTAGCTCTGAAGAGTGGAGTAACTACCAGGAAAGGAAAAAGAATAAAGAATACTGAAGGAATATGGTGTCCCTCAGCATCTTGAGATTCAAAATGCAAATGTGAAACCTGTATCAGTAGATATATAATACCTTTTCCAGAAGCATAAGTCTATGTTCTAGTCTTTCTCTGATCCTCTTTTCTAGATTCTAAACTCCTGCTCCATCATCCCATTCTTGAAAGGAATTTCTTGGATCAATTACCATTCATTCCTGCAGATATGGGAATTGTGCCATTTCCTTTTTAATCTGTGGTAGATAAATATATCTTTCTCAATGAATGAAGCATTAGTTTATTTGCTTAAGATAAATAAATAAATTAATTAATGAGTCTGAGAACTCCCCACAAAGCTTGTTCTTACAGCCTGAATTGCAAAGTCTTTCTCTATTGTGGGTAGAATGCCTACCTTGTTGATTGTACAGGAAACTGAGAGTTATAAATGAAAAACCTTATATTCTGCTTGGCACAGAGTCTAGAGTTATCTTTTCCTATAATAAAGTTCGATGATATCCCAAATTTGGAAATTAAAATTCCAGGCATATCCCCAGAACAAGCATCATTAGGATTTCAAATAGTCCGTAGCTCATGGTCCAAATACACACGTTTTAAAATGTCATATAATTGATGAGATCCATTAAACCTCAGAGACATATTTGACTTTCTATTATGAATTCCAATACTTGAAAACCTTGGGGGAAAGCCTTCTGTAATAGGGTATGTCAAATACAAGCTCTGTTTTTGCTTATTTATACTAAATAGCCTCTAACCCCCAATGCACTATGCTGCACAAGATTTATTTACAAAGTCTTTAGCCAGAGCTAGAGTTCCATGAGTTCTAGTATGCATGAACTTCCCTCCAGCAAATTATTTTGGGTTAGTTTTTGTGATGTGGCTTTGATTTCAACATATTTGTCCATTTATGTTTAGAAAATACATAGTTATGAACACTTTTTATCCAGTGAGCTGTATTTTCATTTTGGAGTATACTATTTAGAACAAAGACTAAATGTATTGAATGCATTCCTTCATGGGTTATAAATTAAATTTCTGGATAGGGACATGATCCTTACATCCTAAGCAAGGCAGAAAGTTATATAATTTTCAAAATATTTAGTGAGATCAGTTGACCCATAATTTGAAGAGCATTCAAAATTTTCCCCGTGAATAATATGAATCACACATAAACCCACATTTACCTACTTTTCCTAACTTTTAAAATGTAGAAAAATGGGTTCCTGGGTGGTTCGGTCAGATAAACATCTGCCTTTGGCACAGGTCATGATCCCAGAGTCCTGAGATTGAGTCCCACGTTGGGGTCCTTGCTCAGCAAGGAGTCTGCTTCTCCCTCTCCCTCTGTCCCTCTCCCTTGATCGTGCACTTTCTCGCACACTCTCTTTCTCTCTCTCAAATAAATAAATAAAATGTAGAAAAATTCAGGTTCCTAAATTACATGTTACTCTTCAAAATAATTGTCATGTGACTGCATTAGTTGGCTAATTGTATGCTCTCACTAAGATACATTATTATTTGAAAAGAAATTGTTTTCATAGGAGGTATGGAGAAGGAGATTCTTTTTTTTTTAAGATTGTATTTATTTATTCATGAGAAACACACACAGAGAGAGGCAGAGACACAGGCAGAGGGAGAAGCAGGCTCCATGCAGGGTTTAGTAATAAGCTAAAACATTGGTTTATCTTGAGGCTACTTGGTGTACATAATGATAATATCCTCATAAGCACCTGTAGAATGTACTATTTAAAATGTTTTTATATGCATTATCTTTTATCATTTAATCACAGATAGTTATAAATGTCAATAATTCTTTGGATTGGTCAAAATGCAGAAAAAACCTAAATTCATATTTCATGGTATGAATTCATATTTCATAGTAGAATTCATATATCAAAAAACTTTTATTAGCTTTTTCTGATAAGTAAATAGAGCATTTTACCAGAAGAAATAAATATAGGTTTGGAACAAATATGTCAGAAAAAATGGTTTCTCATTTACATATAAAAATGCATATACCATGACTCCTATCAATCTTCTTTAGTTCACTCTTAAATATGTAACGGCATTATAACCTGAATGGGCTCACTTGGGGTACTGGTCAGACACCACAAATCCTACATGTCACAGCTAGGTTAGGAATTCAACAAGAAGGAGCCAAAATCCAGAAAGGAAATGGAGGGTCCAAACCATTGTTCTTAAGAAGCACAAGGAGTTGTAGCTGGGAAAGCCAAGTATTACAAATTAGAATCACAGTCTGGAGCAAGGCTGACCATGAGAGTGTGATCTAAGGGGCAACAACAGGTACAACTGGAATTGGATGGGAACATGTGGCAAGTCCTGGGATAACTGGGTATGGAATAAGTTTATGGGTTAGCTGGTATGAGGCACAGAGGTGGCCCTTACTTAAAGGTGAATGCTGGGGGAAAGACAGGTAAAACAGATCAAGTCTTGTTAGTGCTAACTACATAACTGGTTATGATGACAGTTATTAAAATGTAATTCTACATGGAGATTTGTTTTCTTGTTCAGAATGCTTTAATTGGAGTAGTCATGCAATTACTGCCTTCTACTTATTGATTTGAAATATTATTCAAACTAAATATTTGGGAACATATTCTATAATTAACATTTATAAGTAATTGGAATGATTATTAAATATCTACTAACTTCCAAATACAATTACTTATCTGTCATTTTGAACAGGATGAAGCTTAAATCCTTCATCCTGATAAATAAGAATAAAAGCAATTCATCACTTTGACTAACATAGGATAGATAATAAAAATTATGTGTCGATCAAATATGAACTATATCTGATTTGTTGCAGTTTGGGATGCAATTTACTCTTATCAGGGTACTATTAGGAAGTTAAAAAATTACTGCAATTCAGTATAATTTTTTGTTGTGCTTTTTGCCTATGTATGATTATATAATTCCAGCCAAGCCATTCTTCTGACTCTGATTCTGGATTCAAAGTCTTTGTCTAAAAACTGTACTTAATTGCCCTTCCTTTTGATTTTCACAAGGGATGTTTCAGCCTCGTGTTTTTGATTTGTATTACGTGCGTTTTTCTGAAAAATGTTCTAAGACACTTTTGTGTCTTGTGCAATTAAGGGAAATAATTCTCTACTAGAGGATAATATGGTAAAACAGCAGCTCACAGGAAGATTTTTAAAATGCATTTCTCTATTGATTTAATGTGAATTTGTTTGATTCACAAAATCAAACTCTGGAACTCGTGGTAAGAAAAGAAACTAAGGAACACACAAAAAGAACAGAAATATGCAAAGGCCTCAAGGGAAATTTCAGGAATAAAGGGCAACAATTTCTAAAGATCTAAAAAAAAAAATCAAAAGTTTGTACTTTTCTGAAATCTGTCACTAACATGTGCCATGAATTAAATATTTGAAATAGCATAGATTTAAAAATAAAGTTAAAATTCCCACAACTATTACCAATATAAAATATCAATTTTCTTCTTTTCTGCTGATCCCTGCTCCACATTAGGAGGCTGATCTTCACTATTTATTTATTGGCACGGAAGAGAAATGAGACATCACTCCAGAGGTTGACCTGACTAGGGCAGGAAACAGTTTTTCTGGAAACTGCACAACATTTGTAAGTCTCTTGATAATTGTACCTACAGCACCTTGGTTTGCTTGTCTCAGCTCCTATTTTGCTATGAACTGCCAACCAATTCAAGCACAAGGGTTTTGTCCCTAGTGTCAGTGCCACCAGCAGTGTGGCTGCTACAGACACAAGAAATTGAAGGATATGGTTGATGTTGATTCATTTAATTTTCAAGACCCATTTTGTGAGAGGGTTTAGGGAGTTAGATTTCTCTTCTGTGCCCAGAAAAGTACAATATATTTTTGCACTCTGAGATGCTGCATGGTATTGGCCATTTATGTGTATGTGTCTGGATATTTTTCAATATCCAGAGAGACTGCTGAAAACACACACACACACACACACACACACACACACACACACAGACTTAGCAGCAAGGCAAAATGACCAACTGAATTGTAATGAAACTAGTTCAATCTTCAAACTAGAGAGATGGGAGAGATGGCATCATCATCAATAAAAAAAATACTTTGGAGTTATACTTTGGAGCTTTGGAGTAAAGCTCACCTAGGCCAGAGGTTTCCACATGGCAGCTTTGGAGATAATCAGGAAAAATCTCTTAGAGATTCTGGCTGCTGGACGCCAAGTGTCACCAAGGACAGTGGTATCAACAATTAGCTGTCCTCTTTGCTTCACTCTCACCTGCTGCCGTGTACACACACACACACACACACACACACGAACACCCCTACACACATATTCTCTACAATCCTTACCTTCTACTTTGAGGTCTGGGGTCTTACATTTGTCTTCCTTCTGCTCTTTCCTCAGACCAGAGCATCAAGATTTGAGCACATGTACACAGAAACACATAGGCAATCTCCTAAATATTCTTTTGGCTAACAGTCCAGCAAATTCCAGTACTCTAAGGATTAACTAGTCACTTTATTTCTTTTGGAAGGCTCTACTATAACCGAAGCCCAACATTTTGTTTATCTTCCACTGTTTATCTTCCAAGGAACATGCTCAAATGCACTCATCATGACAAAGTACCTGCTGTGGAAATACATTTTTAAATTGTGAAGCTTGAAGGCTTTTTTGGAGGAGCAGGGGTTATTATCTAATTTTTAAATTTTGTTGATTCTTTGTAGGAAAGGACAAAACATACAATTCTTAGAGATTTTAAACAACTTTAAGCATGTTTTCTAAGCCCCTCTCTAGTGTATAAAGTTAAGCAGATCTACCTTTACACTAAATGGATATTTGAAACCTATAAATTTAAACAAATTTCATTTAAGTGAATTGTTTTGACCTATTCCTCTTGCAACAACACTTTTTGGAGGACTGCTAACAAATAGGTAAAAGAAAGATTTGCACTTCAGAACCCTTTATTTCCCCAATCATGCAAGAGTGTGGGTTCTCATGAATAATGCAAAGATTCAGTGGCAAGAAGCCAAAAAGAGAATAAAGAAAAGCAAAGATAGAGATAACAAATGACTCCACAAACTATACCATTAATCCTTGAATGACTGAGAATTGATTATTAGTGAGCTCGTTTGTTTCAATTATTGACCATAAAAGGATGGCTTTGCAAAGGATCATAAAGCATAATTGAACAGAGGCACTCTCAAAATGGTTAAGTCCCCATATTTTCCCTAAATAAATGTCAACCCTAAAACTATTTAAAGTAATATGTTATCACTGAGAAAAGAAATAAAGTAATATTTTAGTTACTTCTCTAAATATATTTTATTGAAAGTAAATTAGAAGTAAGGGAGCTCTATTACTCATCTCAATGGCTAGATTTTTGGATTTATATGTAAATAAATAACTAATATGATGTAGGTACTATAGTCACAATATGTTCTATGGGAGAACAGACAATAAATTATATTAGTAGCAAGTAAGATATGTATTCTTAGCCTTTTTCAACCCACATTTTATTCAATTAACATTCAACGTTCAATAAATATTTAGTGGGCCAGATGTTTACATTATATGTAATACATTGCATATAATTATTAATACATGCTAGATGTTTACATTTTAACAATGCCAGCTATTATTTCAAAAAAAATTTTAAAACAAAGATTATTAAATAAATGAGGATTAATGGAGATAGTCAATGATTTGTCTTGGGAACATGATTGAGAGAAAGAATTCAGAGACCTGCCTGCCTGGGGCCAGAAGTGTGCTGGTAAATGTTTAACACTTGGCAATCCAGGTTTAAAAAAAAAAAAAAAAAAGGAGGGGTGCCTGGGTGGCTCAGTCTGTTAAGCATCTGCCTTCAGATCAGGTCATAATCCCAAGGTCTGGGATGGAGCCCTGCATTGGATACCCTCCTCAGTGAAGAGCCTGCTTCTCCCTCTCCCTCTCCCTCTGCCCCTGTTCCACTCATGCATGCTCTCTCATGCTCAATCTCTCTCAAATAAATAAAATCTTTTTTTAAAAAAAAAAAGGAGGTTGGATTTGTAGTGTTCACAAATTAATGTGATAGAAGTATGATTGCCATGTTTGATTTCAAGTTACATCCTGACATTACTGAATGTGGAATTAGGAAGAGATGCACACAGCCCATTCTCCTGATTCATTATGAACCCACTGTAGCCGTAATTGTTAGTACTTACCAGACAATTTAAGACTAGGAGCCTATTTATAACTTTGAAACAGGCAGAACTAGGAGGCTGAGTAGTTTTGCAGAATGACTCCTAAATGCATATGGATACATTTACCTATGTTCCCGTAGTCTTTATCTCTTGTCTTGTCTTGATTTTAGAGTGTCCACTTTCATATATTGTCTCTTTTTAGCCCTTTACTACATTGAGCACCTGATCTCTGCTGCTACAAAGAGAGAAGCAACTTCTGCTATGGGAAGCTGGCAATAACCTTGAGCTACTTCATCAATATGGTTTACCATTTTGTCACACAATATTAAAAAGTTGTTTACTCAGCGTTGAGGTTTAATAAAATTAGTAAATATTTCCACTTAACGAAATCTAAAAAAATATTTTATTGCTTTATTCATGAGAGACACAAAGAGAGAGAGGCAGAGACACAGGCAGAGGGAGAAGCAGGCTCCATGCAGGGAGCCCGACTTGGGTCTTGATCCTGGGATTCCAGGATCACGCCCTGGGAAGCAGGTGCTAAACCGCTGAGCCACTCGGGCTGCCCCTAATCAAGGAAATTTTTATATAAAACTTGCAGTTTTTCATCGGGAATATATTGAGATGAAAAATTCAGTAACTATAAGCCTTCACTGGAGCTAAATTTCCAGTTTACCCACTATTGCTTTGCACCGTCAGTGTAAATGTCAAAATGATTTAAAGGGCAAATAATATCTTAGTGTTATTATGAAAATCACTTTTAACCTTACAGGCCCTGAGACAGGATCTCTGGGTGCCCTAGGGATCCATGGACAACACTTTTGAGATCTATCCTGCTAGTCCAAAGTCACAAATGTCTCTTGGTTTTGGTTATTCCAAGAGGCTCCCCTTATCCATTCTCGCCATTATGTAACCCATTCACCAACAAGGAGCCAAAGTGGACTTGCAATAAGGCAATTGCAATCATGTCTCTTCCTCCTCAAACCCTCTTATGACTTCCCATTACTCTAATGATAAAATTAAAACCCTTACCAAGGCTGATAGAGCCCTCTGTGATTTGATCCTTGCCTACTTCCGCTGACTCATCCCTCCTCTGTTCTCTTCAATCTATTTGCAACAGCCACATTAGCTTCTTTCTCTTTCTGAAACACAGTAGATTCCGTTCTTACCCCCAGGACCTTCGCACATGCTCTTCTTTGTACTTGTAACATTTTTTCCATTCTTTATTTACCTGATTAACTTGGCCCATCCTGCCGATGTCAACTTACATCAACTTAAATCTCACTCTAAGAGGCTTTCCCTACATGATCCCCATTACATTAGATCCTCCTGTTGTGAGTTCCCATGTTCTTAAAATTATATCAGTGTTGTACTTATTTTTGAGATCTGCCTCTTCCATGAGACAAAACAGTTCTCATGGATGAGATTGTGCCTGTCATGCTTCCCACTGTATTTCTAATACACAGAGTAAGGGCTTTGAATGCTGTCTGATTTTATTGAAGGATGTCACCTACTATGAAAAAGAAGAAATTGGATGATTATCAACATGTAAATATCAATCTATCTGCTCCTTTGACCATGTATAACACTGACCTTATGGGCCTCAGTTGAAGAAGCAACAAAGCACTTTAATCCAACACCAATGTACCTCATAAATACTTTCATCATTAAAAAAAGAGTGCAAGCTGGAGGTGAAGAGAACACATCTCTCACTCCCTACAGGAATCAAATTGGAGCCAGACTGGTATGGCTGTACTCAAAATTGAAACTCCTCTCCAGTAATGAGGAGTTTCAGTAATGAGGAGGGTCTTGTTACATAGATAGATTTGTTATATCTAAATTCTTCTTTCTTTTAATTTGATATCTTTCCAAGGAAGTTCCTAAATTCTTCATATATTTTAGAAAATCAGCATTCTACTATTTCACCCATTCCTCCATTTCAGTAAATATACTGAAGTATGTACTATCTCTGAGTCAAGTCTGTAACTTCTTGACTTTCTAGAAAAATTAATATAGAGGTAAGACTTATTGTCTTACCTCTAGAAAATACTGTGTCTCTTTTCCTATTAAAGAAAAATGCACCAGAAATCAAGTAACTCCAGGAAGCTCAAAGTTCTTTAGAATCTGCCCAACTCTGCATTCACATGTCTTATGACAACTAGCAAGTGGCTAGACATAGTAGTCTAAAAAGGTACCATTAGATATTATAATTTTTTTCCCTTATTTATTTATTTATTTATTTATTCATTTATTTTTAACCATCAAATTTTTATCCTCTTTAATCACTGACTTTTAAGGCCTTAGCTGGCATCTTTTTTTTTTTTAATTTTTTATTGGTGTTCAATTTACTAACATACAGAATAACCCCCAGTGCCCGTCACCCATTCACTCCCACCCCCCCTCCTCCCCTTCTACCACCCCTAGTTCGTTTCCCAGAGTTAGCAGTCTTTACGTTCTGTCTCCCTTTCTGATATTTCCCACACATTTCTTCTCCCTTCCCTTATATTCCCTTTCACTATTATTTATATTCCCCAAATGAATGAGAACATATAATGTTTGTCCTTCTCCGACTGGCTTACTTCACTCAGCATAATACCCTCCAGTTCCATCCACGTTGAAGCAAATGGTGGGTATTTGTCATTTCTAATAGCTGAGTAATATTCCATTGTATACATAAACCACATCTTCTTTATCCATTCATCTTTCGATGGACACCGAGGCTCCTTCCACAGTTTGGCTATCGTGGACATTGCTGCTACAAACATCGGGGTGCAGGTGTCCCGGCGTTTCACTGCATCTGTATCTTTGGGGTAAATCCCCAACAGTGCAATTGCTGGGTCGTAGGGCAGGTCTATTTTTAACTCTTTGAGGAACCTCCACACAGTTTTCCAGAGTGGCTGCACCAGTTCACATTCCCACCAACAGTGTAAGAGGGTTCCCTTTTCTCCGCATCCCCTCCAACATTTGTTGTTTCCTGCCTTGTTAATTTGCTCCATTCTCACCGGTGTGAGGTGGTATCTCATTGTAGTTTTGATTTGTATTTCCCTGATGGCAAGTGATGCAGAGCATTTTCTCATGTGCATGTTGGCCATGTCTATGTCTTCCTCTGTGAGATTTCTGTTCATGTCTTTTGCCCATTTCATGATTGGATTGTTTGTTTCTTTGGTGTTGAGTTTAAGAAGTTCTTTATAGATCTTGGAAACTAGCCCTTTATCTGATATGTCATTTGCAAATATCTTCTCCCATTCTATAGGTTGTCTTTGAGTTTTGTTGACTGTATCCTTTGCTGTGCAAAAGCTTCTTATCTTGATGAAGTCCCAATAGTTCATTTTTGCTTTTGTTTCTTTTGCCTTCGTGGATGTATCTTGCAAGAAGTTACTGTGGCCGAGTTCAAAAAGGGTGTTGCCTGTGTTCTTCTCTAGGATTTTGATGGAATCTTGTCTCACATTTAGATCTTTCATCCATTTTGAGTTTATCTTTGTGTATGGTGAAAGAGAATGGTCTAGTTTCATTCTTCTGCATGTGTTATAATTTTTAATATTTATTTTTGGCTCAGTTCAAAATAAGCCACCAAAATGATTTAAGACTTCCTGAAACACTCCTGTAAGTATTTTGTTAGTTCTACTTAAGATGAAATTGATGTATCTTACACAATGCAGTGTATGAGCAATTCATAGTAACTCATAAAACACAGGATTGCTTGGTGATAAAAAAAATTTTTGGTTAAATCACTAAATATTTTATTTATAATGTCTCAACTACATTTGGAAGCATTTGAGACATTGTTTCCTTTTCTATTTCCTGCAGTATTACTCCCAAAGCTAGAGTTTGTTTTAAAAAGACAAAGATTAAACACTGCAGTGAATTATTTCTCTGCTTATGTGCAAACACCTTTTTCTTTTTGCTTGTCTTTGTGAATTTTTGAAATCCAATATTTATTACATTGTGTTTAAAAAAGAGACAGGTTAAAATGCAGCTTGAAAAAGAAAGGATGGTAACTATAAGAGATCTAATTACCATTAATTGGGTCAGCAAGAGGCTAGGAATAAGCGAATTTGTAATGGAAATAGGAATTTTCTGGAACATTTAAATAGCTGATATTGTGCCATTGCCTTGGAAACCCACTTGGACATAATCAGTCTTTTTTTTTTTTTTTTTTTTTTTTTTAGTTTGAGAAAGGAATCACAGATGGAAAAGTTCAAATAGGAGATTAATATCTAGAGGAGAGCTAGTGGTTGTGTTTGGAAACCTAGACATCAAGAGCTCACTGAAGGGGGCTGATTGCTGAAAGAAAGGAAGCACTGGGAATCCCAATTCTGTAAGTGTGGAAGCATCACAGAAAAATTCTCTCCTCTGCAGCAGTTGAACAACATTGTCATTGAATGGCTTGGAATTTACCTATATCTTTTTATATTAGCTGTTTCTAATTTCTTTTTTTATTTGTACTATTTGATTTTAGGCTAATCACCCAACTTCAATAGCTCTATTATACTTCCTTTAAGGAAATTGTTATTCACCAAAAGTTGTAAGACTAAATGACTCATCTATGGTGTATTATAGACAACTTTCTTGATCTCATAAAAGCTGATTGTGCAATTTTTGCATTATCTTGCTTCTTGCTTTTGCTTTCCTATTTGCTTTCTTTGCGCATGCTTTCCCCATGGTTACTGACTTCTCCAGAGCTTGAGCAAGAGGAAGGTAAGTCTTCAAATTTAGGACAGCCATATTATTAGAGGAATGCTTGGAGAGGTTATGGAAAATAAGTAATTACCAGCAAAAGTGAGGTTTGTTTGTAAATCATCTATTAATATAATTGATTCATATTAAAAATTCTTCCTTTATATAAAAAAAAATTCTCCCTTTTGGGATGCCTGGGTGGCTCAGCAGTTTAACGCCTGCCTTCTGCCCAGGGTGTGATCCTAGAGTCCCGGGATCGAGTCCCACATCAGGCTCCCTGCATGGAGCCTGTCTCTCTCTCTGCCTATATCTCTGCCTCTCTCTCTCTCTCTCTCTGTGTGTCTCTCATGAATAAATAAATAAATAAAATCTAAAAATAAAAATAAAAATAAAAATAAAAATTCTCCCTTTCTTGGGACGCTTGGGTGACTCAGTCAGTTGAGCATCTTACTCTTGGTTTCATCTCAGGTCAGGATCCCGGGTCACGGGATCGTTCCCCACATCAAGCTCCAGACTCGGCACAGAGTCTGCTTCAGAGATTCTCTCTCCTCTTTACCCTCCCCTCTCTGCTCCTTCCCCGACTCATGCTTTTTCTCATTTTCTCTAAAACAAATAAGTAAATTAAAAAAAAAATTTTTAAATTCTCTCTTTCTTTAGAACAAAATTGGTAGAATTTTTTATGATGATTAAAATGTTCTGTACCTATGCTGTTCAATGCAGTTGCCAGTAGTGCAAGTGAGTAACTGATTTTTTTTAAGACTTATTTATTGGGGCTTCTGAGTGACTCAGTCAGTTAAACATCTGCCTTCAGCTTAGGTCATGATCCCAGGGTCCTGGAATTTTGCCCCAAGTCAGGCTCTGTGTTCAGGGGGAAGCCTGCTTCTCCCTCTCCCTTTGCCCTACCCCACCCCACCCCTGCTCATGCTCTCTCTTGCTAAAATAAGATTTATTTACTTATTTGATAAAGAGAGAGTGAGCATATGCACTTGGCAGAAGTCGGGGGAGCAGAGGGGAGAGGAAGAGGAAAAGGGAGAGAAAGAATCTCAAGCAGACTTCTTGCTGAGCATGGAGCACAACTTGGGGCCTGATTCCATGACCCTGAGATCGTGACATAAGATACAATCAAGAAACTGACTTTCAACCAACTAGGCCACCTGGGTGCCTCGAATAGCTGATTTTTTAATTTCATTTTAATGATTTTAAATTTAAATAGCCACCTGTAGCTAATAGCTATTGCAGTGGTTAATGGAGCTCTTGAACATGGCTTTTTAGTTATCATGTTCAGCTATATGGTATCATTTCACTACAAAACTACTAATTTGGAAACCATGATTATTTGACTTGGATTGAACTAATCTGTCATTGACTTCTTGAATTATGAAGGAATGAAGACATGGCTGATGAAGAAACGGCTGATAATCAGATTAAGATCAAAAGTTGCATAGAAGCAGAAACTTATTACAAGAACTAATTTATAACCATTAAAACTATAAATTAATAATGAATTTGTTAGAGGATGAATCACTTTTATTATTCATTAATGTGAAGCAGGTCTAAATGAACCCTTACTTGGAAACACTCTGAAGATGGTTAATTTTATATGTCAACTTGGCTGGGTTACGGGATGGCCAGATAGCTGTAAAACATTCTGGGTGAGTCTGTGAGCGTGTTTCTGAAAGAAGTTAGCTTTTGAATTGGACTGAGTAAAGAGATCTGCCTTCACCAATGAAGGTGGGCATCTTCCAAAAAATTGATGGCCCAAGTAGAACAAAAAGATGAGGGCAGTTTGGGTGGCTCAGTGGTTTAGCGCTGCCTTCAGCCCAGGGTTTGATCCTGGAGACCTGGGATCAGGTCCCATGTTGGGCTCCCTGCATGGAGCCTGCTTCTCCCTCTGCCTGTGTCTCTGCTTCTGTCTCTCTGTGTGTCTCTCATGAATAAATAAATAAAATCTTTGAAAAAAAAAAAGATGAAGGAAGGGCAAGTTCTCCAAAAAGATGAAGGAAGGGCAAGTTCTCATTCTCTCTTCTTGAACTGTGAGATCCAGCTTCTGCTCTCAGATGTCAGTGCTCCTGGGTTTTGGACATTGCAACTTTGGTGCTTACACCATCAACTCCTTTACTTCTCAGGCCTTCAGACTCAACTGACTTATACCACAAGCTTTTCTGTCTCTTCAGACTGCAGATTATGGGACTGGACCTCCATAACCATGTAAGCCAATGCTGTAATAAATCTCCTCTTATATATATCCCATTGATTCTATTTTTCCAGAGAATGCTACCTAACACAACTCTTTAATATTTGAATGTGTAAGCATTTACTCAAACTATATGCTGAAGGTTCTTTTTTAAACTTGCCCTAAAGAAGCCCATTTTTGCCCTAGAAATTAAAAGTATACCTTTGACTTAGTAGAATTTAATATTAATATATTTGCCACCTTGAAGATATGTAAGAACATTAAACCATTTAACATCCAAAAAACTCACTTTTATTTTTAAACATGTCACCAGCACTTCATTTAATGTATTTCATATTTTATATTTTTCACATAAATAGTACTGAACTTTTCTCATATGAGTACAAAATAATGATTTTTTAAATATTTTATTCAATTATACTTTATAGTGATTATTATTTATATCCTATAAGTTTCTTTAGTATAGTATATTAGCATATGGTATAGTATAAATATATGTATATCATATCAAATATTTAAAGTTTTTGCTACATTTTTAGGTAAGAAGTTAAAAACTTTCCCAGTTAGTTTTATGTATAGTCTATAGCACTAATGAACTAATATAAGTATAAATACTAATATAAGTATTATATTTCCCATAATAAATACTATAAGTTTAACTATACTTACATAACCATAAAAACAACTATAAATATAAAGATAAGCACTAATAGTTTATTTTTCCAAATTCTTACATTGGGTATTATTTTTAACACCTGATATATAATATCATTAATAAAAATGATGAATTAATTTGCACATAATGAAAGGGACTTAATATAATAGCCTTTCCAGATATATTGAGCATGGGCCATGGAGCCAGACCGCATAGTCCAATTCCCACCTCTCCCACATAGTAGAAATACCTTTGAACAAGTCATTAAACTAGTCTGTGCTTCAGTTTCCTCACTGGGAAAGTAAAAAATAATGTTTGTCTCTTCATAGGGTCATTGTAAGAGTTATGTAAAAAGATTCATGAGACTTTCAAGGAATATTACACGGTAAACTAAATACATTTGGGACCCTGTGTCATTTACTTAGAAGAGAAGATATTTTAGGAAGAGGAACTTGCCAATGTTTATGTATTATTATAGCATCTGTTTTCACAGAAAACTAAACCAGAGTTTACATACTGGAAGATTTTTACTCCATGCATTTAAATTTGTAGATAAAACCTTCAAATATTTTAATTTCCTTAAAGAATGTTAATTTACTTGTCTTTTTCCTCTTGGTACAGGACTGGAAAATCCATAACCTTTTGTAATTTTTGTACTTTGTTTTGAAGGATATATTTTGGACATAGAGTTATCGCAAAAGATGTCCCTCATGTTGAAAACAAATGTCTTTTTCTCTGAAAGACATGTGCATGAAATTTAAAAATATGAGCTTACTCTATATGCCTATAAGGCCAAAGGACAGATATATTAAAAACGGAAAAAACTTTTGAGAAAACTTTTATGTAATGAATACTGCCCTAGAAAAGATGTAATATTTGTGAAAGGCATTGATCCAAAAGCATGATCAGAAATTTTCAAGTAGAGCATTGAATTACATCTCTAAATGCCACCAAGTACTCAATAAACAGATTTCCCTGGCAATGCAAATCAAATTGGAAAACTGAATATCTCAGTAATGCTGCCAATTTCTCAGGCCTCAAAGATTTAGATCTTTGAATTCATGCTTAAGTTAATAGTATATTATATGAAATGTTCCATGAGTCTAGTTTAAGACTACCTTTAAAGGTATGCACTTGTGATTCCATTCCCCAGTTGACTCCTCAACTCTATGCTTTTAGGAGATTTGAAGGAAATAATGGGCTCCAAACCCGAGAGCTAAATAGAGAAGTGTGGGCATAAACAAGTGTACTTTTGAACCCCTATTTCTCTCTGTATACACTTTTTAAAAAGATTTATTTATTTATTTATTTATTTATTTATTTAGGGGCGGGGGCAGAGAGAAAGAGAGAGAAACCCAAGCTGATTTCTCCCTGAAACCATGACCTGAGCTGAAACCAAGACCTGTACACTCAACTGACTGCACCATCCAGGTGCCCCTCTTTGTATTAGCTTTGAGATCATTAGCTTACAGAAGTATGACAGCTCAAATACAGTAGACATTTATTTCCCACTAGTGTTAAGTCCAAAATGGGAATTCTTTTTTGACAGATGGTCTCCTGTGAGCAGAAACTCAGAGACCTAGGCTTCTTTCAGTTTTGGCTCCCTTAGTTTCAACATGTTTCCAATATGTCCATGCTAGTCTACAGCCAATCAAAACAGGAGAGAATAAATAGCATCTGGTGGAAAGGCCTGGGAAAGAGACGGACACACTTCCACTCATATTCCACTGGCTGAAACTCAGTCATGTGCAAAGGAAGCTGGGAAATACAGCCCAAGCTATCCCAGGGACCACAGGCAACAGTGCAACACCCTTCTGGATAATCTACAGCCTGCAAGGTATATAGTTTCCTCTCCTCAGTCACTAGTGCTTTCCCAGCTACCTCTATCACCCTTCAGTTGCTGGAGGAAAGTAATCTCATTAATTAATTCACAGTTACATATCAGCCCAGGGTGTGCATTTTAAAAACAGAAGTCTAGGGAGCGATTATTCACTCTTTAAAAGACACATGGAGGAGTTTTGTTTTGTTTTTGTTTTTGTTTTGTTTTTGTTTTTGTTTTTGTTTCTATTTGTTGTTTTGTGGGTGGTTTGGTAAAACAGGATCAAAAAATACTTTAAGCATGAGCTCTTTAGTCCACAAATAAGGCAAATTCTAAGAAGCAGTCAATTTTCTGGAAAGCAGAGGGGGAGGGAAAGATACAAATTAAGGAATGGATGTTATATATTCAATTCTGGTTTTTTCCTCATTTATTTAGTTATTCATAATGTAAAGTAGTGGCAGATTGATGTCTCTACTGGTATGCATCGTGACATAAAAGATGCATCGTGACAATTCAACAACAGAAACCATCTGTTTTAATTCCTGTCCTGAGTTAGCATGCATAAAAGATCTAATAGAAATCTCAAATGCAATTTTCCAGAACTGAAAAGTTGACTTTCCTCCACAAACTTGCTTCACACACATCCTTTCCCTTCTCTGCTGATGCAATTCTATCCAAACAAACACTTCCGCAGGACTAAAACTTTAGAGTCATTTTTGACTTCTCTCCTTCTCTCACACATTTTTATCTAAGCTTCAAGAAAGTACTGTTGACTCTATATTCAAAATGCTCAGAATATAAATGCTTCTCCTCATCTTCACTGTTTGATATTCAAGCCCCCATCCTCTGTTCCCTGGGTTACTGAAAGAGACCACTAACTGACTTCACTGCTTCTACTTTTACCTAACATCACCACCATGACCACCTCCATGCTCTTCTACATGCATACACACACACACACACAGACTCTACTCTCAACTCATTGAGTAGGAGGAAGAGGAAAAAGTAGAAGCAATGAAATTAAGAGGTTATTGCAGAAATGAGGGTTGGAGATAATAAATTCTCTGACTACTCTCCCTCTCAGTCTGCTTCAAACATAATTACCTCATTGCTGGTTTTGTACAAACTCGATATTCTCTTACCTTTCTCCCCAACGTTGCCTTCTAAACAGGACTTATCCTGAGTGTCCTATTAAATATTCCAATGTGTTACTCATCCTCCTACCCAGAATTTCCAAGTCTTCTTAAACCAATTTCCTTTTTCTTTTTTTAAAAATTGAGGTATAATTGATATATAACATTATATTAGTTTCTAGTTTGCAATGTTATAATTTGATATTTGTATATATTACAAAATATGTAAGATAAGGTATATACAATATATAAATAATATAATAAAATGTGTTAAATAAAAATATAAAACTAAAACTACAATAAGTCTTGTTAACATCCATTATCTACATAGTAACCAAAAACACTTTTTTGATGGTAAGTACTTTTAAGATCTAGTTTCTTCGTAGCGGTGAAATATGCAATACAATATTAAATATAGTCACCATGATGTACATTATATCCCCATGACTTATTTATTTTATTTTTATTTTTTAAAATCTTATATTTATTAATGAGAGACACAGAGAGAGAGACAAAGAGAGAGGCAGAGACACAGGCAGAGGGAGAAGCAGGCTCCATGCAGGGAGCCCGACATGAGACTCAATTCTGGGTCCCCAGGATCAGGCCCTGGGCTGAAGACAGTGCCAAACCGCTGAGCCACCTGGGCTGCCCGACTTATTTATTTTATAATTGGAAATTTGTACCTTATGACAAGCACCCATATCCATTTCACCCACCACTCAAACCCGGCCTCTTGCGACCACAAATCTATTCTCTGTATCTATGAGCTCATTTCTTTTCTTTTCTTTTTTTTTTTTAAATAAATTTATTTTTTATTGGTGTTCAATTTACCAACATACAGAATAACACCCAGTGCTCATCCCATCAAGTGCCCTCTCAGTGCCTGTCACACATTCTCCCCCACCCCCCGCCCTCCTCCCTTTCCACCACCCCTAGTTCGTTTCCCAGAGTTAGGAGTCTTTAGGTTCTGTCTCCCTTTCTGATATTTCCACACATTTTATCTCCCTTCCCTTCTATTCCCTTTCACTATTATTTATATTCCCCAAATGAATGAGAACATATAATGTTTGTCCTTTTCCGACTGACTTACTTCACTCAGCATAATACCCTCCAGTTCCATCCACGTTGAAGCAAATGGTGGGTATTTGTCGTTTCTAATAGCTGAGTAATATTCCATTGTATACATAGACCATATCTTTTTTATCCACTCATCTTTTGATGGACACCGAGGCTCCTTCCACCGCTTGGCTATTGTGGCCATTGCTGCTAGAAACATCGGGGTGCAGGTGTCCCAGCATTTCATTGCATCTGAATCTTTGGGGTAAATCCCCAACAGTGCAATTGCTGGGTCGTAGGGCAGGTCTATTTTTAACTCTTTGAGGAGCCCTTTCCCTTTCTTTTTCTTTTTTCTTTTTTTTTCATTTTTTTCTATTTTCTTTTTCTCTTTTCATTACTTCTTTCTCTCCTCTTTTTTTCTCCTTTTCCCAATACAACTTGTTTTTGGCCACTCTGCACTGAGCAAAATGACTAGAAGGAAAACCTCACCTCAAAAGAAAGAATCAGAAACAGTCCTCTCTGCCACAGAGTTACAAAATCTGGATTACAATTTAATGTCAGAAAGCCAATTCAGAAGCACTATTATACAGCTACTGGTGGCTCTAGAAAAAAGCATAAAGGACTCAAGAGACTTCATGACTGCAGAATTTAGATCCAATCAGGCAGAAATTAAAAATCAATTGAATGAGATGCAATCCAAACTAGAAGTCCTAACGACGAGGGTTAACAAAGTGGAAGAACGAGTGGGTGACATAGAAGACAAGTTGATGGCAAAGAGGGAAACTGAGGAAAAAAGAGACAAACAATTAAAAGATCATGAGGATAGATTAAGGGAAATAAGTGACACCCTGAGGAAGAAAAACCTACGTTTAATTGGGGTTCCCGAGGGTGCCGAAAGGGACAGAGGGCCAGACTATGTATTTGAACAAATCCTAGCTGAAAACTTTCCTAATCTGAGAAGGGAAACAGGCATTCAGATCCAAGAAATAGAGAGATTACCCCCACTAAAATCAATAAAAAACCATTCAACACCTCGACATTTAATAGTGAAGCTTGCAAATTCCAAAGATAAAGAGAAGATCCTTAAAGCAGCAAGAGACAAGAAAACCCTGACTTTTATGGGGAGGAATATTAGGGTAACAGCAGACCTCTCCACAGAGACCTGGCAGGCCAGAAAGGGGCCCCTCCCCCTTGGATGCCTTTAGAAGAACATGCAACCAAGAATACTTTATCCAGCAAGGCTCTCATTCAAAATGGAAGGAGAGATAAAGAGCTTCCAAGACAGGCAGGAACTGAAAGAATATGTGACCTCCAAACCAGCTCTGCAAGAAATTTTAAGGGGGACTCTTAAAATTCCCCTTTAAGAAGAAGTCCAGTGGAACAATCCACAAAAACAAGGACTGAAGAGATATCATGATGACACTAAACTCATATCGTTCAAAAGTAACTCTGAACGTGAACGGCTTAATGACCCCATCAAAAGGCGCAGGGTTTCAGACTGGATAAAAAAGCAGGACCCATCTATTTGCTGTCTACAAGAGACTCATTTTAGACAGAAGGACACCTACAGCCTGGAAATAAAAGGTTGGAGAACCATTTACCATTCAAATGGTCCTCAAAAGAAAGCAGGGGTAGCCATCCTTATATCAGATAAACTAAAATTTACCCCAAAGACTGTAGTGAGAGATGAAGAGGGACACTATATCATACTTAAAGGATCTATCTAACAAGAGGACTTAACAATCCTCAATATATATGCCCCGAATGTGGGAGCTGCCAAATATATCAATCAATTAATAACCAAAGTTAAGGGATACTTAGATAATAATACACTTATACTTGGTGACTTCAATCTAGCTCTCTCTACCCTCGATAGGTCTTCTTTTTTTTTTTTTTTTCGATAGGTCTTCTAAACACACCTCCAAAGAAAGGAGAGCTTTAAATGATACACTGGACCAGATGGATTTCACACTTATCTACAGAACTTTACATCCAAACTCAACTGAATACACATTCTTCTCAAGTGCACATGGAACTTTCTCCACAATAGATCACATACTGGGTCACAAATCGGGTCTGAACCGATACCAAAAGATTGGGATCATCCCCTGCATATTCTCAGACCATAATGCCTTGAAATTAGCACTAAATCACAACAAGAAGTTTGGAAGAACCTCAAACACGTGGAGGTAAGGACCATCCTGCTAAAAGATGAAAGGGTCAACCAGGAAATTAAGGAAGAATTAAAAAGATTAATGGAAACTAATGAGAATGAAGAAACAACCGTTCACAATCTTTGGGATACAGCAAAAGCAGTCCTGAGGGGGAAATACATTGCAATACAAGCATCCACTCAAAAACTGGAAAGAACTCAAATACAAAAGCTAACCTTACACATAAAGGAGCTAGAGAAAAAACAGCAAATAGATCCTACACCCAGCAGAAGAAGAGAGTTAATTAAGATTTGAGCAGAATTCAACAAAATCGAGATCATAAGGACTGTGGAACAGATCAACAGAACCAGGAGTTGGTTCTTTGAAAGAATTAATAAGATAGATAAACCTTTAGCCAGCCTTATTAAAAAGAAGAGAGAGAAGACTCAAATTAATAAAATCATGAATGAGAAAGGAGAGATCACTACCAACACCAAGGAAATACAAACGATTTTAAAAACATATTATGAACAGCTATACGCCAATAAATTAGGCAATCTGGAAGAAATGGACGCATTCCTGGAAAGCCACAAACTACCAAAACTGGAACAGGAAGAAATAGAAAACCTGAACAGGCCAATAACCAGGGAGGAAATTGAAGCAGTCATCAAAAACCTCCCAAGACACAAGAGTCCAGGGCCAGATGGCTTCCCAGGGGAATTCTATCAAACGTTTAAAGAAGAAATCATACCTATTCTACTAAAGCTGTTTGGAAAGATAGAAAGAGATGGAGTACTTCCAAATTCATTCTATGAGGCCAGCATCACCTTAATTCCAAAACCAGACAAAGACCCCACCAAAAAGGAGAATTATAGACCAATATCCCTGATGAACATGGATGCAAAAATTCTCAACAAGATACTAGCCAATAGGATCCCACAGTACATTAAGAAAATTATTCACCATGACCAAGTAGGATTTATCCCTGGGACACAAGGCTGGTTCAACACTTGTAAAACAATCAATGTGATTCATCATATCAACAAGAGAAGAACCATATGATCTTCTCATTAGATGCAGAGAAAGCATTTGACAAAATACAGCATCCATTCCTGATCAAAGCTCTTCAGAGTTTAAAGATAGAGGGAACATTCCTTGATATCTTAAAAGCCATCTATGAAAAGCCCACAGCAAATATCATTCTCAATGGGGAAGCACTGGGAGCCTTTCCCCTCAGATCCGGAATAAGACAGGCATGTCCACTTTCACCACTGCTATTCAACATAGTACTGAAGTCCTAGCCTCAGCAATCAGACAACAAAAAGACATTAAAGGCATTCAAATTGGCAAAGAAGAAGTCAAACTCTCCCTCTTCACTGATGACATGATACTCTACATAGAAGACCCAAAAGTCTCCACCCCACGATTGCTAGAACTCATACAGCAATTTGGCAGCATGTCAGGATCCAAAATCAATGCCCAGAAATCAATGGCATTTCCATACACTAACAATGAGACTGAAGAAAGAGAAATTAAGGAGTCAATCCCATTTACAATTGCTTCCAAAAGCATAAGATACCTAGGAATCAACCTAACCAAAGAGGTAAAGGATCTATACCCTAAAAACTATAGAACACTTCTGAAAGAAATTGAGGAAGACACAAAGAGATGGAAAAATATTCCATGCTCATGGATTGGCAGAATTAAGATTGTGAAAATGTCAATGTTACCCAGGGCAATTTACACGTTTAATGCAATCCCTATCAAAATACCATGTACTTTCTTCAGAGAGTTGGAACAAATTATTTTAAGATTTGTGTGGAATCAGAAAAGACCCCGAATAGCCAGGGGAATTTTAAAAAAGAAAACCATATCTAGGGGCATCACAATGCCAGATTTCAGGTTGTACTACAAAGCTGTGATCATCAAGACAGTGTGGTACTGGCACAAAAACAGACACATAGATCAATGGAACAGAATAGAGAATCCAGAGGTGGACCCTCAACTTTATGGACAACTAATATTTGGTAAAGGAGGAAAAACTATCCACTGGAAGAAAGACAGTCTCTTCAATAAATAGTGCTGGGAAAATTGGACATCCACATGCAGAAGAATGAGACTAGACCACTCTCTTGCACCATACACAAAGATAAACTCAAAATGGATGAAAGATCTAAATGTGAGACAAGATTCCATAAAAATCCTAGAGGAGAACACAGGCAACACCCTTTTTGAACTCGGCCACAGTAACTTCTTGCAAGAAGTCCACGAAGGCAAAAGAAACAAAAGCAAAAATGAACTATTGGGACTTCATCAAGATAAGAAGCTTTTGCACAGCAAAGGATACAGTCAACAAAACTAAAAGACAAACTACAGAATGGGAGAAGATATTTGCAAATGACCTATCAGATAAAGGGCTAGTTTCCAAGATCTATAAAGAACTTATTAAACACAACACCAAAGAAACAAACAATCCAATCATGAAATGGGCAAAAGACATGAACAGAAATCTCACAGAGGAAGACGTAGACATGACCAACACGCACATGAGAAAATGCTCTGCATCACTTGCCATCAGGGAAATACAAATCAAAACCACAGTGAGATACCACTTCACACCAGTGAGAATGGGGAAAATTAACAAGGCAGGAGACCACAAATGTTGGAGAGGATGCGAAGAAAAGGGAACCCTCTTACACTGTTGGTGGGAATGTGAACTGGTGCAGCCACTCTGGAAAACTGTGTGGAGGTTCCTCAAAAGTTAAAAATAGACCTGCCCTACGACCCAGCAATTGTACTGTTGGGGATTTACCCCAAAGATGCAGATGCAACGAAACCATGGGACACCTGCGCCCCGATGTTTCTAGCAGCAATGTCCACAATAGCCAAACTGTGGAAGGAGCCTCGGTGTCCATCGAAAAGTTGAATGGATACAGAAAATGTGGTTTATGTATACAATGGAATATTCCTCAGCCATTAGAAATTACAAATACCCACTATTTTCTTTAATGTGGATGGAACTGGAGGGTATTATGCTGAATGAAATAAGTCAATCGGAGAAGGACAAACATTATATGGTCTCATTCATTTGGGGAATATAAATAATAGTGAAAGGGAACAGAAGGGGGGGGGAAGAAATGGGTAGGAAATATCAGAAAGGGAGACAGAACATGAGAGACTCCTAACTCTGGAAAACAAACTAGGGGTAGTGGAAGGGGAGGAAGGCGGGGGTGGGGGAGAATGTGTGACGGGCCCTGAGGGGGGCACTTGACGGGATGAGCACTGGGTGTTATTCTGCATGTTGGCAAATTGAACACCAATAAAAAATAAATTTATTATTTAAAAATAATTCTTAGGACATGAATTTCTTAAGGTGTTTTGATGGAACATGACTCTCACAACATACTCTTGACAGATAAATTTATAATATATGGTTTACCATATATTATACCTCCTTCTTTGAGATTTGAAAAGTGTGTCAGTATATTATAGTCTCTGAGATAGTCTACTGTACAATAACCTCTTTAAGTCCAATCCAGCATTTCCTAAATTTACTTAATGTACCTCTTTTTTCATGGAGCAGCTATTAGTATGCCTATGGAGTGTTTGTTCTGATGCTTACATTGGGGAAGCATTGTTCTAGAACAGTGGTTTAAAAATAATAATAATAATATCTAAATGGGTTTTAACCCAGAAATACAAATTGGCTTAGCATATGAAAATCAGTCATTGTAATATAGTATATTAACTAAATAAAAGATAGAAGCCTCATGATCATCAAAGCATTTGACAAAATTCAAAATTCTTTCATGAAAAAAATACTCAACCAATGAGGAGTACAAGGAAATTTCTTCAACCTGATAAATGACATCTATCAAAAAAAAGAAAGAAAGAAAGACTCAGTTTACATTATCAATGGTGAAAAACTGAAAGTTTTCTTCCTGTGATCAGTAATCAGATAAGAATGTTGACTTGCACTATTTCTACAGAACATTAACTAGAGATGCTAACCAGGGCAGTTAGACAAGAAAAATATATAGAAGCATCCAGACAGTAAAGGAAGAAATAAACTATCTCTATTTGCAGGTTACATGATTTTTATGTCAAATACACATATACTATTGAGCTAATAAAATGAATTCAGCACTGTTGCAGGATATAAAAGCAGTATACAAAAATTCATTATATTACTATACACGAAAAATAAATAAACCAGAAATGAACCTAAGAAAACAGTTACATTGATAAAGTATCAAAAAGAATAAAATGCTAAGGAATAAATCTAACAAAAGAAGTGCAATGTAAGCATACTGAAGCGTACAGAACATCATTAAAATTTAAATCAATGAAGACAGGCAGCCCCGGTGGCGCAGCGGTTTGGCGCCGCCTGCAGCCTGGGGTGTGATCCTGGAGACCCGGGATCGAGTCCCACAATGGGCTCCCTGTGTGGAGCCTGCTTCTCCCTCTGCCTGTGTCTCTGCCTCTCTCTCTCTGTGTCTATGACTAAATAAATAAAATCTTTTAAAAAAATAAATAAATCAATGAAGACCTAAATAAATAGAAAGACATGTTGGAATGGAAAGAATCAATGCTATTAAGATGGAAATTCTCCACACATTGATCCACAAATTCAACACAATTCCAATTAAAACTACCAGTTGAATTTTTTTTTCAGAAATCGACAAGCTGAAACTAAATTCATGTGGAGGCTCATGGGACCCCCAAATAGCAAAAACAATCTTTGAAAAGAACAAAGCTAGAAAATGCACTTCTCTATTTCAATACTACAAAGCTGCAGTAATCAAGATGGTGTGGAACTAGCCAAGGATAGACATATAGATTAAGGAAAAGAATTGAGAATTTTTACAACAAATTAGTGATGGAGCTGAGATTCAAACTCTGATCAGACATGAAAATCTGTTTCTTTACTATCACTTAAGTTTTTTTAGTTGTTGTTCTCTATATTCTCCACAATACCTAACCCAGCACCATGTGCTTTATAAGCAGTCAATGGTAACCAATGAATGAATAAAAATACTGCTGGTGGGGATCCCTGGGTGGCACAGCGGTTAAGTGCCTGCCTTCGCCCTGGGCATGACTGTGGGGACCGGGGATAGGGTCCCAGATCGGGCTCCCTGCATGGAGCCTGCTTCTCCCTCTGCCTGTGTCTCTGCCTCTCTCTGTCTCTCTGTGTCTCTCATGAATAAATAAATAAAATCTTTAAAAAAAATACTGCTAGTGATAACAGCTATCCTAGAAGGTAGTTAATGGGATATAAAAAAAGAAGATTGTATTTTTAAGGACAGCCCACCAAAGAAAAAAATTAAAAACTGTAATTGTTGGAGTTCCTGGGTGGCTCAGTTGGTTAAGCACCCAACTCTTGATCTCAGCTCAGATCTTGCTCTTATGGTTATGAGTTCAAGCCCTGTGCTGGAGCCTACTTAAAACAAAACAAAACAAAACACTCCCACAATAACCTGTAATTGTCTATGTTCTGAATAAAAACACAGATGGAGTTTCTACTAACATTCTTCATCCTTCAGAATGGGTTAATAAGAATATGAAGTTAAAAATTATCAGTCTGAAATATAAAACACTATCAAACATAAGACCAAAACTGGACTTAGAGTAATTAGGAGGCATTTACCTCATAGTTCCACTTTTCCTGCCAACTTATTATTTTCAGTGAGATTAAAATATGTTAGCTATATAGGAGGGGAAATTTTACATATATACTATACAGGTGGCATTTCCTGGGAAGTCCCAGGAGCCATTGTGACTTTTAAGATCCTTGGAAATTTTTAGTCTGGAATGGATTCACAAAACAATCCTAAGGATTTTAATGTCATCAGTGACTAATATGCTCCATCTCAAACCTGCTTTCTCGGACACAGAGAATAAAATGCTGTCACAGTCAAGCTCAGAGGTGATAGTGTTGGAGCACTAAGCCTGTTTCTAACAAATTTAGATTTGACTGTTATTTTGTCTTTCTCCTATCCTAGTGAATTTGTCCACAAGAATATGGTATACCCTTTGGAAGCTGAGAACCTATCTACTTACAGTCTGGGATGCACGCCTTACAGCTCGGATTGTAGGATATAATTGTGACAGCTGCTCAACAACACAGGGGAAGGATGTCCAGAGGAGATTGTGGGTGAGTGCTAGGCCAAACTGCTCAACTTCTTATTAATCTCCTTTTATAGACTTGAGAGCTAACCACAAGCAGTTGCATGCTTTGATAAAAGTGGATCATAGAAATGGAAATAAATGCCATATCTGGCACACATTGTAGACTCATTCCTTTGGATAGTTGAATGTAAACAGTTGTCTTTTATGAGGTGGTAATGTCTAACAGGTATTTTTAAAGGGCTTATATTATATCTTATAATATTATATAAATTAAGCTATTTTTAGGTAAAGCAAATAACATCTGAACATTGGTATTTCATTGTCACTAACCCATCAAATCATCTAGAATAACTTACTTCATTTTTAGAACTTAAATTTTCCTGCTTGTGAAAACAATAATAAAAGTCATCTTTCTATTCCTGTGTTAACAGGAAAGCTATTGCACAGATAACATAAAATATCACTTTGGCATGAATTTAGCCCCGAATGAGTGATGTGGGCCTGCGCTAGAAGAGTACAGGACCTTATAGGGTACCTTCTTGGTAGCTAAACTTAAAAGCCTAATTTATCTTCCTACTCTTGTTTACCCTTTGCTCTGATTTTAATATGTAGCTCTTTTAACTCGTTATATTATATATTTATTTTGTAAGATACCTGCCCAGAACTCTTTTGGAAAAAAATGAGGGTATAAATAATCAAATTTAATGAAACTGTATAATCCATTGGATTTTCTTGAGCACACACTGGGTATTTATGGGGGTGATGAAACAAAGGAACAATAAAAAATCCTAATGCATTGCTTAGAACACCAACTTGTTAACCACTTAAAATGCATAAATCATGGGGTGCCTGAGTGGCTTAGTCAGTTAAGCATCTGGCTCTTTTTTTTTAATAAATTTATTTTTTATTGATGTTCAATTTGCCAACATACAGAATAACACCCTGTGTTCATCCCATCAAGTGCCCCCCTCAGTGCCTGTCACCCAGTCACCCCCACCTCCCGCCCACCTCCCCTTCCACCACCCCTAGTTCATTTCCCAGAGTTAGGAGTCTCTCATGTTCTGTCTCCCTCCCTGATATTTCCCACTCATTTTTTCTCCTTTCCCCTTTGTTCCCTTTCACTATTTTTTATATTCCCCAAATGAATGAGACCATATAATATTTGTCCTTCTTCGATTGACTTATTTCACTCAGCATAATATCTTCCAGTTCCATCCACGTCGAAGCAAATGGGGGGTATTTGTAATTTCTAATGGCTGAGTAAAATTCCATTGTATACATAAACCACATCTTCTTTATCCATTCATCTTTCGATGCAGAAGAATGAAACTAGACCACTCTCTTTCACCACACACAAAGATAAACTCAAAATGGATGAAAGATCTTAATGTGAGACAAGATTCCATCCAAATCCTAGAGGAGAACACAGACAACACCCTTTTTTACTTGGCCACAGTAACTTCTTGCAAGATACATCCATGAAGGCAAGAGAAAAAAAAGCAAAAATGAACTATTGGGACTTCATCTAGATAAGAAGCTTTTGAACAGCAAAAGATACAGTCAACAAAACTTAAAGACAACCTACAGAATGGGAGAAGATATTTGCAAATGACGTAGCAGATAAAGGGCTAGTTTCCAAGATCTATAAAGCATCTGGCTCTTGATTTTGGCTCAGGTCATGATCTCACCTCCTCGGCAGGAGCCTGGCCCCCCCCCCCCCCCCCAGGCTTTGCACTCAGCAGGGAGTCTGCTCAAGATTCTCTTTCTCCTCTGCCCCTCCCCACCCCCACTCACGTGCAGACTCTTTTTCTCTAAAATAAACAAATATTTTTTTAAAAGCATAAATTATATACAGATAAACAAGGCTTGCCCTAATGTTTTGGAGAAATTTTGAAATATAAAAATGCTCTAAGTGGAATTAAATATTTATTAATATACTTTTATACTACATTCTTGGTGCCAGACTCTAGTCTGGTTGTTTTGTATGTATGATGTATGTTCTCTTATTACCACCATCCCCACTTTCCAAATGAGGAAACTAAGGATCAGAGTCGCTAAGCACCTTGCCTAAAGGCACCCTGGTAAAAAGTGGCAGCCAGGATTTGAAGCCAGGCAGGCTAGCTTTGGGTCTATTATACCATTATGTAGCATTAGTTCTTGAGACAGAAAAAAACAGTTGGGTGAATAGCTCTGTGATAACCAATTCTAAAGGCTCAGTAACATCATCTTGGGAAGAAAATGTGGGAGGTTAAAAATATTCTGATGTCTGGGCCCCACTCAAAAATCATCATGTATATTTTCTAAAAGCCCCATAGGTGATTCTCTTCTTGCTCCCCTGCGTTATGAACTACGGAACTAGATGAACCATAAGCTTCACTTCATAAACTAAAGAGCAACAAAGACTCTGAAGAGATATTCTATATTCTGAGCAGGCTCTTCAAAATCTGTGGACTATAGGAATGCAATGAGTGCAGTGTCATAGTGATAAAACAGTTATGAAACTAGTCATGACCCAAAGAAACCAAGCCATATAGAGGCCCTGAGCTTTTACTCCTTTCAACAAAAGACAACGTTTACAGCCAGAGGACGTTATTGCCTATTTTCAAGAGAATACAGAAATGTCAGTCCAGAGTGAACAAGGGCAGATGAAGCAATACCTCCTTTACAGCCTGTATAAGTTACACTTTCCATTAACAGAAATGGGAAGATGTATCATTGTAAAAAAGCCACTTGCTTAGCTAAAAGTATAGCCACATGCTCCATTTTCAATACATGAAAAATAATGTCCTTTTAACTTATGTTTTATGGTCAAAACAATGCAAAACCCTTTAATAACTTTGATTTGTGATAGAATATCACAGAGATCGAAGGTTAATATATACTGTGTGCTCAGAAACAAGACTTTATTTGGAAGAGAGAGAATCAGAGTAAAGGATCAAGAAAGAGATGAAATGAAAGAGGCTTGATAAAGTATGGCCAAGTAATAAAACTAACATTATTTTTCTTGAGAGGTGTGATTCCACCTGGAGACACATGAGGCACTGCCTTTTAATGTCAACCCTCCCAACTTTTTCAATTATTTCCTGGAGTTTCCCAGATGCACAAAGGATTTAACAAATTATAAAGACCACATTAGTGAATTCACTTGACTCCTCATTGTATATTTCATTCACATCAACACTGCTAGATACAGTTGTACTAGGTGCAAGTTCCTGAAAACAAAGGCTGTCCTTTCCTCAGTAATGGCTTAGATGCTTCAGATCCTTTATGGTCTGATGGATATGTAACAAAACAATATATGTCCTCAAAACCTCCTCATGTTTATTCTTGCACTAATATCAGATGGATTTGCTAATGAAGTGACAAAGTCAAGCTGTTTACAATTTGAAACTATAAAATAACTCCTCAAGAATTTGGAGAACTAGCCCTACATAAATTCGAATAAGTAAAAGGGATTGTCATTCTGTATAATCCTCTAAGGACTTTCACTTTCGAAGTATTATACTAAATTGTTTGATGCTAAGGGAGAAATCTATCAAACAATATAGAAAGAGATAACAGCCAAAAAAAGGAATAATAGTAACTGGAATTAAAATAATTTGGACAAGGGATCCCTGGGTGGCGCAGCGGTTTGGCGCCTGCCTTTGGCCCAGGGCGCGATCCTGGAGACCTGGGATCGAATCCCACATCGGGCTCCCGGTGCATGGAGCCTGCTTCTCCCTCTGCCTATGTCTCTGCCTCTCTCTCTCTCTCTCTGTGACTATCATAAATAAATAAAAAAAAAATTAAAAAAAATATTTTGGACAAGGTGTAGGTTGACATTTTCCCCAGTGCCACACAAGTAGTTTTAAAAAAGTAAGCTAAACAAATTAATATTCTGCATAAGATTGCAGAGCAAGTGGTATTAAAATAAATATTTTCTGGCATTTTTTTTTTTGAGAGAAAGAGAGACTGAGTGTGCACATGTGCACACACAAGTGGGAGGAGGTGGTGCCAAGGAGGAGCAGAGAGAGAATTTCAGGCAGCCTCCATGCTAGTATATTAAACAATTCCTAATTTAAAATAATACTTTAAAAGACACAATAGTATGCATAATTCTTTTGTTCATATGAGGTATTTTTGTAAGTTTAATTCCATGCTTTTATATCTAATATTACAGTTATTTATTAGTATTGTAAAATATTCAACAAATTGGGAATGTTTACAATGATTTATGAGAGCATTTTTCTGCATTTCAACGTTAGAATACTATCTGCAATTTTCTTTTTAACTTGAAATGTTTCTTCACGGTTCAACTTAAGAGCAATATTTGGAACTATTTCCATTCAGGTGAAAATTTAACATATTTGATTAATTAAAAAATATTAATTAATTTGCCTTATATCATCTGGCTTCATGTTTGTTTTTGTGTGATACAGACTGACAATTGTCCTTAAAATACAAATTAAAAATAAAATAATAAAATAAAATAAAATAAAATAAAATAAAATTCTGCCATTTGTCTTTTTTTTTTACTTCTTTGCTCTCTCTCTCTTTCTTTCCTTTCTTAGTACATCATGTTTCTTAGCAAATCTTAATTCATCACACACATAATAAAATATCTCCTAATGTATATTTCTATATAATGAATAGACAATTTGCGAAAAAAAATTAACAATTCTTCCTTTAAACTTGTGTTCTGGAGATAGTTATTGAGAAGGGTGATTGAGACAAAAAGAAACAAAAAAGAGACAAAATCTTTGTCAAATTGCATTAAGTGTTACAGGCGAAATAAAGGGATGTAAAGGGATATGAAAGATGGGTGTGGGAGGTATTGTAATTTAAAAGTAAGGATTCTGGGAAAGCATCACTGAAAAAGTGGCATTTGAGGAAATTCCTAAAATACCTATGGAACAAGTACCTAAAGAAAGCATATTTTAAGAAAACTATCAGTAAGAGAGTAGATCTTAAAAGTTCCCATCACATGAAAAAAACTGTATATCCTTTCAACAGTCTTGTGATATAGGCTTTTTCTACTCCCAATTTTATAGAGAAATTGATTAAGTTGGAGAGGCTAAATACGTGCTCAAGCATACATTGTAAGTAAGATCTAGGGTTTGAATCCCTACCTGATGACCTCAGAACACAAGTCCTCCAAACCATTCCCACCATGTGCTGCCATAGACTGCAGTGGGTGGCGGCAGTGGACAGTGTGTGAAGCAATCCCCAGCACACTATGGAAGTAGGATGATTTTCCCCCTCGGGCAGGATAAAGTCCCTTTATATTCTCGTCTTCTGTGCTCTTTTTTAGAGAGCACATATTTCATCATAAGTGTCGCACCTTCAGGAAAAAAGTGTCCCATCATTCTTAGAAGACTGTTGTTTCCTTAAATGTTAGAAGGAATGAGGTCACACATCAGGTCCATGGTGGCTGCTCTTTGTTTAATGTTTGGTAATGCATTTGTCTTAAGGTCAAATGGAATTATTACCAGAACCCTGCTGAAATATGAATGGCAAATGGAAAAGTGGCAAAAAGCAGGGTTGGGTCAGAACTCCAAAAAAGATAATAACACAGAATGAATATGATGTAAAAGAGGCAAAACCTGTAGGCAAAATAAAAGCAGTAATAAAAATGTACTTTACAAGTGTCATAAAAATTTGCTTAAAAAACAGATTTCAGCTATGCAAGGCAAAGGAATGAAATTAAGAAAAAAAAATTTCTTCTTTGCTATAGAGGGAGAAAAACTAGTAACATGACATTAAAAACACAGAGATTAAATGATTTTACTCCTTCATATCTTTTACTTCTTATTTAAAAGTAACACACATATAGTAAAGTATATGCATTAGCCTACATATACACAAATATACATCTCCAGTGCATTTTCATAAAGTGAACACACAGACATAGCTTACCATCACCGGGTCAAGAAATAGTACATTTCCAGGACTCTGGAAATCATCCTTATGCCCCTGCCAGTTGCTTCTTCCTCCCCCCCAAAGTATCTATCCTGACCTCTAACACTATATATCAGTTCTGCTCTGCCTGTTTTTGACCTTGCTATAAACAGAATCATGCAATATGTACTTCCTTGTGTCCGACTTCTTTTGCTGGACATTATGTTTATGAGCTCTTACCTATATTGTAGCAAGTAGCAATTGTTTATTCCTGTCCATTGCTGACGAGTATGTCAGTGAATGAATAAAACACAATTTATTTATCCATTTTATGTTTATAGATACTTGAATTGTTCCCAGTTTTGACGATTATGATGCTTAGGAATGTGCATATTCATAAACATGACTTTCTATTGGCCATGTATCTGTTACATATATATTTAGAAGTGAAATTGCTTACTCATTGGCTGTGCATTTGCTCGGTTTTAATTTTTTTTGCAAAAGGTTGTCTAAAGTTGCTGTATTAATCTTCCCACTAACATTGTGTAAGATTTCCAATTGCTCTAAGCATTTCTTGAGTTTGCGTTGACAATCTTTTTTATCTTAGATTTTTTTAGAGGGTGTGGACTGATATCTTATTGTGGTTTTAATTGTATTTCCCTGGTGACAAAAGAGGTTGAGGACATTTTCATGTTACTGGCAATTTGGATATGCTTTTGTGTGAAGTGCCCTTTTAAGTCTCTTGCAACATTTTCTAATGTGCTTTCTATTTTTTTCTTATGATTTATTGGAAGGTTTTTTGGTACATATTCTGAGTCCTCTGTTGGCTTATATATTGCAAATATCTTCTATTTGTGGCTTACCTTTTTACTCCCTTAATATATTCTTAACAACAAAAATAGTTAAAATAGTATGGTTTATCGATATGTCCTCTTATGGTTAGTGTTTTCTGTATCCTGCTTAAGAAGATTTGCCCCTCTCCAAGTTCATGAAGACATTCTTCTGGGTTATCTGGAAATTTTATTATTTTATCTTTCACATTTAGATCTCAACATCACTTCAAATTGATTTCCATGTATAGTAGGAGTTTCCTTTGTCTTTTTTTAAAAGATTTTATTTACTTATTTGAGAGAGAAAGACACACACACACACACACACACACAGAGGCAAAGATAGCAAGAGAACGTAATCAGGGAGGCAAGGGAGAAGCAGGCTCCTGGCTGAGCAGGGAGCCCCATGTGGGACTCTCTTGATTCCAGGACTCTGGGATCATGACTTGAGCTGAAGGCAGACACTTAACTGACTGAGCCATTCAGGGCCCCCTTCTTTGTCTTTTTGGGAAAAAAAATCAATTATAGTTGATTAACTAGGACAAGAGATAGAAGATAGGAAGTGGCACTAAAATAAGAACATCTGCTTGCTTGTAAATCAGTATTAAAATATAATATATGTTTGGATTACTTGGGTTTGAAGATAAGATCCTTATTTGCAAAACAGATAGGAAGCTATCACTATGGAGTCAACAGCTTTCTTCTGAAAGGATAAGAAAAAGAAATAAAGTGACATTTTTGGACACTAGAGAATACAAACCCCCCAGTGATTTATTGTGGTGAAGGAGGAGGCAACTTCCTTTTCAGAATAGTTCAGTAGCTTTGGCAGGGGCTTTGGAGTCCAAAAGAACTGGGCTTACCTCTCAGCTCTACCCCATGTCAGTTGTTACTGCTGCAGTTACTTAATTCACTGTTTGTTTTCATCTGCACAATTAAAATCATACCCATCTCATGGGCGTAAAGGGAGGAGGCATACCACAAACGTTTTGTTCACCTTTGTGTCTCTAGCACTGAGAACAGCTTATGTCATATGGTAGGAACTTAATACTGCCTTTCCATCTGCCTTACACTATCATTATTAGTCATTTACACTATTAGATGGAACACTTTACACATTATTAGTCATTACACATTATTAGGCTTCTGTAAGGAGGAGAAAGCAAGAGATCTTCAGGTGACTTGGAAAACCAGACTATCTGCTTTCACAATTTTGTCAAAGCAAAATTATATGAGACAGCTTAATGTTGACACCCAAGAAGAATGTAGAACATTATCATTTTGAAATGTCCTTGAGGGGCCAGAAATAGAGTAACTAGTATGCATTTGTAAGCCCAAATAGTGCTAGAAAGACATATTTAATTTCCTGATATGTGGCAAAACAATATAGATAAGGGGAAAACTGCATATTTAATCTCTTTAATCATCAGTAAGGCCTTTCATTTTGTCTCACCAAACATTCCTGGGAAAATACTAGATTCTTGCTCCTCAGCGCATGGTCCTTGACCCTGTACCAGCAACAATATCACCTAGGAACTATTAGAAACAAACAAGACCTTCACCAGACCTAGAGTCAGAACCTCCATTTTAGCAAAATCTCCAGGGGATACTTATGCCCTTTAATTTTAAGAAGCACTGGAACAGATAGGTAAAGTACCTACTTATCTGATAACCCAAATATATATATACATATATATAGACATAGGCGGAGGGAGGAGAAGCAAGCTCCATGCAGGGAGACCAATGCGGGACTCAATCCCAGGAGTTTGGGATCATGCCCTGAGCTGAAAGCAAACGCTCAACCACTGAGCCACCCAGGCATCCCTGATCATTCTGACTGCATGTCCTGGGAACTTGGCCCTGCCTGCTCTCAGCCAGGGTGATTTATCTTTCCATTTATCCTGGGCTTTGTCTCCTTTCTCCACCATCTCAAATAAAAATTGTAACAATTAGATCCTACTTTTACTTTTGATTTCTATCTTAACTCAAAGAGGACCCCAGATAAACCTAAGGAAGAAGGAAAAGAAGGAGACAAAGTGTTTAAAGGAAATTGCAGCTGACATAACTGTCTTGATCTCTCACTCTGCCACTAATCCAGCCAAAAATCATGTTCCTTCTCAACTTCTGACTTAAAAGCCTAAACTCTCTATCTATACTTCCTATATCCTTCCTTTGAAGAGAAAACTAGCATGAATGGATTGGGCTGCAGAGTCTCTAAAAAAGTTTTTTGTTTTTTGGGTTTTTTTGTCAGTTGGTTTGTGGAAATAAACTCTGGTGAATTAAATAAATGGAATGGGTTGCCCCAATCACAGTTGTGGTCTGTTGGCCTAATGGTTTGGGAATCATATATAATGATGGCTAAGTTCATTCGTTAAATGGGTATCTCCAACACTTACCATATATAATCAACTATCTTTGTTATAAAATGATTGTAAAATTATCATAAGAGTAACAATCATTAATAGGTATCGTTTGATTAATATATACCAGGCACTGTGCTAGGTGTCGTAGATATATTCCCACATTTATATTCTTTAATAATATAATTAGATGCATTACGGAGCCCTTTTATCAGTATTATTGAGTCCAAATATTAAGAGAAAGTAAAAGTCACTAAACACAAAATATTCACTAAGAGACCACTTATAGAATGAATTGCACTCAAGCAAACATCACTTCTATTTAATGCCAGCATCTCAGTACAACAGACAAAGATTTTGCCCCTCAATTTCTTGTTATTTTAGTCAAACATCCAGAAACACAGTGAAAATCAACAACAAATCATAATTGTAGATTTTGGAAGAGATGTGGTTTTCATGAAATTGATAAAAAAAAAAAATGCTGGAACACTGTTCAAATCACAGCCAAAGACATAAACAAATGAAGACTTGGCAGGATTTAGAGTAGCTAGCAACTGAAAAAAAAATCAGCAAACTGTTGGCAGGTTATGTTTTTCAAAAAAAAAAAAAAGAAAGAATCAAATATCAAAAAATTATGATCCTGCTTTAAGAGCTGAGTCTGGGGCAGCCTGGGTAGCTCTAGCAGTTTAGCACCGCTTTAAACCCAGGGCCTGATCCTGGAGTCCCGGGATCAAGTCCCGCATCAGGCTCCCTGCATGGAGCCTGCTTCTCCCTTTGCCTGTGTCTCTGCCTCTCTCTCGTTCTCTCTGTGTCTCTCGTGAATAAATAAATAATAATAAATAAATAAATAAATAAATAAATAAATAAATGCTGAGTCTGAAGTGCAGATTGTCTATCATATAATTTTACCCGGCAAAATTATGCCAACAATTAATACCTGCTTCATTCTGTATTATGCTAAAAAATAGCATATCTTTGCAATGTTAAACTATGAATTAAAATGAATTCATTATAAGATAGGTTAGCTTGAATTTTTAAAGATGAATTTTCAAACTTCTTATAATTTGCTATAAAATGTATGGTATTTGAAGTATACTCATTTTAAGTGAGTTTTTCTTCCAGTATCAATTCTTCTCAGGTAAGCAGGCTCTCCTATTTTATTATTACCCATTTTCTATATAGGAAAACTATGGCTTTACATGGCTCCGTAGCTTGACCAATAACACAGCCAGGCATCTAGCAACATCCAGTCTCTGTCCTAAAGGGCATTGCTACTAAAATTAGGATTCTAAAATCATTTTCATAAGAAGAATTTGGCCAGTGAAGTCAAAAAAATGGAAGCGAGAAACTTTAAACTCTTGACTTTTAAAGTTGTTGAAAGTGATATGATGATCTGATATAGAATAGGACCTACTAGTTTAGAATTCAACAAGAATTAATTATTTGAGGATCAAGATGCTTCTTCTTCCTTAGAGAAAATGGATGCAACTGGCAATGAAAGAAAAACAATTCTAAAAAAATGGATGGATCATTTAGTTCAAAGCAAATTTGAATGATTTGAAAACATCTGGAACCAAAAAACCATGTCATCCAAGCTCCATGCTACACACTCGTTCAAGTTTATGCACTGTGAGTATGTGATAAATCACACATTTGAATTGAAACAAATGCTGTAGTAACTATGGGAACTCCCCATATACCTTCCATTTACAGACATTCCTATAAGTCCCAGACTTTGCAGGTGTACATCTAACTAGAGCAGTGGCAAATTTCCTCATTATATAAACTTCATAATAAATGGGATATGTTCTGAGCTTCAACTTCTTTTTTTTTTAAACATTTTATTTATTTATTCATGAGAGACACAGACAGAGAGAGAGGCAGAGACAGAGGCAGAGGGAGAAGCAGGCTCCACGCAGGGAGCCAGATGTGGGACTCCATCCTGGGTCTCCAGGATCACGTCCCAGGCCGAAGGCGGCGCTAAACCACTGAGCCACCGGGGCTACCCTCAACTTCTTTTAATTCCAGTTGCTGGAATTAAACACAAATGGCTATGTCAATTCCTGTTCTTTAATCTGCCAAAGTTTTAGTTTGATAAGCATTATATTCTTGGGGGCAAAGAGAAAGGACCATTTTTTATGGCCCATCTTCAGAGTTCCTAGTGGCATAAATTAAATGTAATTTTGTTAGAGGCATAAACAATAAAAACAAGAAATTTTACTAGTGAGAAAGATATACTTTAACATAGGAAGTTAGCTGCTTGCCAATATTAATCTTAAGAATCAATGAAAAATATTAACATTCTTTTTAGGAAAAGTCAGTGTAACAAAGAAATTGAAAGCAGAATAAAGTACTTTATATTTAAAATGCATTAGTAGGTAAAAATGAGACAGGACCACCATCACTGATGAGATATATTTAAGGTAAGTAACTTTCAAACATTTATCAGGTCAAATGATTCTTCTACATAATTTGCTTTCCTTCCTTTTAAAAATCACTGTATATTAACAGACAAATATGGTTGCTTATTACTTTTGACTTTAGCTCAAAATAAAATAATTGTGCTTCACTGGTAATTATTGGTGAATTATATGGTGATTATATGTTTAGTTGTGCCTATTTGTGAGGGTGAAGTAATACTATTTAAGCTAAATGTTCAGCTATGCACTCACATGAGAGTGAAATTAAAATATCTGATATCTGGTTGTATGGAATGGGTAGATTAGGTTATACACAGCTATATAAATACACGGTAGTTTAAGGAAAAGTCAGACAAGTCTTTGAGGAGATAATGGCTTAGTGGTAAAAGTAATGAAAATCACAGGCACCTCCACCAAGGATCCAAGGTGAATAATTTGTGAATGAATGAAAAAATCATTTAGTCAATGACTAAGCTAAAGCCTCCAAACAAAATTGAGAAATACTTAAAGTGCATGAATACAAGATCATAGGATGAATATTTTTAGAAGCATTGGAAAAATAGAGCAATAACCCCATGAGAATATATTTGGGACATGTCAACAGAAGTCTCTCAAAAGTCCTAACACTGCAGAAAATGGCTGCAGCATCTCACTATATCTTATCAGCTTGGGAATCCATCTGGGCAAATCACTGTCACCATTTTTTGGATAAATTAGAATAATCCTCTGTTCAACTAGAGACTGGAGGGCTGGCCACAATCACAGTCACCTCATTTGTAACACTCAACCAAAGGAATGTGTGTGTAAAGGTACGAACAGCCACTATAACAAATGTCACTCCACACTCCACATGTTCAAACAAATTACTCAACTTCTAAAACCCACTGCCTATGCTGAATACCCCCATGTTGTGCAGCAGAAAGGAATTTACAGTCTGTTATAAAAAGTTTCAAACAATAGTAAGTTGAATGGGTTAAATGCAGACAAAAACAAAGTAATTGCTAGTTATCAGAAAAGAATAGTTAAGAAAAAAATAAGACAAAAAGCCTCAAGAGTCACAAGGGAGACAAATTAAATGTATTATCTTTTTCCTTAGTCCTTAACAGTCATATAATGCTTACATGTAGACTAGATAGGAACTAGAAAGTATTTTTCCCTCAAAATCAACAGGAGTCAAATCTTAATTAATAGCATTTGAGGGTATTATATTGCCAGAAAACAAGAATGGGAAACAGAAGAATGTTGGAAGTATCTTAGGAATAATAAGAAATAATTTAAAATTTGCTGAGTCCTATGAAACATTTTAGATAAGTAGGAAGAATAGTTCCATCTTCTGAGAGTCTTACCTCCAATTTGTTTCAGAGTAATATAAAATGAAATATTTACATATTGTTTCTAAATAGAATGGAAATCTTTATAGCCCTTCTATGGGAGGATGATATCAGACCCTATATAACTACAATGCAATGCCACTTCATACCCACCAAGAAGACTATAATCAAAAAGACAAACAATGGAAGTGTTGGCAAGGATGTAAAGAAATTGGAACCTTTATAGCTCATGGGAATGTGAAATACTGCAGTCACTTTGGAAGACAATTTGGCAGTTCCTCAAAGAACATAGAATTATATGACCCAGTAATTCCATCTCTAACATTTACTTAAGAGAATTGAAAACATATGTCCACCCACACAAAAATTTGTGCATGAACATTCATAAAAGCATCATTCATAATAGCCCCAAAGCAGAAAACCCAAGTATCCACTAATTAAAGAATGGATAAACAAAATATGGTATATCTATACAATGGAACATTATTCAGTCATAAAGAGTAATAAAATATGCTACAACATGGATGAACCTTAAAAACATGATGCTGCATGAAAGAAGCCAGGCATAAAAGGCCAGATATTACATAATTCCATTTATATTAAATATACAGATTAGGCAAATATAAAAAATAGAGGTAGAAAGCAGATTAATTGGCCTGGAGAGAGGGTGGAGATGGAGAATACCTGCTAATGGGAGTCAGAATTTCTTTTGGGGATAATGAAAATGTTCTAAAATTGGAAATGTTCTGGAATTGGAGAGTGGTGATGATTATATAACTTTGTAAATATATTTTAAAAGCACTGAATTATATACTTTAAAAGGGTGAATTTTATGGTATATGTGTTATATTTCACTATTAAAAAAATAAATGTATAAGTGAGTAACTCATATTAGGAAAATAGTTATGCTTTAGAAAAAAGTTTTGTCTCATAATCTAAACTTCCACAGTTTATTTTAGAAAATATTTGTTATATGATAGTGCATACCAGATGTTCCCTGTTCTTTACAAAAGATGAAGTAAAAATTTAAAAACTGAAATTTTAGGGTTATTAATACATAGTTTCTGCCTGCATAGATTTCCCTGTATGTTAAAGGGAAGACATAGAGACAAATAATTAGAATATATGAAATACATGGAAAAAAACAAAGATATCTAAGGGAACCTGGTGACTCAGTCAGTTAAGTGCCTACCTTCGGCTCGTGATCCCAGGATCCTAGGATCGAGTCCCATATCCCTGCTTCTCCTTCTGCCTTTGCCTCCCTCTATCGTGAATAAATAAAATCTTTTTAAAAATAACAAAAAAAGATATCTATATAAGGTATAATAACAGAGAGGAGAGAAGGCCTAATTATGAGTAGTGTCAGGGCTTGAGGGGCTTCAAAGACAGTATAAGTTGATCTGTCAGCTGTTTCTTTCTTTCTTTCTTTCTTTCTTTCTTTCTTTCTTTCTTTCTTTCTTTCTTTCTTTCTTCTTTCTTCTCTCTTTGAGAGAGAGAGAGCAGGTGAGCAGAGGGAGGACTAAAAGGAGAGGGAGAGGAAGAGGGAAAGAATCCCAAGCAGACTCCACACTGAGCACAAGCCCCAGGTGGGGCTCGAGGTAGGGCTCAAGGTGGAGCTTCATCTCAGGACGCTGAGATCATGACCTGAGGAGAAACTAAGTCTGATGCTCAACCAACTGCGTGACCCAGGTGCCCCAAGTTGATCTGAGTCTTTTTTTTTTTAAAGATTTTATTTATTTATTCATGAGAGACATAGAAAGAGAGAGGCAGAGACATAGGCAGAGGGAGAAGCAGGCTCCCCTACGAAGGAGCCCAATGCAGGGCTTGATCCCAGGATCATGCCCTGAGCTGAAGGCAGGCATCCAGTTGATCTGAGTCTTGATGGAAGATGTGCATTCACCAGATACACAGGCTGTGGAAATGTATAAAGAGACAAAAGGTCAGAAAAAGCATGTCCACTTCTTAGATGTACAAGTCATTCTGTTGGGCCAGAAATGTCAAGTCTTTACAGAAGAGCTGATGAGGTTCAAATGTTTTGTTCTAAGAAGGAACAATACTGTGAACTTCTTTGTAGGAGATGGAGAACTGGCAAAGGTGTTATCTTAGAGCAGTGAAATATTCAGATTTCAATTTAGGCAGCAAAATGGGGCAAGAAATGAAGGAATATAAGAATGGAAGCACAGAGATCCTTAGAGAAAAAATGCTTACGGCATGTTAAGTGATGAAGCAGTATTAGTAGGAATAGAGACAAGGGGACCAGTCACAGAGATATTTAGAAAGGGCACTGTGAGCTAAAAGAAGAGAAAGAATTGAGAATGACTCAAGTCTGACTTAGGCAGGAAGGGCACCAGCGTTTGTTTGTGTTTGCTTTTCTTTTCTTTCTTTCTTTTTTTTTTTAAGATTTTATTTATTTATTCATGAGACAGAAAGAGAGAGAGAGAGAGAGAGAGAGGCAGAGACACAGGCAGAGGGAGAAGCAGGCTCCATGCAGGGAGTCTGACATGGGACTCAATCCTCGGTCTCCAGGATCAGGCCCTGGGCTGAAAGCGGCGCTAAACCACTGAGCCACGGGCTGCCCTGTGTTTGCTTTTCTAACACAATTGCATTTAAATTGTATCGTTAAATTTGAAGCATTTGCTCCAGGTATAGAAATCTAGGGTGTAGAATTTTGAGTTTGCAGCTTTGGGGAGAAAATATTCACAGGTACTGGGAACATGAATCTGGGGGCTCCTTAGCACATATCTGAAGTATTGGGAATTGCTAAAATTGAACAAGAAGAACTGATAGAAAAAAAAAAAAAGAGAGAGGGATCCCTGGGTGGCGCAACGGTTTGGCGCCTGCCTTTGGCCCAGGGCGCGATCCTGGAGACCCGGGATCGAATCCCACGTCGGGCTCCCGGTGCATGGAGCCTGCTTCTCCTTCTGCCTGTGTCTCTGCCTCTCTCTCTCTCTGTGTGTGTGACTATCATAAATAAATAAAAATTAAAAAAAATATATATATAAAAAAAAAGAGAGAGAAAACAAGGACCAGAAACCATTAGAAGCCTAGATTATGCATAAGCCAGCATAGAGCGTGGCATATATTGCTCAATAAGTATTTGTCAGATAAATGGACAAAAGAACATCATGCTTGATCCCAAGGATAAGCAGGAAGAATGCAGGAATAAATGTGAAATCAAGACCGAAGGATCCCATAGAATCTTTTTTCTAGCTGTATATCACAACGAGAAATAAAGTTGGTCTTGTTTCACATTGATAGGCATATAACTTTGGAAGTTTTCAGCTCAGAAATGAGATTGCTGAAGACCTGAAGAAGAGTAAAATGGGGTTGAAGACTGATCCTAGTTGGGAAGAGGAGGCAAATTCAGCAACTAAGAGAGAAGATGGAGTAAAGGAGATCAGACAGTTGTCTTGGAAACACAGAGAAGAAAATGGAAAAGGGATCATCACTTGTGCCAAATGCTGCTGAAAAGTCAAGTTGGATGAGGACTGAGAATTCTATAGTGGATATACCACAGAGGTCATTTGTGACCCTAACACACACTCTTTTCTGGAATAGAAATGGAATAAAGCAGAACTGCAATGGGTTCAAGAGACAGTGCTGTGGAGGAGTGAAAGATGTGGGTTTGGGTGAAAGATATAAGTAGAGAGTGAGGGAATGAAGACAACAGAATCAGAGGTAGAGCTCCACAAAAGAGAGCAGGGAAATGAGCAGAACTATAGTGGGATGGGGAGTCAAGAGAGGGCTTTTTCAAATAAAAGTAAGATGGAAGGTATTACAGCAGGCTTTTATGCTGCAGAAGAAGGGATGATGCAGAAGAGAGAAAGGACCCACAGAGCCTCATAGAAGTTAAGGAGGAACTGTATCTGGGACACAAGTGCAGGGACTGTGCTCCTGCAGGAAGAGCAGAGGATGTGGGTTGAGATGCAGGAACATTGATAGATTAGGCGGAATTTAATTTAATTTAATTTTGCAGATAAGAAAAAAGAGTAATAAATAACTTCCCAAGAACCAGGAAGCCAGCTTGGTTAATTTAATTTCTGTCTAAAAATTAATGTGACATATGTTACATGTTGGCTCGAACAGGATATAACATCATTACTTAAAAATAATAGTGTCATTTTTGTTAAGTAATTTGTCTCAGGAAGTGTAAGAATAAGCTGGTATAAAAGTTTGAATACAGGAGGTCGTTGGTTTTTCTGTATGGAATAATATGAAAGCAATTACACTAGAATCTATGTAAAAGGAAATTTTAACACAACTGGAAGATTTCTAGGATCACTAGGCTAGCTCAACATTAAACAGGAAGCCATCAATAGCAATATTTACTTTAGGAATACATATCCAAATCAAACAGGCTCAAAGGGGTACATTTCCTTGCAAAATAAACAGAAAATGAATGGCCTAATAACTGTCCTCCCAGTAATGGTATACTTGCACAAAACACTTTTGAAGAATTACAATTTATTTTACATAGGAGGCATTCAAAAATCCTTTGTCACTCAATACATGAATGGATGAATAAACCTTGAAGAAACAGTGAGGAGCTTTCTAGATCCTATGAATAGTTTAATTATTCTTGTATTCATGATTTATGTCCCATTCTAGAACATTACTTGTTTGGGACCTAAAGCAACAACAACAAAACAAAAAAGTTTTATAAGCTCTAAATCAATTAGCTTTTGTGGAAAAGAAAATAGTATAAGGGACACATTTACTGAATAGAGTCAGGTTTTATTTATTTATTTATTTTTAGAGTCAGGCTTTAATTGGATATTGGAAAAAGGCTTGAGTAGGCAAGGTAAGAAAGATTTCCAAAGGCATTAGGAAATATTATTTACTAAATGTAATACTCAATGAAAGTTTGAGATGGTAATCATTATAACTATCCCTGTTTTGCAAATAGATTTTATTTTTAGAGTTAATGATTAGGATTTCTTTACTGTAACTAAAGCAGTTGGGATACTCAACTGTCAGTTCATTTTCCAGTTGGAAGACCACTGCTATATCATCAGTTGAGGAAAATCCTGAGATTACATACAAACTAATTCTGAGCAACAAAACAGGTATCCTGCTACTTATTCAATTTCCTAAAAAACAATAGAATTATTATTATTATTATTTTTTGCAAACTACATAAATACAAAGCAAATGCAAAATACAAAGAAGAAATTTCTCTGAGACTCCAAAAGTCAATCTTCTAGCTTACATAAGAGCTGGGTTTGTTTTATTTTTTTTATACCTCTACTCCAAATAAACGTGCCATAAATGCTAGCTGGGAAGGAAAACAAGCAAACTTAAAAGATAATCTTTCTTTACATGAAAAGGAAATGTTTTTTTAAAAAACTGTTTATAATTTGATTATAGGCCATAAATAATCACTTAACAAATAAAACCATTTAAAATTTTAAAGTAAAAACAAACAAACAAACAAACAAATAAATAAATAAAAATTTAAAGTAAATTTGGGCCTTATTTTATACTCGAGTGTATTTATTCAAGTCACAAGCATACTTTTGAAATTTGAGTGTGACTAAAATGATAATTCATAAGTTGGTAATTATTCTTCCCTTCTCGGTCTTTTTTTTTAAAGACCTTATTTATTTATTCATGAAAGACACAGAGAGAGAGGCAGAGACACAGGCAGAGGGAGAAGCAGGCTCCATACAGGGAGCCCGACGTGGGACCCGATCCCAGGGCTCCAGGATCACACCCTGGGCTGAAGGCAGCACTAAACCGTTGAGCGACCAGGGCTGCCCCTCCTTCTAGGTCTTTAAACCAAATGGACACATTATTTTAGGTTGTTTGAGGTAGTCTTAATTTGAAACCCAACATTGATAGTTCTGTGATAATTTAAATTCACAATGGCTTTTAGAAATTATGTGTACTACTATCATCTACTCAAGCGTCAAATGTTTTTATGGTAAAAAAAAAATCTGATTCTAGTGATTTTCCTTAAATGTGCCTAAAAAATAATTTATGTCCTTTTTTTAGTTTGTTGGATTTTAAAAATCTGCTCTTTTTATTCAAATCATCTTGTGTGGTGTTAAATTCCTGAGCCCTATGAACATATTTCCTCATTTATAAAATAGAAATAAAATCTACCTCACTGAATTGTGGGAAGATTTAAACGAGATGAGTATGTAAAATCATAATGCCTATAAGAGTTAGGCAAAACCCAGCTCTTATATGTGTGATATAAAGTAGACCCTCCATAAAGGTTAGGCAACTTCTGGAAAACACCTGTTGATGGAATCTCCCAATTAAAGAAGCTGATGTTATAAGATGATGAGGCATATAAATGCAATTTCTTTAATTTTAGGGAATTGCAAGATAATTTATTTGACTTCTTTTAATGAAGAGCAAGAATAAAGAATATAGAAACTGGGGGAAAAAAGAATATAGAAATTGGTGTAGTTTAGTTGAAGATTCCCAAAAGTACATCAGGAGGAAACTAGAAATCTTTTTGCTTTTTAGCTTTCCAACAGAACACAGCATGTATATCCAATGTGATCTGTTCCACAAACCTAGAGAATAAAAATTTATGCATATGTTTTATTTTGATCTGATTAATCCAGTCAGTAAAAACTAAACTTATTAGTGGAGAGCCCAGTATATCCCTTTAAACTCCACCCTCTTCTCCCCAGAGTTTCTTTATACATTAAGTTACTAAATAATGTTTGATTAGGAGGGCAGTATGGTCAAAGGCATGATTTAAACATGAATCTTAAAACTTACCATTCCCCAGATCTATCCTGTGTCTCTTCTATTTACTGCTGGGCCTCCCTGAAACTCAGATATCAGGATAACGTTTATAGTTCTCTGCTTGGGTTCAAGGCTGTCCACCTTTTGAAGGACAAACTGTTAGGCAGGTTAAATAGCTTTAGTTGAGCACCCAGGTTGAGACTGCCATGAACTATAGTAAGTAACATATCTATCTCAAAAATTTTGCTGACTTTATATTTTTGCCTTGGCTTATCCTTGAACAATAATAACAAAAAAAAATACTTAACAAAGTCTAATTAGAATACCTATTCCACTTAAGTATTTTAGACAGTTGGAACTCAGAAAATAGTCAACAATAAAAAAATGAGAAGCAACATTTTCAGTTATCTGATGTATTTATTCATTTGCAACTTGTTTTTTTTTTAATTTTTATTTATTTATGATAGTCACACACACAGAGAGAGAGAGAGAGGCAGAGACACAGGCAGAGGGAGAAGCAGGCTCCATGCACCGGGAGCCCGACGTGGGATTCGATCCTGGGTCTCCAGGATCGCGCCCTGGGCCAAAGGCAGGCGCCAAACCGCTGCACCACCCAGGGATCCCTCATTTGCAACTTTACTGGAAAGTACCCAGAACATTGGGTTGAACTATATGAAATTGCCAATTTTTCCAATTTTTAATCTACAAAATGGTAATTTCATATGATATACCATAATATAAAGTCCGTTAATGGTGACATTACTCATTTCAGCAGCATTCACCTGGAGTTCTATAAAGGACAACTGGTGACCCTCCAAAACATACTCTTCACTCCCTACCACCTATCAGGAGTAATATTTTGATGTGTTGGATATCTTCTGTTTGTCTGTCCAGGCTCATTCTCTACCCTTCTCACCATCACTCTACTCTTCATCACCATCACCATCACGACTCTGTGGTCGTGGAAGGCTGACCTATCTGCACTGGTCTGGCCATATGGCATCCAGTTGGGTTAGATAAGCAGAAGATCAGAGGACAGGAGGACAATGAGACAATGAGGACAATTCACCCTCTTTCTACTCTACCAATTCCTTCTTGGTTATCTGCATTACTTCCTAAAAGCCACAGCTCTTGTCAGACCCTCTACAAATAGCTCCCTTCAGAGTTCTGGTAACTTCTTCCCTTCCTTTAGTCCTGGAAGAGAATGACTCTCTGCTGTTGCTAGTCCTACGGTTCTACATAATCTCTTATTGTTTATTTCTTTAAACACTTCTCACACTTTCATTATAATTCCTTTACCCAGTTTGAGCTTGCCTTCTGTTTTCTTCAGAAAGCCCAACTGACACAAATAATCATTTAAGCTAGGTTTTCCAAAATTGTAACTCCCACACATGAAACCATTTTTCACTCTCAGCACCCCCAGAACCAAATAGAGGGTGAATGGTATTCCAGGCTGCAGACTCAGCCAGGCCCACGTGGGACTGAAAGAGTCTTCAGATGATTCCAACTCCAGTCTCCATGTCTTCCACCTGAAACCCTGGATATGGCAGATTAGAGATGCTGCTGGACCCTCTCCGAATCCCTGACCCACAGAAACCATAAGATATAAACACCTATTGTTGCCCTAACCTACCACATTTTGAGGTAATTTGTTACACAGCAGTAGATAACTACTACACTTGTCCTCTCTAGTGTTTGTGCTCTTAAGCTTCTAACCTGTTTCTCTTTCTCTCTCCAACATCTCTGATGCCTCTGAGAAGAGGAGGCCCCAGCAACCACTGAGACTGGTCACACAGTACACTACCTGGGCAACTCATTTCTCCTGTTTTCTAAGTCTTTCCTGGCAGGATTTAATAGTGTAACACAGTGGCAAAGAGCACACACTCTATAGCTGAGTGTTGTGGTTTCTAGTGCTTAGTTCTATCATTTACTACCTATGAGCCCTTGGGCCAATTATGTAACTTCAACATATCCTAGATTCTTTGTCTACAAAATGGTGATAATAACCCAGGGCTAATAGGGTTATTAGGAGGTTGAGGTATTATTTGTAAAGATCTTAGAAGAGTGCCTGGAGGGGCACATGGGTCACTCAGTTGGTTAAGCATCTCAGGGTTCCTTGGGGCTCCTGCTCAGCAGGGAGCCTTGTTCTCCCTCTGCCCCTCTCCCTACTCATGCTTTCTCTCTTTCAAATTAATAACATCTTTAAAAATAAATGAAGAGTGCCTGGAATATAGAAAATGTAATATATAAATGTTTGTTAAATAAAATAATGGAATGTGCTAGAGAATGACCCTTTCCCTCACAAAGCAAAAGGATGAGTGAGATTTATCGAATCCAGAAAACCTTAAGGATGGCCTAAAAAACTTGGTCTCTTCTAAAGTATTTCATTAAGAGTGACATACTAATTACTTGAGAGAAGTACTTGCTGTAAGTATATAAACATACCGTTTTGCTAGGCAAATTTTTCTGTGGCTATCTGAAGCATAACTCTGAACCTCCTTCCATAGACTGTAGCTTTCCCCTGCTCTTCAGTATGTCTTGAGACATGTATAATAGGTCTGGCATATGAGCTGAGGGCCCAGTGGGAAACTGATGACACCCTTAAACTGGGTAGTTCAGGAGAGTGTCATTAAGGGACTATTTTTAAGAGGTGGGCAAGATTTAAGAAAGCCAATAACAAAGGCTGGTGCAACAAGTGATCTCAGGGAGTCATTGCCTCCCTTCGGCTAGAAGGCATGAGTAGCGAACGATATGGGGAGGACTGCCTTGAAGAGACTCTGGCAGAGGAACAGGGCCAACCAGCGATGATACAGCTGGGAGGTTACCAGGTGTCTGGTTATTTCCCGCTGTATAACAACGTATCCAAAACTTACTAGTCTAAAACAATAATTATGTATTATGCTCACAATTTTGTGGGTCAGGAATCCTGGCAAGGCATAGCAAAGATAGATTTTTTTTTTTTTTTTTTTTTTTTTTTTTTGCCTCACAATGCCTGGAGCCTCGGCCTTGGCCGGGGTGGTTTGAACAGCTGGAAATGTCTGGAACAGCTCAGTGGGGACCTCGGTTCTATTATTGGCTGGGTTTCTTGATTCTTCACACACTGTATCTGCTGGGGTTGCAATGTCCTCCAAGTTGGTGTCTTTACTCACGTGTCTGCCTGGAAAAGCTGGGCAGTAGCTGGCATCGCTCTCTTTCCATGGGGTCCCTCCCTACAGCCCACTCCAGCAAGGCAATCTCAGGGTAATCAGACTTCTAACACTATATCTTTTTTTTTTTTTTTTTAAACACTATATCTCAGAGTTCCTAGACTGAATACTCCAAGAGACCTGGGCATATGGGAGCTGTAAGACTTCTTATAATGACCTAGCCTCAAAGTCCCCAAATGTCACATCTCTGCATTCAGTTGTTTAAGCATTCAGTTGTGAAAGGGGGAAGGGAATCAGACTCTACCTTTCAGTTGGAGAAGTAGCAAAAATTTTGCCACCATGTATAGTCCATTGTATCAGGTTAATAAAAATTCTGAACTCAATCTCCTCCTGCCCCATCATTTCCTATTGGTGCTCCCCCCTTAAACAAGGCAACCACTAACCAGAGGGCAAAGGAGCTTGTTAATATAGTCTTTATAGGTCAGCTTCCCAGGAACAGAGTAGGACCTGGAGGGACAAACACTCTCCTAATCCTCATTGCTTATTTTAGGGCTTTCAACTTGTGTGCCAGAGTTATGCAGGGGTATGTTCTTGAGAACATAGGAATGACCATGAGGACACAGAGAATGGGGTAAGCTTTCCATTACCTACATTTGTACCTTCCACTATGGTAACTTCTACAATTGCAGTTTTAATCAGTGTTCACATAGCATTTCACTAGACTAGAATTTCATTCACAGAATATACTCTCCATTCCTGGTACATCAATTTTTCAAAACCTAAAGGGAAAATGGCCTTACCTCTGGTTGAAATTTACTCATTGAAATATTCTTGCAAGTGATTCTTACACTAGGGAAGCTGGCAACATATCAGCCTGTATGTGCTATGATGCAGAGGCTTAGGGTGCAGTGCACTTATATCCCAAGAGTCTAGTAACATTAGACTTGGGCCCGACCTCATCCATCATGAGGTTTGCTTTTTAAAAAAAGTTTTGGGAGGTTATAAGGTAGGGGATGGTAGAGTCTCAGGGGAGCCCTTAAAAATCATATCCTACATCCTCTTTACTTTTTAGTTTATCTTGGACATCAAATAGTTAATAAGGCCTTCAGCAAAGACTTGTAAAGTAGCATTTGCCTTATATACCTCCCGGAATCTTCTGCTAACTGTTGAGTGTCTGTCCAATGATTTTCAAACATTTTGTAGTCTCATTTTAAACTAAGTCTCATCATAGTTTTAGGGATTTTCCAAATTGGAAAAAGTTTGTTTCACCTGAACTAGCCACATACTTCTGATGACAGGTGATATAGGGCACATTCATATCATGACAGGATTTCTGACTCTTCTTGTCCTGAGACAGGTAATTCTGAAGAGTGGTTTTAACTCATTTCTATAACGAGGCAGCTAACCAAAACCTAACAATACATAGAATTGACTGTGAATCAAATAAAGATATCCCCCTTAAACCAAACTAGGTGTTTCCTTAACTCAACTTCCCCTTAGTTGGACCCCAAGATACCTGCAGCCACTCCTCAGTGATTTTACTGAAGTCCACTGAAGAAATATTCGGGTGGAAAGTGTCAGGTGTCTTAGTCATTAGTTGATACATATGACCATGGGGACACATTGCTAGGAACCCACTAAGAGACTCAGAGGGGCCCCAGAAGTGAAGGATGTTAAAGCTTCTATAGCTTTGGGGCAAATCCACCTCTGCCCTTTTTGCAGATGATTTTTCTGTGGGGTGGGGGCTATTGCTATCTGTCTCTGTGCTCATGGGGCCCCCCTTATTCACCTGACAGACTTGTGCCCCCATCCCCCAGCAAGCCCCAATGTTAAATCACAGGGAATAAAGACACACACTTTAGCTCCTCTTCCAGAAGTTTCAAGCTCCTTCTTCAAATTAACCTAACTTCATCCAAAAGACCTTTGTTTGCTTACAGGGGGTCTCAGGGAATGGCAGTCTTTTGTTCCACTTCAACCAGGAAACATTTTCCTATCCTACACTTACAAAAATGGGGAGCAGAACTTCACCTGATTCTTAGCACAACAAAGATCTCATTCAAAGAAACTTTCTGCCTACTTTCCCAGAGGTTGGAGAGGCTTACTTAATTTTTAATTCCTTCTCCTTCAGTGTAAGTATGGTTGGCTTTAAGAGGCACCCTGTTACTCAAGTACAAAATTAACCCCTTTGATGGGACACCTGGATGGCTCAGTGATTGAGCGTCTGCCTTTGGTTCAGGGCATGATCCTCGAGTCCCACATCAGGCTCCCTGCATGGAGCCTGCTTCTCCCTCTGCCTGTGTCTCTGCCTCTCTCTCTCTCTCTCTCTCTCTCTCTCTGTGTCTCTTATGAATAAATAAATAAAATCTTTAAAAAATAAATTAAATTAAATCAACCCCTTTGAAACGATACAAAATATAGAGATAAGCTTTTTGAAGTGAGTACGACTTTTTTCTACTTATTTATCAATTATACGCTGTGACAGGTTAGATGATGTGGAGCACACACAACTTACTGTTCTCAATGACCTTATAATCTGGAATTCAATACTTTACTTAGCATTAAGCACCCACTATGTGCCAGATAGTATTGTGGGAGCTGGGGCCCTGTGATGGAAAACACAAACAAACTGGAGCTTATGGAGCTTACAGAGATCAAGAATAAACAAGTAAATAATAAACATAGAGTATCATGTCCAGAATTGATAAGTGTCATGAAGAAAAATGAAGCCATGTTTGCCAGTGGGATGGGTGTGTCCCATTTGCTCACGTGGTCTGAGAAGATCTCTCTGGGATGATATGTAAGTGGAGACACATTAAGTGAAAGGATGAGTTATGTAACTATTTGGAAGAAGATACAGATTTTTCTAAGCAGAGAGGGTAGGTGTGAATGCCTGAATTTGGGAATTAGAAAAACAACACCCAAAACCTTAATAACAATAAAATTTGTAAGTCACAAGAACTAAAATAAGACATCAGAATTACTATCCATTCAGGGTACCAGGGTGGCTCAGTTGGTTGAGCACCTGCCTTTGGCTTGGGTCATGATCTCAGAGTCCTGGGATCAAGCCCCACGTTGAGCTCCCTGCTCAGCGGGGAGCCTGCTTCTCCCTCTCCCCCTGCCACTTCCCCTGCTTGTGCTCTCTCACTCTCTCTCTCTGTCAAATAAATACAAGCTTTTTAAAAAATTACTATCCATTCATCTATTCAATAAATAAGTGCTGAGCCCTACTAGGGTCAAAGGAATGTATCTATGAACATAAGGTCCTAGAGGAGGCACAACTGACACGACCAGGAATAAGACACAGCGTGTGTTCTCCAGACAGTCATGTTCTGATGTGGAAATAAATTTCAAAGAAAGAGGATTATTACAATTAAGGGCAATGAGTGTGCAGATGCTAAAAAATTACATAAAAGGGATACCTAAACAAGCTGTGGGTGGTAGGTGGGAGCTTTCTGGAGCACCTGATCTCTAAATTAAATCCAGAAGAGATAGTAGGAGGTATCCAGAAACAGAGTAAGATAGCAAATTTCAACCACATGCAGAGTCCTGGAAAAGCAAGAGCACTCAACATTAAAGAACTGTGGCACTGATGCCCTTGCAAGGCACCAGGTTCAGTCAGCAAACGGCCTTATAGGTCCTACCAAGATTATTCTATATCCAGAGAACAATGGGGAACCGCTAAAGTGTTTTAGGTGGGAAGTGACTCCATCAGGCTTACCCTTTAGAGAGATCACTCTGCCTGCCACATGAAGAATTCATGGGTTCATAGACTAAAGACAAGGGTGGAGGAAAGGAGATGGATTTAAGAGTCATGATGTCAGGTCAATCTTCAAGACTCCATGACTGGCTGAAAAGAGAGAATTACAAAATGAATTAGTAACACCAGAGAGGGAGAGCTGATTTCAGAGGATAGATTTGCAGTGAGTTTTGGGTAATGTACTAGCTTTTTAGAGAAAGAAGTTTGATGGGAAGGTGAAGCTAGAAGTTCCTCATATAATTATTCTCTCAGTAAGAATTATTGGTAAAAACTCAAAGTGCCTGGTTTAACAATTAAGAGACCAGAGTGCCTAGGTGGCTTAGTCAGTTAAGCAATCTGACTCTTGATTTCAGTTCAGGGCATGATCTCAGGGTAATGGGATCAAGCCCTGCGTAAGGCTCCCCACTCAATGCGGGGGGCGGGGGGGAGGTCTACTTGAGATTCTCTTTCTGCATCTCCCTCTGCCCTCTTCTTGGCTCTCTCTCTTTCTCTCTAAAATAAATAAATAAATCTTAAAAAAAAGAATTATTGAGCTCTATGTACTGGGCACTCTAATTACTACCATATATTTGTTATATCACTTAATAGTCACAACAACTCTAGGTGGGCTGCTTTTATTCCTGTTGAAGGTAGGGAAACTGAGGCACGGAAGTAGTTAAGTAAATTGCCTATGGTCACACAGCTAGCAAATGTAAAAGATAATATAAACTTCCAATCTAGACAACAAAAATCAGCCCCATTACTTTATAATCATTTCTCATTTTACCAAAAAAAAAAAATTTATTTCCCACCAGACCATAGGAAGAGTGACTTTTGGCTGTTTAAAATCTACAAAAAAAAAAAAACAAATTCCCTCTCATCAAAAAATAAACCAACCAAAATTATTGTCACTAGTGAAGAGACACAAAAAGACTAATGCAGATTCTGAAAGCATTCCAAAGAGAAATTTACCAAAATGTTTTCAGCAATGGCAACACAGTTTATAAAAATATATAGCCTTCTAGGGTAACTACTGCAAAGAGAAAATTACTGGCATTGATGAATTCTAGAGTTTTAAAACATTATTGAAATGTTTTTCAGTTTCAGAGCCCTCATATAAAAGAGATTATGCAGGCCTGACTCTCTCATGCTGGAATAGTTTGTGCAATGCTTCTCATTGATGCACTCAGTGATTTCATTGGCAGAGAGGAATGAAAACAAATGAACGAGAAGGAATTGGGGCCTGTTCTATAGAGGTAGTTCCTTCTTTATATTGATTTATTGATTGTGCATCTTGGGACTGCTATTATTGAAAGACAACATTTTCTGTGAGCATAGATGGAGAATTTTATCCTGGGGCTTCTAGATTTGAATGGCTGCATGTCACTCCCTTTCAATATACTGTTTTGGGTTTTTTTGTTTTTGTTTTGTTTAGATTTTACTTATTTATTCATGAGAGACACAGAGAGGGAGGCAGAGACACAGGCAGAGAGAGAAGCCAGCTCCCTGCAAGGAGCCCAATGTGGGACTTGACCCCGGGATCATGTCCTGAGCGGAAAGCAGACCTCAACCACTGAACCACCCAGGCGTCCCCCCTTTCAATGTATTGTTAATTTCCCTGTAAGAAAAGAATGGGAAAATTGAATCACTGTGACTGTATCTGTAAAGAATGAGCTTCTAGTTCAATCTAGATTTCTACATAGCCTCTGTTTGTTAAAAAAAAAAAATGTAGCATTTTCGAGGCATGGATCAAATGTGAGTGAAAATTTTTGCACAATTTATATTATACTTAATTTTAGAGTCTTGCTTGAGTTTTATTAAATTGATTTTTTGTAAATTATAAAGCATTGATTTAAAAAGAAAAAGACTTAGTTCAAAGAAGTTTACCTAAAAAGCACTCCTAAAAGATGAAAATTGCCACCATTCATGAGGTTCCTTCTTTTTCTCTGGCTTGATAATTAAATCACACTTCTCCTTACATACTTGGGAGGAGGCAGTCTCCAGAGTGGTGTCTGCAAAGACATGAGATTTTTTAAATGAGATTGTGCACGTCAACTGAAAATGTTTTAACCTATAACTTATATTTTTTAAAAAAGACGAGTGATTCTCTAGACTACAATTTCAAGATCAATAAATTTCCATTTCTCTAGATTTTCTTTCAAAAACACCCATTTTTGTTCCTTCAACTTTTAAAAAAGTCTATTTTAAACGACCTACTTTTTAAAACTGGTTTGTAGTTAAGTGTGTCACACCTGGATGTAGTCGACTTAAAAGTGTTTCAGTCTTTGCTATTTCTTTCTAAGCTAATTATTTTATTTTTAGTCATCCGACTAGTGCAGGATATTTTCTCTAGAGAAAATAAGAAAGTGGATGAGAACAGCATAGATTTGTTCTGGGTATGAGTGTTTAGGATATATGTTTTCTGTTAACGGTTAATATTATTTGTCAATGAAAACCACATAATTGCTCCATTTAACATCTTCTCCATAAGCAAGTGGGAGGGCAGCGAAGAACCTGAAGAGCCCCTGAGGTCAATCTCTGATACAGAACTTCAAAGCATGGTCAACAGATGGTTGTCCATCCCATTTGTAAAAGTCTCTAGGGAAAACTCCACAGTTGTTTTTTCATCATAAATCCATCTGTATTGCATCCCTCTGTCAGGAAAGTGTGTCTAGTATCTTTCCAAAATCCTTCCTGTTTTCATGTTAAGTCTATTTCCTCCAAGTGTTACCTTCCCTGATGCAAAAACAAAACAAAACAAAACAAAAAACCAGCTTCTATGTAATATCTTTTCACAAGGATCAGCCTTTGTCAAACTGAATTCTGGGCCACTACAAGAGATTTGCGTAGAAAACCTTACATTTGATTTGGGAAAGAAAATGCTATGTACTAGTTGGAATAATTGCACTATTACATGGCTTTATTATTCATAAGTTGGCTCAGTCTTTGAAATTGAGAATTAAGATCTAATTTAAATTCATGCATTTAAGATATTAGGCTGATCCTTGCTGTGCAACAGAAAGTATATACTCCAACACTGCCCCCAGAAAACAATTTCACACGTGCCCAGTGCTGCTAAGAGTAAAAGGTGATTTTAAGTGTGATAAGACTTCCAAAGACCACGAAAAGAAACAACCCTTCCTCAAAGATCAGTTGCACACTTACATACAATATACAAAAGTTCTGCCAAAGCAATCTAAGAAATTTTTTTTTTCAAATTTTCCCCACAAATGTCTACTGAACGCATGCTATATCACAGTCACTATGCTTTATTACACAGTGTTATTCTAGAAGGATTCCTGAGGGGGCCTCCATGGATCCTCCCCTTGGTGTTCACACCCTGTTGCGATTCCCCTCCCTTCATGTGAGGGCAGAACTGTGACTTGCTTCCAACAAACAGAATAAGGCAAAGGTGATGGGATGTGTATAACCATGTATACATGATTGCATGGTTACGTACAAAGATTTTAGTGCCATCTCGCTAGAGTCCCTCTCCCTTGCTAGTTCTGAGGAAGCAGGCAGTCATGTTGGGATAATGAAGGCAAGGAAATGAAGGGGGCTTCTTGAGGCAGAGGGGGGCTCCCAGCCCACAGCCTGTTAGGGTCTCCAGCCAGAACTCAGCAAGAAAAAGAATCCCTCATTCTACAACCACAAGGAACTGAATTCTGCCAACAGCCTGAGTGTGCTTGGAAGCACATCCTTCTACCATTGACTCTCAGATGAGACTGCAGCCCTGGCTGACATCCAATTGCCCTGAGACCTCCCCTGAGCAGACGACACAGTTTAGTGCCTAGACTCCTTATTCACAAAAACTGGGAGTTAACAAATGTGCATTGTTTGAAGCCACTAAAATTGTGGTAATATTGTTACAAAGTAATAAATAACTAGGTCCTCAGTCTTTCTCTTTCTTGACTTTGAAATCTTGGAAGCATACAGGCCAATTATTTTTACAAAGTGCCTCAATCTGGGTGTGTTTGTATGGAAATCTCTCAATCTGATCCTCAAGATTAGATTTATTTATTTTTTTAAAGATTTATTTTTATTTATTTATGATAGACATAGAGAGATTGAGAGGCAGAGACACAGGCAGAGGGAGAAGCAGGCTCTATGCCAGGAGCCGGACGCAGGACTTGATCCCGGGACTCCAAGATCGTGCCCTGGGCCAAAGGCAGGCGCTAAACCACCGAGCCACCCAGGGATCCCCTCAAGATTAGATTTAGATTCAGGAATAACACAGGAGTGATGTTGTATCCTTCTAAGAATATCCATCCTATTAAAAGATGTATATATTTGATTTGTCCCAATATAAGTGATATTAAATTGATCACTTGGTTAGAAAGGTATCCATAAAGTGTCTCCATTGTAAAGATACAATTTCCCAGGAAAACTAATAAAAAATCTTGTAAGGAGATACTTCAAGGCTTTGTAAATACCCCGTTCAACATCAAACTTTCACTGACTAGTTTCAGCAACCATTGATTCCCTTACTATATAATTCCTTTTGTATTTATTAGTTAGCATTCTACTATAAGAAACATGCTCTTCTTTCCTATTTACTTACTTATCTAATGATTTATTTATACCAGAGTGAAATTACAGTTTTTTATTTTAGTCAGTTGTTACAATTTATTATATTGTACATTCTATTAGACTTTAGAATTATATATTGTACATTCTATTATTATATTATAGTAATAACATATTTTGATATTCAAATTGCTCCGGATTTGTCCATTGTAATCTCTCTGCAGATATATCCTCTGTCCTTCTGATATGTTGCCATCATTTTAAGCCTTTCTAATTTTCTAGCAAAACAAGATTTTCCAGACATGTTTTATACTTTTTCTGTCCGAGACCTGGAATTTTTTTCTCCAAACACTTCTGATTCTTTTTAAGGTGGAGAATGGTATTTAGAATCCAAAATCTGGGTACTAAGTGTACTCATTGCTACTGACATGTCATGGCTTTTAGTACCACTCAGTGACAGAGCTGAAGTAGATACAGAGATATATTTAACAAAATATGCTTAAGATAAATATACTAAAAACCACAAGATATTACTGAGTAAAATTTTTAGAAACTGGATTAAGTAGATAAATATACTATGTTCATGGATAATAGGACTCATTATTATTAAGATGTGATTATGAAGATGTCTTAGCATCTTGCAAGTCTGCAAATCTATATATTGACTGGAATTGTGGTCACATCTGGGGCTCGAATGGGGACATGTCCAGTCCTGTGCTCACACAGGTTGTTAGCAGAATTCAATTTCTTGTATTTTTAAGACTGAGGGATTCGTTTTCTTGCTGACTGAAGGTCCTTATAGGCTGTCAGCTGGAGGGTACCAACAGCTCTTAGAAACTGCCTGCATTTCTTCATCATATGGGGTTTCTCTACATGACACCCCCCCATATTTAATTTGTAACCTCCAATTCCATTTTGACACTACAATGTATCCTCAAGTTTTCTCCCTTCACAGTGAGAAACCAGGATCTCACTATAAGTGCGAATATATTACTTTTCTCAAGCCTGGGATATACTGGAAGATTGCAGGGAGACAGAATATACTGTGTGGTATTTGAAAACAAAACAAAACAAAACAAAAACAAAAAGCAAGGCAGGAAAGACTTCACAACTCTTATAATTGACACCCCTTTTAACTTGAAAAGAATTTGATCATCATAGGTTTATTTTTTTCTAGTTGTAAGATCAAAATCTTCAACAGTAGAGAAAGGTAAAAGTCAAATCATGCAGAACTTTGTAAGCCATCTTAGAGAGTTTTGGTTTTATTCTAGTACAATGGGAATTGGAGGACTTTCTGTTAAGTCATTGCACATTTGTTTGTTGTAAATAGCATTAACAGCATTTTTAAAGTTATTTCCTGGTAATGTTTATTATTTACTCAGTCTTCAACTCATTCTAAAACAAGATTGGAGATGCTTAGTGCAGTCCCTAGGAGTAAGTTAAAACATTAAACAACCTAGCAAGTAGGGGTAATAAATAAAATGGAGCTGGGAAACAAGAGGTGGGGGTGAGGTCAGTGCAAAATATGCTCACCTTTAAGAACTTTAAAGTTAAGGAGATTTGTTACAAATTTTATCTGAGATTTCTGGAGACTAGAAGGTTTGAAATACCCCAATCCCCAATCCCTCATGATATACTCACTTCAAATAACAGGCCTCCACAACAAACACGCAATCTACCATGTGTACCACACAGAAATCAGACTCCAGAATGGCAGAGTCCCCCGGTGTTTGTTCTTGGAGTACCTTGTTACATAACTTCCTGATTCCTGATCATTTAACCCTTTCAGGTTAAGTGGGAATGGGCAGTTAGAGGTGCTTGTTTATTTAATCAAGGCAGCCAGTTGAAGCAAACAAGTCAAGACAAAATTTCACCCCATCTTTTGTAGGTAAGTACAGTGTTAAATTACAATTGACCCTCTGTTAGGAGAATGCATGGATCTCCACAGGGAAAAATTAAGCACTGAGGACAAAGCCTCTAGTCCATGAGCACTGTAATCACACATCGCGATGAGAACCCGTATTTTAAAATCTGTAGAATTTATCACACATTATTTCACATTTCACTGCTCTGCTTACTGCTTATTGGTTTGTGGTTACTTGCATACAACAGTAAAGTTTCAGAAAAAGTTTAGTTACAGAAAGACAATTATTTAATGCAGGAAGGATAACCCATTGCATTGGAGGATTGGAAGACATCTTTTAAAGTTCTTATATTATAAATTTAATTATGAGTTTCTATGCAGTGAGTAAGGTCTTAAATTCTTGCCAAGATTTCAAAAGGGCTTTGTGAAAGTATGTCGGCTAAATCACGATGGGTATATCACTGCTAATGGTGCCCGTCACACGTTGTGAAACATAGACTCCAGAATTAATTCTGCCCCCAAATTAGGTCATTGCAAAATGCCTCTTAAAACTGCCAATTTTTAATTTGCAGGACAATGAGATGGAGATGAGAAGAAAGCAAAAGGAAGACTCCAATTCCTTCTTGTAAAGCACAGTGGGGATCGGACAAAACAGAATAGGAAGGCCGAGCCCTCTGAAACGGATGCTTTTTTGTGTGTTAATCCCACTTAAATATAGGTGATGAATTAATTTAAACGTGGGCTAACCGGCCTGTTCTGCACTGCATCCGGGGAGTGCCTTGCTCTCAAGTTAACCTGATTGCGCAGAGGTGCCCTTGTTTCCTGACTTCATCCCCAAACCATCACGATTATTTCAGTTTACCTTCTCCTTTTCCCAGAACATCCTGTTTGCAGTCATGCAAAGGGAGTGTTTGGTGCAAAGACGCCTAATTCATAATTAGCATCGTCGTTATCATGGTATCATAGTATCACTACTACATACTAGTAGGGGAATGCCTCTGCTGGAAGTCACCCACCAGGGCCCACAAATCTGTGGCCCACACCCGGGCTGGCTGGGCTCGGAGGCAGGTGGATCCCCGCTCCTTCCAGACCCAAGCCCAGGGCGCTGGACTGTCGTGGTTCCCCCAGGGTGGGGGCAAAGTGCCCGGGGTAGCAGCACTTCTTATTTTTGGTGGAAACTGCCCCTCGCTCCTGCTCTCAGGACCTGGGGGTGGGCGCACTCACCGCGACTGTCCCTCTCCTAAGTGGGGCACTGCGCGCGCCCCCCACCCCCGTCACCTCTGCGCGCCCCCCTGCAGTCGGCGCAGCGCACCCCAGCGGCGGCGTGGCCTCCGGCCGCGGTGGCCACTGAGCTTCCGGCGAGCTCGCCAGTTGTCTCCGTCGCCGCCTGGGAATCTGGGGCCCCGAGCGACTGCGAGCGCCGGGCTCCGCGGGACCCGGCGAGGACGCGCGGCCGCTGTGCCTGCCCCACCCGCCACACCTGGGAGCGGGGAGGCCCGGGAGAGGCGGGGCGCGGCCAGCGGCTGGCTCGGGGCGGAGCAGCGCCGGCGACAGCCCCCGGGCCTGGAGCGCAGCGGAGGGGGAGGGTCTCGCGGCCGAGCTCTCTTCTTCGGGGGAGGGACCCCAGCCGGCGTGCACAGCGGCGGGAGCCAGCTGCCGAGTCGCCGCCCGTGGGTCATGGAGCGGGGCAGCCCCGGCGCCGGGGCGGCGCGGCTGCCGCGGGACCAGGACTCCGTGGAAGCGTGGCTGGATGATCACCGGGACTTCACCTTCTCTTACTTTGTTAAGAAAGCCACCAGGTAAGGAGGGGGCCCCGGAGGACGCGCCCGGGCGCGGAGAGTGACCCGGGGGCGCAGCTCGCCCCCTTCCTGAACCTCCTCCCTTCCTTCACCCTTAAATGAGCCCTGTTCCCAGGCTCTTTGCTTTCGGAGGAGGGCTTTGGTCCCGCTGGGGCAGAGAGACCGCGACTCCGTGGCCGGTACAGTCGAGACGCCCAGCGTGGGGTCCATCCAACTTGCTCACAAAGTTCAGATACGACCGTGTACACGCCGGACCCCCTCCCTCGCCCCGCCCCCCGCCCCCACCCCCCGGCTGCCGTGGCGATCCCCGAGGGCAAGATTGTTCGCAGACACCCGCCTCGCCTTCGGAGGCCTTCCCCGGGCCCCCCTAGCCTCCGGGGCCCCCTCAATCTTTGCGCCCCCAAACCGCGTTGGAGCCCCTCCCTGCAGCTCCTCCGGGAGCACCATTTCCAGCCCGGTCGCAGCGGCTCCGCTCCGCCCCCGGCCCCCTCGCCCGGCCCTCGCGGGGCGGGGAAGCGGGGGGTGGGGTGAGAGCGCGAGGAGCCCCACGGCAGCACCATGCCGGAGCCCTCCCGGAGTGAGTGCGGTCGCCTCTCGCCCCCCGCAGTCCCTCCCGGGCTCGCGCGCTTCCTTCCACTCTCCGGCTGCGCCCAGGGCTCCGCGGCGCGCTCGGAGGCGCGGGGGAGGGCGGCGGCGGCGGCCGGCGGGGGGCTGGCGGGTCCGGGCCTGGCCGAGCCCGAGGCCGGCTCCTCCCGGTCGGAGCCCAGCGCCGGGGCGGCGGCGGCGGCGGCGGAGGGCGGGGAGGAGGCCCCCGGGGAGCGCCGCGCGCGCGTGGGAAACGCTCGCCGCTGCGCCGGGAGGGATTGGGGCTGGGGCGGCGGCGGGCGGAGGCGGGGCGCGGCGTCCCCGCAGCCCGAGGAGCGGCCGGGCGGGCTCCGGGGCGCACCGGCTGCAGGCGGCGGCCGTCGGGGGCGACGCGCGCCGGGCGGGGCTGCTGGGGCGGCCCCGGGATCCCCCCGCCGCCGCCGCGCGGGCTCGGCTGTGCCGGGCGCTCCCCGCCAGGGGGCGGCGCAGGGCGGGGCTGCGGCGGGCGGTGGGGTCAGTGAGCCGGCGGGCAAGCGGGCTTCAGGGGCCGCCTCACCTGGGCTGGTCGGCGCCCCCGGCGCCCCCGGCGCGCCCGGAGCCCAGGGCCTGCGGAGGCCGCGGGGGCTGCGCCCCCAACGTTCTGTGCTCGCTATGTTGCCCTTTGGACACCAAAGAAGGTAGTTCCCCGAGCATCCCCCCGCTTCCCACTTCCCTTGGGGGCGCGGGGCTGGGTGCGGGGTGGGGGCGTCGGGGTCACGGCGGGGGTGGGGGGCTTCCCTGGAAACGGACTGTCTGATAGGCTTCTCCGCCTTTATTGTCTTCCGGTGCAGTAGTACTTTGGGATCTTAGAAGCGGCTCGTTTGTTTTTTCACAAAAGGCTGTTTCTCCTAAGGAGTTGGTGTCGCTGTCATCGCTGTCGGGCTTTGGGGACAGAGCCGTTGACTTAGGGCAAATCTGATCTCCAGGGCTTCGTTACTCCGCCCTCCTTGCAAAGCGTCCTTGCCCGCCTTGGCAGTCTTCCTTCAAAAGTCCTGAACCTGGAGCCACCAGAGGATGAACCCCCGGAGAGAGGGTGCTGTGTGCGCGCAGGACGCTGGTGTGCGCGTTCGGGCCGGGGCGCTCGGGCACCGGGACCCGGAATTCTTGCCTGCTGCGGGCCCGCGGGCCCCAGGGCTCACCTGCCACTCCGAGGCCATCTGTCCCCGGTTCCCTTTCCCCCTGGCCCACTTCCCCCTCCCTGCCTCATTGAATGGGGAGTGGGCAGGAGAACTGGGCTGATTTTTTTTTTTTTTTCACTGTGTCAGGGTGTTCTTTGGAGGTGTTCTGTAGGCAGGTTATTAATAGTTGAAAGAAAAAAGTGACGGGTCTTACATAAATCAGCATAAATGTCCTCTTCTTTTTCCCCCCTCTCTCCCTTTAAAGATAGGCACTTAGGATAGCTTGGTGGTCGGTGTTAAATAGTCGTACACAAGAATGCTTCTCTCAGAGCCTGCCAAAACTTTGCTAGTAACTTTTCATTGGAAAACAAATGGAAAGAGTTAAATTTACTTTGTTTTCCGCATTACTTTTTCTCCCAAGTAGCATAGAATTAAAATTCTAATTTCTCAGAGTTACGCTGCTCAGTGTAAAATTTAGGTCATCTGAAACTATATAAAGACTTTTTTTTTAGCGATGGTTATTATAGTTGTTGACAATAGACTGACTACCTTCTTTGAAACGTATGTGTGTATTATATATCCATCTGTAAGATTTCATGGTGAGTAAAAGTCAGAAAATGAAAGTGTAAAATATTTAAAGAGGAGTACAAGCCATTCATTTTAAGAGTTATAAAGCGCTGAAAGCTGTCAGTTTAAAGATTATAATCTGAGAGCTTGTGTGTAGTCAGGGGTTCTGGTTCGGGCTTATATTTGGTGGCATTAACTGGAGATTTAAGAGAGATTAGACAGTAGTTGATTCTAAAAATTCCAAATTTCTAAACCCAGTGTGATTCATATGGTTGTGGTAAAAACTTATTGCAGACATTTTGACTTTAGAGCTAGGATTTTTTTTTTTTTTTTAAACTAGAGGCTCACATTACTTTGCTTTTTTCCCTTTTGTTACACTCTAAGTGTAAAATGAGTCTGTGATTCAGGACCCCGTGAAGCAGATCGTTCTGTAGAAACATTTAACATTTTTAATTTTTTTTTAACATTTTTAAAATTTAAAATAAATTTGGATTCACTTAGATTGGGCATCTGTGCCTGTAAACAGGCATGTTGATGGAATATTTCTACCTTATTTGATTTAATTGTTGTCATTTGACATTCATGCGTGCTTTTTTATCCTCTCCCCAGACTGAATGATCTGTACTCAGAAGTAGTCCCTGAACAGGATGAAGGTTTCTGGCATTCCTAAATTCTCATTTAAATACCTGTGAAAATTGGTTGATCTTGAAAGGAGTTCTGCTGCTATATTACATTGTTATAACTTATCTTCAAACACAGAGCTAAGCAGCTGGTTAAAGGCTACAAGCTTGGGGCATAGATGCTTTTTAGGAATCGCAGCCTCTTTATGTGAATTTGAGTGTCAATTGAAGAATTCATAACATAATCTATAGGCAGAAAAATTATTTTGAGACTTGTAAACTACAACGTATGGAAAATCCCACCCTCCCTGTTCTACCCGCCTGAAATATTATGTTAATTAAGGGCTCTAATCTTCATGCATTTGCAAATGAAGGCTTCCGGTGCCAGTGCCACTTTAACAGCTGTTCTTGACATATTAAAATAATGTTACTTTTCATTATTTACTAATCTTTTCTGCCACAGAGGGTGATGTTTTAGATCATTTGGTATTGTAGGAGTATCGTGATTGACTTTTTATTGCTTTGTTTTGTACTAGGCAAAAGCTTGAGAATATTTGGCATTTAATGGAAATAGGAGTTACTAAGTGAGGACAAGTTTTTATGACCGCTTGGATCAAAGTCCAGAAACAGAAGTTTTACACTTCCATGTAGCTTTCAGCGATAGACTTTTTATTTGACACTGCAAAACTGTGCTGAATTAGTTGGCATTCCCGGTCCTGTGTTTGGGATTTTTTTCGCTTCTTTTCTTTTTTTCTCTCTTTGTTTCTCTCATATTTTTTCTCATCTCTAAAAGCTGTAATATTCTTATTTGCAAGACAGTTCTATTAAAATCAGATGATAGATATCAAATAAATATTGCCATCCACTTTTAAAAAATACTGTTTCTGTGATTATATAGGAATATAATTCCAATTTTCAGATAAATGATTTGTTAGGCATATTTTATTAAGTTGTCACTAGTGTTGAAGATAATAAAACTCTGTGGTTATTGACTCAGTCTGACTTCAGTCTTATTTATAATAATTTTATGGTGGTAATTCTGATGCGGTAATGACCTTTTCTTTTTGTAAGGTCCTTTTGTAACAGCGTTCATATAGCCAGCTTTAAGCTGTTCTTTAGTACTCACCTCAAGATGTGCAGTTTTTAGCTATTTGAATATGTTGTGCAACAAAATTTTCTTTTTAGTAATTCCACCTAAATATTTAAAATATCCGAAACTGGTTTTTAAGTTTTAAAGGTAGAGTTTGTACCTTCATCCTTATCTGAATACAGAGAACGTTTCCTAAGGTTTGAAACACAAATTAACTTAGGACTTTGCTTGAACTTCCTAGTGCATTTTAATAATGCTCAAGAAAGATTTCTTCTGTAGTTGAAAAGGCTACACAGAACTGTTTGGTGTTTATTAGTTTATCCCCCAAACATTTTTCAACCTAATAATTTATGAAACCTGTAACTGTTATGTCGAATTACATGTGTTCTTTGTTCTCAGAGCTGATTGTAGGATGACAGCCTCTTCCTAGCGGGAAAGTCTTTCATAAGGACCACAGGGCAATTAAATAAATCACTGAGTTGATTGATCGTGGAGGGTTCAAAACGACTAATTTTGAATTTAGGATGCAGTCTAGTTACTGACTTTGCAGGACTTCCTATGAAATTAGTTTAGCTGGACAGATGCGGATTCAGTTGACCAGTGTTTACAGCTGATTGATGTGGTCGTGGTGATATCTGTTTTATCAGGTTCTGAGTAAAAAGCGCCTGTGAGCTACATACCTAGGAATAAAAATTGAAGGAAGGCTTTCCAATATAGGAGTCATTCATTTGATATTTAGCTCTGTAATCTTATTTGCCGACTTGGTATTCCCACTTAATTTGAATTATTTATTTATTTTTTTACTATGTAAGTGCTTTATTCATTTTCTCTAACTGGTAGAAATTTACGCTTACTGCCAAGCAAATGTTTAAAGCAGGTAAAGCAAACTGAGTATTGAGTTCTTAGGAGTCATTTTGATAAGTATTCTAAAAACCTTTTAAGAAGCTCTTAAGGATATCTATTTATTTCTCTGGTTTGTAGTTTGTACTGAACATGCTTTTTAAAGTGTTATGTGCCATTGGTAGCTTCTGTTTTCCTCAAGACTTTTCCTCTGATTCTGAATTGTAAAGTCAACCTTTTGCAAATTACCTTTTCTGAATAATTTTATTAAATCTAAACTTGGGAGAGAAAAGATCCTCTTCTAGTATCATATCTCTAGTGATAACTATAAAAATTAGCCACCATTATTTCTACTCTCTGTACGTATACTGAGGTATAAGAAAAGATCCTGATCTTTTAATCTGATGAAATAGTTAAAACACACACACACACAGAATTTTTGCACTTTAGAGTTAGAGAGGATCATGTAATCCGGTGTTTCTCAGACTTAAGTAGTGTTCCCCTGCTAAAGACAGTCTTATTCATCTCTAGTATATTAGTTAGAAAGTGTTTGGTCATAAGTAACATAAACCCTACTTGGATGCATATAAAATTGACTTACATAATTCAGTGCCTGGAGATTGGTTAGGTTATGAAATTGAGTTGATCAAATATTGTCAAGATTCTGTTTGTCTGTATGTCTGTTTAATCTGTTTGTCCTTCCTTCAGTCCATCCATTCATCTCTTCTTCCTTCTTTCTTTCCTTCATCCATCTACCCTTCCATTTTTTGGCCTTATGCTGTGTTGGCTTTATTCTGTATGTTTTCTTTATAGGCTAGAAGCTTTCTCGGTGCAGCTTTCTGTGGGTCTTAAAATTCTGATACTAGAGAAAAACCTTGTTATTTGTGTCAGTCCTCTCAAAATTACTCTGGCCCTGCTTGGGTCATGTGCCAGCTCTGGACCAATCACTGTGTCCAGAAGAATAGGTTTATCCAAGGGGTGGGTAAGCCACAATGTGAAATGCCTTTGGGGGAGAGGGAATTTCCTAAAAGAAAGCGATGTAGACACACCAAGAAGTTCCAGATACCTACCATCTAGTGCCGGGCTTCCTTTTATTTAATATTAGTTAAATGTGGAATTCTTAAGAGCTGGTATAATGCTGCCATAATTACAGCATTTTTCCAATTGTAATACCAAAATAAATTTATGAGTTAATTATGAACTAAAATGGTACAACTCCAGCCAGATACAAGTTGACAGTATTTATTAAATCACCTTTTTAGAGTGAATATGGCCCTGACTGCCCAGTAAAGGGTCTGGTGAGGTCAGCTCACCTTTGCTGCAGTTGCCTTAATGATGATTGACTTCTTCCCCTGGGTCTGCTCAGTCAGGAAGCTTTTATTCCAATAGCACGGCATACCAACTTTTGGGTTTTCCTTGGTTTGAAAGCATATTTGCATATCAAATTGGTCTCTTTTTAAATTTTCTCTTTGTCCTGGAACCACTAAGCTGCAGTGTGGTTGTGAACACAAATATAAACCTGACTGCCAAAATTGCAGGACAGTGCTTGATTCCAAGGTGGTCATCCCAGTATTTTAAAGTATACTTCTTTCTCCTCCTCCTCCTCCTCCTCCTCCGCCTCTTCCTCCTCCCTCTCCTCCTCCTCCTCCTCCTTCTTCTTCTTCTTCTTCTTCTTCTTCTTCTTCTTCTTCTTCTTCTTCTTCTTCTTCTCTTTTTTCTTTTAATTATCATCAGTGTGAAAACACAAAATTTAAGACATTTTCATAGAAAAATTACAGATCTCCAAAACACACTTGTTTGGGGTCCCTCCAATTGGAAAGTGCCAGTCCAGCGCAGTCTTTCCCATATCTCAGCTGGAAAACAAATCAGTTTACATATTTACAGCATAGACTTCAGTGACTATGTTTTCTTTCAGAGATAAGTAGGTTTTCCTTTAAGGAATATTTTTCACACGTGATTGTGAGTGCATGGAAATTTACAGAACATGTCTCTTTCAACTCTCAGTCAAATGTGAATGTAAAACCATATGAAGCAGTTCTGCATTTTATTTGTATTGGGACCCAGTTAGCTTCTCAGATGTTTTCATAGCTGGAGAAAACTTGGAAATACTAAATAAGTTTAGGCAGAGCGTTCATGTCCTTTCCATGCCAGATCCAAGAGAACTAATCACTAACATCGGAGTAGAGGTTATTTGAGGATATCACTTGGAGGTGCTCCAAATCTCCCCAGCTTCATTTAATAGCCTATTATAGTGTAGTCATCTTTTCTTTATCTAAACCAGTACTCCTCAAAGGGGATGCTGTGGGGGTACCTGGGTGGTCCAGTTGGTTAAGTGTCCAGCTCTTAATTTTGGCTCTGGTCATGACCTCAGGGTTGTGAGATCAAGCCCCACCTTGGACTCCATCCTGGGCATGGACCCTGCTTAAGATTCTCTGTCTCCCTTTATTCCCTCCCCAGCTTCTCTCTCTCTCTCCCTCTCAAAAAGAAAAGGTGACGGATGCTATTGGCATTCGATGTTGGCTTTTTTATGTTGTTGTGAGAGACTGTACAACACATTGCAGGATATTTAACATCCCAAGGCCCCAGACACTAATTGCCAGAGCACCCCCATCATACTGACCCACGTTTCCAAATGCCCCCAAGGGCATACATTAGGTACATCTTGGTTAGAAGCCACTGTTCTGAAATCTTTCATATTGATTTCTACTGATTAATACTGCGTAAGGGCCCCAGATAGGACAAATCTTAGCTTCAAACCCTGGAGCTATCTCTTTCAAAGGGTATGACCTTAGGTGCTTCATTTGCCTTCTCTGTAAAATGGGGATAGCATTTACTTTGTAGGGTTCTTAAGAAATTTAAAGGAAATAACACATTTTCTTCTCTCTCTTAGAGTGAATTTCAGTAGTTTACTCTTATCTTGAGAATCATCAGCACCTTAAATATAATCACAGACTGATAGTTATTCCTTTATTCTGGTAAGTGGGAATTAGAACAAATGAATGGTGATTTTAGATTTTAAGAGTCCTTATTTTTTACATGAATATTAATTAATGATTTGAACAGAACCATTTGTGGATTCTGTGAGGTACTGGAAAAGGAAGTGGAATGAGAGCCCAGACCTCCCAGTGTTGTCCCCAACTTTGGGATTGGCCCAAATTAATAACCCTCAGCTTTAAAGTGAGAGGGGGTAGAGAATCAAAGCAGAGACATTCATTAGTGAGCTTAAAAATCTCAGCTCTAAGCATTCTTCTTTTTTTAAGTTTATTTGAGAGAGAGAGAGAGAGTGCATGCAAACAAAAACATACAAGCAGGGGGAACTGCAGAAGGAGGAGGGAGAAGCTGACTCTCCCCTGAGCAGGGAGCCCGATGCCCATGGTTCCTTGCTCTATCTCAGGACCCTGAGATCATGACTTGAGCCAGAGGCAGATGCTTAACCGACTGAGCCAACCAGGTGCCCCAGCTCTAAGCATTCTTGATTCTCACAAGGAGAGCAGAGTATCAGATTCTCAGATTCAATAGTTTCCTTCTTTAACTACTTTCCAAATATATGAGTAGTGGATGCAGGTCAAATCATTCAAACAGTGTAACTCAAACTATAAAATTAGGATCTAAGAGCAGGAAAAATATCTAATGTTATATTTATTTTATGTGAATTATTTTTGTGTTTTTCCTGCAGATCATCTTAGCAGATTTCCGTGTAAGTTTTTAACCATCCTTTCCAGACAGGAAATTAGTATACTTTTTGTAATTTGGTTTTAAAGTGATTAATTCACATGACTTATGGAAAAAAGCACTGGAGAGAAAGAACAAGGAATGACGCTTTAATAGTAATCTTAAAACTTGGGAATATGTTGTGTTTTGTGGATTACTCAGGGCCTGCAACTTTTTACTCTACTTGTCTGAAGCATCCTGCGAATATCCCCAAATATTACTGCTCAAAAACCTGGTGCATAGCCCTCCTGGAGGCCCAAGCTGCAGCATACTTAGAGAATTTCCTCAGTTGAGCCCCTGGGGTAAGAGCTAAAACAGACCAACTTTAGTTTCCAAATCTGTATCAGAGTGTTAAAGTATTATGTTGTCTAGTACTAAAAACCATTCTGCAATTTAGAATTATGATTATTGTGAAATATTGCAATGGTTTTCATTATAGATAGTTATGTATTTTCTCACATTTGTTGTGAGTTTTATCTTTGATATTTTGAAAAATAAGGCCCCCCCAAATCTATAACTTATTTTTGCAAAAAAATTAATTTTTAGGTAGTAATGGAAAAACAAGATATGTTCTTACATTTATTTTTCTCAACTAAATATTCAGCTCTTTATTTTTATATATTATTCAGAAAATTACATCATATATAGTGTAGTTATTAGTCTAGGGAGTCTTAATGATTTTTCAGTTCTAATTTGAGAGAATACAAGCATTGAAAAGACCATTTTTTTCCTCTAAGTGTTTCTGTAGAGATATTAGTGCTTTTAAACCAGGAGCTTAAGCAGCAGCAGTGGCCAACATCTAGTTGTTCTGTACAAGCCTCTTGAATAATTTTTATTTTTACAAGAAATCACTTTTGAAGGTATACTCCATTTAATAATGTTTGATTAACTGAAAAATAATAGCTATCATGTATTAAAGACTGTATTAGGCATAGACTTTGTTCAGTCTCTATGCTGTCATTTTATATGCATTATTTTCTTTAATTTTTAAAAATGATTTATTTATTTATTTTAGAGATTGAGAGAGAGAGTCCAGGAGCATGGGGAGGGAGCAGAGGGAGAGGGAAAGAAAATTCTCCAGCAGACTCCCCCCTGAGCTTGGAGCCTGACTGGAGGCTCCATCCCTGAGCTGAAATCAAGAGTCAGCTGCTTAACAGACAGAGCCACCTGGGTGCCTCTCCTTTTATTTTCTTAAGAATCCTAGGAGGGTTTATGTCATTATCTCCATTCATTATATGGAGATTCCAGTCTTGGAATCTAATGTCCCTAAGGTTCCACTCTTGGAAAGAAGTAGCTCTGGGGTTGAAGCTTAAGTCTGCCCCACCTAGGGTCCTTATCCACCAAGATCTACCTAAATTTAGTGTCAGTGTTAAAGGAAGCAAAGCAAAAGCTCATAGATTTAATATCATATGGACTCTTAACTCAGGAAGAGAGGCAGGTTTCTCCTAGGGCCATTTATGTGCATCCACGTTAATAAATGATGTGCCTAGAGACTTTGCCCAAGTGGGTTTAATTTCCGTATATAATTTTAGAGTATAAAAGGTGGAAACTCTCAAATGACATTTTAAAATAGAATGGCTGAGTATTTAGGTACTAGGCCATCACAATTATATTTTTAGTATTAGAACACAAATACCTGAAGTACAGTATATTTTCAAAGAATTTTTATCCTTTGATAACATTGTTTTAGACAAGAGTACAAAACACATTAAACCAGTTGCTCTACAATTAGGTTTCATCTAATGGTATTTTTAACTTATGAGAGTTACCGTGTTTATATCACAATTTTACTTTGCCTTGTAAATTTTTCTTCTTTTTTCCTTAGTTTCTTAGATGCCAAGAAATAATTCTATAAAACCTAGACAAAGCATTTTAATCATTTTCCCTTTCAAGGTATCTGGAATATTAAATACATATTTTAAAGCATTCCCGTCTTTTCCAAGATTCATTTTATAAGATGAGTGAGCACTTCAGCTTTTGTAGAAAGTAAATTTATTGTTACATGAAGTCCTTATGGACCCAGTTATCTGTGTGTGTGTGTGTGTGTGTGTGTGTGTGTGTGTGTTGCTGACCATATTTGAAATCCTATGTAACAGTTTACATCCCTCTGTCCTGTCAGTAAGTTGTGTATTTCCTACTTAATATTTTTAGTTAGAAGGCATTTGGAGGAAACTGTGAGATGTCTAGATTAGTGGAAAATTTCTAGAACACAAACTATAAATTGTAATTTTCTTTCTGTAATATGTTTCTAATAATCTTGAGTGAAAATGAGGAATTGCAAAAGGTGGAAAAGTTTTGATTCTTAACAGAGTACATGCTTTACAGTTACCTTTCATTTTTTTTTCAGTGAGGATTACTGATCAACTTATAATGGTTTAAGAAGAAGATGAAGATACAAACTTAAACCTATTTAAATATCCATCAAAGGGTACAACTAGATTTGAACCATTAAATTAAGTCATTAAGTTAGTTGACTCTATCATTTTAAGAATGATACACTTTTCAGCTACTTAAACATATAAGTACATAGGGTTCACCCATGTTTATAGTTTTAAGGAAATAAACTGTTACAACTATTGTAAAAAGCAATGATAATTCACCTTCTAAGCCTTGCCCTACCCCCAATTTTTTTGATCTTTTTTATCACGAATGAATGAATTTGGTCATCCCTCTGTGACTAAAGATGCAAAATGTCCAACTAGAAATATCCAGCTCAGCCTTTTCCTGCAGCAGCTGCTAGAAACCTGGTTTCCTGGCTTTTTGAGTGCATGAACTCATTTAATTTGTAGGGCGGGCCAGCCCAAGAGGCTCAGCGGTTTAGCGCCGCCTTTGGCCCAGGGCCTGATCTTGGAGAGGAGGGATCCAGTCCCGCCTCGGGCTCCCCGCATGGGGCCTGCTTCTCCCTCTCTCTCTCTCTGTCTCTCCCACTCCTCTCTCTCTCTCTCTCTCTCTCTCTCTCTCTCTCTCTCTCTCTCTCTCTCGGTCTCTCATAAATAAATACAAGTCTTTTAAAAAGTAGGGCGCTCCACCTACTTTGTAACACCATTTTGAAGGGTGCAGTGCTGGTAGTGTTAAAAAGAACTTCAGTGAAATCAAAATATGTTAAACATTAAACATAAACATAGATTTATGACACTGATTTTTATATCAAATTGCCATCTCTTGCGTAGTTTGGGCTGGAAGAGTCTTCCCTAAAGTAGAATATCAAGGTAATAAACTTCTGATTGGATCCACTATTTGAAAAGATTTGAAATTCAAAATTCAGGTCACGTTTATGACAATTCATGTCAAGTTTTTGACACCTGCCATTTGGCTTTATTTCTTATTATTTACTTAATATCAATCCTTGGGGCTCTTTGCTCAGTGTGGGAAAGGATCCCTTTGGGAGCCGGAGCAGCATATAAGGTATGAACAAGTTTGAAACTACAGATGGTGATCACATTGCGTTACCTGAGAGGAATAACTCCCAACAATGATTTTGGTACCCTTCAGGGTTTCTCTAGTTATTTTAAGACATATTGTAAAAGTTAAAAACAAACACAAAACTAAATTTAATTTACCCATTTTAAAAAGGTGTGTAATACAACTCATTTATGAGGTAAGAAATTCTTTGTGTCATAAAATAAGGAAGGTACAAGTGACTGGAGGATAATGAGATGCATTTGGGTAAGAAGAGAGGGAATGATTTGAATGGGCTGTTAAACATTAGGATCTTATCATCGACTATAAATTCTTGGCACCAACTTTCACTGCATTCCCCTTGGCCATGGCTTTATTTCAAGTGTCTAGGGCCTGTTAGCTTTCATTAACAGCCTTACAAAGTGAAATCAACTCAAAGACTTCAAGAGGGCCGCCCTGCTTTTGATCCCTCCCAGGTTTGCAGGGCACTTAGCAAGGACATGCTTGTGCCCGAAAGTAGAGTCCCTAAGTTATTAGTGCTTGTGACACAGGGCAAAAATACCTTGCAGAACTTGTGTCTTTTTCCTTCTTTTTGCTCAGATGATTAGGATGCGACTTGTATAGAGTTATGATATGACTTTTATTTTTCTGGAGGAGGGGGAACTTCATAGGATCCTATAAAGAATGGCATCCTACAGTGTCTGCCTTGGCCAAGGACTTGGAGTCGTCAGGATACCTGTAGCCAGCCTATTTCCAGATGCTGTTAGCCCCCTCGGGCTGTGGGATTGTACACCAGGAACACCTCTTTCCCCTCATCCTTTCTCTGATTCTTAGAACCTCATGAGGAAATGAATAGCCACTGTTCCTTACCCCAGCCCTGCATCTCCACTGGAATGAGAGGTGAGGGTACAGGTGATCGCAAAATCTTAAATACATAGAGGAGATTTTGAAATGTCTCTGCAAGCATTTTCTAAGTTAACTCCTATATCAACCCTGCATGGTGAGTGGAGGAGTAGGGAGGTCCTTCTCCCATTTAAAAAAAGAGGAGGTGAAAAAAAAATAAAATAAAAAAAGAGGAGGTGGGGGCGCCTGGGTGGCTCTGGTTGAGCATCTGCCTTTGGCTCAGGTCATGATCCTGGGGTCCTGGGATCGAGTCCCTCATCATACTTATCCCTCTCCCTATGTTTCTACCTCTCTCTCTGTGTCTCTCATGAATAAATAAATAAAATCTTAAAAAAACAAAAGGAGTGGAGGGGCAAAAAGACATTGAGTTGACTGACCTAATGGTCACCTGCTGCCTGTTGATAAAGTAAGCCTTTATGGGCGGGTCTTTGTGGCCTGTTAAGACAGCTGCCCATGTTGACAACTGAAAGACTTAGTTGAGGCTAAATGGCTTAGCCTCACATCTATGTAGTCATATAGCTGGAACTAGAATTACCTTCTGATGGCCTGTTTGGTATTCTTGACTTTATATCCTGCTGAAGATAGCACTTTGGCCCTCGTCAAGAGGTCAGAACAGGTGGTTTAACCCTGTTACATGGAAGAGGAAGTTGAAACTCAGAGGAAGAAAATTGTTTGCTACTGGACATACAACTCATTAGTAGCAAATGCTTAGATGAGATTAGAATTTAGGATTCCCTAAAATTTAGCCTCTTGATGCTTTGTAGTCCCAAGAATTTTTAGTGGTTATTCAGTCTCTCTTTTATGAGTCCATTATAATTTGTTTTTTCCTGTATTAAATATATGGTGTAGTTTTGAGAGTAAAATGAAAGAACTTGGTTTAAAGAGGAATTTTATACTACAAATTATTAATCTATAAGCTTTTGAAAAGTTCGGTTATTATACACAGGATCACAGTGCAGTAGTGTCCTTTGTGCTCTTTTGATGACAAAATTAGTGTAAGTGATTTGATAGCCTGGAACTCATTAGTATGCTGTATAGAAGCTACCTTTTCTTTGTTGTGTATCTGACAACAATTTCAGTTGGAGAAAAATAATATAGAATGACTGGCATAGTCAGAGGAAATACAGGATACTCAGTTAAATTTGAATTTCAGATACCACTTACACTAAAAAATTATTCATTGTTTATCTGAAATTCAATTTTAACTGGGTGTTCTGTATTTTTATTTGCTAAATCGAGCAACATGGAGAATGACTCTTCTCTTGAACACATTCATTATACATTTTTTTCAGTGCATTGTTTTAGATTTCTAAAACATGACCTGGTTTCAGAGAAACAGACATGGGATTCAGTCAGAATGTTTTCAGGACACTGTCCTTAAGACTCTTTATTCTCTGAGTCCTTTGAGACCATTTTTACCTCTGTGGTTTAATGTGCCATCATTTTATGATCTGAGTGCAAAAAATTAAGTTAGAGAATGTGTTATTGTAAGTTATCTTATTCTCTCTATGCCTTGTATGGTTGAATTTGAGTTTGGCTCTTTTGAATGTAGCTAGAAGTTACAGAGCACCTCCTTTGTGGTAAGCATTGATGTTCTGGAATTGTTTATATTCTTACAGGCCGTAGGACTTGAAAAAGGAGACCTAGATTTGATTCCTGATTTTGCTACCAAATAGAATGTCTTTGGCTCAGCCATTTAATTTAGCTTCATAATTTAGAAAGCAGGGTTGTTAATGCCTGCCTTACCAGGTTTAAATAAAATGGTGTCCCCCTTTTTTTCAGTATCATTCATGTGAGTACTTTTCAAAAATCCCACAAAATCAAGGAAGAGAAATGAAAAGAGAGATCCTATCCTAGGCCACAGAAGTGATTTGGCCAGTCAGAAGTATCATCTAGGTTTCTTGAATCCCATCAGGTACTTTTTACCCCTATATCTGTTCATAGTCATCTTTTCCATCTTTATTCATTTATATGCATTTACATTTACTTCACGTGATGGCAAAATCCAAAATATAAATTAACTCCTGAACACAACATAAACCTCAATTTTGGAAGAGTGATCACTGAATAGTATGCCTGGAGGTGCTCATTACTATATCTCTGGTCCCCAGCATAGTGCCTGACACATCAGATCTTTACCTTATGAGAATAATTCCTTCTATAAAAAATAAAGATATTTAAACATAAATGCAATTAAAATGAAAAAAATGAGTGGAAAGGTTTTGATTGGAACTTTATCATGAAAATGGAACCACAGAATATGAAAGTAATTTAATCTTATCCTAGATTTAATACAATTTAGATTATAATGAAAATTCCATGCTCACTGTTAGAATAAACGGTTTTGACAAAAATGATTCCATAACCAATTAACTTTACTTCTTCATGTTTGACTTTTTTTTTTAAAGATTTTATTTTTCTTTATTCTTGAGAAACATAGAGAAACTGGCAGAGATATAGGCAGAGCGAGAAGCAGCTTCCCTGTGGGGAGCCTAATGCAGGACTTGATCCCAGGACCTTGGGATCATGCCCCAAGCCAAAGGCAGATGCTCAACCACTGAGCCACCCAGGCGTCCCCTTCGTGTTTGACTTTTACAGCAGGATTATAGAGACTTCTGTTGTTTCTTTTTTTGTTTTTTTTTTTCAAAAAATAATTTTCAAATTAGTATCTGAAGATTTCATCTGTTTTTTCAAGGACGCTTCTTAATCTTGAGTATAATTATTTAAATAAAATTCTCTTTTCAAGTATCTATTATGTCATTATCTTTGTTGATTCTTTCTTGATTTGTAAGCTGTCTTTAATTGGGCGTGGCCCTAAATTGTCAGTGGCTTTGTGTAATATTGTAATGTAATTGCAAACAATTGTAATGTATTGTGATGGTTCTCCAACATTACCTTTGACTTACCTCTAGAAATTCTGTATCCTACATAAGCATTTTAATTTTGATTTGCAGGTTATTTGTATACAGAAATTGAAGTATTTAAAAATTATCAGAGGAGGCTAGATTATTTTAAAAGGAAAGGCCCACTTCTTATAGTCACATAGGTCATATACTGGAAAACTTGCAAGGAATGTCTAAGGAGAGAGAGGTGTAAGAAATGATTTGATTTAATTTGTGGGTTGGTTCCTATGTGAGTGTTTCTAAGTGATAAGGTATGTTTTCCTACGTAAGCATATAACTACAGGGACTCAGATAATCAATAATGTGGTCATGAGAAATCCCTTCCCTCATGAGTGGTGGTGAATAAAAATTGTTGATTGAATGAGCGAATATACTAGATCCGCTTTCCTGTATAATTTAACACTGAGTTCATCCCTCCAAGAAAATAATTCAAAACAAAACAGTTGTGAGACAAATATAGTAATGAAAACCATATAACAGAATTTTTAAGTCCTGGCTCCATTTAAGACATATAGTAGGCCCTGCAGGTTATATGAGGATAAATTAAACATAGTTAGTTATGAGGCTTACATCCAAGAGGTGATAAATATTTATAGTTAAACCGCAGTGCTGATTTTATGCAACAGATATACCAGCGTTCAGATAATCAAAGACTGCTGTCCCTTTTGTTGTAGTTCATTTAGGAGCCTTATTTATTGATCCATTCACTTCACTCAAAAATTATTTGTTGTAGACACACTATGAGACAGGCATTTTCTCAGCACGGGAACAGGGCAGACCGGCAGCGCTGATGAAATTTACATCTGGTTGGAGGAGACAGACAATAAAACAACAGATCAACTAATAAGAATTTAGGTGCTGTGAAGTGAGACCATCATGTGTCAAAGGCCACTTTAGGCGGCACGATCAGGGAAGACCTGTCTGGGTAGAGATGCAGAAGCTGTGATCAGCCAGATGAAGGTGAGGGGAGAACATTCCAGACTGAGGACAGTTAGAGCTTGGTGTGCTTGAGGAGCACCAGGGAGGCCAGCCTGGGCAAGTGGAACAATGGTAGGGGATTGAAAGAGTTTGAGTTTTATTCTTTAGTCACTGAGACACCAAGTAGCATAATTATGATGTTAAGATATACTTTGTTTAAAGATTCCTCAGGCTGCTATGGAGATAATGGATTGAAAGGGGGCAAGTATAATACAGAGAGACCAGTGAGGAGGCTATAGCCATAGTGGACTTAGACCAGGATGTAACGTAAGAGATAGAAATGACCAGATTGGGATACAAGCTTTGGGGAGTCACATAGATGGGGCTTGGCTTGGATGTGAGATTTGAAGGAAACAAATTTAGAATTATTCCTAGATGTTGATTTGAGTAACTAGGGAGATGATAATGCTTTTATTAATATAAGGAAAACTGGCAGGCAGTGAGATTGTAGTAATCTGAGTATCATTAGGAATTCTGCTTTTTTAAAAAAAAAAAGGAATTCTGTTTTTGCCATTTTAAGTTGTCTGTTTAGATATCTACGTGGGCTTGTCAAGTAGGTGTTTTGATTTAAAAAAAAGTTGATCAGCATTTTCCAATAAGAAGATAAGAAATCATTTGACTAAATTTTAGGTTGGTAGCTGAAATAATTCAAATGCCCATTTTTATATTGATTTAGCAATTTAAGCTACATCTACATATCTTTAAATCACATAAAATATATTAATTTAGATATAGTGCTTTTTTTTCTGTCTACATCTTACAAAACAATTTTATTCAGAAACTTCCTGTACATTTTTTCTTTTCTTTCTTTCTTTCTTTTTTTTTTTTTTTTTAAGTTTATGAGAGAATGAGAAGCAGAGACACAGGCAGAGGGAGAAGCAGGCTCCCTGCTGGGAAGCCCAATGTGGGACTTGATCTCGGGTCTCCAGGACACGTTCTGGGCTGAAGGCAGTGTTAAACCACTGAGCCACCTGGGCTGCCCTCCTATGCATTTTTGACAGCTTCACAGGCATTTTTGACATCAGTGTCTTTGGCACCACTACTGCAATTTGGCGGGGGGGGGGTGGTTATGGAAGTGTTTCTCCTTAAAGGGGTCTTTGAAAGGCCTTTTTTTTTTTTTTTTGAAAGGCTTTTATATCTGTATCCAGCACTTGAAATTCTGTGGTCATCCTGATAATATCTGTGTTATTATTTTTTTTACCCATTCCATTCTAGACTGGTACTATTTCAGAATAATAGATATTTACCAAATAATACATTGTTCTTCAAAATAAAATGATCAAGAGAATATCTCAAAAATGGAAAACTTAGTAAAGATTCAGAAATAAAGCAGCCTCTTCTTTTTTCCCTCTGTATTCTTCTTTTTTCACTTAATAAATTATGGAGATTTAATAAGTTATGGAAATTTATTAAGTGAAATAACTATTTTTCAATGTCTGCCTTGTATTCCATTGTATAAATGTGTCATTATGTATTTAACCAGCCTTCCAGATGTGGTATAGGTAGCTTACTATCTTTGCTATAACAAATAGTGCTACAGGAAATATGCTGGTACTTCTTTTGCCACATGTGTAAAACTTCTGGAACAAAGGATAAATGCATTTAAAAGATGGTTAGATGTTGCCTGTTTACCCTCCATCAAGGTGGTAACAATTTTTACTACCGACAAAAAGATTGAAGAATGCCTATATATAAATACTCTCGAAAATAGTGCATAGTCTCAAAAAAAAAAAAAAAAAAAAAAAAAAAGAAAAAAAGAAAGAAAATAGTGCATAGTCCAACTCTTTTTGTCCTGGCCTTTTAGTGAAAATAATCAATATGTCCTTATAGAGTGGGGATTGCATTGCTTTTATCATGGGCAGATTCTTTTAAACATTGTTAGTGTTAGCAAGTTTCTGTCTTTTGGAGGTAAATTTGAATTTTGGGAAAAGTCAAATTTTATGCATAAGAGTTACTAAGTTAGCTGTTACTCTAGGATTTTTTGTGTTTACTTTTTTTTTTTTTTTTGGTTTTGGTTTTGGTTTTATGTGTTTGAGAGAAGGGCTTAGTGAAGAAGAAGATCTAACTTTTGGAGAAAACTAATATCCTCTTTTTACCTTATGAATTTTCGTTGAAGTTAGTTTCAAAAGAAGAGCTCCAAAAATGTTTGAAGTAACGCACTATCCATTGATATGAAACATTTTTCCAAATGGAATCATTTGAATTGAACAGTCATTTTGATGTGTATAATCTGATGTTTGTTTGAAAAAAATCATGCACCGTGAAGCCTTCAACTCAATGGATCTCTTTCACATAATTTAAATAATTTAAATTTGCTTGGACTAAATTTTTAAAATTAGCTATTGCTTACTTTTTAATTTTCTTCCTTTATACCAGGAGTAGATGATCTAGAAGAGATCATTTGTACCATTATTGAACAAGCATTATTAGTATACTATTTACAGAATCTATAATCTTTCAATATACCAGATCAAATTGTTTATATTTTCCCTTTTCTAAAACTAATCTGTATATTAGTAATATAGATAAAATTATCTAACATTTAGCATATTAGCTAACCAAATTTGATGAATATTTGTTTTAAATTTTCAAATATTTAAGTTCAAAACAAGTTGTGTGTTTTAAACAGTGAGTTAATTTTTATATTTATGTTTTCTTAAGACTGTGGTCAAATTTAGTGTCTTTTATGCAAACTGCTTTTCAAAGAAGCAGACTTGATGCTTTATGCATTGTAAATCAGATATCTGAAAATATGTTTATAGGCATCAGACTTTATTATAATGTTAATTGAAGCAATTGTTCTTTACAGTTTTCCAAAATATAATTGTCTGAAATAAACCATCTTGTTTTTAATTTCCGTGAAAAAATGAATTATTGTCTAAGCAGTTTGCTGTGAGAGAATTGTTAGCAGCTTTCAGAGAGAGATAGCACCTTTCTTTCTTAACTATTTAGTATGTCTTCATTCTGTTCTGCAGAGAAATGGTCAATGCCTGGTTCGCTGAGAGAGTCCACACCATCCCTGTGTGTAAAGAAGGCATCAGAGGCCACGCAGAATCTTGCTCTTGCTCCTCGCAGCAGAGTTCCCGTGCAGACAGCAGTGCGCCTGGCACACCAACCAGGAAAATCTCTGCCTCTGAATTTGACCGGCCTCTTAGACCCATTGTCGTCAAAGATTCTGAGGGTACTGTGAGCTTCCTCGCTGACTCAGAAAAGAAGGAACAGATGCCTCTAACCCCCCCAAGGTTTGATAATGATGAAGGGGACCAGTGCTCGAGACTCTTGGAATTAGTGAAAGATATTTCTAGTCATTTGGATGTCACAGCCTTATGTCATAAAATTTTCTTGCATATTCATGGACTTATCTCCGCTGATCGCTATTCCCTGTTTCTTGTCTGTGAGGACAGCTCCAATGACAAGTTTCTTATCAGCCGCCTGTTTGATGTTGCAGAAGGTTCAACACTGGAAGAAGCTTCAAATAACTGTATCCGCTTAGAATGGAACAAAGGCATTGTGGGACATGTGGCAGCACTTGGTGAGCCCTTGAACATCAAAGATGCTTATGAGGTAAATAGGGATCACTGAGACGGGTGAGTGGGGTGAGGAGAGAAACGGGGTGGAACGTTGGACACTTGATGTGAATCGTGGGCGATGTTTCAAACTGAGATGTAATAGGATCACTGAAAGGTAGTAATTTGCATACTTAGTTAAAACTGGTATGTATGGGAAGAACTTTTTTTTGTTTTGTTTTGTTTTGGGGGGAAGAACTTTTCCATCTTTTATTTATTCATTAAGAAATTTTATTTTATTTTATTTACTTATTTATTTAGGAGAGAGAGAGAACAGGAAGAAGGAGAGGGAAGGGGCAAGAATCTCAAGCCGATTCTGTGCTGAGCACGGAGCCCCACTCAGGGCTCGATCCCATGACCTCGACATCATGACCTGAGCCCCGACCAAGAGTCTGACACTTAACTGAGCAACCCAGGCACCCTGGAACTTTCCCCGCTTTTAAATGCCAGAGTTTCTTTACTGGTGGTTGAGTCAAGGATATGGGCCATAGAGAAATCTTGTCCTTTTTAAAATTTTTTAAAAGATTTTATTCATTTATTCATGAGAGACACAGAGAGAGGCAGAGACAAAGGCAGAGGGAGGGGCAGTCTCCTCATGGGAAGCCCGATGCGGGACTCGATCCTGAAACTCTGGAGTCACTCCCGGAGACGAAGGTAGATGCCCAACCGCTGAGCCACCCCGGTGTCCCTGTCTTGTTTTTCTCCTTATGATAATTTAACATAGTTCATCTCATGGTTGTATTCTCTTCTTTTTTTTCCTCCCGAGTATACATATCCTTATCTATGTTATATCCACATGAAATTCTGGGGATATTAGTGAGATTCTAAAACACTTGATCCAAAAACTGTCAAAAAACCAAACCAGTAGTCTTTTTACATTCATTTGAAGCCCCATTGACACCAAGATCTGATTTTCTTTCTTTTCATCCTTTCTTTGATTTATTTTATTAGACAAAAAATATATGTCTTCAAAAAATTGTAATTGTTGCTGTAAAATATTTAAGCAGGGATATTGGACATTCTTCCACTTTTGCTGCAATTGTATATGGGTCTTTAATTATGGACTTAAAGATTATACTATATGATTCTTCAAATTTCCCATTTAAAATGATCTTTTTTATTAATAGAATTATGGTTTTTAAACAGAGCATGTGAATTGAATGACACTTTGTTTATCAGGTATTTTCTAACACCTTGATAGAACAGTTGGCCTAGCGACCTTCTCTATGGTACGCTCTCAGTGCTCTGTGGTGATCCTGGCTTGCAACTCCTCTGTGTGATTTGAGGGGTCATTGCTGTCTTATTCACCCCTGTATTCCTGATGCTTAATACAAGGCCTGGCACATAGTCAAGTCTTAAGTGAAAATTATATAGAAGATAAGATAGATAAGAAGCATAGAAAGCATATCATAATAGATATGCTTATAATAGAAAAATGTGGTAGGTTCAGGGATGTAGGAGATGACATTACTTGGGGAGCAGAGAAATGTTTCTTTGAGGAAGGAATGCTTGATATGGACCCTGGAAAATAGTTAGGATTTGAATAGATTGTTTGTGTGCAAGGTGAGATCCAGATGTAAAGAGAAGTTGAAAGAACCCACCATGTGGTGCTTGAATGGACATGTGTGGGTAATAGTGTAGACATTGAGGTGTTATGGGGACAGAGCCCGGAAATTACTGGATTCTTGGATGCCAGGCTGAAGGATATGTCTGCGGTCCAGAGCCATGAGGAATAATTGAAGGTGGTTAGATTATGGTGGTTAGATTAAGGTCGTTATGATTCAGACTGATTTACCAGGATGAACTTTACAGTGGTCGTAAAATGAAAAATACTAGAAGCTAGGAGGATAAATAACAATAGTATGAGGAAGTGAGGACCTGAACCAGGGCACTGGCCTTAATGAGCAAAAGAAGGGAATGGATTTCCAGTGAAGAAGTGGAATCTGCCAGAGGTGGCAGCTAAAATGGGAGTGAGGGGGTTGGAGAAGTCAGGGATAAGTGAGGGTTTGAAGCTGGGTGAATAAATATGGTAACTAGTGAGGAACACTGAGGGCAGGGATTTGGGGACAGATCTGATAGTGCAGGTAGTGAAATCATGAGGTATTTTTCAGAATCCATTCTGTACAAGGATGTACAATCCATTTCTTCCATTTTGATTCTTCCTGGAGCTATCTCCATGTCTTCTGCAAGCCCTGTAGTAACGTCACACCGTAGCAGACTACAAGACGGGTATTAAGGACACAGCTGAAGGGTTGCTGCCAAATTTGCAGAATTCCCTTCCTGTCTTAGGTGACAGCTGGGTTTCCGCTTTTCAAGGGCACTATAGTCCCAAGTACAGTAGGACCGTAAATAGGCTTCAGCTTTGCTGAGAATGCCTTCATTTGTTGTGTGGTTCTAAGCTGCTGCAGCTCTGAGAATTTCCTCACTTACATGCATTTTGGTTAATATGCTTACCACTGTCAAAGTTTTGACAGCATAAGTTTCGTTTCGCAGTAATGAATGATCTAATTCTTGCACTGCTTTCTGAAAGAGGCCCATGTCCCTGATTGCAGTGCATCCGGTGTGAAGCCTCTCTTCCTGTGGCCTCTTCATATTGCTGACTCCCCTTATCACCCTTGATCGGTGTTTATAGTGGCCCTTGCTGAAGTGAATCGTGTCCCAGGAATTTCATTCCAAAGGTGTGGAGTTGATCCGTGGCATGCAGTTTACATTGCTGTTGACAGTGGAAATCCCTTGGCTAATGGATAATTCATTACTCAGCCCCACCCATAATTCCAATAATCAAGAGTGCCTCAGAGTTTTTTGTGAAAGTAGCCAGAACAGGAAAATGCGTTCTGTTTTCTGAGTCCTACCTCTTCAAACTGGCATCTGTATAAATGACACCCCATAGCAGTATTTCATAAAGCCTATTTGACCACAGAACCCTTGACAAGTTGTAATGTAGCAGTGGAAGACCACGAGGTGACCATGAGAAATAATGACGCTCAGATTGAAGATAAAAAAAAAAAAAAGTCTTACATATAAGTCAATTATAAGAAGTGATCAACACTTGATTCATTTTGTAAAACCTTGTGACAGAATGATATAAATTGGAGAATTCAACTCTTTTATTACTAATAAGATAGCACATTCCTATATTGAAAGTACAAAACAAAATCCACAACTTAAATCAGTGATTCTCAATCAGACCACAAATACCAAAGACAGGGTGTTTGCTGCCTATATGTAGAAGTTCAATCACCCATCATCTCCTCCTGCATCAGCTCATCATTCATGTAACTTTCTTGGATATGGCACCCATTTATTGATGACAAGATATATTTTTAAAAATATTTTGTTTATTCATGAGACACACACACACAGAGGCAGAGACACAGGCAGAGGCAGAGGGAGAAGCAGGCTCCATACAGGGAGCCCGATGCAGAACTCGATCCCAGGTCTCCCAAGTCACACCCTGGATTGAAGGCAGACACTTAACTGCTGAGCTGCCCGGGCGTCCCTGATGATAAGATATTATCACATAATCAGAACAACTGTATAAATGTGTTTGGTGTTCTCCTTTAATATGAAAACTGGATACCATCCAGTATCTAGGGTTACTTAGAGAAATGTATACGTGAGTATATAAATATATATATATGAATATATAAGTATATATATGGAGAGGATTATTACAGAAATTAGCTGGCTCAATAATGGAGGCATAGTAGTTCTGTGATCTGCCTGCTGCCTGCAAGCTGGACAGCCGGGAAAGCTGGTGGTATAATTCAGAGTCTGAAGATCTGGGAATTGGGTAGCCAGTGGTGTGAATTTGGTGTAGCTCTGAGTCCAAAAGCCTGAGAATCAGGAACTTCAATGGAGGGAGGTGAGCAGAAGACAGATGTTTCAGCTTAACCAGAGAGAGTGAATTTGTCCTTCCTCTGCCTTTTCGTTCTGTTCAGGCCCTCAGTGATTTGGATAATGCCAACCTGCGTTGGTAAAGATCTTTGCTCAGTTTATTGATTCAAATGCCAATCTCTTCGGGAGACATCCTTACATGCATACCCAGAAACCCAGAAACAATGCTTTACAAGCTATTTGGGCATTCTTTAGCTTAGTCAAGTTGACACTTAAAATTGACCATCTCAGGTTGCCTTGAACACGTTAGTTTCATGTCCTACAGAAGCCTTAAGATTCCCCAAGATTTCCTGTCAAAGGATTTATATTGTCAAAACACTCCTCTTCCTCCCAAGTCAACTGGAATGCAAAACTTTGACTACTGTTCTGTTTCCATAGGACAAGCACTGCATGTCGTACCATGGTTTCTAAGGAGAAGACTTGCAGGTTTTTAGGGAGGGGGTCTCATTGTACTCATGTGACCTTTACCATGTAACTGCTATTCTTCCCACCCTGGTGACTTCATTCCTACTTTTCTATTCCTTGTCTAGATAAATAAGCTCGCTTTGCACATCTCACTTTGTCAAGATGTTTTCTTAAAGAAATATGAGCTCTCTCAAATGAGAGTATGAGTTCTCAATCTGATGAATAAAATGATTTCCAAAGTCAATTTTAGGAGAAAGAAGTAACAATTGTTTTAATTTTGATAAATTGTTTTAGTTTTGATAAATCTGCTAATCTGCCATGATCTAATTTGCCCCAGGGAACATAGTTTGGGATTTGGTATATCTGTCTTTTAGTGTTCTAATAATCTTTTGGGATTATCTTAAAAATGCCACTCTGTGGAAGAAAACTAGCCCCTATATCAGTAAGACTGCTGTGTTGTTTTCTGTTATTTTTATTTTTATGTAATTTCAAACTTACGGAAAAGTTTTAAGACTGGTATAAGAAACTTCATATACACTTTCCCCAGATTCTCCAGTTGTTTATGTTTTGCTCCATTTGCTCTATCATTTTCTTTATCTATATACAATGCATGTAAGCAATATATGCATACTATTTTTCTCTCTTTTTTTTTTTTAAGATTTTATTTATTTATTTTAGAGAGCACGAGTAGGGGGCAGGGTCAGAGGGAGAAGAGAGAGAATCTCCAGCAGGCTCCACCCTGAGTGTGGAGCCCAATGTTGGGCTCAATCTCAAAGAGCCAAAGTCAAGAGTCTGTCACTCAACCAACTGAGCCACCCAGGCGCCCCTATGCATATTATTTTTCTGAACCACTTAATAAGTTGGAAACATTTTTACTAGATATTTCAGAGAATATTTTCTAAAAATATTCTTTTATACTATTATAATAATTTTTCAAAATCAGGAAATTTTATGATATAATGCTACTTCCTAATAGGCCATAGTCAAATTTAATCTATTGTTCTATTAATGTTCTTTATAGTTATATTTTTCCTCTCATCAAGGATCTAATCCCAAATTATATAGTGCATATGCTTGTCATGTCTCTTTAGTCTCCTTTAAATCTGGAATCGTTTTTTAGTGTTTATTTTTCTTGATGTATATTTTGAGAGTTCAGGCTAGTTATTCTGTAGAAAGTCTTTTTGAGGAGATTCAAGTAAGGTATTTTGGGCAGAAATACCACCGATGTCAATGTTGAGACCTTGTCTGGTTTTCCAAACAAGTCAGTTCTTTACTTCTTCACCAGCTAGATGTCCTACAATCCAATTCAATCCTGATTCTAACTACTAGTAGTTAGCACTAACGACCACTAGTAACTAACTTCTGACACTCTACTGCTACCAGGTAGTACAGACTCCATAGTCCCACTAGATTGTCCCCAGTTCCCAGTTCAGATACCAGTCACCAACAGGGTCCCCAGGCTACTCACATTTATGTCTATCTACAAATTAGGTGATTTCCCCACTCAGGTTCAATAATTTGCTAGAATGACTTATAGAACTCAAGAAGGCATTTATATATAGTTACAGTTTTATTATAATGGCTACAATTCAGGAACACCTAAATGGAAGAGATGCATTGGAGCAAGGAATGGGAGGTGGGTGACACAGAAATTCCATGCCCTTTCCAGGGTGTGCACCACCATCCCAGCACATAGATATCTTCATCAACCCAGACACTCCTGCAGACAGCATTGTTCTGTTTTTTGTTTGTTTGTTTGTTTGTTTTTTTTAAATCAAGGTTTCATTATGTAGGCATGATTGATTAAATCCATTGATGTCTACATTCAATTTCCAGCCCCCTCTCTGTTCTCTAGAGGTCAGGGGTGGGGCTCAAAGTTCTAACCCTCTAATAAGTCATTTGGTTTTTCTGGTCCCCATCTGGAAGCTATCAGGGATACTCTCCCTATGACTCATCTTATTAGAATGAAGTTAGGTATGGTTAAACGGGGCTTGCTATGACTATCAAAGGACTTTCCTATTTCTCAGGGAATTACAAGGGTTTTAGGAGCCCTGTGCCAGGAACCTGGGACAAAGACGAAATATATATTTTATTAAATACTAATAGTCTTCTCAGCATATGTTATCAGGAAACATGTGATATTAGTTTACCCTAGTGTTGATTATATTAATTTTAAAAACTTGGTTAGTGGTGTTCACTAGGTTTCTCCACTATAAGGTTACAGTTTTTGTATTATAATTAATAAATATCTTATGGTAAGATACTTTGATATTGTGTAAATATTCTTTTCCTTTTTTTTTTTTTTTTAAGATTTTATTTATTTATTCATGAGAGACACAAGGAGAGAGAGAGGCAGAGACACAGGCCAAGGGAGAAACAGGCTCCATGCAGGGAGCCCGACACGGGACTTGATTCCGGGTCTCCAGGATCACGTCCTGGGCTGAAGGCAGCGCTAAACCGCTGAGCTACCCAGGCTGCCCTAAATATTCTTTTCTTTATGAACCTACATTTACTGGTTTAGCATCCACATTTTCTAACTCCATCACATGTTCTGTATTTTTTAGTTGGCATTCTCATTTAAAGAAGAGTTTACCTTTTGTATTCATTCATTCATTTATTCATATCACTGTGGACTCATGGATTTTTATTTTGTGCAATAAGTTTATCAGATTCTCAAATTATATCAGATTTGCCAGGTTCCTGTATCTTTTTGATAGGTTGTCTTCACTCTGGGCTTTCTCATTTTCTTGGGCTGAAAGTTCTAATTGGCTTATCAGTATGTTCCATGCCTGTTTTATACTTTCCTCCTCCTAGCCCTATTATCATTCTTTTTCCCAAGCAACTGTGGTTCCTTTCACTGGAGGGAATGGTAATCAAGCTAGAAACTAAAATCTGAGTATGGGTTGTGTTCATTGCTTCTGGTATGTGTTTGTTGCTACCAGTATGTCAGTAGACAGAGCTAGGAGCTAGGAATGAAGGATATAAATAGACACATATGCCCATATTTTATTTGTTTTTATATCTATCTGCTTCCTATATTAAAAACAATGAATTCTTACTGATACCTCCAATTTCAATCTAACACCTCAAAGTGCATTTTGTTTTTCTTTTTCTTTGTCTGTCGGGTTGTTCCTTCTCCAAAAATGAAGACCCAAGCTTCCTAGTTCTTTACGTATTTGTGTACATGTTTAAGCCAAGTTCCAAGCTCTTTACTCCTTCGTGTAGATTCTGGTAGCTTTTCCTTGAGGCTGAACAATTTTCATTAGCACTTCTTGTGATACAGGCCTGGTGGTGACAAATTCAGTTTTAGTTTATCAGAAAATGCCTTTATTTTGCTTATGTTGTTGAAAGATATTTTATTGGATCGACAATTCTCAGTTAATAGTAGTTTTCTTTCAACATTTTAAGAGCTTTTCCACTTTTTGTTCTTCGTTTTTCTCATGAGAAGTCAGCTCTGCTCCATATTTTCATCTTATATGTTTCTTGCTATATATAATTTTCATACTATATGTGTAAGTTTAAGGTTTTCACTAACTTTGGGGAAATTTTGGCCTATGTCTTTAAGTATTTTTCCACTCTATTCTCTTTCTTCTCTCTGGGGCTTCAATTATATATACGCGTATGTTAGACCACTTGATATTGTCCCAGAAAACACCAAGGCTCTGCTAACTTTTTAAGATCTGTCTTTTCTTCATTGTTTTTAATGTGCTGTTAAATCTGTCAATGAACTTTTCATTTTAGACACAGTACTTTTCAGCTCCAGAGTTTCCATTTGGGTTTTTTAAAATAAGTTTTTAAATTTTATTTTATTATCTTTTTTTTTATAGTTTCCCATCTCTTCATTACCACATTTGTCTTTAAGTCCTTAAGTACATTTATAATAGCTGCCTTAAAGTCCTGCTCTGTTAACTTCAATATCTGAATGACCTTTCAATTTCCTGTTTTCTTCACATATGATGTGATTTTTGATTGTATGTTGGACATTGTACATGTTTCTTTGCAGGGCATTTGGATCATACCATCTTTCTTTAAATAGGGCAGTGCAATTACTGAAAGATCTTTTTGGTCCTGTCCGGCTTGGTGTTATTATTGGGTAGATATATTTTAGTTTTGAATATGGTCTTAGGGAATGCCCCTGAAATCTAGGGTATGGTCCTTACTCCTAAGGAGTGGCTTTTTTTGTGTCAACTGAATGCTTGAGATGGAATGGCTGAGCTAGAACTCCAGTGTCTCCAAACATTTCTTCCCTAATTGGTGTTCCATTCTGCTTTCAACCTTCAACATAATTTTTAGCTGGTTCTCTTAAGAGTCTTGCCCTATACATGTGTGAAGTGAGTAGCCATTCAGTCTTCCTTTTATCTCTCCCCCAAGTCCCCCCAGCATAGCTCTCTTATTAGGTACTTTGCTGTGCAAATTTTAGCCACTTTAGAAGCCCTGAAGTCTTTCAGTTCCATTTGGAACCCTTGCTACACTTGGATACCGCCTGCCTTCTTGCCAGCAGGAAAATGCCACAAGGAAGAAAGCCAAAGTGGTTGTCCTGTGTATTTCCCTTTTTCATGATTTGTGATTTAGTTGTCTCATACATTTGGTCCAGTCTTACAGTTTTCACTAAGAAGGCAAGTCTGGTACCAATTGCTTTATTTTAGGAAGTGGATATCCAAGGCTTTATTTTGTTTTGTTTTACACTGTCATGTTCTCATGAACAGTGAAAAAATAATCACAGTAATAGTACTGCTCCATTTTTTCTTTGGTGTTTCCTGGACCTAAAGGGGTTAAAGATCTTTATGCATATTGCCTTTGCACTGAGCGCATTGATTGGGAAATTCCTTGAGATGCCAGATTTCACCTAAAGTGAATTTGAAGCATACACATTACTCCCACCTCCTTCAATGAAATGGAATCCAGGGCTGCTGTTGATTTTAAATTCCTAGTATGATGCCTCCAAAGCTGTGAAAGCCCTGTTAATTCCAGTTTGTCAAACTCTATTGCTTTGATTAGATTGTTGTTTAGTCCTCTTCCTCATAAATTGGTCTTATAATTCAAATATTTATTAACAAAATAATTGCTGAGGATGCAAATATTTATATTCATATTTTGATCATTAGCTTGTAGAACAACCCCACTTTATAAGTTAATAATTTTGTCACTTCTTTAATACATCAATATCAGTGTCCTTTCTATCTTTTTAGATACATTCCAATATGGTATATTAAGAACAATTTTAAAAAATATATTCAGTCAACATTTTCTCTGTGTCTTAATGTAACTTTGAGCATGTTTGCCCCCCCCCCAAAAAAAGAAGAAGCAAAAATGCAGTAGTGTTTATTTATAAAGTAAAATATTTATACTGGTTTTCTACCATTTTATAACTTTTTTTTTTTTAAATTGCCTTTAATGCCAAATTTGGCTCTCTTGGGGAAATTGGCCTCATTTCTGACCCCAGTTGATGGAATCTACTGTAATCATTGCTTTAATTCACAGCTTTGACGTTGCATGACTTTAGACTAATTAAAAAAATAAATAAACGACCTTCAAAGATAAGGATTTTCCAGTGTGGCTATTCCATATTCTCTGAAGGGAATTCCAAAAGCATAGTTTTTAGAGCAGTGTTGCTATTATTAGCTTGAGCATGTAACTTCCCAAGGTTTTTGCTTTGAGGGGAACAACACTCCTTTATATGTTTATGTTCTGGTATGTTTGTTTCAATTCTAATCTTACCACCTATAGTAGTATCTGTCTACTTCCTCTAGTATGTTTTCCTTCTTACCTACAATGTTTATTTTAAACTATAATAAGCCAAAAATGACCACAACTGATAATTATGATATCATTTGTTAATGAATTCCTTCATTTATTTTAACAAATGCTTTTGATTTCTTGTGCAAGTTTTGGAAATCCAGTGAGGGACCAAAAAAAAAAAAAAAAAAAAGAGCCCCTCCTAAAGTTTATAGCCTAACTTTAATCTTCCCAATCTAAAGTTCAAGGGAAAATAGCCTGTACCTTTCTTTCTTTAACCACATTTAGAACCTTTACCACCCTGAGAAGTCCTTTGTGATTATTGAATGTGCATGATGTACTTGTGAAAGGAAAAAGAAATACAAAGATTAAGGAATTGTTTACAGTCTGACTGAGGCCATGCAACTTTTTTTATGCACACGTATACATGATATATTTAAAATTCTTATGAACACCTGAAATAGAAGTATTTCTATTTCAGAACACCTTTACAAGGGAAGTAAAGTCAATATTAGGCAGGTTGTTTTGGAGTTGGTAGATTTTATAGTTTCAGAGCAGAGATGTTTTCCTTTGGATGGCACAGGAGTATCAGCAAGATGGGAATAGGCAAATTGTATTACAGAGGGGGAGAGTTGCCACTTTCTCATGGGTCTAAGGCATGCTGTCTAAATTGGTTAATATTTTGAATTTTCTTTATTTCTGAACATTTGAGTCTGTATTTTTTTTTGTTTCTCATGAACACTAGCTACTAAAAGACATAAATTTATCTTTGTCAAAAATGATAGGTACTTACATGATTTGATGTCTTTCCAATGATAAAATTGTCATTCAGAGCAATAAGGTAAGTTGAAGGTTAGATTTTTCTAATCTTATAAATCAGAAAAATCAAATCAGTCTTTGAACAGGTCAGTCATTAAATTGAATTTCTTTTTCCTTACTAGGATCCTCGGTTCAATGCAGAAGTTGACCAAATTACAGGTTACAAGACACAGAGTATTCTTTGTATGCCAATTAAGAATCATAGGGAAGAGGTAAGCCAATTTTCCATTTTATAAAAGGTCATTTGGAAACATTTTCTTTTTGAAGAAAAAATAAAGCTATACTTTGCATACTTATGAAATAATACAATCGTGACAGGTTAACTACAAAGTACTTAAATATTATGTTAAATAATAAAAATTATGACTTAGACTTTAGAGAGGGCTGAATCTTGATAGAGACTTTACTTGGACTTAGAAATAGATTTCAGATGTTTTATTTCCTTACCTCACCCCCCATCACCACCCTAGAACCGTATTCTGTCCTAAGATACATAATTTTGGTTGTGGCTAGAATCCATTTATTTCATATTATATTAGAAGTGTCTGAATAATGCTTATTTCATAAAGGGATTATCCAATTGTAATGACTATCAACCGATTTTTTGAGGAGACTCAAAATGAGGTTTTGAAAACATGAAAATTGTAGCTAATTCCAAGTAAGTTTCATTGTGAAATTATAACAAGCAAATGGAATGTTTGGGTTTATATTTCACCTAACTGGAAGGTTTGGTTTCTGTTAACCCTGAATTCCCTCTTCATTCATACTTACTTGAAAAAAAAAAAAAGTTAATAAATTATCAACCAAATTGTATGTTTCAGTTAAATGTTCTCAACTCTGGCTGCACATTACAATCAACTGAGGAACTTCTAAAATATTACCAGTTAAATCTGATTCTCTAAGAGCAGAGTGTAGACACTGATACCTTTTTAAAGCTCTCCAAATAATTCTGCAGTGTAGCTAGGGTTGAAAACCGCTACTCTAAGTGAAACAAATAGATTGAAAGTGCGTGTGCTAGGGGATCTTAACCTTGGCTGCACATTAAAATCACCTGGGAAGTATTTAGAAATTTTTAATGCCCAGGCTTCACTTCAAATCAGTGTCTCTGAACATGAAGACTCCTAACTCTGGGAAATGAACTAGGGGTAGTGGAAGGGGAGGAGGGCGGGGGGTGGGGGTGAATAGATGACGGACACTGAAGGGGGCACTTGACGGGATGAGCACTGGGTGTTATTCTCTGTATGTTGGCAAATTGAACACCAATAAAAAATAAATTTATTATTAAAAAATAATAATAATAAATCAGTGTCTCTGGAGTTGGGACCCAGGCATCGGTATTTTAAGACTCCTAGGTGATTACAACGTGCAGCTAGGTTCAAGAACCACAGAACTACTGCCAAAGGTACTAGGAGCACTTTAATGCTTCTACTTGACTTACATTCACATTCTGACATCTTTCTCTCCTCCATCCAGTCCTTTACCAAATCCTATTGATTTTTTTTTCCATTGGAGTGTTTTTCACTTCAGCTCCTTTCTATTCAAACCTACTGCCATAATTCAGATATTGAAGTAATGCTTGAACTTTTTAAAATGTTTTCGTAAGAGGCTTCTATACTTACCGTCAGTTTCCTTCCATTCCACCTGCTATGTTCCTGGGAATTGTCCTGAAACACAGCTTTCTGAACCAGTGCTCCTAAAACATTAATGTGTAGATTTATCATACAGGGATTTTGTTAAAATGCAATTTCTGAATTCTGTAGGTCTAGGTGGGCATGAGATTCTTTTGTAACAAGGACCAAGTTGATACTGACCCCCTGAGTCTGCGGGTCACAATTTGACTAACAGGATCCTACAGGACAAGATCCTAAAGGAGTCACTTCTCATTAGTCTGAAATAAGTTCTCAGTGCTTTACGGCTGCTGTGTGGTTTCTTAAGGGGAAACTTAGAGTCAAAGTCACTATTATATCCTTGCAGTTAAAACATGATGAGATTAATTATTCAATTAATTATTAATTGGCTAATTTAATTGGTTAATTATGTGGATGAATATATAGAAAAGACCATGCATGGATTAATGACGAGGTTGCCAGATACAGCAAATAAAAAGCATGTCCCATGCAATATTTGGGACACAGTTGTGCTAAAAATGATTTGTTGCTCATCTGAAATTAAATTTGATTAGCCTTCCTGTATTTTATCTGATAGCCCTAGTTAATAAACGAAAGGCTGTGATTCTGTGCACTTGAGAAGATGGTGTTCAGCTTCTACTTTGTTAAGTAAAATTGTGACCCCCAAACTAATCTTGTACTGGCAAAGAGACCCAGGTTAAATCATACTGTCCTCTTTCTAAATAGTGCAAACAGTTTACCAACATTGGAAACTGGGGGAACTCATGAGAGTGTGCAACAAAATTAGGGTGAAGTGAGTGGGATTGCCCTTCTGTGTATATGTGTTTCTCTCTTTATGATGACCTGTGAGGATGATTTAAATTAAACAAACAACAATAATCCCAGCTGTCTTGAGGTATAATTTAACACGATAAAATTCATGCATTTTAATTTTACAGTTTGAGGAGTTTTGACAAATGTGCACACAGTCATGTAACCACTGCTGTAATCAAGATATAACACATTTCTGTCACCTCAGATACATCCCTGTCCCCCCAGTAGCCAACCTCCTTGCCCTCCGGCAACCCCTGACCCCTAATAATCACCAGTCTGTCCTTGTCTCTATTGTTTTTGCCTCTTCTCGAATGTCCTATAAATGGAATCCTACCATACGTTGTCTTGTGTGTCTGGCTTCTTTCACTGAGTACCACGTTTGTGAGATTCATTCATGTTGTTGCCTGTGTCAGTAATTTCTTCCTTCTTCTTGGCGAGTAATTTATTCCATGGTGTGAATATACCAGTTTGACCATTCATTCATTGTTTGATAGACACTTGTTTGCAGTTTTATGAAAAAAGCCACTATTATGAAAGCAGCCACTGTCATGTTTGCATACAAGTCTTTGTGTGGACGTAATGCTTTCATTTTTCTCGGGTAAATATATAGGGGAATTGCTAGGTCATATGGTAGGTGTTTAATTTTATAAGCAACTTCAAACTCCCAAAGTGGCTGCACCATATGCATTCTTACCAGCAACGTATCAGAGTTCCAGTTGCTTCACATCCTTGGCAACCCGTGGTACTCTCAGTTTTTCAAACAAATTATTATTATTATTATTATTATTATTTTCAAACAAATTATTGCTATCCTGTGGAAACTTTTCTAAAGACCTGGCACATTTTAATTCACTTAATCTTCCTAGCAGCTATAGAAGGTAGTCATTATTTGTTTCTACTTAACAGATGAGGAAACAGACCTGGAACACTTAAGAACTCACTCAAAGCTGGGTAACCAAAACTGGCAAAGCTGAGATTCAAATCTAGTCACCGTGTAAGTGTAAGAAGTCAGACAGAAAAAGACAAATGCCATCTGATTTCACTTATGTGTGGAATCAAAAAAAAACAGCCAGAGGGGAGAAAGGTGGGAGCAGGTGAAACAGGTGAAGGGGATTAGGAGGTACAAACTTCTGGTTATAAAATAAATAAGACAGGGATAAAAAGTACAGCATAGGGAATATAATGAAAAATATTGTAATAGCTACGTATGGTGGCAGATGGTAATTACATTTACTGTGGTGAGCATTTCATAATGTATAGAATTGTCAAATCACTAGGTTTGTGGACCTGAAACTAATATTGTCAGCCAACTACGTTGTTGACTATGTTCAACAGAAACAACACAAACTAGGCAGTCTGGCTATAAGGTAATAACATGGGAAGGGGGGTTTCTTGAAATTCTGCTGTGGGTGATGACTGCATCCACTTTCTTCCCCACACTTAAATTATTTGGAGGCTGAGGGAGGTGGGAGGAGGGGCACTGATGTATTTAGTTTGGCTCAATGCAGAGGCAGGACTTGAAGGCAAAAACCAGGAGACCTGGCTGTATTCTGATGATTTTTAACGATAAGTGTTTGAATCACTCTGCAGACAGACTCTTTTAATTTTAAAAAATTAAGAAAAAAGTAAAGCTAAAGAAAGCGGATCAGAGTCACATTCTCTATAGTACCTCAAGAGGAATCTGTCCAGTAAATAGGAGGAAGTTTTCACCAGGGATAAGAGTGACAGGAGCATGTTTCATGCTAATCTGGGCCAGTATGCTCCAGAGAAAAGCCATGATGTGCTCATGAAACATAATGAGAAAAATTACAACAAATGTATGAATTTTTAGGGCTGCTATCAAATTTCCTTCAGACTTAATGCTGGATTTTGGGGACCTGGACATTTGGACCAGTTTTTGTCACTTGGCATTGGTTATATCTATAATGAGACCATTCTTTTATGTTTAGTGAAGAAGTACAGGAAAGTTCAACTCTTTCTAACTCAGATGACCTATTTCAGAACTACTGTCCTCCTCTGAAGTATTGCCCGTTATGACAAGGTAGAGAGGCGTGTTTATTTTATTTATTTATAGGCATTGCACCAGTGAAGAGAAGGCATTATTGTGAGATAATGCAAGTTCTTTGAAAATTTCTTATTGATCTGAACCAGAGATTATATCCAATTATGCCTTTCAAGCTGGTCTGAAACACTTGTTTTCTCTTGGTTGTGTGTCAATTCTAGTTACTGAGTAGAAATCTAATTTAGAATCACATTTTTTTCCTCCTCTATTTTTATTTTAGCACCTTGATTTTATTTTATCATACTTAATGATGTACTTAGAATTCTTTGATGTGGATATAAGTTTATAGTAGAGGATACATAATAACTTTTTTTAGTGTGAGAGAGGAGCATTTTAGCTAACTATCTAAATTTATATCTTCCTTTTTAAAAAACCTGAAAATTTTGGGGCACCTGGGTGGATCAGTTGTTCAAGCATCTGACTCTTGATTTTAGTATGGATCATGATCTTGGGGCTGTGAGATCAAGCCCTGTGTCAGGCTCCACACTCAGCTCAGTCTGCTTGAGATGCTCTCTCTCTCTCACTCTCCTTTCTGCCCCTCCCCAGCATGTGCACATGCACACCCATGTGCACGCACTCTCTGTCTCAAATAAGTAAATAAATTTGTTTAAAAAAATTATGAAAACCCAAAAAACACTAATTTTTATGTTTTTTAATGAGATAAATGCTTTTGGTGACTCAAAGAAATTTAATGCCTACTAAAAATCACAAAATAAAGCATTAATGGAATCAGATGTATAATTCCAGCTGCAATTTGCAAACATAAATTTTTCCAGAATTTAAGTTAACCTTCTGCTTATTCTTAAATAATCTGATTTTTTCCCCCTCTGAATTATCTTATTTGGACAAGTAACTATTAAATCACTGTACTGTATAGAGCAGTGGTCTAGGCAGTGAGGATATTAAAAAAATGAAGCAAGGGAGATACTTGTTGAATTTTTTTTTTCAATTTCTAGGTGTAGATCTTGTACTCCAGACATTAACTATCAGTACATGGTGACAAGACAAATGTTGAATGAGTTCGTTATTCAACTCACTGATGCAAAAGAAAGACTGGATTTTGAGTTAGAGGAATTACAGAGGAAAGATGCAAGCTGTGGTCTCATATGGCAGATTCTTGCTGTTTATCTCACAGCCTTAAGAGAGGCACATACATGCTTTTACATGAGGGGGTGGAGGCAGAGTGCATGCTTGCCAACAATCTCGTGCTCACAGCGCCGACTGGGTCTTAAATTTGACAAGTAAGCTTGAAACAGATAAACATTATGGCTTTATGCATAATCCTTCAATTCTAAGTCTGGCTAAATGAAAATACAGCTTCAAAAAGAAGCAGAGCTTAATTGCAGACTGTCAGTTGATTTAGATTTATTTTAGTCCTAAAGAATTGGCTAGTTACGTGTTTTTTTTATTTTATTTTATTTATTTGGTGCAAAACGGTGGTTTTATTAAAAAACTGTGTTTTTTTAAACTTAGAAAGTGTTCATTGCACTTATTCCCCTGCAATATTCTTTCTTGTAGCTTTGTTCTTAGAAACGAAAGTACTCTGCAAAGTTTCCATTTGTTCTGGGCTTGAGGTCATGATGGTGATGGTCTCTTCTCTTTGCTTTTCCACATTACCCTTTAAATAATACAGGAATGTAATTTACAAAGAAGATGGTGCCCACTTTCCTAGGAAAAAACATTTGTTAAGAGAATCAGATGAAAAACACAGTGCTAATAGGTTAAGTCCCAGAGGCTGTGCTGCTGATCCAGGAGTAAAAGGGTGAATGACAGTTTGAGGTTGACGATTACATTTGTGATAAGGCTGTATTTCCCCAAATCTTACTCTTAATGATCAAAAAATTTGGTTTAGACTGAAGGCTATGTTTTATTCAATATGAAGTTTATCTTCATTGATAAATACTTTTATCATAAGTAAATACATCAATACTTTCAGGATAAGTATTCCAGCACTTGTTGGAATGCATTACGTTTTAATGTAATCATTTATAAATTTAATTTTGGGAAGTTTTACATTGGCCTTGAATAATGAATACTAGAGATCTGGAACAAGTTGCCAATAAGCATAAACAATTTCTTTGTAGGATGTCTAACCCAGAACTGCATAATTAGACGTTTGGATGGATTTTTAATTATTAAATAATGTCCATTTTTCATGCATTCTTAAAGAATTAAGGTGGTTGTCAATGATATTTCTCTTCTCAGTAGATATGTGTGCAAACATCTATTTCATTTATTAAGAGCTAAGATTACATAGGTACAGTGCTTTATGTAAACTGTTAGGGTACTCTCTATTCCGTCTTCTATCCTCATCTAAAAATCTCTATTTCTCTTCTACCAGTGAGATGGAAATGAATACTCCAGGCTTAAGGAAAACATTTCTTTAATAAAAAAATTTTTTTAAATATATTTAGGAAGATTTAAAAAACAAAGAGCAGGGGTGCCTGGATGGCTTAGTCGGTTAAGCACCTGCCTTTGGGTCAGGTCATGATCCCAGGTCATGATCCGAGGACCCTGGGATCAAGCCCTGTCTGGCTTGTTGCTCAGTGAGGAGATTACTCCTCTCTCTGCCCCTTCCATCTCCCTTCCCCACCCTCCACCCTGCACTCATGCATTCTTTCTCTTAGATAGAGATAAAATCTTAAAAAAAAAAAAAAAAAAAAAAAAAAAAACAGAGCAAGAAATGATGATTTTATAAAATTTCTGAACCCAATTTTTCCTTTTTGCATCACTTCATAGCAGTAAAATAAGGTGAAAGTAACCTGGATTTAGAATTCCAGATCTATTTTATTATTACACATTATTTGATAATCATCAGTACTGTGTTCATGGTCTTTTTCAACCTGACAAATTGCCCCAAATGTAGTGATTTTGAACAACAGACACATATTCTCTCACAGTTTGTGTGGTTCAGGAATTCCAGAGTGGCTTAGCCAACTGCATGGTGTGGCCCAGGTTCCCTGCAAGGGGTGGATCTCAGCACTCAGGATCCAGGCAGGGAGGGTTGGCTCATGCTTGAGAACCCATTTCCCAGGGGGCTCACTCACATGGCTGTTGATAGGAGGCCTCAGTTCCTCGCCAAGTGGGCCTCTCCACAAGGCACTCAGTTTCCTCATCATGTGGCAGAGAGTAGCAAGGAGGAGGCACCAGTGCCTTGTCTGACCGAACCTCCAGAGTTGTTCACCTTCCCTTCTTGGCATTCTGTTCTTTAGAAGCCAGGCATCAAGGCCAGGCCAGACTCAAGGGGTGAGGGATTAGGCTCCACCTCTTGAAGAGAGGAGTATGAAAGAATTTGAGAAGATATTTTCAAGCCACCAGAAGTACTAGCTGTACTTTGAGGCTTTATTTTCTTTCCTTAAAACAGGCCAGATGATAAAAGAGGAATTCTGCTCATTAATTAAAATTCTTATTCCTCACCCTCTCATGTACTAAAAACATGACACGAATTACCAGAAGTGACATAGGCTGGGTTTAAACAAAGGTGGAGGGTTGGTATTGTTACTCTGCCCAGTTGGCATGAGTTAAAGAGAAGAAAAGAAGCAGAATTTTTTTTTTTTTAAGGAAGACTGTTAAAACAGGAAGATATCTGCTTCTTCGACTGTGGCAAATGATTGAGGCATTAAGAGGCTTCTGAAATGTTATGTCACAAATGCTGGTCTACATGAGATCATTACTGTTTGCAAGTAATGTAAATATTTTGTTCCATGATATCCACAGAAAATGCTCAGTGGTATATCCTTATTATCTTTCTGCACCATTGTTTCCTATGTCTGTCCATTCCTGGATCGAAAGCAGAGGGACTGTGTCTAGTCCTTTGGCACAGTGTTTGCTGGAGTATAAACTTGAAGGAGGAAGGGGCCCAGAGACGAGACCGTGCAGGCAGGCAGAGGAGATCCTGAAGAGCTCTCCGGTGCCATGCAGACGGGGTACTGAATCTTTTTTTTTTTTAAGCCAGGAAATATTTGCTAGTATTTATAGATCCTTACAGCCACAGCATTAGAGATGAGCAGTTTTCTTTGTTTCATATAGAACTCCAAGCCACATAATTTGACACTTGATAGATTTTGATAAGTAAATAATTTCTGTATTTGTTCATACATGAAAAAAGTACTGTATCTAGAAGCAGAGGAGTTAGTAAGGAGGCTTTCCCAGCCATCCAGGCTAGAAGTGGACCCAGGCTGAGGCAGAGGAGACAAGGAGTAGATTTGTTACACTTCTGTTTGGGAGACGGAAGGATTGATAAAATGGAGAAATCAGCAGAAGGAAGACTCTAGAATATGTTTTAGGCTTTTTTGATAGGTCTCACAGAGGAGAGTTGTGATATTCCCTAAAGGAAAACCTACAAAAGAAAGTATTGGTGTGTGGTGATAAAAACAATTAGCTCTCTTTTTTGACTATGTTATTTTACTGTTCAATACTTTCTCCTCCCTCCTCGAATCTCAGGGCTGCCTCCCTACCCCACTTTCAGCTGATGGCCTTGCTTACAACTTCAGTGAAAAAAGCAATGAGAAGTGTACTTCTACAAGAGGACGTATTCCGTCTCCCTTGTCTGCCCCTGCATCTGATTCCATACACTCTGGTCTCCCCTTTACTTATAGGGATAAACCGTCTGTGAAATGGCAAAGGTCAGTCTGGCGCTTGTGCACCGGATATCTTTCCAGGTCACTTGCTCGAGGACACATCTCGGCAGTTCCTCCCCAGCCCCACCCTGGCCTCATGTGCAGGATCACCAGAATTTCCCCCTCTACCACACGAGTTCATCAGCACACAAATATGCAGCTACTTCTCCAGCAGGGACTTGGTCAAGTACAGGAGATTTCCCAATATTCTCTATCTTCTAAGTGTCAGAGCAAGTGTCAGAGCTGGGATTTAGACCCACATCGTCTTTATTCATCGTCTTTATTCTTTTATTTTTCTTACCATGAAGTAATTACCTTCTTTCTTCTTTAGTATTGGTTGTACCTGAAAAGCTACCAACCAACTCTTTTTTACTATTTTAGTTTCTGAAAACGCAAATTATGGGCCGGAATAATATAATAATAAAACACGGAGTTGCAAACAATGATTCCAAATATTATTCATTTCTTTATATATTATCTGTCACAGCTGTGTGGAGGAGGACTTGTCTTCTTTTGCTGGTAACACCTACAGTTTGAGGCTTTTCTAGTGAGACAGGTGTCTGGATCTGAGCTTTCATATGTGATTACCTCCTGGAGCTAATCTTCCATTTGAAGGAGAAAACACTTAGAGATAAAATTATGATTTGACTAGGATGACATCATAGGCCGTAGCCTCTATGTGAAGGATTTTTGAATGGAAAAAATAAAAGATGATAAATACGCACATACACTTTTTTTGCCCTGGATATCTTGAGCTAAATGGTATGGATATCTAGCTTCTCATGGCCATGAGGTGGTTAGCTGGACCAGTACAGGTGAGAGCAGTGACCTGAATGCTCAGTTCAGCCCTAGGGAAGAAGAGGTTCTCTCAAAATCTGTGATGCCAGCTCCAGTTTGGAAGTGAGATCCAGCCTAGTTAGTGTTTTGATACACACGTTTGGCCTTTTGCCACTTCTGCTGTGTTATTTCTTTTCTGTTTGTATTTAGTGCACGTGGTGGGCATGTGAAGCTCTATCAGCACACCCTCTCACCAAGCCGCAGAGACCTGGACCTGTTCTAAGTTCAGGCAGTGCTGGATTTACCAGGGTCCAAATCCAACAGCACCGTACAGGGCTAAGCCTGTGCTTTGCAAGCCAGCCCCTGGCAGATTGCAGAACACCACCCTGAAAATAAATCTTCCGCTATTACATAGATCCAAGGCTCCGAAGTCATTTTTGGCAATGTCCTGTGTAAAGGTGGGCAGGAACAGTGGTAGATTCATTCTGATCAAAGTACAGTTATATAATATATATTGAGTATATCATATTCTTTGTTATTTTGGACTTCCTCCCAAGTAGGCAGAGACAGAGTTTGAAAGAGAGAGCTCTGCACTTGTAGCAAAAATGACTTAGTCTTGAATGCTGGCTTATGATCAGTGATTCCTTGAGCAAGTGTCTTCTCCTCTCTATGCCTCAGGTGACTCATCTGTAAAGTTTCAACATGAAGTGCAAACACACAAGGTGGTTTTAAAGGTCCTAGTGAGACAAGGAATGTGATGGTGCCCACCACAGGGCTCTTCACCTAGTGAAGCTTCAGAAAAATGTCCATTTCCTCCCTTTATAGAGTGTTGTGAGGCCAGACAAATGGAGGGATGAAAAGTGAAATAACAGTGAATGGTGAGCATACCTTGCTGTGGGAAAGACAGCAGGCTCTTTTCTGCTATGTAACCTTTGTGTCTCTGGCCTGTTCTTAAAGGGCATGTACAGAGATTTTGCATCATGGCCATGAGCTGCTCTGTCTGTATTCCGAGGAACAGAAAGGTCTAATAAGAAGGCAAAAAGTTCCTATGGTTCTAGATTTAAGACCTTCACCTCATTGCTTAAAAGCTAGTGAGGCAGAGAGTTTGGTATTTGGCAGGGAAGAGCAATTTTTTTGTGTGTGCAAAGGGATGAGAATAAACACTGGGATCAAGAATTATGCCCTGTATCCCCTTGTCTGGAAGGAACCCAGTCTCAGGTTGGCACCACTCCCACTGATGTTCCTAGGGCAGGACAGCTACTGACCCCCAGAGGCTGGATTTGTTCTAGCCCTATGTGGGGAACATCCATCCTACTTAATAGCACAGAGCCAGTGGTCAGAATCTCTGCCTGCTGCCCCATTATCAGAACAGCTGGGAACTTGGTACATGGACCCATCGCTTGCATGTACCATCAGCAATTAAAAATTTACTCTTAAGACTTTTAAGTAATTTTTGAAAGGTCAGTTAAACTTTATATACAGTGAAATACACAGATCTTACAACTTGATGAGTTTTGACAAATTCATGCCCATTAAGATATCCGTAACACTCCATTAGATATCCCATAACCTTTGGCAGCACTGTTCTGATTTCTGTTATGATAGATTAATTCTTTTTTTTCTTTTGAATATTCTACTTATTTGTGAGAGTACATTATATATGCCTGGAATAAGGACCTTTTTTTTTTTTTTAATTTATTTATTTATTTATGATAGTCACAGAGAGAGAGAGAGAGGCAGAGACACAGGCAGAGGGAGAAGCAGGCTCCATGCACCGGGAGCCTGATGTGGGATTTGATCCCGGGTCTCCGGGATCGCGCCCCGGGCCAAAGGCAGGCGCCAAACCGCTGCGCCACCCAGGGATCCCGAATAAGGACCTTTTTATGTTGCATAAGAGATTCTTGGATGTAAAGACATGTTGTAAGATTTATAATGAAAGTAAAAGCAACTTTTAGTTGCCATTTTGGACTTGTCTCTGTTTCTTAAAGTTATAATTTTGAAACTGTACCATTCTCTTTGTTAAAAATATGCATTAACAAGATAGGTATATGTGTGGAATTTGCATACAGCCTTTGGATGTACTGGAAGATCCTTGGTCTTCATGATTCATTTGAACACTAGTGCTTAAGAATCTGTATTTTATACTAGTGCAGGTTTCACTTTCTCCTGGGGGGAGAAGTAGAAAGAACGTAGGTTTGGGATCAGACCTGCATGTACTCAGACTCCTATTTAATTTTTCTGAATATCAGCTACCTCTGTAATAAAATGAGGTAATATCTACCTGAAAGGGTTTTACCAAAAGTTAAATGAATTAACAAAGAGCCCGTCCTACAGCAGGCCCTTCGTTCTCCCTTTTTTAAATGGCAAAATTTTTAGCATTATGAATTTTAGGGGGCTGGGAATGGATTTATATATTAGAGATATTGGTCATTAATCATGTATTTCTGATGCCGGCTGCCCTAGGGCATTGCTGTTTATGTCTTGCAACTTCCTCAAAGCTTCTTTTCGACTTGGCTGCCTCTTCCTAGCATCTCAGGCCATGAGAATAAACTACAAGCATCCACTTCTCCTATATTCATACTGGTGTTGTCTGCAACCATGGAAGATCCATAAACACTCTTGAGAGAAATAGTAGGTGTAGTGGTGCTTGTACATATAAATGGATAAAAATGGATCCCAACCAAATAAAGTCAGTCTGACCAGTCCTTAAAAAAAAAAAAAAAAAAAATCAAACCTTAATTCTCAAAGCTATTAATAAAAGCCAAACAACCACAAAATGGTCAAAACTGGCAAAAATACATATAGGCGAGCAGCCTAGGTGGCTCAGAGGTTTAGCGCCGCCTTCAGCCCAGGCCCTGATCCTGGAGGCCCCGGGATCGAGTCCCATGTCAGGCTCCCTGCATGGAGCCTGCTTCTCCCTCTGCCTCTGTCTCTGCCTCTCGCACACGCTCTCTCTCTCTCTCTCTCTGTGTGTCTCTCATGAATAAATAAATAAAATCTTTAAAAAAAATACATATAGGCAACACAGAAGAGGAAAACCAATATAGACAATAAAAATTAAAAAGCTCATTCTCTCCCATAATCGGGAAGATGCATATTAAAGCAACAATTAGATACAGTTTTATGGCCCTCAGGTGGACAAAGATTTAAAAGCCTGATAATAGTAGGCACTGCTTAGACTGTAAGGTTAACAAAAACTCTTAAGCATTGCTGATAAAGGTATAACTTCTATCATCCCTCTGAAGATTTTGCCAAAGAGGCTCTTGGATGTTGGATGTTTGTATAGTAGAAATGCTCATTGCAAACAACCCAAACATCTGTCATTTGGTAATTAGATGAATAAAATTTGGTATGAAATGCAACATTATATATAAAACGAATGAGTCAGATCTATATAAAGTAAAAAGCAACACTGAATACAATAATGGGTTATAAAATTATGCATATTACCTGATTTTGAGTAACCCTTTTGAAAGATGGAAATACTATGTCTTGCTTATAGATTCATAGATTTCTTAAGAATGTAATGCTAGAGGTTAATTCTGGGGAGGAGGGGCAGGAGGAAGAAGAATGGGCCTGGAAGGAGAAAGTACAATTTAATTTTCTTAGTTTAATTTTAAAAAGGAAGCATTCCCAGATATTAACACTTAATAGTTCTTTATCATTGGTTCTCAAAGTGTCTTTTATATCTGGACCAGCAGCCTGTGGCATCACCTGAGAGCTATGAGAAATACAAATTCTCAGGCCCCAACCCAGATCTGCTAAATATGAAACTGGGGGGGTAAGGCCCAGTAAGCCATATTTAACAAGCCCCACACTCCCACTGTTCTGGATGACAGAGATATGGATATTTACTATCTTATTCTCTGTGATTTTCTGTATTTTTAAAATTAAATGTTAAAATGAACAATCTTAAGCTTTTCTTTCCTACTTTTCCCAAATCCTTCTAGGCTCTTAAGTTCCAATCAATAACTAAAGACTTATTAAGAGCATAAACTTCTTACTGCCACATAAAGTTCTCAGATGTGGAGAGATCACTTAATAACAAGCAAATGGCAGAGAAAGAAAATGAGCAGATCTAAATTACCTATTATTCGAATGTGAATTAGCAAGTAAGTACATCACCCTAAAAAAATATTTGATCCCTCTCTCACTTATCCCGTTATTGACAGCAAATATTTATCAAGTATTGAGTGCGTTCGGGACAAAGTATAGCAATAAGGCATAGATATAAATCATGTCTTTGGAACACAATCTAGTTGGAGGGCCAGGATCAGAGTAGAGAATATGAGGTTAAAAATGAAAATACCTCGATTGTGAAATGGAAGGCAAACTCAACTACCACACAGAATTTCAGAAGGGTTTGAAGGGAAGCTTTTTGTAAACTCAGCCTCAGTAGAGAAAGGGGAAGGTAATATTTCAAGGAATGATGTGAACAAGGTCATTGTAGTGTTTTAATTCAAAGATCCATTTAAGTGATCTTAGTTCAAGCTGAGGATATGTATTCGGTCATCAATTTTTATCCTGTAGACGGATGGAACATTAAAAGGCTTTGAGTAAAGAGGTAATTTGTATGTGTAAAGCAGTATCCCAAGAAGATAAATTTGACATAAGTGTCAAAGGTCAACTGAAGGCGGAAAAACAATTAGCAATGAGATGTCAGGGCTTTCAAAGAAAGTGAAGATTTAGATGGTGAAACATAAGATACAGTATGGGGTGAGGAAAAGGAAAGGGAGAATGATTCTAACAGAATGTACTAGTTTCCTATTGCTCTGTAAAAAAAAAAAAAAACTACCAGAGGCTTAGTAGCTTAAAAGAACACAAATTTATTATCTTATAGTTTTGGATGTCATAGGCTAAAATAGTTCTTGCTAGGCTAAAATTAAGGTGTCACCAGGATACCTTGTGGTGTCCCTATGTTCCTATCTGGAGTCTCTAGGCAAGGATCTGTTTTCTTGTGTTTCTCAGCTCCTGCAGGACCCATATCCGTTGGCCTGTGGCCCCTTCCTCTGTCTTCAAAACCTGGGCAGCCCCAGTGGCGCAGCGGTTTGGCGCCGCCTGCAGCCCGGGGTGTGATCCTGGAGACCCGGGATCGAGTCCCACATCAGGCTCCCTGCATGGTGCCTGCTTCTCCCTCTGCCTGTGTCTCTGCCTCTCTCTCTCTCTAGCTGTGTCTCTATGAATAAATAAATAAAATCTTTAAAAAAAAAAAAAAACCTGCAGCAAAGCATCTTCAAAGCATCTCTGGCTCTGACTCCTCTTCCTTCTCCTGTTTTCCCTCATAAAGATTCTTATGATTACAGTTGGACCTACCCAGACGATTCAGGATAATCTCCCTTTCTTCAGATCCTTAAGTTAATTGCATCTGGAAAGTTCCCTTTTGCCATGTAAGGTAACATAGTCACAGGTCCCAAGGGTTAGGATGAAGACATCCTTGGGAGACATTATTTTGCCTACCACACAGACTATGGCCATGCTCTGATAATTGCCTAGGGTTTGGAAGAGAGGAGAGAAAGCCCAGATTGGTCATACCAGCCCTGTCACTTTCAGTTTGCTCACTTGTAAAATGGGAGAAGAAGGTGGTATAGGATTCTCTTCCAAGCCTAACACCCTGACTAAAATGTCACCTCCATGAGGACATGGCTTTTCTATCTGCCTTGTTCACTGCTCAGTCTTCATTGCCTAGAACAATGACTGATACATAAGGGACTCAGTGATTATTCATTGAATAAAATATTCTTTTGTTGAACGACTGATAGTTGAGGAAAAGTTTGGACAAAGCCCTGGGGAGACTTCTCCACTGTCTCCTGTGTATATTGAATTCTCATTTCCTTGGTGAAGTAAGATTTTGGCTCAGGTTATAGATAGTCTGTCCTGTTGTTATGGTAGAGACATTCCATGAATGGGAGAGAAGGTTAGCTAAGATTTGTAGAGTCTGTTCTTTCCTCTCTTGCTTTTAGCTTCCATGCTGAGTATCCCCTGAAAATGAGAGTGAGGAAGTGTATTGAGATTGATGTATGGCCTCAGTAAGTGTCTGGGGCAGCTGCTAATTGAAGAAGAAATTGCTCATTGTAGCAATGATCAGTTGCCCCTGAATTGACCAGCTGTCACATTCCACACTGTTCAGTCAGTGAGAATCAAGTCTTGCCCTTTGCATTCCTAAAAGAACACTTGACCCTGTGAGGACATAATATCCATTTATGCTGTTGGAAAGTGCCAGTAAAATAGAAAACAGAACCTTCTTTGTGCTTAAGCACAAAATAGCGTAGAGTACTGGCACTTGAGGGTCCAGGTGGCCAGCAGGTAGGCAGAGTGATGGGGCTTTCTGATGCAGAAGCTAATACTTTTAGGGCCTTTGTCTCTTAGATACGAGGTCTGACATACCCTTGCTATAAAAGCTGTCTTTCAAAACTGACATTTAAAAAAACCTGTGGTTAGCAGTTACTTGGCTTGAAGACAAAGCTAATTTGTTTAAAGGAGCAATAGTTGACAGAAGAAGGAAATTAACACAAGGAGGGCAGAGGATGCTAGTTTTGCTTAGGATCTTTGAAATTCAGAGAATTAAACTCTTTTTGGTCCTTTACTGAATTATGTGACCCTGGACAAATACTATACCTTCTCTCCTATTTTTTTACCTTTTGTTTTTATCAGTGCTGTTTGTAAAATGTCACCCATCTGGGGATAGAGACACATATATGTATTAGAGATATTTTCTTGGTCTAATAACTCTTCCAGAAGAACTTGCTGTTTTTTGAATACTAATAATATTTAATTGATCATCTCTTAAGTTAACCTCTAATATCTGAAATCTGTAAAATTATTAGAGAAATAATTGGTTACCAGAAAGGATAAAAAATTAATCATTGGAAGTCCTCATTCTATGACATTGCCTAAAAGTAAATACCTTGCTCTAATGTTGGAGAGGGGGGGATATCCCAAATATAGTAAAGATCTAGTGTACACCTGGTACAAAGTAGGTTTTAAAGCCTATAAACAAGATTTCTTCTCTGTTTGCAAGACTGCGCAGATGCTGAAGAATCCCCCTTGACAATTCTGCAAACAAGTAGAAGGTAAAATTTCATCAAAAGAAATTTTACAAATTACAGATGAGCTCAAGAAAGGGAAGACCCCCAGGTGTCAAAAACAGATGGGAACCCAAGATACGAAATGTGAGCACAGAGTATTAGCCAGATGGGCTCATGGAGGTCTCAGATTCAGAGTCCCTACTGATGAATGTGTGGGGATAGCATCAGCAGCTAGGGGGATGCATACACTCTGTGGGAGTGGGGTAGACGGGCAAGGAAGTGAAGCCCAGATGAATGATGAATGGTCTCCCCATTCTTGAAACTGGGCCCAGTAAACTCCACTAGCAGCCAGGAGAAACCTCAAGGAAGCTTGCCTCTTACCTACTGTGGTGAAAGAAAGAGGAGACACCTGTGAACCATGAGAACAGGAGCCTGTGTCATACACAGGTATGGGGTTCAAATTCAACGCCCCCCCCCCCAATATAGTACCAAGACACACAGGAAATCACTGAGCACAGAATTTCATGACATGGGGAGCATGGGATTCCTATGGAAAGCAGTCCCTGCTAAAGATGAATTTGCAGGCAAAATTAAGTATGTTCAAAGAAATGAAGAACATCAGGTGCTAGAATTTATAGGAAACAAAGGAGGGCGCCTGGGTGGCTCAGTAGAGCCTCCAACTCTTGATTTTAGCCCAAGTCATGATCTCAGGGTCAAGAGATAAAACCCAGCATCATGCTCCATGCTCAGCATGGAATCTGCTTAAGATGCTCTCCCTCTCCTGCTGTCCCCTCCATCCCCCAATCCTGGCATGCTTGCTCTCTCTCTCTCTCAAAAAAAAAAAAAAAAAAAGAGAAGAAAAACAAAACAAAAAGAAGGAAGAATAGGCAGGTTTGAAAAATGAATCTGATAGAAATTCCAGAATGGAAAATCATTGTTGAACTGTGTGAACACTCTTGGGTTGGTTGAAAATTGTGAATAATGGCTGATATTTAGTATAGTTTCAAGGATATCGTTTTTTTAACCAGAGAGAAAACTTTTCAGCCCATAGTTAGAAAAATGCTTACTGTGTAAATGGTCCCGAGTGTCAAACATGCAGATTGAAACTGAAGTCGAAATTGGCATACAGGTTTTAATAAAGGGAGAGCTGAAGGGATCATCCCAGGGTACCGAAGAAGCCTTGTTTGAAGTGTTCTTCTACTTAAATGAAGTTGCTGCAGACCCACTGGGAGTAGGCCATGCTTTGGTTCTGCTTCTCTAGTAAGGGATGATGCTCACTGACCCACCTCTACAGCATTTACCCCCCTTTCCTCTTCCCTCCCACCCCAAGGCTGTTTGCAGATCACGGACTAGGTCAAGGATATCTGTAGCCTGCAGCCTTGGACCATGGTGTGCTCATGGGCCCTCACCAGCTCTGCCCTCATTCTCAAGGGTCTCTAGGGATCTAAACTGACCATCCTTAGCACTTTTCCTAATCTTGATTACAGAAAATACATAATGCAGCTGATTTTCCTCTTTTCTTTTAAGATGTGGAAGTTAACTGTTGTCCTCTCACTGTCAATTTATGGTGCCTTCATGACTTCACTAAAACGCTAAATCAGTTTAATTCATGACCATTTAATAAACAACTAGCTTTTTGCGTCTTTATATTTTTGAATGAGCAGGAACTTTCTCTTTATTTTCTTGCTTAGTACTTGCCTCACCCAGCTCGCCCACATACAGTGCATCAATACATACTTTTTTATACTGTGTAATTATCTGAGAAGGTTTGCCTAAGAGTCTTTTTATCTGTTTGTACACTTATCTTTTTTAAAATGAAAATTTTAGGGACGCCTGGGTGGCTGAGTGGTTAAACATCTGCCTTTGGCACAGGGCATGATCCCAGGGCCCAGGGATTGAGTCCCACATCAGGCTTCCTGCATGGAGCCTACTTCTCCCTCTGCCTATGTCTCTGCCTCTCTCTCTCTGTGTCTCTCATGAATAAATAAACAAAATCTTAAAAAAAATAAAATGAAAACTTTTAATTTAAGTCTTTTTAAGTCTTTTTTTTAAGTAAAACCATTTATTAAATACAAATGAAAACTCAAATGTCATCACTTCTAAGAAGCTGCCCCTTTGACCCATATTGCGTGCCCCCTTCTGTACTCCTAGCAGTCTGTGGGCATCTTTATGATCAAACTGATCATCCTGTGTGCTCTTAAGTGTATGTTTATGTATCACCCATTCTTGACTCTGAGTGCCTTTAGAGTAGTCTTTCTCCCAGTTTTTACCACTCCCCAATACATAGGAGGCACCTCAGTATTTATTGGGTGAATGAATGAACACTTGAAATAATCAAGTTGTACTGGTACCGCTGTCTGTTAGACCCCAGTGATCCTCAAGTGGCTCCTGTCCGTTTCTTTTTTTTCTTTTGCTCCTGTTAGTTCTACTCAAGTGAACATGCTTATCTGCAGTCCAGACATTTTTTTCTACCTTAGACAAAAGTTTTTGTATGCATTCAGTCATTGAGATTGAAGCCTCTAGAAATCTGTTAGCCACTTTCAAGAGCTAAAGACTGTACAAAAATATGGAAGAGTTGAACTAAGGACAATTAAAAAGGTACAGGATAATTGGAGAATTCTGTTTTTTTTTTTTTTCTTTTCATTTTAACGTCCCTTTACTCTGCATGGGGCATGGAGGAAAGATGTTGAGAAGACCAGAAAACTATCAGACCAGAATGCATTTCCCCTTCCTTATTCTGCCATCCTAGCAGGGAATTTTATATCCTATTCTTAGAGCCAAGGAATTTAGAAGGAGCTGAGGAAAAAAAGGTTGAGCCATACACAGAAAACCAAGGATCCCCACACCCATGGGCTCATGGTCCCACACCACCTCTGCTCTCATTCTCGAGGGACTGAAGTGATCTAAACCATCATTATCACTTTTACTAGTCTTGATTTCAGAAAATACATAATGCAGCCCAAGGAGTTTATATTCCTAAAATATAACCATTTAGGGGATAATTTATCCCACTGATACTAAATCACAGAAGGAAGGAGAGTGGAATTTATAAGAGGAAAAAGGTAAGGTTTGAAGGTCTCTAAAACACTAAGGCAGTAACCCAGCCGAAGTTGGAACTAAACAGGTAAGTAAAATACAGAAAGATGAGAAAGTTCTTATAGTGTTGCTAAACCTTTTGTGGACACTTAAAACCTATTCCCAGAGTTTTAGCTTAGTCTTCGATGTATCTTGTATCTGTATCTTTGATATGGTGTATCTTTGATGCATTTGAAGATATGGTGTATCTTTGATGCATTTGAAGTAAGATTCAGCCTGCTAATTCCTGTTTCGGTTTTTCAAGAAAATATTTCCCAAAGACAAATCTGTTGAAGGTAAAATGAAAAGAAGTTGGACTACTCCCCTACATTAGGAATTATTTTTCACTGTAATTGGCCACTGGGTCCTATTTCCAGTAAAAGAGCATTTTTTAGTAAAAGAGCATTTTTGGGCAGCCCGGGTAGCTCAGTGGTTTAGCGCCGCCTTTGGCCCAGGGCATGATCCTGGAGACCCCAGATCGAGTCCCATGTCGGGCTCCCTGCATGGGGCCTGCTTCTCCCTCTGCCTCTCTCTCTCTCTCTCTCTCTCTCCTCTCTGTGTTTCTCATGAATAAATAAATAAAATCTTTAAAAAAAAAAAAAAGCATTTTTAGCCCATTTGAAACATTAAAGCCAATGTAAAATGTTTAGCATATAATTAATTTGAATGTGATAGAAATTTATGGTTTATTTTGTATCCAAAAACCTTGAAGGTCACCTGGGTGGCTCAGTTGGTTAAGCATCTGCCTTCCGCTCAGATCATAACCTCGGAGTCTTAAAATCACGAACCCCATATCAGGCTTCTCCTTCTCCCTTTCCCTCTGCCTCTCTCCCTGATTGTGCTCTTTCTTGCTCAAATAAATAAATAAAATATTTTTTTAAAAAACCTTGAAAAAAATTCACTTAAAATGTGACTGCCAATAACTTTTCTCACAATGCAAGGTAAAATCAAAGTCAAAAATGGAACCCAAGAAGTTGACTACATTTGAATTCTTAGGAGCAAAGACGGATGTATGAGACAGAACTAGTTCAAATGCTGAGGGGTTTTGTTTGGTTTCGTAGCTTATTGTTACTTTAATGCACCTATAGAAATTCCTTTATAAACATATTTCAGTCAATCTATATGAATAATTTCAGCCAATGAAACTACCACTTTTTTCTTCTCATACCAGGTTGTTGGTGTAGCCCAGGCCATCAACAAGAAATCAGGAAATGGTGGGACATTCACTGAAAAAGATGAAAAGGTACCAAAATTTGTGTCTGATGTATTGTCAATTTAGGAAGGTGTTTTTCTCTTTATAAAGTGTAGACCTAGAATTAGCTGTTGCTGAAATTGTTGATAGCGAAAACCATTGTACTTTAAAATGACCTGAAATGTTCAGAAGTGTCTTTTTCCTGCGGCTCAATACAGTGCTGACTTTGGAGTACTAGTGGTAGGTAGTAGTTGGGTAGCTTAGAAGCCCCCCAACTCCCTCCTCACTGTGCCGCCAAGCCTCCTCCAGGGCTGTGTGTGCATTGGGGCCATACAGAAGGTGACACAGTGTTTTTAACTATTGCATTTACTTTTCATCACTGCTATAAACAAATTCAACCCTGAGTCAAAACCCCCAAAGCACCGCTCCAAGTTCAGCACTCCAGGTTGGCTAAAAATTGGAATTCCCTCCTGGTGAAGCAAATTTCAGAATGTTTTATAAGCTTTGCACACAGACGGTGGGGCGCCAAGGTGTGAATTTAGGCTGGATGATTTGAATTTAGCTTCAGAAAGAGCAGCAGTCAGCATTATTTTATTACTCTTCTCATCCAACTCTGAAGGGATACATTCCATACACCACATTGACATGCTTTCCCGTTTAAGGGCGGAAGCCCCTAAACTTGTTTATAACTTCATTCTGTCAGTAGGTTTTATTATTTCTCTTCTTGAATACGTAATTGTATGTATATCATGGAATCTACTGAATTCTTATTCAAGCCTGTTGTTATTTAAGTCACTCCCCTGAAAATTAGTAGGAGCTTTTGGAAGACATTCAAACAACACAGAGTTATTTTTGTCTCCATGGTGTAGGCCGTATTGGCACTTGCCTTCGTCCTTATGTCTTAATTGCTTCAGAGCATAGCAAGTACCTCTTTAAATCAGTGTTCTAGACATCTAGTTTCCTATCCTGTTAATGACACCTGAGAATATTTGGCATGGTTCTAGATTGGCTTTATATTCCATCATTTGTTTATGGTCCATTAATGTAAACCTCTCTTGAAAGATTTGCATTCTTAGGCTGTATCATCTCTTGGCAAAAGATATCTATGATTGTGAATAACATTTGCCATGGAAAGACTTATTTTAATCAATAATTACTATAATTGTGAGCATATCACTTTAAGGTAGTATAATGAGGATGACAGACCCATGTTAAAAAAAAAAATTTAAGCTAATATTGTATAGAACTTTCTGTGAGACTACTATTGCCAGTATTCTCAAGTAAGTATGTTAGCTTTCATTTGCCCCAGTAGTGAGTTACAAGCTATTTATATAGTCTCAGCACAGATTCAACTCTTAATATCATTCAGAAACTATACTTGCTTAGAGTGGATTTCAATTTCAAATGATATAAAGAGATATGTGTCCTACTCCCTCCCCTCTTCTTCTTAATTTGTAGCTAATGTATGACTTTAGGAAACTTTGTTAATAATTGTCATCTACTCATGCTAGTTAGCTAACACTTGCTTTGCATCTGTTCCTAATTTTGTGCAGACTTAACATGTACTCCTTTGGCTTTCTAATATATTTATTTCACCTGAAAACATTCTGGGGTGCCTTTTGTGTTTCAGGCAATATAACAAGACAGTTTTATAGACAGTTCTTAATTTGGCTGTTGTCTTACCTGTTTTCTAGGACTTTGCTGCTTATTTGGCATTTTGTGGTATTGTTCTTCATAATGCTCAACTCTATGAGACTTCACTGCTGGAGAACAAGAGAAATCAGGCAAGTCTGATTACTAAAGAGAGATTATAGAAATTGTTTTTTTAAAAAAATTGTTAGATTTTTATCCAAGTAATATAAGAGTATGATTAAAACTCCAGTTAACATTTTAGCTGTATCTTTTAATAATTATTTCCATTTCCTATTTTCTATGCTCTGTTGCTTTATCACTGTTAGGCAGTATTCATTAACTTAACAGATATGAATTTGATTTATACCTTTACTTGCCATTATCCTTATCCAACCAGTATCATTAGGTCTATTTTAGGTTACTGAATGGGCTGCATTTGTCCTGCTAGATAAGACTTTTTTAGTTCTTGCCCTATCAACTGGAGACATCATCTCTTGATTCTGTGCTTTTGTAAAATGAGGCTCTTAGTATGCCTCATCTCTCCTTCCCAACTGCCACTCCTTCCCTGTGCTTTTCCCATCTGGACTTTTTCTGTTGCCCATGACAATAACATATACATTTTTCTACAACCATGGTTAGCTTAGTAAGCTTTGTCTGGTTTAATTCTAAAGTTGTGTTAAAGTGTTTATAAGTGCCATGACTGTGTAAATGTTGTTCGTATTATGTTTAGTATGTAATTTTTAGTTTTTCCTCATGTTTCTGAATTCTATTCTATTTTTTTTCCCCTTGAACTGTTTGCTCTAGTGTAGCCTCATGTTGTTGGGTTTTGTCCCCCTCGAAGTCCCTATTATTTAGGCATTCTGTTGAGTTCTTTTTCTTGGAGATCTCCAAGTTGAGGTTCTCTGTCATTTCTCTTCCAAGCTGAGACGTTTCTCCCCATGCCTGCTGTATAGGTGTCATAGAATTTCCCTTACCTGCTTTTTCAGAAGAACTCCCCTGGTTATCCACTGGATTCCATAACTCCTCCTTTCTCAGTTTACACCCTTGTTTTATTGCAGCACATTTCAATTAATTACTTGAGAAAGTATTGATCAGGTAAGTTTTCTGAGTCCTTGCATTGTGTGAAAATGCCTATTGTACCATCCTCCCAGTTTAGCTGGGTATAAAATTCCAAATTGAAAAATCAGTTTCTCAAAATTTAGAGGTTATGCTTTGTCTTCTAACTAGCATCCATGTTATTCTGATTCTTTGCTCTGCATAGATGTTTTGTTTTGTTTTGTTGTCTATAAGTTTTTCAGATCCTTTCAGTCTCTGCTTTTATAACTGAATTTTATCATATGACTTTTTTTCATTCATCATGCTGGTATCTGGTCATCCCTTTCTGTCTGGAGACTTAAGCCCTTCCATTTTATGTACTTCTTTTTCATTATTTCTTTGATACTCCCTCTCTCTCACACTCCATTTTCTCTTTTTAGAACTTGTGTTAATAAGATATTGGATCTTCCATTGCCTTTGACTGCAATATCTTCCTAACTATCCTCCCTGCTCTGTTCTTGGCACCTATTAATCTAGTCTCCATTTTTACAAACACAGCTACAAGTCTGTCACTTTCTTTTTGCAGTACATTATAGCCCAAGCTGCTTCCAAAGACACACAGGCTTTTGAGGTTCTTTCTCCACTCGCCCTTGCAATCTCATTTCCCCTAGCTCTCCTCTTTACACTCTATATTCTCTTTAAAACTTGATCAAAGCTTGCAGCATGCTACTCTCTCTCAATTCAGTTGTTATTGACTGAAATTTTTCTTTCCCCGCTCACCTAAACGATTCCTGCTTATCCCCCAGGCTTCAGCTAGGATAGTATTTCCTCTGGTAAATTTTTTGTGATATCTTTTCTTCTTCTTCATCACACAAATATTTTGCAAGATTAGAAGAAATTCTGTGGAATTCAAAGGAAAGTGAAATTACCAGGAAAAACACAAAAGGAGCTCTTAGAGCTTAGTCTGTTTTGGACAATATTTACTGGGCTATGTGAAAATGCTGATAAATGATCTCAGAAATTGAGAACAATAGCAATGTCATTGTGTTTTATGTATCAGATGCTGTTCAAAATACTTTATAAATGTTCACTTATTTAGTTCTCATGATAGTCCTGTGGTTTGGTATTACTTTTACTATTATCCCCATTTTTAAGGAATTTGCTCTACATCACAAAGCTCACAGGAAGGGAAGGTGGGATTAAAAACTGATGACTGATTATAGAGTCCAATTGTAACCACTCTACTAACTGTACTAACAGCCAACATGGAAGCTCTGTTAGTAAATAGAGACTTACATATTTAATTCTTGGACATATACTTGATTATACCTTATTAGATTATAGATACACAACTTATAAACCATATAAATCATTGTATTGCTTTATAATTACAAATAATTACTAAGTAATGAGCTCTAAATTTTCCTGTCTAGGTGCTGCTTGACCTTGCTAGCTTAATTTTTGAAGAACAACAATCATTAGAAGTAATTCTAAAGAAAATAGCTGCCACTATTATCTCTTTCATGCAGGTGCAGAAATGCACCATTTTCATAGTGGATGAAGATTGCTCCGTGAGTACAGAGTATGACTTTTTAATTTTTAGAAAGACAGAAATTATATTCCTTAAAGCACTGCTTTTAAACTTCATGTTAGCCTCAGATTGCTCTGAAATCCAACTGTATATGGTTGTTTATGCAAAGCCAGTCAGAGTATGAACTATTTTGGTTGAAAGGGGGTTAAGGTGAGATTGGAGGATGCCTTCAAAGCACCCTTTCACCTTTGTGTCCCTCCACTAAGTGGTTACCATGGAATGAATGTCTGTGTGCTGCTTTTGTCAATATTGACACTACCTTGATGGAGAGACATAACATTGTCATAGTAGTGTGCAGACCTTTTGTGGTCAGGAATAGTGGTGTCCTGGTTGTTATGAACAAGTAGACTCCCATTCTGAATGGGTTGGGTATAATTTTTTTTTTTAATCAAAAATTGTTTAGAAACCAAAAGGCATGGCCCAATAGAGGGCCTTGTATTAAAGGAGCCTATTAGTCCTAAATCCTTTACCAACAATGGAAAATCACTAACTGTTCTAATTGGTAGGTTTCAATCCATTGATGTATAACATAAAGAAACAGATATGTGTGGAAAGACAAAGTGTTCTCATTGAATGCTGGTTACTTCTATACAGGCCAATTGAGTTTACCGTTAGAATCAGAGCTTCTAGCCTAAGGCAGTTTTCCTTTATGCAATTTCTTTTCCCTTTTTAACCTATGGATCACTGTTTCTGGGATATTTCTTTTTGACATCATTGTTTATTTTTTTTCTGATAGACCCTGAAAATAAGCTCTTCATTGGTGGGTTAGGAAATGAAGTGGGGATTACAGCCACTTATATACTCAGTTGTAATCCATATATGAGATCTGAATTGATGGGTTTTAGGGCAATAGAATAATGAAAGATATGTAGTACTTATATTAAAATTTAAAAAATTGTTTTAGATAGTAAGACTATACTATATGACTAAACATTATCTGAATCATTTTGTGTGTGTATGCGTGTTAATTCTCATTAACCAGATATCAAATGAGAATTTACTGTGTTAAAAGGTAATCAGTATTCTCATATATATTATTTTAAATTTTCAATGAATTATATATAAAGTCCTTAATACAGAGATGATTACAAATAGCTATCCTTTTAAAGTTCAGGTCAGAACTCATTAATGCAGTAAGTCAGTTTACAATTTTGGCTCTGTGACCTGTTCTTAGGATTTAATTTTTGAAAGTTATATGTAGGGACCTCCTTTTTTTTAAGACAACTTGAATATCACTTCAATTAACATTCACCTCATGCTTCGGCCAGTTAACATCTATCATGGCAGCAACTGACTTGGATCATTGGTGCTTTGAAGTATAACTTAGCAATATGCCTGTTAATATATTTTGCTCACTTTTTAACAACTTAATTTGTTGGGTTTAGGAATCAAGTGACTTGATGTTCATTTATATTATAACTTTTTGATTAAAATTATTTCAACAACATGAGCAAAAATCCAAATGTAAGCAAGAAAAATACAGTACTCAATTCTTCCCTCCCCAAGTTAAACTAATATTATTTTATTTCTGTGTTTCCCTCCAGTTCTTTATTCAGTTGTAAATACAGCATGAGTATGAATATATATTCTGCTTTTTAATGTAACTTGCAAAGTACTTCTTTTTGTTGCTAAAATCTTCACAATTATTTTCAGTAAATATTCATAAAATATACTGAATTGCATGTATTTTAAAAAGATCTAACAACAGCAATCAATGTATGTATAAAAGCTAAAATATGAGGATTTTGAATAAATATCAAGAAAATTTGAAGCTAACGTGTTTATTAATGCCTGGTTGAAAAACAAAAACCAAGTAATACGCAAATGAGCATTTTTGCAAGTGAATATCGGAAACAGTATGAACATGGGAAGCAGACTTGAAGCTGTCAAGCAGTGAGTACGTATGTCAGTGTAGTCTGAGAATAAGTTAAAAAAATACCACAAGTATTGGTGTTTTGTGTCAATTACATTGACTTGCATGTGTGTATCTAGATAGATTTCATTACATTGTCAAACTTACTTCTCAGTGTTTGTTGTCACTCTGTTTTCAGGATTCTTTTTCTAGCGTCTTTCACATGGAATGTGAGGAATTAGAAAAATTGCCAGATACGTTAACAAGGTAAAATAACATATTCTCTGTCTTTTTCACAAGCACAGCTGACCCTTGAACAGCACGACTGAAACTGTGTGGGTCCACTAAGACATGGATTTTTTTCTGTAAATGTAATACAGTATTATAAATGTATTTTCTCTTCCTTATGATTTTCTTAGTAACGTTTTCTTTTCTCCAGCTTACTTTATTGTAAGAATACTGTATATAATACTTATACAAAATATTTGTTAATTGTATAATCTGGTCAACAGTAGGCTGTTGGTTAAATTTTGGGGGAGTGAAAAGTTATATGCAAATTTTTGACTACATGGGGTGTTGGCACTCCTAACCCCCACATTATTTAAGCCCAGATATGTAATGCTGGCTAAATGGTTATTTCATGACCGGTTTAAGTCATAACAAAGAAGCTACAGGCTGCTTCCTCCCACCCACCAATAATTTTATTTGTGAAAATACTTTACTATTTGATGACAGAGTTCCAGCATTTTTTCCCCTGTAGTTGAGCTATAGAAGAATTTCTAATATAGTGAATTGTGTCCAAATTACTGCAGAATTTTTGTGAACTGGCTTATTTAAGATCCACAAGTCTGTATTGCAGTTATAGTTTTCATTGCATGTTGGATCCTCACTGGAAATTTGATAGACTTCTGAATAAACATTTCTTTGAGTCTGCTGTGATTTGGAATTAGCCCTGGGGATTTAACTAGTAACAAAAGGAAGCCTATGATCCTGGTCACACCAATACATACATCCAATGGCTAGAATCAAACTAGATCTCTATTGCAGTTCATTTCTTTGTCATGTTTTTTGTAATTTAAAAATTTGTACTAATTTTTTGTTGTTAATTATCATTTGGATAATAGAAAGCAATAATATGGTTGAGGTTAGAGATATCATTGCCCCAATTTTATTTGTGCTTTTTGAAGAATTTTGGAAAGGATTTATTTATTTTTATTTAATTATTTTTTAAACAAAGTTTTTATTTATTTTTTTTACTTTTTTATTTATATAGTCATGATAGAGAGAGAGGGAGGGAGGGAGAAAGAGAGAGAGGCAGAGACACAGGCATTGGGAGAAGCAGGCTCCATGCCAGGAGCCTGATGTAGGACTCGATCCCGGGACTGTATCCCGGGACTCCATCCCGGGACTCTATCCCAGGACTCCAGGACCACGCCCTGGCCCAAAGGCAGGCACTAAACCACTGAGCCACCCAGGGATCCCTGGAAAGGATTTAGAGTAAACTACCAAATGTTCTTGCTCAGATTCCGTTTTTCACTCTTAGCAAAAAAACTAGTGTTGTTTGCTTAAGTGATAGGATATTCTAAGAAATGCAAGTCTGCCAGGATAAAGTAGCAGGAATTCTTAGGTATAGTGTTGTTTAACCACAATTTTCATTATTCATTTGTTTCTAATTATTTCACCCCCTAAAATAATTTTAATTTTGCCCCAAATTATTTTATCCCTAATTATTGATGTTATATCTAAAAGCTTCATATGATCATGGAAATAGAATATTGTTTTAACTTTACTATTTGATACTAAAGTTTCATATTTTTTTCAACAGTTGACCTGGTGTGGCATTATTACATTTAGTGAATGGTGTTGCAATTAGTACAGTCCTCAGTAACCAATATATATTCTCTTTGGTGGTGGTACTTTAAAAATAACCTCTGTGCACATTTAAACTATAGAACATTCTAGAAGATGACTAGGTCTTTTAAAATAAAAGTCAGTGTCGTTGAACAAGATGGAGGGAAGGACTGTCTTGGACATAACAGCCAAATGCAACGCATAAATTTTGGTCAATTCTGATTAAAACAATTGTCCAGGAACAGTTTTTGAGAGCAATAAGAAATATGAATATGGATTAGATGGTAGATAGTTGATGGGGAATTACTATTACTTTTCTTTGGAATTAGGAACATTTTGAGGTTAATAGGAAACTTTTTATTTTTAGGAGATTCATCCTGGTGTATTTAAGGGTGAAATATTAGGATGTCTGCACCTTACTTTAAAATGGTTCAGCCAAAAATAAATAAATATATCTAAATTTAATATATTTAAACAAATAAGTGTATTTATACATACATATGTATATAAAGCAAATTGGTAAAACATTAAAAATTATTGAATCTAGATTCAATAGATAGAGTAGGATATTCATTTTACTTTCAATTTTTTTTATATTTCAAAATGTTCATAAAAAAATTGGAAGAAAATGTTTGTAATAAAAAATTGGAAACAGGGATCCCTGGGTGGCGCAGCGGTTTGGCGCCTGCCTTTGGCCCAGGGCGCGATCCTGGAGACCCAGGATCGAATCCCACGTCAGGCTCCCGGTGCATGGAGCCTGCTTCTCCCTCTGCCTGTGTCTCTGCCTCTCTCTCTCTCTCCTCTGTGACTATCATGAATAAATAAATAAAATCTTTAAAAAAAAAATTGGAAACAAAATGAAAATCATCTCTGTAGACCACATAAAGCAGAATAGCAGAGCACAATTGCCTGAGTTTACAGCTCTCTTCAAGAACAGAACACTTCACTGCATAGCCTGGTTTTGTCAAACCCTCTTAAGACTGACCTCCCAGGATTGGTGTGAGGTCTGCAGGCCTGTCTTTCATCCTCTTCTTCTCATCCTGTCTCACATTTCCTATCCTCTTATGCCTTCCCTTATCAAGATGGAGACGCTGTTGACCACGGTGACTTAAAGTTTAGTTGGTTAAGTGATTATAAGTAAATCAAAACTCATTACTTCTAGACTATTATTTTAACAGATACAATGAAATCTGTTTTCTCTTATTAAAAGAATTTGAGGAATTAATAAAGGGGCAGATGTAACTTGGGGGCAGATGTAGCAGATGACTCATGCTGCACCTCACTTTGGCCTTTTTTGCTAACCTGGGCCTGGCATACATAGTCAAAAGTAGATAAACCATATTATGTCTAGAGATTTTTCTGCTACCTGGAGCTTTTGGTTCACAAAGTTAAACGGAGTAAAAAAGAAAAAACAAAGTTAAATGGAGTAGCTGACCTCTGCTTCCTTCTTGGCATTGCTGATCATGAAAAGTATATATCCTATTTTCATGTGTAATCTTTCCTAAGCCCCTGTGTGCCATGGTATTTTCTGGCATATTTGACATTTAGTTGTAGTTAATACTGAGTTTTTTTTTGAATATGTGATAATAAACCTACCTCCTAGTGAGTATGTGTGTATCCTTTTTAAATGCTGGTATCTCCTGCCTAGATCAGTAATGAAGTTTCTTATTCTTAGGAAGAACATTAATATAATTTTGATTTTATGATGTTAGGACATTTTTGTTGGATTTTGTAAAGAATGTTTTAGAAAGCTTCTAGATAAGACACATGTAAATATTTGATCTTTTTACTTTTCAGATGGTATAATGAATTGCTACATATAAAAATATTGGCATATATATTTAATGTCTACATATATCTATAGGTATGATACTGTATATGAAAAGTATAAAATGATAGAATGGTATGTGATATAAATGATATACAATGACCATATGTGGAATTTAAGAAACAAATGAACAAAGAAAAAAAAAGACAAACTAGAAACCAGATTCTTAAATACGGAGAATAAATTAGTGGTTGTCAGGGAAGGTGGGTGAGGGGATGAGTGAAACAGATAAAGGGGATTAGGAGTGCACTTATCTTGACGAGCACTAAGAAGCATATAGAATTGTTCATCATTATTTTGTATGCCTGAAAATAACACTGTATATTATATTTGAATTAAAAAAATAAGATTAAAAAAAGTACAAAATGATGAGTTATCTACATTTACCTTTGGATATTTGTGCAGCAATTATGAGTCTATATAATTACATTTTATGTATAGGCATTTTGATTTTATTACAAATTCAGCCTGGTCCTCTAATTTCTAATGGTAGCTGAACAAGCCCAGCGATTTGGTGTGATAGTGACCTCTACTGGTAAATATGCATTAGAAAGTGTAGTCTTACTCATTTGAATTATTTCTTTTTTTTTTTTTCATTTGAATTATTTCTAATGAATACTCTGTGTTCCCTCTCTGTAGATGAAATGGAAGGTATTTTTCAATTTATTTTTTTAATCATTCCAAGATAATCTTAGTATAAAGATACTTCTTTAACGGGTAAATAGCTCAGTGTGATTTCTGTAAAAGAGTAATTTAATGGATCATTCTGATGGACTCATCAACTAATTTTACAATATAAAATGCCTTATGTCAGCTAAACATTAAGGTTAGCGTTTATACTAATGATACTGCAAAAGGCCTTTAAATGATGTCAATATTTTTATTATTTTAATAAAAATTAGATATTAGGCCTAATTTTGCCAAACCTCTGAATTAAAAATGATGTGTTGTGACTTCAGCATTTTGAAAAAGCACTAAGCCGATAATGACACTTGACCAGCAGGACTCTCCAATGCTCAGTCTTAAACATTTAGCCAACCCAAACACTCTCCCATGAAATGAAATGCTAGGCAATTTTAAGATGTCAGCAATAAGCAAATCATTCTTTTAGACCAGTCATTTCACTTGGAAAGCATGGCTCATTTGGTATTTGTCCAACCAACTCACTAAGCATCCTTTATAAATTAAAATAACACATTGAAGACAGTTTTGAAATGTTAAGTGTAAAACTAAAAAATATTCAGGGTGAATATTTATACATAATCCTCAGAATCCTATTGTCAGTGAGAAAAAGCACAGGATAGTATTTGGGACTTGGGTTGCCTACGAATTTCAGATGGGAAGTTCATTTCCAGATGGTGGGAGGTTTTGGAGTTTCTGTGCTTTACTTAATAAGAGCCACCCAATTAGGAGGAAAAAACATGATATTTTAGTGCTATTATTCCATCTCAATTAACTTGATGTTAGTTTAGAATTATTGTAGAATTGATATATACTGAGTAGTATAGAATAATTCTTGAAGCTCATTTTCTTAGAATATATATATACTATATATATACTAGTTAATACTCGTTATTGGTTTTTATTTAGAGAACATAATGGCAGCAAATACAGTAACACTACAAAACAGTAAAAAAGGTTTTACTATAAGGAGCAATGCATACTGAGTAGAAGAAGAGTGTAGACTGTGAAATTTAAGTTCCACCATTTACTAGCTGTCGGGCATTTTGTAAATGATTTAACCTTTCAAAGCTTCAATTTCTTCATCTGTAAAATGGGAATACAAATAGCAGAATTGTAGTAAAGACTAAATGAGATAATGTACACAAAATGCTTCAGAAAATTACCTCCACATACTAAATGAGTATTAGCTATTATTTCCATGTCTCCTGTGTGTTTTTCTGGCTTTGCTTTACATAGCCTGCAGTGATGCCCATTTCGGTCTAAAGCACAGAAACTTCTCACACTCCTGTCTTGCCAAGGATATACTCCTGTACATTCCACCAATTGCCACTATGCAAAACACACTAGATGTAGGAATTAGCCCAGGTCCTCCAAGAAGCAAATGCGAAGACTCCTCTCATCATATCTGTGTCTTAAGTGGGGGTGAGATGTGGGCAGTAAAAGGAAAGAGTATAAACCAACCAGCTTTCTCTTAAGTGAGGTTTCTAGAAGCAGCCATATTTCTCCTTACATCCTATTGACTAGAACTCACATGATGATTCTAAACCACTAGTGGCTGGACAACATAGGGTTTATCCTGGGTGGCCATGTGTCCACATAAAGACGAACGGAAGAGGGTTTCAGAGACAGCTGGCAGCTTCTGCACTACACTCTCCCCAAACAGGGCATGTAACTGAATGTATTCTCTGTTCTGTGTCACAGCCTCTGTTGGATTGTAAGCTCCTTGTGACGGCTACTGACCTATATAAGCTTGTCTCCCACGTGACACTAAGGGGGCCTCTCGTGGATCAGGTGCTCAATCTGTATTTACTGAGTGCGGGAACTAAGAATTCACCAGCATGTCTTAGAGAGTAAGAAACAAAATGGTATCGCATAACTTAATACATCTTATTACTCATTTTTCATTAAAGTCACCATTAGGAGAACTGAAAATTTTCAGGAAATTTTAAAAAGAGAATTAGATTTCTATTGATTTAAAAGTAATTTAAATTACGTCTCCTCTATGTTAATGCCTGGAGGTCTGATCTTATGATCTCTGGCGAGCCACTTAACTATTTTGGGTTTCATCTGGCTCCCACTGTTAACATAATGATGGGGATAAGAGGAATAAAAGTCACTAATAGCATTGTTATTTTTTAAAAGATCTGGACAAAGGTGTCTTCTCCAGTGTACTTCTTTCTCCCTGTAACTATCTTTATTAAAGCTTCTTATTTTCTTTTTCTGAGACTTTAGCTATGTATAAGATATTTGTAGTTTTTATTGACCTAAATCCTGCACTTATCTCATAAACTTTTCTTGAGATTCCACTGAGATAATAAGCATGAAAGAGGAGCCAGGTCCCAGATCTGATTTGTAAGACAGTCCATGTGCCTTCACAGATGATCAGTGTTGTTCAGTAAATGCCCATTCTAAAATTCATCTGCTCCTATGTGACTACTGTCATTTGCTTCATGGGGTCAAATTTGACCCAATCTGACCAATTACACTTAAACTATAATGTATAGCAAAGAAGGGAAAGGCTAAAATATCTTGACCAGGAATGGGGCCAAACTTCAGGAGTCTCAGTGGAATTACTAGTGTTCAAGAGCACCATCCCGAAAGGGTTCACATGTTGGGTAGAAGATGGAACATAGAGAAAATGTTATAACTTCGAGAACATAGAACAGGTGGACATTTTTCCTGAGGCATGTATTTTACTTTGAAATCTTTCTTGCTCTTAGACTCTATTTCTTCAGTTGGTGATAATTAAGATAGGCATAGCCTTATAATTTGAGTAAATTTCCACAACCTGACACTCTTTCCCCAACTCATCCCCATCACTAGGGACCATGTAAAGTTTCCTGATGTAAAAAACATGGTCTATTTAGTGTTCCCAGCTGCAGCACTGGCATTGTACCCTCTGACATCTGATTGATCTTTTATATTCAACCTATTAAGCAAGAAACGGGGAAAACTGGGAAAAATATTGTAAGCTCAAGAAAATTATTGAAGAAGATAAATTTTTAATTTAAAAAAGTGTCATAAAGTCTCTCAAAGCAGAAAAAAGAAGAGCAGAAGCCTTAGAAATTTCCTTGAGGCATGCTTTATTTTTCCCTTGGTTTGAAATGTATATATGATTATTGGGGTGGATAAAACATGTAACTGGGGAAGTAAAACAGACACTAGACCTTAGTTATTCTATAATCTAATGAAAAAATAAGACAAAAAATTCATGCGGATTTTACATAAACGACAAAAAAAATCAGCGTGCCCATTTACAGTGGTGGTAACATTACTTACGGCATTTTATTTTCATATTTTTAAGACTTATTTATTTATTCATGAGAGAGAGAGAGAAGCAGAGACATAGAGGAAGAAGCAGGCTCCCTGCAGGGAACCAAATATGGGACTCGATCCTGGAACTCTGGGATCACACCCTGAGCTAAAGGCAAACGCTCAACCCCTGAGCCATCCAGGCATCCCACTTACGACATTTTAATTTTTTTTAAATTTTATTTATTTATGATAGTCACAGAGAGAGACAGAGAGAGAGAGGCAGAGACACAGGCAGAGGGAGAAGCAGGCTCCATGCAGGGAGCCTGACGTGGGATTCGATCCCAGGTCTCCAGGATCATGCCCTGGGCCAAAGGCAGGCGCCAAAGCGCTGTGCCACCCAGGGATCCCCCCACTTACGACATTTTATTTTTTTTTTATTTTTTATTTTTTTAAAATTTTTATTTATTTATGATAGTCACACAGAGAGAGAGAGGCAGAGACACAGGCAGAGGGAGAAGCAGGCTCCATGCACCGGGAGCCCGATGTGGGATTCGATCCTGGGTCTCCAGGATCGCACCCTGGGCCAAAGGCAGGCGCTAAACCGCTGCGCCACCCAGGGATCCCCACTTACGACATTTTAAGACTTGTTTTAGATAGCTGAAAAATTACTGGTCTTTGTCTTTTCAAAACATTTAAATTATAATAACTACAAAGTTGTAAATCATCACATTTAAAATGCATTTTCCAATTAAGATACACACTTTATAATTTAAGATTGGTGTGTATCTCTTATTATCATTTATTTAACTCTGTTTTGCCCATGTTTTTTCACTGCACAGAAAGAACTCATATCTTTTTTCTACAGGGAACGTGATGCAAACAGAATCAATTACATGTATGCTCAGTATGTCAAAAATACTATGGAACCACTTAATATCCCAGATGTCAGTAAGGACAAAAGATTTCCCTGGACAGTAAGTCAACCAACTTTAAACTTGGAGCTCAAATGCTGTTTTCCCATCAGATCTGCACTTATAGGGCCTCTTCAGCTGAAGACCTGACCTTAGAACTGGCTATTTCAGAGTGATCTGTGCTTTCCCTGATCTGATGAAACGAAATAAAATAAAATAGCTCATAATCTGTTGAGAGGCAGTCAGCTGTACTCCAGTATTTTTCTCTGTACTTACTAGCTTTGTATGCAGTGTGTAATAATGAATTATCATAAACTAATTTTGAGTCAATTCTATTACCTACTTTATGTCAGTGACATTCTTACAGTGTTGCTAGAGTTCTTAAGTTTGTCCTCAAAAATTAAGTTCCATATGGCTCAAACTTATATTACTGGGCATTTACTGCAGTGAGTAGCTTTGTGGAGAAATGAGTATGTTTTCTTTGACAGCAAAGCTACAAAGATCAGTTTCTCAGACACTGAAAACTTTGAATTCTAATGTTTTCTCTCATTTCTGGAAAAGCATTGCATTTTGAGGCAGCTGCCTTGATTTTGTTACTTGGGTATCTAGAAAGCCTTTTTAGAACTTTAGCAGTATGAGCAATAGAAACAGTGGCAGTCCTAAACAAAGACAAGTTTGTAGCATATAGTATCTGAGGTAGTGTAGTGCTTTTTAGATTCTGGCCATCTTAAGTTATTGAGACATGTACTATACCAGTATAGTAAATAATTACGTAAATATTTTGCTTAGTGTTACCAAAAGCTGCTTGGGAAGTTCAGAATGAAAAAAAAAAAAGGAAATATAGGACATTTATTACTTTTATTTTTTTTTTTTTTCATTTATTACTTTTAATAATGTAAAGACTAATTGCTGTATATTGCATGTATGTGAACTTCATTATAATTTGTACATTTTCTGCGCTCTGATGTTATCTCCAGCTAGTAAAAGATGAATATGATAGTGGTTTTAGATGTCTGATATAGTTTATATAGCACCTAATGGACAAATCAATTTCTTCATAATTTGTATCTGCTTTGTTTTATTTTTGTTTTTGTTTAGAATGAAAACACAGGAAATGTAAACCAGCAATGCATTAGAAGTTTGCTTTGTACTCCTATAAAAAATGGAAAGAAGAATAAAGTGATAGGTAAAACCTTTTATTCATCTCTACTCTATACTTATTAAAGAAAAAAAAATTGTTCCCAGAAATTTTTTCCTTCAGTTGTAAATTTGATAAAGTGTGTGAAAAAAAGATAAAAATTGGAATAAAATAATTTTGAAATAATTTTATTGATGTTAACATTGTTAGATATCTTAACTATAATGTATTTTTGTAATTATTATAATACTATTTCAACAAGATTTTTGTTGAAGAATGATGTGTAGAAAATTTGTAGACTGAGAAACATCAAGTTGATAATGTGTATTGCTTTAGAGACTCTCATTGCCTCTGTTTTTTTAAATGTGGGATTTGGGTTTTAGAGTGTATTCATATGTTCAAGAATATTTATTGAGCACTCCAGTATTCTAGTGATGTGGAATAAATTGGCGAGCAAAGTGGAAATCCTGGCCCTCAGGAGCTTACATTCTTATATTAAGGTAATAAGAAAAACGTCTACTTCAGGAATGTTGGAAGAATGCATCCTCAAAAAAAAAAAAATGGAATGATGTTACCTATTCTTGACATATTTGTTTCTTGGCCTTGCAGGTTATATTGAGAGTAGTAGAGAAAGTAGGAGGTTTTATTTGCCAATCATGCATGATTGACATATGAAACTAGTCTGAACTGTTAACGTTGGCCTGAGAACTTTGAAATAAGGGAAATACAAAGACCTTCTGAAAGCTAACCTTTAAATAGAAACCCTAATGAAGTGAGGCTTAGAAATATAAATTTACCTTAAAAAGTCTGAGTAGTTTCCAGATTGCAGGACTTAACTGTAATTTTATTGAAGGAGGCTATCAACCAGCAAGGCAGGGGAAGGGAGGTATTATTAATGAAAAAGGGGGAAAAAAGGACAAATATTGAAAGTACCTATGTAGGTTCTGCCCAGGGGTCAGAGACTCCTCACCCCTCAAGTGGAGTTGGATGTAGTAAGTTGCATCAGTGTGGGTTGAATAGTCTGACCACATGGTGAGGCCATTACTTGGTGGCAGTGGATGTAGCAGGCTGTAGCTTTCAGTGATTCCAGTCCCTTCGTCGGTGTGCATTCTTCCTATGAGATGCAGGCACCAGGGTATGCCAATAACCATCCCACCAATCTGACTTCCCTTGTTCTGATTATTTTTTCCCCAAGGTAACTTAATTCTTAGGAGGAGAATATATTACTTATATACTCAAAAATACCTTGATTGCTTTGACAGTTTCTTTAAAAAAAAAAAAAAAAAGATTTTATTTATTGTTCAAAAGGAAGAAAGAACAAGGGAGTGAGAGCACAAGAGCTGGGGGAGGGAGAAGCAGAGTCCCCGCTGAGCAGGGAGCCAGATACGATGCTCCAACTAGGAACCCAGGATCATGACCTGACCCAAAGGTAGACGCTTAACCGACTAGCCACTCAGGTGTCCCGACAGTTGTTTCTTATTATAAATCAGTGAACTGGACTTGAGGTGATAGGCTGGAGTTGCCAGTGCTATTGCCTGGGCCAGATGTTTCGTGCTATACACGAATATTTTGGTGTTAGATATTAGGCTTACGAAGTTAGTTACTGTGACTCTACCCTCAGAGAGATAGCTCTGTCTGCAGCCATGGCAATTTGGTTTCTAAACCTACAAGGCGAGGAGTTGGATCCTGACACTGGTGAACTGCCTGGTAAAGCCTCCCAGAAGTCAGCCTGGTGACTCCCGGCTGGGCTGTTTGCTGACCTGCACTCTTCACAGTTCTCAAAGAGAAAAGTAAACACTGATGAATACATAGTGAGCACATTTTCTTCTCAAGATGATCAGTTTGCCAACATAAGCAACAAGGAGACTGGCAAGGGTGCCTTCCGATATGATCCCAAGTAAACGCTACACTATAAAATTTTATTTCCTAGGAAATGCAAGGTGCAAACTACATTAGAAATATACATTAGAAATATATTTTAATGCTTTTTGATTTAAGGATAAAGACTTATTACAAAGCTGCCTCTGACCTTTGAAAATGTGAAATGAAATTCCAGAAGTGATGCATTATTCACTAATAAGTTTTCGTAAGGAGGACTGAGTGGCATCTTGCCACATCAGGTCACAGCTTTGCTTTTCCTCTCCAGCATCTCTTTGGAATAATAATTGGGAAAGGTGAGTAGCTGGAGGAAGTTATCTATCAGGCTTTGTCATCACTTGATGCAAATGTGAGCTGGTTCAGTGCAGTGCAAACAACCCCAAGTGGGAAGGGGACTTGGTGTCCATTTGGCTCTGCTCTTCCTTTATTCGGTTAAAACCTCATGAGCACATTACTCACCTTTGCAGAGTTGAACTAAATAACCTTTGAGACCTGCTCAAAATTCATATTCTATGATCCTGTCATGTTTCCTTCAAGGAGCAAAAAAATTTAAAAATACCAATTGAAGTAATCAGACTTGGCATATGTTTTGTGTCACCCTACTTGATGACAGAGCCAGGAAAGTAAGCAAATGTTATTTTCAGAGAGGAAACATTCCCCATTAATAAAAAGGGAAAAAATGGGGGTTTTGGTGTGGGCTCACGTTGATTCCAACTACAATAAGAAATATCTCCAGGGCTCCCTGCTTTTTAAAAGTGTGACAAAACAGAAAATTTGAATTCCTGCCTGTGTTTTGTGCCCACAGATGCAGCATGGAAAAGTCATGGCTGTAGATAATTTTTCTTACATATCACAGGCCAGATTCCTCTATTATGTAATTCTAATAGAGAATCCCCATAGAGTTACATGCAGAAAGGCAGACAGGCCCATGTGTTTTTTGTGATCTTCCTCTCTCCTCATATTTTTCCATTACTGACATTTAGATGAAATTATAGACATTAGACCAGTATGGGGCCTGTTGTACTCCCCGGGGTATTGTTTCCTATCAGATGTTTTCTTAGTGAGCTGGCTAATACAGAGTGTTTCCAGAGTTTTGCTTCCAATGCTATTAAGGAAATATTTTTCTCATTCAACATTCATTTATTTTAACCAATTATTTCCCCTACTTATTAGGTTAAATATGCCTTTTCCCGAATCATATTTACCAGAAATTCTTATTCTGATTTTCCATGCCAATTTCAGGACAGATTTTTGAAGAAATTAATCCCATTCCCATCCAAAAAAATATATGTTGAGAACATCTCCACTTTACATAACTGGCATTTTCATCTCTGTTAACGAAGAGTATAACAAAAATCACAGTGTTATATCACACATCACTTGACAGTGAAGTATGAGAAGTCCGTATGTGGACTCTTGAATAACATGGGGGCTGTGGGCGCTGACACCCCCCATGCATCCTGAAGTCGATATATGACTTTTAAATTTCCCCAAACCTAACTACTAATATAGTCTACTGTTGACTGGAAGGAAGCCTTTTCAGTAACAATTGATTAATCCATATTTTCTATGTTATATATATTATATAATGTTTTCTTACAATAAAGTATGCTATAGAAAAGAAAATGTTATTAAGAAAATTAGAAGGAAAAGAAAATATATTTACAGTACTATACTGTATTTATCAAAAAATCCACAGATAAGTGGACCCTCGCAGTTCTAATCCATGTTGTTACGGGTCATTCTTACTGAATGTATGTTTTAAACTGCTTAGTATCCTAATCCTCTACTCCTCTGTGTAACAATTTGATTCTTATATGTTTAAATTTGACACAATTTCACTTTATTTTTCATATTAAATGTTGCAAAAAAAAGTTGCCATTTGGCAATGTCACTAATTGCTCATTTGTTTATAAAAATATTTGCTAGGAAAAAAATATTTGCTAGGATTTTCCTAATGCAAGTATAATTAAACTGTGCAGTGTCATCCATGGTATGTATTGTTTATAATGCTTAAAGTATCTGGGTTTTTTTCCCAGAGAATTGTAAATTATGCTTAGTTATAATAAGCTCCAGGCAGTAAGACTGTAGGTGCAGTATTAATTGCAAGAAAATGAGAAAAAAATAAAACTAAGGAAGTAAGGTGAAAATCATAAAAGTGAAAATATATAGAATAAAAAATATAAGAATTATAGTTTCAAGAATTGATTGAAAAAATAGTAAGAAAAACTTCACAATAGCATTAGAAAACAGAAGCTTACCTTGACTGGACTAAAAACAATTAGGGAATTTCTGGAAGATATGAGGTATATACCAATAAGAACATATTTTTATATAAAATGAGCAAAATTTGAATAGAGATGAGAATATTAGAGAAAGTTGAATCTAAGGTAAAAACATCATATAAAGGGATGCATTGCATTGATTAAAGTTAAAATCCACCAAGAAAGTGTAATTGTTACAAATGCTTCTAATAAACTAACATCATTGATATACACAAGCCAAAGCTATTAAAAATATAGGGAGAGGGCGCCTGTGTGGCTCAGTCGGTTAAGCATCTGCCTTTGGCTCAGGTCGTGATCCCAGGGTCCTGAGATCAAGTCCCACGTTGTGCTCCCCACTCAGCAGGGAATCTGCTTCTCTGCCTCCCCCTCCCCCCTCTCATGCTCTCTATCTCTCTCTCTGTCAAATAAATAATTAAAAAAAAAAATGTGTGCCAGAAAAGATGGAAAGACGGATGGAATACAGTACTTTAAATGCAGACCCAAGGGCAGCCCCGGTGGCGCAGCGGTTTAGCGCTGCCTGCAGCCTGGGGTGTGATCCTGGAGCCCCGGGATCAAGTCCCACATCGGGCTTCCTGCCTGGAGCCTGCTTCTCCCTCTGCCTATGTCTCTGCCTCTCTCTCTCTCTCCTCTCTCTCTCCCTCTCTCTCTTATTTCTTTCTCTGTGTGTGTGTCTCTATGAATAAATAAACAAAATCTTAAAAAAAATAAAATAAAATAAAAAATAAATGCAGACCCAAGTCTGATACATATGTATTAGTGTTATGTATATAATAGTTGTTTCTAAGATGCCATTGGTTGAAAGACTTCATTTTCTATACTTCCAAGAAAGAAAAAAAATGATTTCAATTAAACTATGACAAGCATTGATTGGGATGCAAACTGATTTCAAAAAATATTAAAATGTGGAAAAACAACCTAGTAGTTGAAGTACTAAGAGTGACTTTATTATTTAAGGTGGCAATTCAAATCATTGGAGAAGGGATGACTATTCAAGTATTTTAAGAATCTAAGCAGTAATTCGTGGGGAAAATGAAGTTGAATTAAAAAATTAAATGTGATATCGTGAATCTATAAAAGTACTAGGAGAACTATAGGTTCATATATAATCAGAGAAGCTGTTAAAAGCAAGGCACTATACAGCAGAAAACCTCAGATTAAGATAACTGATAAATGACAAGAGAAAAAAAAATTCCAAGACTGGTGATAAGGACAGGTCTTACATATTGGCAACACAGGATGCTAATTTTGGAGTCCACACTGTATGATAGAGGGTACATGAGTCTACACATAGAATCTAAGCACTGTCCCTTCTCTGCCAAAAAGCCAGAAGAAAAACAATGGTTGCTAACATCGGATCCCTGGAATTACAGAAAAGAAAACATAATTGTGTGATTTTTAGAAGAAACCATCTAGTCCCTTCAGCATAATTGGTAGAGATGGCCTTTGGTGACAGCTTAGCTCTCAGAGTTGCCATGAGGACCATGTGAAACAACATCTGGACAAGTACTTTGTGTACTCTAATAATATTAAGTAACACTACTATTTTACTAACTGCCCTACCTCTTGGTTTTCTCCTAATGTTTTTGAATATTTTATTTTATGATTTCTATATTAATTGATTTTTGCTGAGCGGTTTTGTCTTACTTTTGGGTCTGCATTAGGTATTCTGTTTTCACATATAAGTGATTCTGATTTTATATAGATTCCTGGTAAGATGTGACATCTCAAGTGACCAGTTTTAAATTTCATTATTATACTCTTTATCCACTCTACCAGTCATTAATGAAGTTCTCAAAATCCTATCTATAAATGTGTCCAGGCTTTATATTGTCTCCCATAAAGAGACTCTATTTGTTTGAATAAACCTTCTTCCTTATAGCCTTAAAAACAAAAACAAAAACCTGGGTATTTTTGTTTGATAGAATTAAATTTTCTGAAAGATATAAAGAAATCAGCGAGGTGATCGTGAATGCTACATAAATATGACTGCCCATTCTGCTTTCAAAGGAGAATCAAATTATACGCCCAAATATATAATTTGTCTTCACCCCTTTTCTTGCACAGAGCCTAGCTCTGTCTACACATCTGTATCCGGAGTGGTGGATGGTAACGCAAACACACTTCAGCTGTTCTGCTATGAGCGTGGTTGTTAAGCCAACTCCTGATACTTGTACATTTAACATTCATTTCTATATCTTTGAATTCCAGAGGTATTAACCAGTATTTCTTAATGCGCATTCAGTGACTTTTGCGTAAGGCAAGATTTGACCTGACGTGCAGGAGAGTTACTAAGCTAGGTCAGAAGCCCAGGAGCCTGCCTGTCAGCCACGTCTCAACTCCTTCCTTTTGTCTTTGCCTTTACATACATACAGTAATTCTTAGGAAGTGTTAAAAAGAAAAATCTTGTTTATAAAACATGGCCATCAAGTAGGAGATGACTTCAATCAAAATTGAAAGGCAATTACATTGTGATGTGAAGATAAGGCATGAAACAAAGGACTCTCAAGAAAATGTGATTTGGGAGATAGCCAGATCCCAGATAAGCAGTTCCATATTTATAATTTGGGGACTCACATGGGTCAGAGGACAGAACCCTCACCTTGTACCATATGGGGGATGTATTCTTCTGAGAGTATGCCAATTGCTGTTTCATTATGGTTTCTCTTGCAGTGTCCAAATTCATTATGTTTCGTTAAAAGTATTTCTTGATAATGGAATAGGTGTTAGAGAAGTAACCCCTCCGGTACTAATACAGACAGATAAGGATGTATTTCCTGTCTATAGTAGCAAAACTCCCACAAACAAATGAGAGCAAAAATGAGAGTACAATTAATTTGTAGCTTTCAAAATAAATTGCATATCGATGGCGATAAAGGGACTTAATGTGCCACCGTGGATCACTGTGGACTCTGAAATCCTTTTGTACTCTGGGAAAAATAAGAGATAACAGACTATAATCTTCATGGGAAAGTAGTTGGGGTCAGAGCTGCAGTCCTGCATTCTTTCTTTAACTCAGTAAACATTTTTTGAGTTCCTGCTATATGCCAGGCATTTTGCTAGCTGAGAAAGTGGAACTGAAAAAATCCCTAGGCCCAAGATACGTACAGCCTAGGAAGAGAGCCAGAAGGAAAATCCACCGTGATACACCAAGGGATAATTTTTTTTCCTCTCCAAATTTTTATTTAAATTCTAGTTAGTTCACATATAGTGTAACATTGGTTTCAGGAGTGGAATTCAGTGAAGTAAGCCAGTCGGAGAAAGACTGGTACTGAGTGGTAACATTGAGGACAAAGAAAAGAGAAGTGCCTGCCTCACCTGGGAAGTAGGCTGCCTCCAGGAGCTAATGTGAAGGAGATTTAGGTGTCAACTGGATGATAGGAAAGAGAGCAGTGTGGTGAGCAGTGGAGGCTGGTGGGAAAGCACAGCCAAGGATGTGAGCAAGCAAGATGCAGTCAGGGGACTGCCAGGAGTGATCGGAAGGAGGTCAAAGGGCACAAGCAGCAGAGTGCAGTAAATAGTGGCCTTTGCGACTAGGCTGAGCTAGAGTTCAAATTTTAGATCTAAGCATACCAGCTAGTGGCCTTGAGCAAATGACTTAATCCGAGACTCAGATTTTTGGTTTGTAAAATAGGGATGGTCACGCCTACCTCGTACCGTAAGTCGTAAGGCCCAGAGATTGTGTGTTATACCGAAGGTTTTAGCACAACACCTGCCCCACAGTGGGCGCACATGATGGAACTGTTATTATTTATTTACAGAAGAAATAAGGATTTAATGACACTTGTTAAACCCAGAGGTAGGAGGTCACCAAACTCAGAGAGGCCTTGAGGCTCAGAATCCCACAGAACTAGTTCAGTCAAGATTTATCATAATGTTGACATAATTTTTTCCTTTATATTGACCATATGTTTGACCTTCTAAGAGAAGCTAGGATTTCAGAGGTTATGATTTTCTTTAAAGATTACTTCTGCCTTTATTTCTAAGTAAATAGTCATTTTTATTTGCATTTATTTGCAGTATCAAAAGTTGTCTGCAAATATGATTCTCCTGGGTGCAGAGGTGCTTATTTGAAATTTGAGACTGTCTATATGAATTTGCCTGTTTTGTACCTTCTGTTTTGTATGTAATTGTGTTTTTTTAACTTCTGGTTTCTCAGTAAGGAAAGGCAGTCTGTGTGACCCAAAATTCTGACGTGCAACAAAATTGTTTTCTTGGCAAGTGGACAAAAATCCAATTAGTCTCCAAAGGACAAATTGTCTTTGGGGACTCAACTGATCTAAAATTCGTGACTGAGTCTAGAAGAAAATAGTACTCTAGGATTTTTTTGAACACAGGCAACATACATTTAGGACTGTGTGAAACAAATTCTCATGTAAATTAATTCAGTTTACTTTTCTATCTTATATTTGTGAGGATCAGTTTGCTTCTTTGGAGATTGCAAGCATTCCTAAGAGGAAAGTATAGGAAAATCTTGGCGGCGGCGGTGTGTGTGGGGGGGAGAGAGGGGGTGGTGGTGTTAAAGTCAATAAAAACTATAATAATTAATAATATTTGCTCAATTTCTTGGATTGTTATAGGGGTTTGCCAACTTGTTAATAAGATGGAGGAGAATACTGGCAAGGTTAAGCCTTTCAACCGAAATGATGAACAGTTTCTGGAGGCTTTTGTCATCTTTTGCGGCTTGGGGATCCAGAACACACAGATGTATGAAGCAGTGGAGAGAGCCATGGCCAAGCAGATGGTCACACTGGAGGTGGGCTGGCTCATGCAGGACGCTCTCGATCTCTGCGGCCACACACTCAGCTTCTGCCCTTTCCCCTGTAACAGCTTGTGGGGTCTGTGTGTGATCTCACTGTCTCCTCCCAAGAATTGGCCTGAAACCTTAGTTCCTCTTTTAACCAGCTAAGGAAACGGAGACCCAGCATATTGTAGAAACATATCAAAGGTCGTATGACCAAACCAAAACTCAGGGCTGGTTGTCCCTTCACTCCTTAGACTTTAAGAGTCCATTCACACAGACATCTGCTGTCACTGAAGCCAGTGTCTTTCCCACTGTCTGAGCCTCCCCATCTCCTCATGAGGAGTCGTAGTCACACATCTTAAAAGACAAAAACAGAAACCCCAAGCACTTGGAGAATCAGAATTGAGGAAAGGGGGACTCTTTCAGATCACAGATTTATGGATCCCACTTCTGAGAATCCTCATTCCTGAATCATGGGTAGAGGCTGGGAATCTATGTTATTCTAGAGCTCCTCCAAGCGATTCTGAATGTGCAGGCAGCTAGTGAGCCATTGGTTTGGCACACTGACCTCAGGCAGGCTCCCTTCCAAGTGGGACTACCCTACCCCAAGGTGGGGAGCAGCCCTTCCCAGATGATTTTCACAAACTGTCCTGAAAACTTTCACTTGGTATAATAGAAATTTCTTACATCAGAGACCAGGTTAGGAAAATAGACTTCAAAAGGGCAAATGCCTCTACTTATTCATACACTGGTATGAAATATATTTGAATGTTTGCCTATTCTTATTTAGTTGATTGAGATCAGTGGGAATCAGTGTTTGGAATATGCTAACTTTTCCTCCAATCCTCTAAAAAATACCTAACCTAAATAGCATGAAAGCTATGCATTATAAGTAAAAATTTACCAATAACCAAGATGGTAGACTTTACTTTCTAAAAGGAATATATAACACTAATAGTTTTGCCATAGTATCATATAAGAGACTTTGGATTATAAGTCAGTGGAAATCTTTTTAAAATGCACACATGTGGGACACCTGGGTGGCTCAGTGGTTGAGCATCTGCCTTTGGCTCAGGGTGTGATCACAGAATCCAGAATTGAGTCCCACATCAGGCTGCCGTCATGGGGCCTGCTTCTCCCTCTGCCTGTGTCTCTGCCTCTCTCTCTCTCTCTCTGTGTCTCTCATGAATAAATAAAATCTTAAAAAAAGAAATACATGCATATGTGTATGTACATGTACATATGTACACACAAACATGCGTGTGTATATATGCACACATATACCTCAAATTACATTCATATAATACATATACATACATGTAGTTTCACACATGTGTATACATGTATACACATGTGTATAGTTTTTAAATAAAAATTTTTAGTTTCCATGGTTTTGCTGAATGAATCTCTAAGCCAGCTATCAATTAGAAATTATCTTTCTGTAAAAACTTTTTTTTTCTTTAAAGATTTTATTTATTCATGAGAAACACAGAGAGAGAGGTAGAGACATAGGAAGAGGGAGAAGCAGGCTCCATGCAGGGAGCCTGATGTGGGCCTTGATCCTGGAACTCTAGGATCATGCCCTGAGCCGAAGTCAGATGCTTAACCGCTGAGCCACCCAGGCGTCCCTGTAAAAACTTTTTCTTATGGAAAATTGCAAGCATATACAGAGGAAGAGAGAACAGCTTACTGAGAGTCCATGTACTCATTAGCCATCTTTAATAATTACTGACTCATTATTTTTTAAAAAACCAATACGAAAAAAGGGAAAAAAGCAGCACAAAGTAATTTTTCTGCCATGTTTGAGCCAGTAGCATGGCTGATAAATAATGTGCTCTTTATATATATCAACAGTGTCAGAATTAAAGTGACAAAACGTTCTCTGAACCTAAGGAGTATAATCTTTTGTCTTCTGAAACAAAGACAAAAGATTAAATCGAAATCTGGGATTTTTCTCTCTGGTGAAGAAAGCAGGAAACAAGATCTGACATACAGAGGTGTGTAGTTCTGTCTCCAGGAAGTTTTAGCAGAAGCTCAAGCTTGCACCCGTCAAAGTCTACAGTCAAAGTCTACACATTCGGTAGCCCTCTCTTGGATAACCTGTTTCCTTTGTTTCTTACCCTGTAGGTTCTATCCTACCATGCTTCAGCAGCAGAGGAGGAAACAAAAGAGCTCCAATCCTTGGCGGTAATTCACCTCTTTCTTTGTAAAAGTGACTAACTGGAGGCATCTTATTAGTACATGAACATGGTTCTCTTAGGATAACTGCTTCTAATAGCAATGGTCTCATTGAATTAAATGTAAATATTTAGATGGACATTCATAAAAAATGTAACCAATTCTACTTGTAGTGCTACAAAGTCACTGATGATACAAAGCAATGGATAACACACTGACTTTATAATACATAAGATTTGATTTTTTTTCTAGTAATGTTACATCATTCTTAGGCCAAAACTAAACTTGCTTTTCAGTTCCTGGGGAAATGTGGACAGGTGACCGCAAGGTGTAGTGGCTTAGTTAGGGTAATGACAACAAAGATGTAGCTTATTGCCAACAACCTGCTCTGTATTATCAAGAATGGAGAGTGATTTCAGTGTCTGACCATATGCCTTATAGAATGTTATTTGAAATTAGGTTCAGGATCCCTGGGTGGCTCAGTGGTTTAGAGCCTGCCTTCAGCCCAGGGCGTGATCCTGGAGACCCAGGATCAAGTCCCACATCAGGCTCCCTGCATAGAGCCTGCTTCTCCCTCTGCCTCTCTTTATGTATCTCATAAATAAATAAAATCTTAAAAAAAAAATGAAATTGGGTTCAAGTAAGGTCAGTCCCTGAATTCTCATTACATTTTTATTTAGTTTGTTATGAGAATAAAAGCACACTGATATATCAGTAGAATGTTAAGTGTGCTAGGTCTTGATTCAGATTAATGAAAATTTGAGGCACTTGCACACTGACTTCAAAGGCTGGCCTTCTGGGTTGACATTATATACTTAGGACCGCATGGAGGAGGTCTATGTGAGATGTGAGGAGAGTCTGTAAAGAATGAGAAGGGTGGGGCATCTGGGTGACTCAGTGGTTGAGGGTCCACCTTTGGCTCAGGGTGTGATCCTGGTGTCTGGGATCGCATCAGGCTCCCCTTCCTGCAGGGAACATACTTCTCCCTCTGCCTGTGGCTCTGCCTCTGTGTGTGTGTGTCTCTCGTGGATAAATAAATAATCTTTAAAAAAAAAAAAAGGAATGAGAAGGGTGCGAATAGGTCACTGAGACTTTTCCCTGTCGTCATCATCATCCTAGCTGGCCAAATGCCAGCCCTCTGTGGCCTTACCTGCATTTTCTCATGTAAACTGGCATGCGCCTTGTGAGGGTCAGGAAGGTTGAGAGAAGGCTACTGGACTCTGTGATCATGTGACCGTCCAGAAAGCAGCTTTCGGTATAAAACTGCCAGAGGTAAGAGTGAATGGTGACAAAATGGAGGAAGTGAACCATAGACTAGCTTTAAAAGATAAGTTTTGTGTAAAAGAGGAAGTGGAGAAGGAGTTATGAGGGGTGTTGGCTGAACCCCCTGAAGTTTTTTTGCTTTGGTTTGCTTTGTCGTCGTGTGTACAGGTTGCTCACAAGCTAGAGAACCAAAGGCGAAGATGCGGGGTCGAGCCAGTGCAAGGCAAAGAAGAAATCTTTCCAGACCTTGGAGCATCCTAGGCATTGAGCCAGACAGGAGGGAAGGGATGCAATAATGATAGTAATCCGAATAGCTACATGTATTGAGCACTTACCATGTACCTGGCATCTTTGAAGTTCTTTGCTTGTGTCAACTAAGTGTATCTAGACAATAGCAAAGAGGCCAGGACCAGTTAGCATTTAGAATTTGAGGAATTTGAGGTTGAGGAGATCTCAGGATCTCCTGGGTGGTAAGTGATGGTGCTGGGACCAGATCCAGGCAGCCCACAGCCAGAGCCCATGCTCCATTGCACAGCACTGGAGAGGTAATGAGCTGGAAAAGAAGAAAGGATGAGAACATTCTCGATTAAATAGTGCGTAGGAAGTACAGCCGCTTGCCAAGGACAGTTTAAGGAACTTGAGGTGATTTGTCCTAAAAGGTTAAGCTTCTTCTTTGGGGGTTGGGCTCATTCCAAATGGCTGTATTTATTTTGTTGATGATGGTATTCAAAGGAATGAGCAGTTTTTCAATTATTTACAAAGGTTTATAGGTTTTAAATATCTTTCACATCAGGCTTAATTGGCCTGTTGGTCTCATCCTCCCAGAATGATGAAGTTTCGAACTAAATGCATGCTGTGAGTTGGAAATTATCACATGGAAAGATACATCTTGAAATGCTTGCAGGCACTGCAGGATTATTAAATTAGTTCTAAAATGAGGGCAAGGTTACACCCTGCCATGTGTTGTTTTAAGTAAATAAAAACTGGCAAATAGAGCAATTTCTAAAGATAATGCTAAAAAAAATAATCGCTTAGGTTATTGAATTTTGCTTTTCACTTTGAAAATAGTCTTTCAGAAAATTATTTTCTTAATTTTTTAAAATTTTAACAAGAAGAAAACACTTTGGAGTAACTGAAAATTGCTATATTGCAGTATTGTTCAAAACCATCTGTTGTTTCATTTGGAAAATAGATTTCTGGCAGCTGCATTGAGAAATTTAGGGTTATAAGCTTGTAGGTCAAGTACTTTATTTAAATTGGTTGAAATTCAGCAACTGAATTCAATGCTGGTTTTCTAGCAACCTAATAAAAATTCCTTTACAGCTCCAACTACACAGGTGTCTGCATTATCCAGCAACTACCAAAGTTGCTGCCTTTGTCATGTATTTGATGATTTATCTCAATTTAAAACCTAAAATAAATCAAAAAGCTATCTAATGTGTTCCTAACTTTTATTTTTACAAATTAGTTCTTAAATAATATACTTCAGTACGCTAAGTATTTATGCCTGTGTCCAGAAAAGTTCTCTAATAATAACAGAAGTATAACAAAGTTGATAGGAAACTCAGAATCTTCTTCTTCTTTTTTTTTTTTCTTGTTTTACTGAAGTTTTTAATGTAATTTCCCTTGACTTAAAATTGGGCATAGCAGAAATAGGGCCTTAAACTAAGCATTCTACTGTATACTGTTTAATGATCTTTAGTAACAAGTTGTTCACATAAAAATAAATGGACCCCAGCTACCTGGTTATGGCTATTAGAATAATAAATCATCAGTGTTTTTATTTTTAAAGATTTTATTTATTTATTCCTGAGAGACACACAGAGGTCGAGACATAGGCAGAGTGAAAAGCAGGCTCCCTGCAGGGAGGCCTATGCGGGACTTGATCCCAGGATCCCGGGATCACGACAGGAGCCAAAGGCAGATGCTCAACCACTGAGCCCCAAATTTATCAGTTAAGATATCAGAAAGTAATCAATGTTTATTTCCAGGAACTAAATATTTGATTGATGGATTGCCTTTTCTGCTTTCCTCTCTTGTTAGAAGAGCAGTATATAAACATATATTAGAGTTTAGTTTTTTCAAATAAGCTGCTCCGTTTTGTCATAGAATCAGTGCTTATTCAGTTCATACCTAGAGCTTCTGCTTTATGGCAATTTCCATAATCATACGTAATGTATCTAAAAGCAAACTGAGACCTTTTTGTGATCCTGAAAGGTCTTGTGCATCAAAATAGTGAGAAGGGAAGAAGCTGACCTCTTAGGCAGGATTTCCTTAGGACAGAATTGACTTTATCTTTTCAGAGCCAGAAACTTCACATGAACTCCTTTGAATCAGGCATGTGCATTCCTGCTGCAGGTGACAGCCGTAAAGGGGAGAGCCAGTTCCCTGATCCAAATCTCTGATGCCTAAGGGAGTGTTAGAGTATAGATCCAATTCCTTGTATCAAGATGATCATCACATTCCCTCACTTTTTAGGAAAATCTGTGTATGGATCATCAAATTATAAATGGAAAAATTTGAGCTGATAATAACAAAGATCTCAATAACAAGTGTCACTGAACTGTAGTAACCTATGGCATCCAATAAGGCACCCTCATCCTCAAACAGGTGCTGGAATTACCCTGAAACCGTCTGGGTCCTTTGGACTTCCTGTACACCATCAGTTGATACATTTACTTTTACAGATGTCTATAACATTAATTGGGCTATATCTTTTCCACATTGGCAAGACTTAATAGGTTCTATTTGATTCTTCCTGCTTTCCCTTGGCAAGCTAATCTCATCTTTTCTGCTATGATTTTACTAATGGATTACTTCCAACAGTAATCTTAGCTCCAAAGTATAGTGGCACCATTCTGGAACTTCTTATATACTAACTAGATGTTAAACAGATTGGCGTTTATTATTCCTAACTGTAGTCATAAATTTACTTCTAAGCATATATACATTTTATCAGAATCTTGACATTATCACGTGCCATCTTTACATGGTTTTGAAAACTTATGCCCATTATTTTTTACATTCTGTGTCTCTTCACTATTGAGATTTAAAAGATTACATTTATATAATGGTAGAAAGGAGGAAAAATAAAACATGTTGATTTAGTTATTAAAGAAAATATGCTAATCCAGTTCTGCTGTCCCTTACTCCCTTTTTTATTCCCTGTAAGATTTGGTTCTTTGAATGTTCACCTCCCTTTGTATAAGTAGATTTCTTTCTCATATGCATTTGAGTTCACTTCCCTCTTAGAGAAAGATAAATTCTAATAAGCTTTGTAAATGATGTGGATTTTTTTTTTCAAGAGCATATTTTCCGTGCATGTTAAAAGTGGGGAAGAGAGACATTAGCCTTCTGTAAAGTATAATGTGATGGCTGTCAAATGGCTTTATTCAAAGACCTGGAGTCAAACTGCATTGTGTAAAATGGTACCCCAGTGGTGGGGGGTGGGGGGGTGTAGGCATCCAGGACTGATAGGGAGAGCTTAAAACACCTGAGGATCTCTCCTTTTAGATACCAATAAACTCATCAGATACTTTAGGTTAATTTTAATCTCTGAAAATAATTTCCTTGAAGAATGGATCATTGAGAAAAATCTCTTTTCCTCCTATCGTTTATATTGAATAAACATCAGGAGTAATGGAACAAAATGTCTTTGTAAAACACTGAAGCTAATTAGGAAGAATTTGACATTTAATGAAAGACCAAGTTCAGTATCTCATCTTTTCAGAATTATTTTAATAAATAACTTTCTGAATAAGCCTTTTCTTAACAGTTGGCTGTTAGGAGTTGTTTTTGTAATTTTTTATTTTAGCTCTTGAGATTTGATACTTCAGACTTAGGGCAGGTAGAATGTCTTTGATAACAGTGTGACCTTTTTTGTATAATGATTATACAGTTGAGCAAATTGTGTAGCCATGTAGCCACATGTCTTTATTTTCTTCTGAGGTTACCAAAAACTTTGCCACAGGCTAAATATAAACCTTTTTCATGAGGTGTCTACTAAAAATAAGAAACTCAATAATTTTTAAATGGTTCTTTTATTTACCTTGCCCAAGTGTATTATTTGCCATGGACACATGCTTTTTGGCCTTCAAGGAGACTATACACTTTATAAATAGTTTATTTCCTATAAAGTTTTATTTTTCTGTTAAGTAAACAAAGAGGCACCCTCTATATTTGTGTAGAAGCCTTCATAATAAGAAATAGTTGAATAAAGAAAAGGCTGTCATTTGTCTTATGTAAGGCACTGATAAAGCTTAGGATAGATTCTCTTTGCCGTTAGAAAAATATGTGACTGTATTAGCTGAGCTTCTCCAGAGAAACAAAACCAGTAGGTGAGAGATTTATTCTGAGGAATTAGTTCACACAATTAATGGGGGATGAGAAATCTAGCAGTCTGTTGTTTGCAAGGTTGCAGACCCAGGAAAACCGTCATATAATTCAGTTTGAGTTAAAGGCCTGAGGACAGAGGAGCTGATGGTTGAAATCCAAGTCTAAAGGCCTGAGAAGATGAGATGAAATATCCCAACTCCATAGGAAGCAAAGAGGGGGCATATTCCTCCTTCCTCCATCTTTTGATCTCTTCAGACCCTGAATGGATGGATGATACCCATCCACATTGGGGAGGGCAGTCTACTGAGTCCACTGATTCAGTGCTAATCTCATCCAGAAATACTTGCACAGACATACTCAGAAATAATATTTAATTTGAGCACCTCTGTCCAGTCAAAGTGAGACTTAAAATTAACTATCACAAGTGACTAAGATAAGTAAAGGTTTACCTACATTCTCTGTGTTTGGATCATGTGCGAACTACTAACATACTTGTGTCATTGCGCTTTAAAAACTATGTATTTCAATTATTTATGTGCCTATCCTCTCCATCAGGCAGTTCTCAAGTCATCGTTGTCATCATCATCATCATCATAGCTACCATTTAGTGATTGCTTAACAAGAACCTGGTTTACATAGCTTGTTAAGTGATTGAGTGAATGAATCAGTAGATTCGGGAAAAATCTAGACTTTTAGAGAGCCTGTACTCTAGCATGAAATCACACAACTCAAGCTCCTTCAATATTCAATAAGATTTTGCTTTCTTTCTTCCTTATGATTATGATTATGAAGCTAGAAATAATTAGTTGATGAAATATATAAAGCGGCATGGGTCTAGAGAGAAACTAGTTTCAACTTCTGGCTCTGTGATCTCAGGCAGATCTGTGACTTCCTTGGTATCTCAGTTTCTTTATCTATAAAAAGAGGATAATAAAAGAATTTACCTTGCAGAGTTGTAGTGACTGGAGTTCCTGGTACATATGTCCCCAGTAAGTGTTAGTTATTGTTAGTAGTCGTAGCAGTAGAAGGAAAATCAGTTCTCAAAATCTAATAGTAGCAGCAACAAGATCTTGATGTGGCTTGTTATGTTCTATGTCTTTTTGCCTGAGCTATTCTATTAATGTAGACTTCAAGAAAGTATACATTCTTTTTTTTTAAATTAGTCTAAGTGGGACAGGTAAGTGGAAAATCTGGAAGAAAAAAGAACGATGTGAAATAAGAACAAATGTAAATCTTTGTTTATAAGGCATAATCAGCTCTCTACTTGAGGGGAGTAATCTAGAATTGACCGTTTTAAGTAACTTTTTGCCAGAGTTGCTAAAAAGTGGATTTTGGTCTGCTTTCCCATCCTGAGTTTCTACTGTATCTTGGAGGTGAATGAATCAAACTTCAATGAAACTTAAGACAAACTGAAGCTGATTCTTAAAAAAAGTATAGTAATAAAATATTTATTGTGATGATGAAAGGAATTCAACTATATTTAAAAGTTTTTAAGCAAATAAAATTAATAATTAAACTATAGGGTAAGAAAGTATATATCTGTTGTTTCTGACATAGCATGGTTCATTATTAATGTTAACATTTGTGTTATAACTCTTGGCCAAACTAAATTAAATTTAATATTACGAAGAATTGTTTAGGTGCTTGATGATCAGAAAAAGATTTTCATTTACACATTTATATTTACCTCCTACTCTATGTAGGTATTATATTAGGTGCTCCACATGACAATAAATAATAAATCTCTACCTTCTTAGAACTTGAATAGTGAAGGACTATATACAATAATTATGCAATATTATATGATTATAATAACCAGGAACAAAAAGCTGTAACTTTAAAGTATAGAGCATTGTAAAATTATATAATATAGAGACACTCTAGAATGATGGTCTGGATGTGTGTAATTTTTCCCATAAGAGATATGGCAAGTCTGGGATTTCATCCTACATTGTAATTCAGCAACCTGCAGGATAAGATTGCATCTAGGTTTTGGCTACTTTAATGCTGCAAGAAATAGAATGTGTGAATTTGCAATCAAGATCCAGAGCTCACTGCTACCCATGGACATGCCAAAACTACAGCTATATATAAAACAACTATCTCTGAGAACAACTTGAAGACCAGAAGAACTAAGATTTTACACAACTAAGAATATAGAGAAAAAGTCACATCAAGACAACCAGGGGAGGCAGAGATGCAGCCTACTCAGGACCCGCACCCCCCCGCCCCCCAGCATGGCAACAAACAAACAGGAGGATATCACAGTTGCAAAGGCCCTCTCTGAGGAACAAGGAGTCCAATCTCCACATTAGGCTCTCTGACCTAGGAAACCTTCACTGGGAAGATGAGCTCCCATAACATTTGGCTTTGAAAACCAGTGAGGCTTAGGTCCAGGAGAGTCAGAGGACAGTAGGAAACCAAGATTCCACTCTTAGTTAAAGGGCATGTGCAGTATCACTTGCTCTGAGTTCCAGAGTGGAGGCAACAGTTAGAAAAGTGCCTGTGTTACATGTGAATGAGATTCATTGACTAATTTAATTGACTAAATTTAAGGCATGGAAGTAATTTGGGGATCTGCTGAAACCTTCTCCAGCAATAGAAGTACTGGTGGATGCCATTTTTTTTCACTCCCCTTTACCTAGCTGTCCTCAGTAGCTACCCTACCTAGCAGATGCCATTTCTGACACTCTTATCTACCATGCTAGCACTGCTTGCCCTGGCCTGGCATTTCCCTTTAGACATGCCTTACCCAGTCCACCCATCCTGGCCTGTGCTCCTCTCAAGTGGCTCCACCCCACCATATCTCATGGGTGGCCTCGGTGACAATGGCACTGTCGCAAGTAACCTTACCCTACCACAACCAATGAGTGGTCCTCCATCATACAACACCCAGACGGTATGGATGACCAGGGGTGTTTGCACTATAGGGCCCCACAGGACACCTATATAAAGCCACTTCTTCAAGACAAGGAGACATAACTGATCTACCTAATACATAGAAAGAAGCAAACAGGCAAAATGAAGAGACAGAAGAATGTGTTCCAAATGAAAGAACAAGATAAAACTGCAGAAAAGAAATAAATGGAGATAAACCATCTAGAAGAGTTCAAAGAAATGGTCATAAAGATGCTTATTGATCTTGGGAAACAAATGGATGAATACAATGAGACCATCAACAAAGATAGAAAAATACAAAAGAGAGCCAATCAACTGAAGAATACAACAACAAATTAAAAATACACTAGAGGAAATCAACAGCAGATTAAATGATGCAGAAGAATAGATCAGCCTCTGAGACAGAGAGGTAGAAACCACCCAATGAGAACAAAAAGAAAAGAGAATTTTTAAAATGAGGACAATTTAAGGGACAACATCAAGTGTACTAACACTCACATAGGGGTCCCAGAAGGAGAAGAGAGGGAGAAAGGGACAGAAAACCTGTTTGAAGAAATAATGCCTAAAAACTTTTCTGACCTGGTGAAGGACGAAAACAGGTGCACATGGAACATTCTCCAGGATAGGGCACATGTTAGGCCAAAAATATGTCTCAATAAATATAAGTAGCAAATATATCAAGCAACTTTTTCCACCACAACAGTATTTAACTAGAAATTAATTATAGGAAGAAAAGTGGAGAAAACACAAACACATGGATGCTAAACAATATGTTATTAAACAACCAGTGGGTCAATGAAGAAGTCAAAGAGGAAATAAAAATCCTAGAGATAAATGAAAATGGAAATACAACATTACAAAATCTGTAGGATATAACAAAAGCAAGTATATGAAGATAGTTTAAGACATATAGGCCTACCTCAGGAAACAAGAAAAATTTAAGAAAAATCATCTAATTTTATGCCTAAAGGAACTAGAAAAAAAAAAAAAAAGCAAAAGTTGATAGAAAGAAGGAAATAATCAAGATCCAAGTGGAAACAATGAAATAGAGACAAAAAATCCAGTAGAAAACATCAATAAAACAAAGAACTGATTATTTGAAAAGACAAACAAAAGAGATAAACCTGTAGCCATACTCCTCATGAAAAAAACAAAGCAAAACACCCAAGGACCCAAATAAGTAAAATTAGAAATGAAAGAGAAGTTTCAACAGATGCTACAGAAATACAAAGGATCTTGGGGTACCTGAGTTGAGTCATTTAAGGGTCTGATTGTTGATTTTGGTTCAGTTCATCTCAGAGTCATGAGCTCAAGCCCTAAGTCGGGCTCCACAATCAGCAAGGAGCCTGCTTAAGATTTTCTCTCTCCAGAATGCCTGGGTGGCTCAGCAGTTGGGTGGCTACCTTCGGCTCAGGTCGTGATCCCAGGATCCAGGATCAAGTCCCACATTGGGCTCCCTGCAGGGAGCCTGCTTCTCTCTCTTTCATAAATAAATAAATCTTAAAAAAAAAAAAAAAAGATTCTCCCTCTTCCTCTCCCCTGCCCCCACATTTGTGCTCTCTCTCTCCAGAAAAAAAAAAAAAAAAAAAGCAGAGAGAAATACAAAGGATCTTAAGAGGCTATTATGAACAATTATATGCCAAACAATGTGATAACCTAGAAAAATAGGTAAAATCTTAGAAACAACAATAAAGAAATAGAAAACAAAGAACAAAGAAATAGAAAATCTGAACAGAATAATTCCTAGTGATGAAATTTAATCAGTAATAATAACTCCCAATAAACAAAAATCAGGACCAGATGGCTTCACAAGTGAATTCTCTAAATACTTAAAAGAAGAGTTAATACCTATCTTTCTCAAATTATTACAAAAAACAATAATAATAAGGACAAAGAAATGCTTCTAAACTCATTCTGTGAGGCCACCATTACTGTGATACCAAAACCAGGCAAAGATACCACAAAAAAAGCCAGTATTCCTGATGGATATAGATACAGAAATACTCAACTAATATTAGCAACCCAAATTCAACAATACATTTAAAGGATCACCATGATCAAAAGGGATTATTCCAGGGTTGCCAGGATGGTTAAATATCTGCAAATCAATGTGATACACCACGTTAAGAAAATGGTAAAAATCTTGGAATCATCTCAATAGATGCAAAACAAGTACTTAACAAAATTTACCATTCACTTATGATAAAAACTCTCAACAAAGTGAGTATTAGAAGAAACATACCTCAGCATAATAAAGGCTGTATATAACAATCCCATAGCAAACATACTCAATATGAAAAAGCAGAAAAGTTTTTCTCTAAAATTAGGTAGAGACAAGGATGTCCCCTCATGCCACTTATATTAAACATAGGATTGTAAGTCCTAGAGACACAAAAATAAATAAAAGGCATCCAAATTGGAAAGGAAAAAGTAAAACTCACTATTTTCAGATGACATGATTTACTATATAGAGAGAAGTCTAAAAACTCCCATCAAAAAACTGTTGGGAAAAAAAAAAACTGTTGGAACTAATAAATGAATTCAGTAAGTCATAGGACACAAAATTATTCTGGCGTTTCTGTACATTAATAACAAACAACTAGAAAGAGAAATTAAAACAAATCCCACTTACAATTAGATCAAAAAGAATAAATGCCTAAGAATAAATTTAACCAAAGATATAAAAGGCTTGTTCTCTGAAAACCATAAAATGTTGATGAAAGAAAGTGAAGACCAAATAAATGGAAAAATCTACTTGTGCTTATGGGTCAGAAGAATTAATATTGTTAAAATGTCCATAATGCCCAAAGCAGTTTGCACTGAATTCAGTGTAATCCCTACCAAAATACCAACAGCATTTTTCACAGACCTCAAACAACTAATTCTAAAATTTGCATGGGACTGCACAAGACACCAAATAACCAAAGCAATCTTGAGAAGGAAGAACAAAGCTGGAAGAATCATGCTCCCTGTTTTCAAACTATACTGTAAAGCTAAGTAATCAAAACACTATGGTACTGGCACAAAATAGACATGCAGACCAATGCAGCCGCATAAAGAGCCCATAATAAACCTGTGCTTATATGGTCAATCTTCAACAAAGGAGGTCAGAATATACAGTGGTGAAAAGACAGCCTCTTCAATAAATGGTTTGAGAAAACTGGACGATATATGGAAAAGAATGAAACTGGAACACTTTCAAATGCTGTATACAAAAATAAACTCAAAATGAATTAAAGACTTAAATGTAATAGTGGAAATCATAAAATTCTTAGATGAAAACGTAGGCAGTAAACTCTTTGGCATCATTCTCAGTGATATATTTTTGAATCTGTGTCCTCAAGCAAGAGCAATAAAAGCAAAAATAAACAAATGAGACTACATCAAACAAGAACGGTTTTACATAGTAAAGGAAACCAAAACAAAAAGGCAACCTACTGATTGAAAGAAGATATTTGCAGATGACTTCTCTCTAGCTGTAAAAGTCCTACCTGGCATCTTCTTGCAATAGGACGTGCTTCATCTATATAGAAAATCTGTAGTTTGGTGTAGCCACCTTCATGAATTACCTTAGATTTCCTGGATAACCTGCTGTAGCTTCTACATCAGCACTTGCTGCTTCACCTTGGACTTTTATGTCATAGAAATGGCTTCTTTTCTTAAACCTCATGACCAACCTCTACTAGCTTCAGACTTTTCTTCTGAACCGCCTCATCTCTCTTAGCCTTCACAGAATTAAAGAGAGTTAGAGTCTTGGTCTGGATTAGGTTTTATCTTAAGGGAATACTACAGCTGATCTGATCTATCCAGACCACTGAAACTTTCTCCACATCAGCAAGAAAGCTGTTTCACTTTCTTATCATTGGTGTGTTCACTGGAGTAGCACTTTTAACTTGCTTCAAGGATTTCTCCTTTACATTCACAACTTGGCTAACTAGAGCTTGAGGTGTGGCTTTTGGCCTATTTTGGCTTTTGACATGCCTTCCTCACCAAGCTCAATCATTTCTGCCTTTTGACTTAAAGGGAGAGACATGCAACTCTCCCTTCATTTGAACACTTAGAGGCCACTGCAGAGTTATTGACTGGCTTAGTTTTGGTATTGTTGTGTCTCAGGGAATTGGGAAGCCCGAGGAGAGGAAGAGAGATGGTGGAACAGCTCATCGGTGGAACTTCAGAACATACACTGATTTACTGATTAAGTTTACCATCCTATATGGGCACGGTTGTGGTACCCCAAGAAATATATTTTGAAGGCTCCCCAGCAGAAGGTTGAGATGGATGCTAAGGGAGTTTTGCCATAGTATCTACCAAGGGGATACACAGTGAGTGTTTCCCTGGTGCAGCTGGGAAGGATGAGAGAAAAACTAGCTCTATGAAAACTTGGGGGGATGCATTCAAGGCAGAGGAAAAACACTTAAAGAGGCCTGGAAGTGAGAAAGAGTATTAACCTAAAAAAAAAAAAAAAAAAATGATAAGAGTGACTTGTCAAACAAATGACTTCTTCCCATACCCTCCCCCCAACAAAAATACAAATGGCAATTTCAGGAAACTCCAATTTTCATTTAGAGCATTACTGCAGTAAGTAGAGATACCACCACATACCTAGTCTCATCCTCCTCTACACTCACACAGAGGCTGTGGGTCCTCTGTTTAGCCAGGAGTTGTGGGATATCCCTTTTCATGTGTGAGGAAGCCTGACAGTGACATGAACATGGAATCAAGCATGAAAAACACAGCATAATCATAACAGCTATGGTGTACCCATCCATTTACCTTAAAAGATGAGAGGTCAGAGACAGACTGAGCCCCATACAGGAAAGACACTGGTAGGATTCACATGCCACCTTCAGGGTGGTATTTCGTTCCAAAGTGAGAAAGCAATAAGTTCTGGAGTCCTGTGGCTAGAGAAATAAATACACCATAAATTCTGAATATTAAATCTTAGAGACACTCTCACCCAACCCCCTCATTTTACAGGTAAGAAAGGAGGTTGAACATCTTGTTGAGGGTGATAAAGTCAGGGACACATTGGGACTAGAACCCTTAATAGCAAAAATGTCCCCTTTGTAAAAAAATATATATATATTTTATGTATTTGAGAGAGAGCGACAAGGAGGCACAGAGGGGGAACAAGAGGGACAAGAACAAGCTGACTCTGCACTGAGTGCACATGGGGCTCAATCTCATGACCGTGGGATCATTACCTGAGCCAAAATCAAGAGTTGTGCACTAAATAAATGACTGAGCCACGCAGGTGTCACACAAACATAACTTTTTACCATGTGCTTCACTTTGCTTTAAAATTCCTCTTTTTATGACCATTATCTAATGCCAAAATGTAAATATAAATGTAGTAGTTACTCTCGCTAATTGTGATCAATTTAATAGTTAGCTCTTTGTCAGTTGATATTCAGAACAACTGGATTTGAGTTAAGAACACTAAGAAATTAAAATATTTTTAAAACTGTAAATACTGTGGGGCTGCAGGGGGACTCAATACTGCTTCCTTTAACCCAGTCCAGTCCTACTCCCGAGTATATGTTTAGTTCCACCCTTAGTGAATTTCACTTCCGAAACCGATTGTGGTTTTAAAATTTTTTTGCTGAAATGGTGAAAAGGGACCAAAGCATTAGAAAAAGGGTCATAAAAGGGTGACTTAAATGAAGAATTTCCTCTGAAGTGTAATGAGAGGTAAACTAGTTTCTTGATGAGTTTGGCAGATCCAATTCCAGAACTCAGAAGAAAAATGAGACTACTACGGATTTGTTTGCCAGATTGAATCTTTAACTCACTGAGCTTCCTGTACTTTTTTGCATCCCATATTTGGTTAATTTGACACAAATTAAACTCCCAACTCTAGAAGAGCTTATCTATATTTGAATTAAGCAATAAAATACCTAAACACTGTTGCCTGAGGAGTCACAGGCATTTACACTCTCATATGGAGAAACCAGCATTATTCTGTGGGATTAGATGGTATCGTAAACTGAGTTAGATTATTAACCATTAGACATATACACATCTATAGCACCTCGTAGCTTCACAAAATCTTTAGAAACAGGCTATTTCTGTTAGTCTTCAGTGCCGCCGTGCAATAAGTCAAATTATCACCTGAAGAAAAAAAAGTCACTTTGTAAATTCTAACAAAACAGTCACTAAAAGAAGCCGCTGTGAAAATCCAGAGTTGTATATATATGTATATATGTATATATATATAGCCTATCCCAGAAATGCCACAACCTTTATTCTCTGCGATTAGTAAACTGTAGAATATTTTGTTTTATGAAATGGTAAGAATTACAGGTCGTGTTTTATTCAAAAGCACCTTTATCCCAAGCCCTTTCAAGACCAACAGAAAGTTGAACTGCCTCGTGATGGTCAGGGAGGCAATTTACAAGGGCCGTGAACGACCTCTGATTTGCTCATGGCTCGTTAGCAGTCAATTCCGAGAATTCTGAACCGCTATATCACTGACCACAAGGTTCCTAAGGAAAACGTTTGCACATCCCCCCTGGGTCAGCTCAGAAAGGTTGAGTCTTGGTGTGGTGTGACTGAACAAGCAAAAGACAACACTGTTTTCTCTCCGTAGAGAGGTTGGGAGTTAGAGTGTCAAGGAGAGAGGCACAAGCTGTGTTGGCCTTCTTCATCCTACATCCTTTATGGAAGGAAAGAAAGAAAACTTCTGTAAGAATAATGATGCCCTGAGGGGGGAAAAATCTGTTCTCCAGTGGAGTGCAGTATGTTTAAGGGAAGCAGCTGCAATCTGCTCCGAGTTACCAGGGTGGGCTGGTAGTTCCCACCTCCACACTTCCCAGTTGCACAGCAGTTGACTGCTGCAATCTCTGATGTTGGGGCCTGGTGTCAACAATGAAGCCCTTGATCTAAACATTTTAAATCCTCTCTTCCCCTGCTTCAGCCCATGCAGTAGCCTGTGGAACTTACTTAACAAAATGCATATTTTCTCGTGAATTGGGGGTTTGGGAAAAGATTTGAAGTGTGGCCTATGAAGAGGTGACATTAATTTAAAGCTTAAACGTGTCTGAGAGAGGCGAGTACAATGTGATGGTCAAGATAGGAGAATGGGCAAGCGCCCCAAGATGGGTAGGAGAAAGCTGTGGACTGATCCTTAAGATGTTGTTACTTTGGCCCTTTTACTTCGGAAAAGATGGAGGTAAAGCAGAGTAGTGATATCCTAGAAACTCCTAGGAAAACTAAGGGGTTTGGAGTGAGTCTGGGAAAAGACCTTAAAAGAAGGAACCAGGTTCAGATTTCCTAATTTGTCTTCCCTCTGCCTGGCTCCAAGTTAAAGCCTCTTTTCATCAGGTAAATCGCAGCCCAATCTGGCTAAAGCAGTTAACGTGCTGGCAGGCAAAATGGTCAAGGGGGTGAGGGAGTACCCTGCAAGTTCTGATGCTCATTGGGGCCCAGCAGGAAGTCTAAGAGAGAAGCCCGACAGCTCTGCTCAGTCTGAGGGAGCCAGGCGCCTCGGCCTTGGCCAACATTGCTTCATGAGAATTGGGGCTCAGAGTGGCTTGATTTCTCATAAGCCAAAAATCCTTTTTTTTGTTGTCGTCATTAAAGTCATTAAAATCTCCCATTTTTTAAATAGTATAACGGATCGCAAGGCACTTGCCAGGTCTGCTAGTTTTCCAACGCAGGTTAATGGGTTTCATCCTCCTTGGTGGTTTGGGGATTTTAAAACTGGAACTTATGACTCATATAAAGTGAAGGGAATAAGATTTTCCCCTCTCACTCATTTAATAAGTGTTCATGTTAACAATTATCAAAACTGTATCCATCAGTCATTTCAATGGATACAGAGATGTATAAGATACAGTCCTGCATATAGATCCCAGGGTACTTAGGAGACAGATAAGCAGGAAATTACATTACAGTTAATTTTCTGTAATTAAATGGATATTCCCAAGGTGGGGTCTGCACGGAAGGGCATTTAACCCTTCTTTGGATGTGAGCTGTGTATCAGTTAAAGAGAGGAGTGGGTGCTGCTTTGTAGGAGAAGCAGGAGTTATGAACGAACATTGATGAAAAGGAGCAAGGTATATTTAAAGAAGTTGCAAGTGTTGGCTACAATTAAATAATTATCAAATCAAAACCAAGGATATTATTAAAAAAAAAGAAAAACAGGTGCCCCTCCAGAAACAAAACTGGTGTCTTTTTTTTTTTCTTAAGACCCACCCCAGATCTAATGAATCAGAATCGCTGAATTTTTTTTTAACGTGCACCCTATGTGAGTCTTAGGATCAGGCTTGGTTGAAGTGCATTCTGCTCATCCGATGCCCACAGTAGATTGTGTCACATCTGAAAATAGGATAGTCTGCCTGATCAGAAGCTGGCATCCCTTCCCTAACTGGCTGGGCTACTGTGGGTAAGGCAGTTAGCCTCTTTGTGCTTAAGCGTTTGCACCTGAAAAATAGAGCTAGAGTATCCGCTTAGCAAGAGTGTCTTGCCAATTAAACATAAAATACGTAGAATGTTATCACGGTCCTGCTCACCACTTGATCCCCAGCCCATAGTATTGGGATGGATCCAGAACAATTACTCAATAAGCGTCTGTTCAGTGACTAAGACTGGAGATGTAAATGGGGCCAGATTGCCGGAGTCCTTAGTTCTGCTTACGGTTCTGAGTACAATCTCAGGACAGTCCCCCTCTCTCCTCCACGTAGCCTACCTGGAACCCACACCCCCGCCACGTGACTCATAAAAAAAAAAAAAACAAATACAGAAGTAGCTCCTTTATCAAAAGATTTATAGGGTATACATAAAAAGAAAAAAACACAATGTGGTATTTCCCTAAAGTAAAGTGAGAAAACTTTGTGAATCACTGCTGCTTTATAAAATTTACAGCTTTATTTCATTTTGTTCTGTTTTTACCTAAGGCTGCTGTGGTACCATCTGCTCAGACGCTTAAAATTACTGACTTCAGCTTCAGTGACTTTGAGCTGTCTGACCTAGAAACAGCACTGTGCACAATTCGGATGTTCACTGACCTCAACCTTGTGCAGAACTTCCAGATGAAACATGAGGTAGGAATACAATCATGTCCTTTGGAAAAGAGAGATAGTGCATGTGCATTCATGCATGTGTGTGTGTGTGTGTGTGTGAGAGAGAGAGAGAGAGAGAATTAATATACTGTCACCTGATGCCTCCCTGAGATTTTTAAAGAAAAACGATCAACCCTAAAAAGACATTTATTGGGTTCTTACTGTTTGTCAAGCACCAAGGTAAAGAACAGGGGAGAGTATCCCCAGGAGTGGGAGTAGGACGTGCCAAGGCGGGCTGATGGAGTGGGGCTGGGGCATGGGGCACTGGTTGAGAGAGGCAGCGTGGCGAGGCTGGCAGCTAGAGAGGAAGGTAAGAAGTAGAGATTGTATGGAACTCATACAGAGGAATTTGGGTTTTATCCTGAAAACAATGGTGAGTCACTGAGGAATTTTAAACAGGGAAGTAACTTGATCTGATTGCAGAGGTTATGATAACACAGTGCGGACAAGCACCAAGACAAAGTGAACTGCTTTGGAAATGAGGGCATTCAGGCGCTTGATGAGAGGCCAAGCTTGTGGTTTGAACAGTGGCTACCCATATGGGGTGATGGCGAAAACTGATTTTTAACCCCTGCCAATTACCTTATTTACCTCTCAGAAAAAAGCGAGACTTCAGTCAGTATCTTCTAATACCCATCCGGAGATACTAGGGGAGAGCTCCATAACGGCTGAGTGTATAGCATCAAAGAATAAGGGGGAAAGAGAAAGGATTGTTTAGGGGGAAAATGTAGTAATTTGCCGTCAAAGTTACTTTTTTTTTTTTCCTGGACAGTTGAATTTCTAGTCTTGTACAGATTTCCTGTCTGGGGATCCCTGGGTGGCGCAGCGGTTTGGCGCGTGCCTTTGGCCCAGGGCGCGATCCTGGAGACCCGGGATCGAATCCCACGTCGGGCTCCCGGTGCATGGAGCCTGCTTCTCCCTCTGCCTGTGTCTCTGCCTCTCTCTCTCTCTCTCTCTCTCTCTCTGTGTGTGACTATCATAAATAAATTTTTAAAAAAATCAAAAATAGATTTCCTGTCTGGAAATTTAAATCCTTTGAAAGCCTCTACTATTTAGCAATCCATGAATTCATAAAATGAAACTTTATTAGCATATACAGTGTACCCGGCACTGTGCTAAGTATTCATTTCAGCAGAGGCTCTCAAAAGCCTAAATTAGGAATGAAAATGAAGGGTTAATATAACTAGGTTAATGCAGTGTCATTTATGGTATTCTTGGAGTATTCTTTCTTAAATTTAGCCAAAGTATTGGGTGACTGAGCCACCAGTCATGATCCCATGGTCCTGGGATCGAGCCCCATGACTGGTTCCCTGTTCAGCGGGAAGTCTGCTTCTCCCTCTGCCCTTCATCTTGCTTGTGACTCTCTCTCTCTCTCTCTCTCTCACACACATAAATAATCTCTTGAAAAAAATTTAGCCAAAGTTTATCTTACTCTTGGGTAAAAACAAAGAACTACTGTCTGTGGATTTAATAATACTTCACTCATCTTAGAGCCATGTTGATTAAGGGACATCATGTTACTTGATTACTTCAAGAAGCTCTCAAGAATGGTTCTCTGGCCTGTTGTTAGTGGCCCTGTTCTCAAATGAAGAAATTCAGATAGCATGAGAAGAGTAGAAAGATCATGGATTTTGAGTTACAGCTCTACTGGTTATTAGCTCTTATTTCCTTAAGCAATTAATCTCTCAAATTCTCAGTTTCATAGTCTGTTAATTGGGGATAATGGTATGACTTCCCCAGTGAGAGTCTTGTGAGAATGACACATGCATCGATATGACTATTTGTATGCATGCGTATGTGTTCCTCTCTCTCTCTCTTTTTAAAGATTTTATTTATTTATTCATGAGAGACACACAGAGAGGCAGAGGGAGAAGGAGGCTCCATGCTGAGCAGGGAACCCATCCCAGGACCCTGAGATCATGACTTGAGCCAAAGGTGGATACTTAAACAGTTGAGTCACTCAGGTGCCCCAGTCACTCAGAATTTCTTTTAGCAACTCTTTTTCTTACCTTTTCTTGAATTTTTGTTCATTAGGCAGATATTTTTCTTAAAGGTCTCATTCATTTACTTTCCTTTTCTGTTTGAATAACTACTATTCTGATTCTGGCCAACACCAATTTGAATATCACAGTCGTTCTGATTGGCCTTCCTCCCCTTAGTGACTCTCCTATCATGGTTGGTTTTGTTTTTTGTTTTGTTTTGTTTTTTTTCATGTTTATTTCAGATACTATTGTCAGTATAATTTTAGAGTGACAAAATTAAAATGTTATTACTGGAGATCATGAAGCTGCAACAACAAAGAATATTTTCAACTGAAAGATATGTCAAATCTTCATGTCTCTTCTTGGCTTCCAAATCTTGAGTGACTCTCCTATGAACATCACAACCATTACTATTGCGGACCTATGAAACAGACTCTTGACTCTACTTGAACACATCTGCATACGTTAATTTTCACCTTCTCTCTTTGACGTGTCATTCCTCTCCTGAATGGACTGTCCCACTTAACAAGGCTGTTCCACTTTCTGCTACAGCCCACTTCCTCAGAGTCTGACTCAATCCTAGGTTTGACTTCATACCCGTTGGAATACTGTTGACAATTTGTGGTCTCGATTTTATTTCCTTTGTATGTACACTTTTATTATTTTCACTCTGATTGAGATTCTTGAGGGCAGAAACTGAGCTGTTTTCTGTTTCTTCTCTTTGTCCCAGAGCATCTTGAGTCTGCCACTCAGGATTTAGGAAGCCTTTGTCATTGTTGGAGACTGATCAGTGTATTGAGCATGCTCCCTAGGGTCATGCAATTTGCACATAATTATTCAGTAGTCCTTTACAAAAGACTATATTGCAGATTTGAACATGCCAGGCATATCCACCAAGCACTGAGCAGATCTGACTATAATTTTCCTAAATGCTATTAACATCCTGATAGATCTGTATATACAGAGAGCAAACTGATGGTTGCCAAAGGGGAGAGGGCTGGGGGGATGGGCAAAATGGGTGAAGAAGAATGGGAGATACAGGCTTCCAGTTATGGAATGATTAAGGGCACAGGGGATAAAGTCAATGATGTCATAATAGCACTGTATGGTGACAGATGGTAGCTATACTTGTGGCAAGAATTGCATGATGTATAGAGAAGTTGAATCACTGTGTTGTGCACCTGAAACTAGTGTAACATTATGTGTTAACTATACTCGAGAAATGTTTTTAAAAAGTCATCCTGAAAAAAAAAATGAAAAAAAGTCATCCTGATAATAGAACCCAAAACTGTGCTTATATCTAGTTCCTAACTACTGTACCCATTGGATTACCCATTTCTCTTAGTCCCATTTTATTACAAGGATAGTAGAATAGTCCATCAGGAATTAATATTTCGTAGTCATTTTGGTCATTATTCCACATTTTGTGATTATATGCACATTTAATTATATCTACAGATTTATGATTAGTAAAGAGACATATTCATAGGTTAAATTTTTGGGTTTTCCTTGATTCTTTAATTCATCATCAGTAATTTTCTTTAACGCTTTATAGTTTCTAACTATACACATATAGTTTCTAACTATGCACATCGAAGCAAGTTTAGAGCTCTTAATTCTGCTAAAAAGATGAAACTATCCTCTTTCTAGCTGATTTTGTTCAGAAATGGTCATGATGAAAGAAACTGCACTTGGGATTAACACATGTCAGTCTTAGGCACACAGAAATCCTCTGCTAAATAAGGTGACTTGGAGATGCAAGAGCTAGGGGACATTTGGCTTGCTCGTTATCAGAATTCCCTGTGGAAAAAAAAAAAAAAAAAAGAATTCCCTGTGAACTGCGTAATAGAACAGGAACAAAAAGACCTGAAAAGAAAAGGAGGGTTATGAAAGCACTGATTTTTCTACCAAACCCTATATAAGCAATTTCTACCAACAAAGAAGAAACCTTGTTTTTGGCCTACTTCTGCAGCCAGTCATTTGTATTGAATGTTGTTAAAGCAACGTTCTTTTTCCTGGTACTTTTTCCATGCCCGAGGGCAATGTTCTTTGTGTTTGAGGTATCTCCAGTGATATACTGAGGAAGAGGCACATATTTGTTCTCACAGATCCCCCAAAGTATAGTAAATCATTCAGAATTGAAGAGAGGCAGACTCTGATGCTAACCCAAACAAAAAATAACCATGCTTGGGGCCCAGGCATCTCTGGGGATTTTATTGAATACACTACTTGGAAGATGAATTAAACCCAGCTTTTGAGATTTTCTGGTCTGTCCTCCCCCCCCTCCCAGTCTTTTAAAATACGTCTTTTTCATAGGGACCTCTGGGCTTTATTTTGCATATATATCTTTAAAAATTACTTCTTGGTAAGCAAGCAGTAACTCTGCCTGAATACTTAAGTGTAGTTTAAAAGGAACAAAAGACCTGATGGCATCAGGACTTGGAGCTCCATTCTGTGCTCAGACATTGCTCTCTATCTCAGCTCCCAGTCCACTTCCCCAGCCTTGCACCGAATACCTTTGCAGAACTAAAAAGTGGGAGTAGAGAAGAACTTGAGAGTGGCTATTTCCATGACTCTCTACACGTGAATTCGTGAATTCGTACACAGTTGACTATTTGATGGCACACGAGACACAGTATCTTTTAAAAAGCTAGTCAGTACCTTCCTCACCCATGCCAAAAATACCTTCACTAGAGCTGTCTTGCGTTTTACGTCTCACGTAGTTAGCATGGTGGTTAACATGGTGGGCTCTGAAGTCTAACTGCTCAAGTTTGAATTTTAGCCTCTCCCTTTACGTTGGAGCAATGTGACCTTTAGCGAGTTACCACTCAGAATGGCAGTTTCCTCATCTGTGAAATTTTCAAAGTCGTAGTACCTCCCCCACAGTCCAAGGCTTAGATGTAAATGCTTCCTACAGTGCCTGGAACAGAGTAAATATGTGATACGTGTTAGCAAGCATTATTACTACTTACGCTTTATTTCCTAAAGGTTCTTTGCAGGTGGATTTTAAGTGTTAAGAAGAATTACAGGAAGAATGTTGCCTATCATAATTGGAGACACGCCTTTAATACAGCTCAGTGCATGTTTGCTGCTTTAAAGGCCGGCAAGATTCAGGTACTTTTTAGAGCTGTTTTTATATATAAAACCTCTTGCTTTAGTAGTAAAATTTACAGCATATTTTTTCAAGGTTTTTTTTTTTTAAATATTGCACTAACAATGATTGGAATACTGTTTATTGTCACTTACAAAATAAATTACAGCTTGTTAATTGAAGAAGACTAGCATGGCAAAATACTTAGGTATTAATTTTCTTTCATATGTAACATATATGGCATATTTTTAAAAAATCTTTAAAATAACTTCATGTTAAATTTAGTAGTCTTTGGGCAAATAAATACTTTCTCCAGAGGAAATGTCTACAGTATGAGAAAAAGTATCAAATTTCTTGTGTTCATATTCAACCAGCTTCACAGTAGAATTCCTCAAAAAAAAAAAAAAAAAAAAAAAAAAAACTCAAATGGCTTCATAGGTAAGTCCAGGATTCTCTATCACATTTTCTCTGGAGCACTCAGTTAAATTTTTTAAGTAGTATTTCATGGAAAAGGCTTTAATATCGTATACATTGACCAGACCCTGTATTCAAGGAAAATCAGTGCAGAAAACGTTCAAGTAATTTGTTCCTTTCCAGGCCAAATTTTATCCATATCTCTGTTCTTAGATTCTAACTTCAGTGAGAATCGACTAGTTATTTAGGTAAGTGATACCAGGCATCCATCACATAACTGTGTTTAATTCAGAGCTTCCATGCTCTTTTTTTTTATTAAGGAAATTCTAAAAATATTATTCTCTGACTCTCCTTCCATAGGCTGCACATTTTAACTGGCTAGAGCTAAAAGAAGGGATTGTTGTCCACGAATCCATATGAAATACCATAGTAGTATTTTCCTGCCATAGCAAACATTTATAAAAATTAGGATAAACTTATTTTGGGCTATAGAAAGGTCACCAGGATTATACCACTGAAGACTATTCTTGCTGTTTTTATGAAGAATAACAAAATGGTGATTTTGTCTAACGTTGTAGACATACTGCATAGAATGTTGAGGGTTCCCGCAGAGTGGAGCTGATCATGATTTCAACTTGTTTTCTTACTGATAAAGGAGACAAGTAGTACAAATAATACAAATGGCAGATGTGACAAAAATAACTATGGTTGGCCTTGGAATATATTGTGCAACTTTTTAAAGGCAGATTTTTTCATTCCTAATCCTCTTTTTTTTATGTCGTTTTGCTTACTGCTCATATTGTTTGTGTTCCTGAAGGATGTAGCAACTAACAGCAGGGAGTGAAGGCAGCAGAATCTTCAGGAGTTAGAAGGCAGAGAGATAGCAATTATTTAAAGTTTAGTTTGATGATTCCACATATATATATAGAGAGAGATCATGAAAAGTTAATGCTCTTTACAGGAGGTGGACAGATTACTGATTGTTAGAGGCATTTCAACCTTCTCTGTTGATAAATGACGTTTCTAATAATCCCACCCTGAAGACAGAGTACAGCTGGTTCCCCGCAAAGTAGGATTCTAGCATGAGTCCTCTGTGACTGTAAAGAATCCCATGTGAAAAACACTCAGAAAAACAAATACATGATTGATGAAAAGAGGTAGGATAATGAACTTTACCAAATTGTCTTTCTCTTTCTTTCCTCTGACTTCTCTGGTCACACAGAACAAGCTGACTGACCTGGAGATACTTGCCCTGCTGATTGCTGCTCTCAGCCACGACTTGGACCACCGTGGTGTGAATAACTCTTATATACAGCGGTAAGGCAGGTTTTCCCCAGCTAGAGAAGAAAATGTTTCTTTTCGATTGTAGGGCTATCTTTTTTAAGGTAAAAGCCACAGCAAAATTTGATGGTACCAAATTTCAATTGATCAAGGCCCCATAACATACTCTGGTTTTATTTAAGGGAAATGGGGAAAAAAAATAATCCAAATCCAATATTGGATTGATAACATTTCTGACCTGAAGTTCAACAGAATCTTTATGTTGAGAATCTAATTTCACTAGATAATTACCAAGAGGTTTGCTTTAGTTTATGTATACTCAGCGCTTCATTAGAAAACAATTAAGACTAGCTCAGGGGGTGCCTGGGTGGCTGAGTGGGTTAAGCATCTGCCTTCAGATCCATCAAGATATCAGGGTCCTGGGATCCAGCCCCCTCACCCAGCCCCTCGGGTTCCCTGCTCAGTGGGGAGTCTGCTTCTCTCTCTCTCTCTCTCTTTCTCTCTCTCTCTCAAATAAATAAAGTCTTTAAAAAAAAAAAAACCTAGTTCAAAAAAGGTAAATTTTTACCCTGAAATAGAGGAGATAATATTTGAAAAGTGCTTAGCTTGATCCTAACTACTTAGGAAGAACTCAGTAGAAGGAGGCTTTTGGTCTTAGGGAAGACAGTGGAGTGCAGTGTTGGCAAGTTTGGGCCTGCAGTCAGATGAGACTCAAACCCTACCTTTGGCACACAGCTCCTGTATGACCTTGGGCAAGGGAACTTATTTCTCTATGCTTCAATTTCCTGCTCTGTAAAATGGAGATAATATTACCTACCTCATAGGGTTGATGTAAGTTTTAAAAAATAACACATACCAATACCAGGTAGAATGTGAAGTGCATACTTAAGCGCTAAGTCTTAGCAGCAGATGCTAGTGATAGTCCTATCAGCACCAGAAGTCTGCTTTTTGACTGATCTTGAGAATAGATACTGACTCTTGAGACAAGTGTTTCAGGCTCCTTTTCGGGCCATCCTAAAGTGACATTTGCAATGACAAATGAGAGGATAAAGGTGACATCACTTTTCATGAGATTTCTAAGCCACCGTCACATGTTTATTTACTTGTAGCAATTTAGTTGGAAAGCCTACATCTTAATGGCAAAATCTCTTACTACTGAGCACTTTCTTAAAGTATGCAAGTGATGCGACTAATGGATAGATCTCTTAAGGAAATTCCAGATGTCTGATATCTTGAAGGAATTTCAGATTCCCTTTATCTAATTAAATGGAAAACTTCATGTAAAAAGAATTGTAATGATGCAGCCACCGTGTCCTCTGCTGACCTTTGATGGGAAAAGATATCAAGCTCTTGCCTGAGTGTCAGAGACTGGCTCTTTCCTAAGATCTAAACTTAAAGAGGAAACGTTTTGGAGAACAGACTGGATCACATGTCTGTCCTGTGTCCTCTGTCGCATGATCATGCTCCGGAGCCTCATGTTGACCCGGGAGTAATTACGATAGGGAACAACCACACAAAAAGATACATAGCGAGGGAACCTAGCCTAAAGATCCAAGCCAGCAATACTATGTTCCCTCATACCTCAAAGCTGAACATATTATTGGTGTATGGTTTGCTCTAAGATGCCATGTTGCCTTGCTTTAGAGACTCAGCTATTTTTTTTCCTTTGTTTATTTAAAAATAATTACCCAGAAAAACATCTGGAGAAACGTCATCTTCTCTTAAAAAAAAAAAAAAAAGGCCTGGGAAAAATTCATAGACTGCAGAATCTTGCCTTCATACACACCACAAAGCAGACTTCCACCAAGTAAGAATAACTTCAAGAAAAAAAGTTAAAGGAGTTTCAGAGATTTTTATTTCTTCCTACATCTCTGTGGTTTGAATAGAAGAAATGAAGAATTTTCCAGGGATGTTTCTTTTTTTTTTTCTTTCCTTAGTGGTAAATGAGTGATACCTCAGGAGGACTTTCTTAACCAGGGGACTCTTGGGGGAATAAGAGCACCATAAACATTCCCATATAAGGAGCTAACTTGTAAAAAGGTATACAGTGTCCAATCTCGTCAGTATTCCAACACTACATGAAGAAAACTATCACAATAGAAGAAGGCACAGAAATAAAACTAATATATCAAAAAGATGAAAAGCACTCATGTGGTAGCAAAATTAGAAACTGAACTCTCCTGTCATTCATTCCTCTTGAACATCTTGTCAGAAAATTAATTTGAGGTAAGATGTACAAGAAATTTCATTTTGACTCATTATTTTTTTGTTGTTATTGTTGTTGTTGTTTTTGGAAAAAGATTTCATTTATTTGACAGAGAGAAAGAGAGAGCACGAGCAGGGGAAGGAGGAGAGGGAAGAGCAGGCTCCCTGCTCAGTAGGGAGCCCAGTGCAGAGCTTGGTCCCAGGACCCTAGGATCATGACCTGAGCTAAAGGCAGATGCTTAACCAACTGAGCCACCCAGGTGCCGCCATTATTTGGTTCTTTAATGGCTTACTTGATTAGGAAAACTGCCATTATGAGGAGTACTACAGGTGTGCCAGTGGGAAGAGTTCAATGCTATACTTTCTTCTCCCATTTGGGTGGGTAAGAGAAAGATATTAAATTATTATTTTAAAAACAGAATAGTAGGGATTCCTGGGTGGTGCAGTGGTTTAGCGCCTGCCTTTGGCCCAGGGCGCGGTCCTGGAGACCCGGGATCGAATCCCACGTCAGGCTCCCGGTGCATGGAGCCTGCTTCTCCCTCTGCCTATGTCTCTGCCTCTCTCTCTCTCTCTCTCTCTCTCTGTGACTATCATAAATAAATAAAAATAAATAAATAAATAAATAAATAAATAAATAAATAAATAAATAAATAAAACAGAATAGTAGGAACAAAATGACAAAGTACAGACATCTACTAGAGAGAGCACAGTGTAACACTCAGCTCCTGTAAAGAAACCTCTTGGATTGGGCCTGCAGTCAATATAAGAAGACTGTTGTGGATGCATTTATCTGGTTAGATTCAAGTCTGACATTTTATCAGACTTGAAATAATAGAGTGAAAGTATCCTACATTTTAGGCAGCCGGCTAATGGGCAATTAATTACCAGGGCCTGGCACTTTGTTAGGCCGAAAGAGAGCTATAAAGCATGAAATGTGGTTCCTGTGGTAAGTAATTACCATAGTCTCATGAAACAGTGGTGATCAACACAAGAAAGCCCCTAGTAAGTCCTGAGTTGTTTAGTAATGGGGATTGATTGTAAGCGTTCGGCAGAGGAGATTGGTCAAGACTGGTGCTGTCCATCTCCACTGTTCATGGGAGAAGTGAGATCCTAGGAAGTGGGTCAGAATCAGAAAGGATAGAAGACAAAGATATCCCAGAAACACTGTGAGGTGGGGGGCATTCCCATGGGACACCGATCATGGCCTGTGCAGTCAGGAGGCTCACCGACAAGGGATGGGGAGTAAGAGGGTGATCAAGTAGAAGTTATAGGCCCCTTGGAGAGAGAGCTATAAAACCAAGCAGTATACTTGAGATGCGGTAGAGTGAAGAAACAAGGAGCCACTGCAGTGGGCAGTAAAGACCTTGCTTGAGAAGGAGAGCCTGAAAAGTCAGACACGGGCTGTAATGGATCAGAACTGGAACCTCAGAGTGCAGCTCAGAGGCTGCTATAGCAAGCCAGAGTCATGGTGACCATCCTACTGGCCGCAGTGAGGAGGAGATGGAAGGAGAAAGGTCTTTCCATTTAATATTAAACAGATGGTTATATGCCTGAAGGAAGGGGGAAATCCTGCCTCCTGGCCCAAGAAACTGGAACAGCAGTGGGGCCACTTATGAAAATGGAAGAAATGGGACCTACACATGCATGCGTGTGTATTTAGGGAGGAAGGCACGAGAAGGACAGAGGGAAAGGAGTGTTGGCAATGAGGAGAAAATAATAAATGAGTTGGGAGTTAGAAGAGGTAAAATGATCAAAGGAATAGGTTGTTTGTTTGGTCTTTTTTCCAAGATTAAGTTTCCATAAAATCAGAATGAAAGAACTTCCTGGTAACTATAATCCACCGTGTATCTCAGGCCTGCATTTGTACCCTGGTATTCACTCTCTGTCAGAGAAACAGAAGTGAGCTGGAGACCTGGGCTGGCATGGTGGCAATGGACTGTCAGCAGGCTCTGAAGGCCACAGCAGGGCAGTAAAGACAGCACAGGAATCACAGTTTGTAAAGTTCAACTGGGCATAGTCTGTATTAGCCAAGAAGGAGATCATTCCCACTGAGGATGGAGGGCCTGAAACACTACTAGAGTCTCTCAGTATGCAAAAAGTGCAAGTTCAAGGAGTCCTAATGTCACCAGCTAATAAAAATAATAATAGAAGTTAACACTTAATATGGCCCTTGCCATCTGGCATTGGGAGCTCCTCTTAGTAATTTATATATATGAATTTAGTTAGTCCTCAGGCCGCCCCACAGTAGCCACGATGGTTACGGTGGTTAAGGGCCAACTCGAGCCAGATGCCTGGGTGCAAAAGCAAATACTGACTCCTCCCCTTACCATCTGACCTTGAACGAGTCATTTAACATCCCTATCCATATTTCCTTCTCTGTGTAATGGAATAATGACAGTACCTGTCTTGTAGTTTGTTTTGTTTGTTTTGTTTTGTTGACAAGGATTAAGGAGTATAAATAAAAGTAAAGAACTTGTAACAGTACCCTGCACAGAGTAAATGCTCTCCAGCTTTTAGCCTTTTCAAAGGGGGGATGCTGTTAAGGACGTACAGGAATTCAAGATCTTGCTTTGTCCCATGTTGGAACAGCAAAAATACTGTGTCTAGCAGCACCTAGTAGCTGTGGAACAAAGAAAGACATATGTATTGTTGACGTGAGAAGAGACACTCAGTAGAGTCAAGGCGTTCATAGAACTAGGGTCAAAAGGCCAAATGAATCATCAGCTTGAACATCTGTGGCATGTAATTTGATGGCAGAGAATGCAAAGGTAAAATAGCCCCTGACTGCTGGAATACAGTGATCATTTGGAGAAAAACTGGGAAGTAAAGAAGTCAGTGGGGTTGACATGGCTTACGATAGGTAGTTGAGAGAGCCGAGCCCAAGAGTAATATATATGGATGAGAAGCAAAATCAAGGATGGTTGTTGAGAGTCTGTAAAGCAGCAGGGGCAGCAGGCATTGTTCTTCTCACAGAGCATACATTTCTATCGATTTCTAAGGCTTTCTATATTTAGAATGTTCGGATTGGGCACTGGTATCCTAACGCCGCTCGAGGAGATGGACAAACGACTGTAGGACAAGAGGAAAATGCAGGAAGGGCGTACAGTCCATGCTGCTTGTTGACATCAGCGTGGGAATAAAGCTCAGTGGCAGTAGTGGCTCAGATGGGTCCTCATGACAGGATCTCATATAAGGAAGCAACATAGTCTCATGTTTGAAGGAGTAAAAAGCAATGGAATGTAGAATACATTGCTGTCCATGAATATTTTTGTAAACAGGAAACCTTGGGCATTTGTCACCCTTTTATTGATTCACAGATCATATTTTTAGAATGTAAGCAAAGGCAAACACACATAATTTGCATTCATCTATCCCACAACCCAAGAAGTTTTTGTAATGTGAAACAGTCCTTTCTGCATTATCTAAAAATGTAATAATGTGCTCGAAAGTTTAAACAAATTTGTGTCGTATCTGCCTAATGGCATTTCTGGTCCAGCTTCTAAGTATGTCAGTAAGTGGCTGCTGTGTGCAAAGGGCCGGGGTGGCGTGGGCCAGCATGATGTGGTGAGAGGATGTGTTTGAATCCCGGCTCTGCCATTTATTTTGACCTTGAGCAAGTTAGATCATCCCTCCGAACTCTTGGTTGTCTAAAGAATAAATGCCAAATGCTAAAGAATAAATGCTGAAATGCCAATCTGAGAGAGGCCTCAGTCTGGGGCTCCCGGGGGGCACAGCCTGAGACACACGCTGGGGTGCACACATTTGTGCCTGTGATCCCCGGGGAGCTGGAGTGCAGGCCTGCGAGTGAAGACGCGAAAGAAGGAGAAGCCAAGGGGAAGATGAGCTACCAGCCGTCCACTCGGACGGGCAGCTGGTGCTCAGTCCTGCCAGGCGCTTTTGAGAAGTCGTGGGAAATGAGACCCAGAACTGTGCATAAATGGACGGGGCCGAGGGGAGACGGCCAGCCAGCCACAAGCTGCCGTGCCCCACTGGGCAGAGACCACCTCCTTGGGCCTCAGCTCCTCCGTAGCGCAGGCTCAGCAAGTGGGCCCGTGAAGTCACGCACAGAACTGGCCACTACAGCAGTGGCTGGAGTCAGAGGTGGGGCTGCGGCTTTCTGTGTGCTGAGCAGAAGTGTCCCGTATGAAACAAAAAGTGAACATCAACTACTTGCACAGTCCGTGACATGTTGGAGGTTCTCAGCAAATGGTAATTATTATCATTAGGGGAAACATGTGACCAAACTCGAGGCTTACAGTCTAACAAGGTAATAGATGTCCGAACAATTTTGCTCCAGCTGGTGGAGCAAAATTGATATTAAACTAATACTGTATATCCTTGAGTTTCTTACATCTCATTGGAAAGAAACAGGTACTCTAGAAGCTTTTCCTTATCTAAGTGGAGGGAATGAGGAAGGCTGTGGTTGTCGCTTTGAGGTTGACCTTAGCGAGGCCAGTCTGAATGGCAAGAAAAGGCTCTGGCCAAAGTCGAGAAGAAGCACAGAACGCAAGCCAGAATTCAGAAGGAAGGCCAGCATTCTTTTTTTTTTTTATTATTACTTTATTTATAAGATTCTATTTATTCATGAGAGACACACAAACAGAGAGAAAGAGGGGCAGAGACACAGGCAGAGGGAGAAGCAGGCTCCCTGCAGGGATCCCCACGTGGGACTCGATCCCGGGTCTCCATCATCACGCCCTGGACTAAAGGCGGCGCTAAACCGCTGGGCCACCCGGGCTGCCTGGGAGGCCAGCATTCTTTTTACCCCAGGCCCTCCATTATTCAGCGTCGCCTAATCTACTCCCGTGGCCCGGATTACTAACCACCTGCAGGGTGAAGTGCTCCGGGTCTACACCTCCAGCCCAGAGCCAAGCACAGACGTTTATATCCCTTGGTGGACCTCAGGCACCTTGAAGTCTGCAGGTCCCGCCCTCAACTAGACCTCTTCCCCTCCTTCACCTCCCACCCTAATAGTCTTCTCCCTTTTTTCCAACGTCAATAAAGGACAAGGTAGGAACTGGGCATTCATACTCCCCCCCAGGAAGAGCCCGGCCGGGCCCCAGCATCAGGATTCATTGCCAACTCCTACCTCTACGGAGCTTTCAGACAGCTCTGCTGCTGCTTGTGTGGGAGTCTGTGACCCTAGCCCCGGCTGTCTCGTACCCACGTAACTAGAACTAGGACTGCCAGCTTCCCAGTGGCCTCCTACCTAGCTTCCAGCAGTCTCCAACAAATTTACGTGTGTGTTTTTTTATAACTCTGCTCATTTGACTCCATCCGTTGTGTCCCATCATCCGATGGCGAGCGCAGCATCTGGTCCATTGTACAACTCCCTGCACGTGGAGGGAGCAAGGCAGGCGGGCAGGCAGGAGCTAACTTGGGAAAGGTTACAGCAGCACCGAAAATGGAGGTTTGGGAGTCGGCAGGATTGGTGGAAGATTAAACAAGAATAGACGACTGCCCACTCTCTTAGGTTTATTTCCCTTTTATTGATTGGGTTTTCCCTTAAGCTACTCTTACTCCGCTCATTTCCTTCCGGTGTTCTATTCCTTCCCTCTTGGGCAGCTTCTCTATCTTCAAGTTAAATGCAAAGTAAATTAATGATTCATATAGTAGCATAAAGAAATAACAAAGTCAACTGTGTTCTCCAACACTGACTTGTACTTTACAATTCATAAACCCCTGTCCTATAAATTTTAGAAACAGAGACTTTCAGGACCTCTGACTTTTTCTTTTCCAGAAAAAATGGTGAAAATTGTGCTTCGTATTCACATGTGAAGGATCATGAGAAGTATGAGGCAGAGGGCTGTGTGTGTCATGCTTTAGATCTCGATTTGTGACTGCGTGTTCCATATAATGAACTGAGTGTAATTATCCTTCCCACCCCCTTCACCCAGCCAAATGGTCCCCACTGTTTCCCCCAAGCTCAAATTAAAGAGCTTGCAGGAGACCCCATACTGAAATAACCTGGATCCCACATGGGGCATGTGTCCCAACACAGTTGTCTCCTCCCTCCCTTCAAAGGGGGGCGTGCACCAGCCCTGCCCCTTTTCTGTGCCTTCCAAAATTGAACCTGATAATTCCATCTCAGTCTGCTGTTTTTGGATATGTAGGCACGTGTGAATATGCTGACCTCCAGCCTTATTTCAGTGGAAAGACTAGCACTGAAATTTGTTCCAGGTTTTAAATTGCAGTTTTGAAACTGAAAAATCTCATTGGTACAGGTATTTCAGAGATTTTTTTTTTTTCATGTCTCAAGAAATTAGTCTTTTGTCCTTCTTCCAATTTACTATTTTATCAGTATTAAAACCAGTGAAGTTGAACTGGCACTGATCACACAGGTATTTGAAAATAGTTTGACTCTCTATTTCCCAGAGATTAACTCACTTTTTTCCCTAGCAAAAGTAGAGAAAATTGTTAGTTTGATTAATTTTGTGCAGTAGCCCGTTTTTTTATTAACCGGTATGAAGAAGACATTAATAACTGACATATTGGGGGGAAATTGGTCATTTTAAACTGTTTTTCTCTCTTCAACAAAATATTTTTCAGAAGTGAACACCCACTTGCTCAACTCTACTGCCATTCAATCATGGAGCATCATCATTTTGACCAGTGCCTGATGATTCTTAATAGTCCAGTAAGTACCTACTTTATGGTTGTGGAATTTTAAAAGGGAGCTTTATAAATTCAGTTTTATTTTTAAATTTTGGATTTATTCCCAGCATCATAAATTCTTGAGCATGCTTTATTCCTTTTTGGGTAAGGAAGGCAAAGCCAAAACATTTGCGATCTTCCTAGCCTCATTTCTCTAGACAACCAAGACTGTCTAAGTGTTGCCTGATAAAGGATATCTGGTTACTCACCTCTGTTTGGTTTTTGCAAACTAGAAACAAGCAAAACTAGTATTTTATGGCTCTCAGTTAATTCTTTTTTTTTTTTTTTTTGGTCAAATGAAGTGGTTTATACAGCTCTCAAAGGTTTGCTTTCACAAAACCATGCCTGTTCCTCTTTTTATTGAATCTTCTGACCACTAACAAACTGTTATGTTAAGGAATAAAGCTACTCAACAGTTTGGTGAAATGAGTATTTATCAATGTAAAAAAGCATATGCTATGCTAATTTATGTTAAGGAAAATAAAATAATGTACACCAAAACATCAACAAAGGTGGTCTTTGTCTAGTTAAATTATTAATACTTTTTATGTTCTTATTTTGATTTGTTCATTATTCACACTGTCTACTAAATGCATGTATTACCTTTATAATAGGAAAAAAGTGAAGACTACAACTTATGTGGAACAAACACAATGCATGGTATATACTCTTAAAGCAATTTTACCTCCATCTTTTTATGTTTACCCAGAGTGGCTAGTTCTTCTCTGAGCCCTAGAGATTTGGGAGTCCCATGAGTTTTCTAGTCTTTTTTTTTTTTTTTTTTTAAATCTCCTTCCTCATTCCTAAACCCCCATGTAGTTTCCTACCCCTCCAGACTTGGGGAGTAGGGAATAGGTAAGAAGAGGGACATGAACATTCTCAACAGACAGGTACTGTGAGGGGTTTCTTACCCTTTGTGCCTGGTAGGTGTTTAAACCAAGTTATTTTCTTGTGGGTAAGTTCATGATCCCTGCCAAGTGCCTTCATTTGTGAGGTTTTTCTACTAGATATTTCTTTAATGTGAATGATCACCTCTGTCTGGTTTATTTATGGCTCCTTCCTCAGCTCCTGAAAATCGGGTTGCTCACTTTCACCTCCTTTCTAAAGCTAAGGTTCTTTATTTTTCTCTTTTTTAAAATTTTATTTATTTATGAGAGACACACACAGAGAGAGGCAGAGACATAGGCAGAAAGAGAAGCAGGCTCCCTGCAGGGAGCCCAATGCAGGGCTCTATCCCAGGACCCCGGGATCACGCCCTGAGCCAAAGGCAGATGCTTAACTGCTGAGCCACCCAGGTGCCCCCTGCTAAGGTTCTTTAGCCCTCTTTGTGGTCCTTGAAAAGGACTGGACTGAAATCAACCCCATGCCTCCAAAACTTGGAGATTGCAAGCCATCCCACAGAGTAGTAACCTTTTCTTTCTTTTTCCACTTGAAATTGTTCTATTTTAAAATAAATATGGGGGATCCCTGGGTGGCGCAGCGGTTTGGCGCCTGCCTTTGGCCCAGGGCGCGATTCTGGAGACCCGGGATCAAATCCCACGTCGGGCTCCCGGTGCATGGAGCCTGCTTCTCCCTCTGCCTGTGTCTTTGCACCGCCTCTCTCTCTCTCTCTCTCTCTCTCTCTCTCTCTGTGACTATCATAAATAAATACAAAAAAAATTTAAAAAAAAAATCTCTTAAAATAAATATAAGTATCAAGAGTTTTTTTCTAAATAGTTTTCTTTCTGGTCTAGAACCTAAAATGATTTCATACTTAAAAAACAATGTTTATGGTTGTAATCATGGATTCATTAATTAGATATATGCCACAATGTTGGCATCTAGTTATTCTCGAACTAGTGTCTTAGCCCTGGCACACCACACAGAGCAGTGTCCCTGTCTTCAGAACAAATCCTTTGCCTCCAGATCTCATTCCTACACCTCTGGGGTTTTTTATTGGCCCTGAGATTTAGGAAGCACATCTGACTTAATTTGCAGATGTTGTTTTGAATATATGCTGAGTCTCCAAGAGATGCTTTCCGTAGTTCAAGATGAGAGAGCCACTATGCTTTAAATTACAGACAAGAAATTTTTTTTAAATGGTTATATAGCAAAAATTTTTCATTGTTTACAGCTGAATTTACCACCTTTTCAATATTTTTTATAGATGTTTTAACCCATCCTTGCTTTTTATCACCAGTAAACACACCTTTGGCCCACGCCCAGTAACTCATCTGTATTGGCATACTCCTAAAGAATACACACTGTTCTCAGTATTGAATAAATTAAAATTATATAAATTTGCATCCAAAAAAATGTTACTGGATTTATTACAAAATCCATAGAGAACTGATTTCTTTATAATCATTTTGTTTAAAAGTTTCACTACTCTACTCTTCGTGTCCATTAAGATGGCTTTGATTTTTCAAAGTTTCTCTTGCTGTACACTATAGCAATTAACCTGTCCAAAGGACAAAGATATATAGTAGTTATTAGATTTTAGGTCTGGACAAAGGAGTTTAAGTTTTGGAAAAACATGCATGTGTAGGTAGATGTACCGTTATGAAGCTGTCTTTCTTATCAGACGAGGTGGTAGGGGTGGAAGCATAGAGGGCAAACATCATTTCATGGCATTTATTCCAAGTAAGCAGGTGTCCTCTGTATTCATTAGCTCAGAATACAAGGTGTGTGTTTAAGATAATGTCACTGTAACTTCAGATTTTGTTCTTGTCAGCAGCTTCTCCAAGTGGAGTGCTAATGATGGTTTTCTTTTTTATAAAGGGCAATCAGATTCTCAGTGGCCTCTCCATTGAAGAATATAAGACCACGCTGAAAATAATCAAGCAAGCTATTTTAGCCACAGACCTAGCATTGTACATTAAGTAAGTTTTAAGAAATATTCTGAGATAAATAGGTCTTGGAAGTGTTTGCATTGTTTCAAACTTTTAAAATGCACATTGGAAAATTTTTAGATTATAAAGACAAATGTCCTGGCAAGTCAAATATCTTGTTTTTCAAATGGAGCAGTTTCTTAAAGGAAGCCAGGAAAGCATACTCCTTTGACTTCTTACTTAATGCTAGCAGTTACAGAATACAGAGTTATTTGTGCTGTTTATCTACTGCTATATCTCTGAAGCTAGGTACCAAGTACATAACCATCCTAACGTCATCCCAAGCTAGGTTGTCCAACCTAAAGATTGAGAGCCCGTTCGCTTTGCCTCCTTTTCTTTACTCCCCCAGCTTCTGACCACGTGACAGTCCCTCCATGCTGTCATCTAAGCCTAGGTGGGCAGGAGAAGGAGCTAAGTAAGTGCAAGACAAATAACTCTTGTTTCTTTGTATTTGATTTTGGCAGAAGAATATTAATGTAGAACTTTAATTAGTGAAGCTACTGACTCAAAAAATTAAAGTGTGCATTAGAGTAGTATTTATCATGCATGTATGCATTTGCCTGTAACTAAACTGCTTTTCTAAAATCAGGAGGAGAGTTTGCTGCATTTGGGGAGGCATTAGCTTCCCACACACAAACCAGGTTGTTGCTACATGTATAGGAGTGAGGCAAGTCTGCTGGTGGCACTCATGGGATTTCCCTGAAGCGCAGCCCTCTCTCCCTCTGCACAGAGAGTCACATCCATGGCTTCAACCACTCTTAGGAGAAGTAAAAACAAATAGAATAGACACACAAAAACACATACCAGATATTCACTATTGTACATCTAAAAATAACTGCATCTAAAAGTGTCCGCATCGTTGGATTTTGGAGCACTTTAAAGTTAATTAGGATAAAAGAAAAAGCGGCAAACCTTAGTTTATTTAAAATGATTGCAGAATAAAGATTATCAAGTTACTAAGAATTTAAAAATACCTGTAACCACAAAGACTTCCAGCCTTTCCAGGCCACTCAGGTCTCACCTCTGAACCCTTACAAAATGTATTTTTTCATTTTTGGTACTCAGATCACATAGTCAATTTTTTTTTGAGTCAATTTTATTAGATAAGTTTTTCTACATTTGTTTTGTGTCTCCTACTAGATTTTATTTTATATATTTTTAAAGATTTTATTTATTTATTCATGAGAGACACAGAAAGAGGCAGAGACACAGGCAGAGGGAGAAGCAGGCTCCATGCAGGGAGCTTGATGTGGGACTCGATCCCGGCTCTTCAGAATCACTTCCTGGGCTGAAGGCGGCGCTAAACCACTGAGCCACCCGGGCTGCCCATCCGACTAGATTTTGAAAAGGACTCGTGTCTTAATAACTTCCCAAGATTCTTAACAGTGCTGGGCGCATAGGAGGTATTCACTGCACACTGTATGTACACTAGTGAATATTAGTGTACACCCAAAGTCAATTTGCTTCAAAAAGCCTTTACCATTTTATACTGACATAAAATAATTATTATGAACATAAAGTTTTTATCCTATACCATAATATATAAGATAAATGAAATTAAACTGAAGCCATATAAATCTGATTATGCCATACAATTAAAATTTCTTAAGTCATTCTTGGCATCAAATTTTTAACTCCTATTGTTTCATTTTCTTAAAATCATGTTTAAGAATTGAAATTACTATTATTATTTGTGATTCATAGCTAAAAACTAGATGAAGTTTATTGTTTTACCCAAAGAAAATGAAAGAAGAGAGGAAAGTGAGATATTTTTAGTTCCTTAAATGATTTCTATATTGGATTTTAAGAGAGGAAAAAACCATTAGAGATCTTTTTCCAAAAAATTTACTCTGTGAGTCTGTCAACCAAAGAAACAAGAGCCTGGGGACTCATCATAACTACCAAATATTTTTCTTTATTTTCAAGGAGACGAGGAGAATTTTTTGAACTTATAAGAAAAAATCAATTCAACTTGGAAGATCCTCATCAAAAAGAGTTGTTTTTGTAAGTAGGTTTACTGTCCTTAAAGCTGAAGTTTTGCTACCCAATTAATTTTACTATTATCAGATTTTACTGCAGTTATTTGTCACAGGGTGATGATCTTCGAGGCTGTCAGAATTCTCTAGTGTTATATAAAGGGCTGAATATGAATATTTATTTGAAAGGAAATGGATTTGCAAATGCAAGTGAATAAATCACTTTGTCCTAGAAGGACCTTTAAAAGGCGGTTGAATATTGATACAAAGCTATAAGGTCCCCTTGCTCATATTCCTGATTCTTTGGAATGGAACAGCTGCAAATAGCACCCCAAAGATTGTGGGAGCAAGAGGATGGTTGTAAAGGGTTTCCCTCTCTTGAGTGATAGTAGCGTAGCACAGTCAGATAGGCAGGATTTCCATTTAACTCCCCTGTACACCTGTCCCTCCCTTCCAGCTGTAGACACCACCCCTTTGCTGTTAGCATTCACTGGTACCTTTGCCTTGGCAAGAATTGGATTGATAACAAAGAACAAGTGGTCAATAATAGAAGAATGACATAGAATTCCAAGGAGTGCTATTACGATTTTAATCTTACATTTTTATTTAAAGATTGTATTTATTTGAGAGAGAGAGAGAGAGAAAATAAAGATTTTATTTATTTATTTGAGCTAAGTAAGTAAATAAATAAAATTAAAAAAAAGACCAGAGCCAAAGGCAGATGCTTAACCTCTTAACCAACTGAGCCACTCAGATGCCCCTGAAATTAGCATTTCTTTAAACGGAATGATACCATTTAGCATGCAAATGAAGATGCAGATTTTAAGGAGACAATACTCAAATGCCCGGCTGTTCTGTAATCTTGCTTAACTTCATAGCCTCAAAATGTTTTTCATCACAGTGCTTAGAAAAGTATAAACTTTTAAGGGGCACCTGGCTGGCTCACTTGGTAGAGCATGACTCCTGATCTCAGGGCTAGGAGTCCGAGCCCCATGTTGGGTGTAGAGATTCCTTAAAAATAAAAGTCTTTTAAAAAACAAAAAAGAAAAAAAAGAAAAGAAAAAGTATAGACCTGCTACTATAGTTAGTGAACAGTTTATCCCAATAACAAAAAAAGAAACGAACTGCAGTTCCAAGTCTGCACAGGTCCCTGCTGCTCCCTCCTACCCGAGGGACCTCGAGTGGAGAAGTGCGGTTGGAGTTGTCAGTGTCCCTGTGTGCACTCATTTTTCAGATCTTTTTTTTTTAAGATTTTATTTATTTATTTATTCATGAGAGACACACACAGAGAGAGAGAGAGAGAGAGAGAGGCAGAGACACAGGCAGAGGGAGAAGCAGGCTCCATGCAGGGAGCCTGATGTGGGACTCAATCCCGGGTCTCCAGGACCACGACTTGGGCCAAAGGCAGGAGCTAAACCACTGAGCCAGGGATCCCCTCATTTTTCAGATCTTAGTGAAGCCTCTGTGGATGCATAGCCTTCTTTGGGGCAAGTGGTTTATACTGGCAAGCACTGAAATCCTTCATGAAAATGGGTTTAAACATGATTAAAAGTATCTTTGTTGCACTCACTTCTCCAGGAGAGGTGGTGGAAGAGCTAGGGTAGCAGCAGAAAACCACTCTTCTTTTTGCCTAACGTAGTTAAGAAGGACGTTTTTGTTTTTTTTTTTTTAGGTTGGGTTTCCCTGCAGGGACAAGGGATACAGTCCTTCACCACAAGTGTTTCTATACTACGGTGATGGCCTTTCCACCTGTTCCTTTAGATAAATTATTACAAACAGACATCTGGGTCCAACATAGGAAAACATTGCACGAAGGACAGAACCATTTTCATACAATTATGCTGTTGAGCTCTAGAGCACCTTGTCATTGACTCTACAGCCCAGCATGGTTTCCACTTCTCTCAACAGAAAGATGAAACAGCACTATCCTCTCATTTCCCTCTTGAAGGGAAATGGCAGAACTGTTTGGAAGTCAGAGCTTCTCACATGTGCTGAGGTCAGCATTAGGATGACCCCACCATTAAAGACAAACCATAAGAGACTCCTAACTCTGGGAAACAAAGGGTTACCAAAGGGGAGGTGGGTGGGGGCATGGGGTAACTGGGTGACAGGCACTAAGGAGGGCACTTGATGGGATGAGCACTGGGTGTTATTCTATGTTGGTAAATTGAATTCAAATAAAACATTAAAAAAAAAGGATGACCCACCATAATTCTTGCTCCCCTAGGACTTTTATCAGTAGGATATCTGATGTTATCCTTCAGTGGCTAATTATTAGTAGTCAGTGTGTTTTCATCTTACTTCACTGAGAATGGACTACCAAGGTGAAAAAAAATAGTAACAGGAGGCAAGTTTTTGCCCAGAGGTTAATAATTTCTCTCCTTGTGCCAATCTGGAGCTAAATGAGGCAATTTTAGGGCAATTCCAGTTCAATGGGCAACCAAAAGAGTTGACATTCTGCTATCACTGAGTCAGCCACACTTCCATATAAATTGTTTCTGTTTCTTTAGTCTTTATAAACTGACATCTTCAGAGTTTAGGAGGCTTTAATTTAACCTTTTTACCTGTAACTATTTACTGAGAATATATATTTGCATAAAAAGTTAATCATAGCATTGGGCTTCTTTTTGCCTTAACAGAGCGATGCTGATGACAGCTTGTGACCTGTCTGCCATTACAAAACCGTGGCCTATTCAACAACGGGTATGTTGCTTGGTGACAGTAAAAGTAGGGATTAAAAGGTCAAAGTAAGGGATCCCTGGGTGGCGCAGCGGTTTAGCAGGCGCCTTTGGCTCAGGGCGCGATCCTGGAGACCCTGGATTGAGTCCCACATCAGGCTCCCTGCATGGAGCCTGCTTCTCCCTCTGCCTATGTCTCTGCCTCTCTCTCTCTCTCTCTCTGTATGTGTGACTATCATAAATAAATAAAAATTTTTAAAAAAAAGCCAAAGTAAGAAAAGTCTGTTTTCCTAAAAGTGGCTTCTAAAGTATTTGTGGATTTTTTTTTATCTGATCTTTAAGTAGCATTAAAAGCAGATAATTGGACATAAACAGGTTTTCTTTTTTAGAAGATTCCTTAACATTTACTAATATAAGCTATATTAAGAAAGAGAACATCTATATTAACACAGCAAAAACCTAGCTGTTGATAGTCTTTTAATCCCAGTACTACTTCTGCCTCACTTAGGAATCTTTTTAGCACATTTTTTTAATAACCCTGAAAAATAGGAGAAGCAAATTATTTTTCTTCTTCTTTATAGTTAGCCTAGCCAGCTATACCTCAGCTCCAAGTAGGCATTAACGAGTAGAACTTAAGCATTTCTTGGGGCTCATAAATATAGGAAATGTTGATATAAGGTATCAGGAGGGATGTGATCAGGGCCTATGGCTAGGAGGCTAGACATATATCTTTCTCTCTAAATAAGTAACTGTCCTAACATTTTGCAGAGGCAGTAAAGGGCCTCGGCTCACAAAAGGGATAGCTGTACATACAGTGATGTGTATATTGTGTTTTGGTTTTTGAAACTGTGCTGTTAATCCTAAATGCACTACCCAAGACTGTTGACAGCCCGCTGCTGGTCAGGGCTCTGTGGTGCATAGTCATGGAGCCCAGTGACAGGTTCATCTCACATGCTGAGAAAACGAGATCAGAAATGTACCCTCCAGGAAGCCCGAGTGGCTCAGCGGTCTAGTGCCACCTTCAGTCCAGGGCATGATCCTGGAGTCCCAGGATCGAGTCCCACGTCAGGCTCCCTGCATGGAGCCTGCTTCTCCTTCTGCCTGTGTCTCTGCCTCTCTCTCTCTCTCTCTCTCTCTCTGTGTGTGTGTCTCTCATGAATAAATAAATAAAATCTTTTAAAAAAAAGTTTTAAAAATGAAATGTCCCCTTTACGTGCCAAAGCTGACACTCTGTAAGCACTCAGGAAAGGTAGTCTTTACAGACTGTCCTGCTCCATAATAATTGGGACTATATGTCCATTTCCAAATAGGGAAGAAAATGGAGGAGAGAATAATTTGTTTTTTCATTTATCCTTTCTTCTTAATCAAATCCCCAAAAAAGAGCAGTGAAGTTGGGGTCCAGACATGAAAAACAATATTATAAAGCCTCTATAACTAAAATAGTTTGTTATTGGGGACAGGCTAGCGGAACACAATAGAGCATTGAGAATTGCATAGAACATTTAGTATATAATAAAGATAGCATTTCAAATAACTGGGGGAAAAGAGAGACTTTTTTACTAAATAATCTTAGGGTGACTTTCCCATCTTCCATAACCAGATGGCAAGACAAAATTGGATGTACTTTGCATACTTAAATTCCAAATGGAGCATAGAGATCAATGTGAGAATTAAACCATAGAAGTACTAAATAAAAACATCTGTGGATTCTTCTATAACTTAGGAGTGAGAAAACTTTCCTAGCTATGGCTCAACATGTGGAATCAATGGCAAAAGACACTATAAGCAAAGTAAAAGTCCATGAGAAAATGGTAAAAATATTTGCAGCTTATATTTGATAGATAGTTAATACCCCTAATATTAAAAAACTTGTAAAAATAGAGAAGAAAAAATGACAGCAACACTAAAGAAAAATAAGCCAAAAATTTGAACTAAAAGTTGTTGGAATGTGAATGGGCCTTACTCATCTGCCAAGGTTCTCAGAACCGTATTCATAAGAAAAAAGGCAAATAAAACTACACTGACACAAAAAAGCTTGTATAGAATCTCATAACAGCTTTATTCCTAATAGATTATCTGTGGCAGACATGTTCAAGACCTCCAGCGGATGCCTGAAACCACAGATAGGACTGAGCCATTATATATACTATGTTTTTTCATTATATACGTAACTATGATAAAGTTTAATTTATAAATTAGGCACAGTAAGAGATGAACAATAATAATAAAATACAACAATTATAACAATATACTGCAATAGAAGTTATGTGAATGTGGGGTGTCTCTCTCTCTCATTATATTGCACCCTCTCTCCTCGTGACGATGGGAGACAATAAAGTTGAGAGGTAGCAAGGTGGAGGATACAGGTGTTGTGATGTAGTGTTCGTTAGGCTACTGTTGACTTTCTGAACATCTATCAGATGGAGGATCATCTGCTTCTGGACCGTGATTAACCTCTGGTAACCGGAACCATGGAAAGCAAAACTGTGGATGAGGAGTGGCTACTGTAATCAGAACTAGAAACAGGGATCCCTGGGTGGCGCAGCGGTTTAGCGCCTGCCTCTGGCCCAGGGCGTGATCCTGGGGACCCGGGATCGAATCCCACATCGGGCTCCCGGTGCATGGAGCCTGCTTCTCCCTATGCCTGTGTCTTTGCCTCTCTCTCTCTTTCTGTGTGACTATCATAAATAAATAAAATTAAAAAAAAAAAAAAAAAAGAACTAGAAACAACTCAAACATCTACCAGCAGGATAGCTAAACATACTGCAGTATATTCCTTATACAGTGGAGTCCTGCTCAACAATAAAAAGAAACTCGCCGTTGATATGCAACAACACGGATTCTCATAAACACTCTACAGAGCAAAAGAATATATCCTGTGATTTCATTTATATAGAGTTCTAGACCAGGCAAAACTAATCTGTGGTGAAAGAAATGAAATAGTGATTGTGAGGGAAGGAAGGAAGGAAGGAAGGAAGGAAGGAAGGAAGGAAGGAAGGAAGGAAGGAAGGAAGGAAGGAGCAGGAATTGACTGAGAAGGGTCCTAAGGGTGGTAGAAGCATTCTCTGTCTTGGATGGGGTATTTGTCACATGGTTATATGCATTTGTCAAGACACTGAACTCATGTTCTGTGCAACTCACAGTATGTAAATTCTACTTCATTAAAAGAAAAACAATATTGAGGGACCCTGGGTGGCTCAGCAGTTGATCCTGGAGTCCCACATCGCTGTATGGAGCTTGCTTCTCCCCCTGCCTCTTTCTCTGCCTCTCTCTCTCTGTGTCTCTCATGAATATATAAATAAAATATTTTGTTTTTTTAAAGGATTTTATTTATATATTCATGAGAGACACACACACAGAGAGAGAGAGAGAGAGAGAGAGGCAGAGACACAGGCAGAGGGAGAAGCAGACTCCATGCAGGGAGCCCGACGTGGGACTCAATCCCGGGTCTCCAGGATCAGGCCCTGGGCTGAAGGCGGCGCTAAACCGCTGCGCCACTGGGGCTGCCCCAATAAAATCTTTTAAAACACACCCACCCACCCACACCCACACACACACACACACACACACACACACACACACAGAAAAACAACATTGAGATACCATTTCTTACTGTCCAGTTGGCAAAATCCAAAGGTTTTATGATCTACTCTGTTGGGGAAGTTGAGGGAAAACAAGGAATGCAAAATACTGTAACTCTTGGGAAGTTTATAAATACACATATTCATTTACCATTACTTCTAGGCATCTTATCCCAAAGATATAGTGGAAAAAATATAAAAAGACCTTTATACAAGGCTTCACTTTTGTACTATTGGTAAGGACAAAGACTGGAAGTAACCCAAATATTCATCAGTAGGGGACTGATTAAGTAATTTATAGTACATTTACAGAATGAGTTCTATGTACTAGTGTAGATTTAACTTTGGAACCACATAAATCGTTTTCAAAATTATAAAGTTGAGGGCAGCCCCAGTGGCCCAGCCGTTTAGCGCCACCTTCAGCCTGGGGTGTGATCCTGGAGACCCAGGATCGAGTCCCACATGGGGCTCCCTGCATGGAGCCTGCTTCTCCCTCTGCCTGTGTCTCTGCCTCTGTGTGTGTGTGTGTGTGTGTGTGTGTGTGTGTGTCTGTCATGAATAAATAAAATCTTAAAAAAAATAAAATTGTAAAGTTGAATTTTAAGTATCCCTAAGCCTTGAAAATAAAATGAGACAAACCTGATTTGTGGTTGCAAAACCACACTAAAAGGAACTATTTCATTCCACGTGACATTAAAACAGTAATTTGATCATGTATCTACAGTGGAATGTACCCTAAAAACAAAAAGGAATTACCAAAAAAAAGCCTTTAAAGCTGTTTTCAGTAATCTTAGTGTTAGTGGTAATTTTGTACAGATATTCAATCACTGTTGTAGATTATATGGAATAAAAGCAAATAAAAGATTGTATTGGTATTGTTGACAGCCAGGATCGTCAGTTTATGTAGAAAGATAAAGGTGAATAAGGTTGGGTGGAAATGTTGTAGTCCTGAACTTGAATTGAAATGTTATTTGAACTTCTGTTGTATATCCTGGCTCTGTCCTCTGAATAATGACTTAACCTGGTAGTAATGATTGAGCTCATATTGGGGTTTCTAAGTACCTCAGTTTAAATGAACAAGGGCTCCAACAAAGAAATAGCTGATAGCAGCTGTAAAGCAGGAAATGTACAAAATGAGCCTGGAACATCTTATTATATCAGAAAGCAGAGAAGCTATCAAAGACTCATAGGGTTTTGACAAAAGACAGAGAAGCCACCTTATTAAGCTCACTGGTCAAAATGGACAATCTCAGTATCACTAAGGTTTGAAATACATTAAATATATTTAAATTTAAAAGTTCAAAACAATAGTAAAAGTAAAATGAAACCTTCCCTAGTTATCCTTGATAAGTTGCTTAGGAACCCAAAGTTATTTTTTTCAAATGGTAATTAAAGTAGAAAAATCCAACATTTCTCCTTCTTTTCCTTATATGAATTGTGCTTTAGGGTAACTAAATAATTGATGGTGGGAACTTTCTTTTTATTGTATTTATTGTATTTCAATATTTCAACTATTCCTTTTTATAAAGGAATGATCACTTTGAATATCAGCTTTTTGTAGCCCCTGAATTAGCAGATCTAGACAAAGATCACTCATGGTCTCTAATAGCACAAAAAGAGAGGCAGCCAGGCGTCATATAGCTCTTGATGGAAGTACACAGCACTGCCTATGAAGTAGTCCAAGAAAAGAATTTATCTAATCCAGCCTCTAGATTTTATTAGTGTGTGGAAATCCAGGGCACAGAGGAACATCAAATGACATCATGGGGAAGCAATTGCCAAAATCCAGATAGTGGGGAACTTCAAGATACACAACTCAGTTTATTTAACAACAACAACAAAAATTACAGGGAAAGATTTTGAAAAGAGGAGGAACATGTAGATTAAAATAAACTTAAAAGGCATATCTGTCAGGTGCCATATATGCACCTATATCGGCACCGTGGTATAACAGGTGCTTAACCAATATCTCATTGATGATGCGTACAGATGGGCACACACTGCCTCTTCCCCATTGATTGCTGAAGTTGAAATAACCTGTTGCTTTTTTCTGCCTAATTACAAGTTACAAGCTCTAGCCTTTGTGATGAGGCACATATTTAAAAGCAAACAAAACATAATTTCTAGTACTCATTATTGCTTTATTATTTTACTGACGTGGTTGAAAGCTAGCTTTGATAGACTTTATTATCTTTATTCAAAGTCTCTATTTGACAGTTACACGCTTTTAATTGCCAAAACTCATTCGGTTATTTATTTCAGATAGCAGAACTTGTAGCAACTGAATTTTTTGACCAAGGAGACAGAGAGAGAAAAGAACTCAACATAGAGCCTGCTGTAAGTATGAGACCTTGGTGGTAGGAATTATACAGATAGACTTGCTTAGTGTAGACTTCTTATATTTTCTATGGGATCTTTACTGAGGAACACAATTTCTTTCAGTTTAGTTTTTAAAACATTTTTTCTTATGAAAAGAATTATACATGTTCATTACAGAAAACATAAGCAAATAAGAGAAAAAGATTCTTTACATCATAATGTACCTACTTTTTTATAATTTGTTTTTTCTATTTAAATATCATAAGCTAATTCCCATTCTAACAGATGTTCATGTGTGTATTATTTATAATGATCACATGAAGTAGATGGAGTCATAGTTCCCCTGCTTCCTCTGTTGTAATGTCTGCAGTGTTCACTATGACCAATAGCACTTTGATAAACTTCTCTGTTGCTAATGTTTCTGTGCCAGTTTTCATCATCTTGTTAGGATAAATTCCCAGAATTGCTATGTTAAAGGGCACAGATTTTTTTAAGGTCTTTGATACACAGAGTATGGATCTCACAGACAAAAAAAAAAAAAAAAAGCCATTTCTGGCTTTTAGAACGAGTTTTTCCTGAAAATGAAGCCTTGAGTCTTTTTTTCAATTCAAATGGACATTTATTGAACCCATATTAATGGGTACATGGTTATGACCCCCCTCTGTGTACAGCTCCATCCACTCTGCTCTTTAGCCTCAGCTGGGCACATCCTGTGTCTTTCACAATTACTCAGTGTCCTCTAATGTAATGGCAGGCTCATTCAGAAGCTCAGAATCTTTTTAGAAAGTGGTGGGTAGCAGAGTGATGATAACAGCTAATGGGAAATCTGCTTCATTTTAAACAAGTACTGAGACAGACTCATTTCTTCCCATGGCAGTGCTGGGCTCATCTGGTGCTCCAGCCATGACCTCCTGGGAATAAACAGAGGGACATCTGCATAATCGTCACTCAGAAAGCTCTCTGCATGAATTGAATTGCAATCAGCTGTGGCCTCGGTGGCTTCTTCCACAAAACTGAGGGTGTTTGATTTTACATCAATAAATAGACAATTCAGAGCTGTTCTCCAGATATATGTCAGTGGTCAGCTCTGGGTCAGTGGCTGACTCTAGTAAGAGATCAATTCCAAGGTAGTGTGGGAAAAGTCAGCCAGGATGAACAAGGCAGTAAGGATCAGGGTCTTCCAGAGCACAGGGCTGGCAGGGAGTGTAGGAAACTTCCCCACAAAGGAAGGAGACAGATAGGCAAGTACCTGCCTTTCTCACCCTGCCCATGATGCATGTTTTTGGAGCCAACTTGCATTGTGTTCTTTAAGTAAATGCAGATCTGTGTGTGTATGTGTGTTTCTGTGTTTGTGTGTGTATGTGTGTGTATGTGTTTCTGTGTTTGTGTTTTCAGGATCTAATGAACAGGGAGAAGAAAAACAAAATCCCAAGTATGCAAGTTGGGTTCATAGATGCCATCTGCTTGCAACTATATGAGGTATTTATATGAAAACACGAGACTTGCTAAACTTAGACTGTGTTATGAATTAAAACCTCAAGTAAATTGAAGCAATTGACACTAGGCTTTTCTTTCTTTCTTTCTTTCTTTCTTTCTTTCTTTCTTTCTTTCTTTCTTTCTTTCTTTCTTTCTTTCTTTCTTTCTTTCTTTCTTTCTTTTCCCTTCCTGATGATCACACTGTTTGCATTGAATAAAGAACACATTTTATATTTGATTTTTCTCAAAAACTTTAATTCATCAATGTAGAACTATCTGTTGAGTGCGTACTTTGTGCTAGACTCTAGCAAACTGATGTAGGAATACTAAAAAGAATTAACTACGTTACCTTAAGGAGGGATACTGTGCATACTCTATGTTAGCATCTTTTTTTCAGTTTAGGACTAAATAAAGAAAAAAAATCATTCTTTTTCTCATTGTATAATGTAGCTTTATTTTTTTAAAGAGTTATTTATTTATTTATTTATTTATTTATTTATTTATTTATTTATTTGAGAGAGAGAGAGAGACAGAGACACAGGCAGGGGAGAAGCAGGCTCCATGCAGGGAGCCCGACGTGGGACTCGATCCTGGGTCTTTAGGATCATGCCCTGGGCTGAAGGCGGCGTTAAACCGCTGAGCCATCCAGGGATCCTGTATAGTGTAGCTTTAATATTGTTAAAATTTTTATAATGATGTAAAGGAGGTAGCTGGAAGAATAGTACAGGTTCCCATTTGCTGGCTTGGGATTTTTATTTTTTAGGTAGAGATAGTCTTCCTAAAACATCCAGTTTGCTAGTTTAGATGCTTAAGCCCAAAGTACAGAAAGTAGACACTATCCTTATTTTTAAAGGTTAAATAGGAAACTATCTTAAGTTTTAACTGTTTGGGAAAACAGCATTTATCATAGGGTTATAGAATGTCAAGACTCAAAGAAACCCTAGAATCTTCTAATCCAGACATTTCACAATTCATAACTGTTTTATCCTACATTTTGTATCTGTGTAAGGATTTACTTCATTTGAATCTACTGTTAAATTCTATGTAATATTGTTACGTACCTTTACTATTATTTATTACAGAAATAATATTCTTGCAGAAAATCATGGAATTATAATTTCACTATGCAGATAACTACTATTAATATATTAGTGTATATGTTTTATGAAATTTTCATTTTTTTCACTTAACAAATTTGCTTTTTGTAATTCATAATATATCATAATGTGTATTCTTCCATACCATATGTGTTTCTATGATATTTTTAAAGGCTGCAAATTAGAGACACCTGGGTGGCTCAGTGTGCCTTTGGCCCAAGACATGATCCCAGGATCCAATATCTAGTCCCACATTGTGCTCCTTGCAGGGAGCTTGCTTCTCCCTCTGCCTATGTCTCTGCCTTTCTCTCCGTGTCTCTCATGAATAAATAAAATCTTTAAAAAAAAAAGTAAAGGCTGCAAAATAGTGAACTAATATATCCAACCCTGTCGTTGGGTATTTAAAGTTATTTTCAGAGTTTCTCTATTCCTGCAGTGAACTTTTTTATATCTAAATATGTATTGCAGTATAATTAGTAAATAATAATACCATGCAGAATTATAAAGTAATCTTTATTATAATCTTGGATACAGATCTGTTTAAGTACATTGTATAGAACTATTTTATAGAAAAAAATGAAAACTAAACAGTGCCCAGTACACTCACACTTAGGGAGAGCCATCTGTACTACAAAAAAAGCAAAATGTATTGTTTCCCTGCAGAGCAGATTCCATACAGATCTGTCTCAAGCATAACTGAGTAATATTATGTTGGAATATATGTGTATGCTCTATCCCAGCACATGCCACTTGTCAGTATAGATGAGGAGAGATCAGTCATAAATGAGCTGCCTGTTTGTTCACACAGCTTGTGGAAACCCCAACAGTGGGCCTGCTCATGAAATGAGTGTAAGATGTGGCTCTTTGCTAATAGGCCTGGGGAGAGGGCTTATTTCCTGGATGCCTTCTAGTTGTTTGCTTTCTTTTTTCTTCTTTAGGCTCTGACCCACGTATCAGAGGACTGCTTCCCTTTGCTGGATGGCTGCAGAAAGAACAGGCAAAAATGGCAGGCCCTAGCAGAACAGCAGGAGAAAACGCTGATTAATGGGGAAAGCAGCCAGGCCAAGCGGAACTGAGTGGCCTATTTACGTGGAGTTGAAGTTTACAGATGGTGTATCTGCAGGATGTCTAATTTTGCTATACACTGTACAGATTTAGTATATACTTTGCCACTGCTGTATTTTTATTTTTGCACAACTTTTAAGAGCACAGCATGAAACGTTTTTAGGGGACTATTACATATTTTCTGTATATTTGTTTTATGCCACTGATCTGAGATTATTGGCACCACCCACTCTTAGCACACAGATGAGAGCTCTGTGATACTTTGTGTACTGCAAAGTGCAAGTTAAGTTCTTGCACTGAGGTAGGTTTTTGTTGTTTTGTTTTTTGGGTTTTGGGGGTTTGCTTTTTTGTTTTTTGCTTGGGGATTTTAAATAATTGGTTTTGTGTTTTCTGAATTACCAATCTTCTAAAGAATGTTTGGAATCTTTTCATTCTCAAAAATAGTCTAGGAGCAAATTGAATGTATTCTGTGACATTTAAAACCATCATAGTTAGAGAAAAGTGCTGGCTTAGTGGATTTTACAGGGAAAGGATAGTATTTGTCAACAGTTGTATTACCTTAACAAAAAAAAGTCAAAACTCTGCAACAATTGGAAAGTACTCTAAGGCAGTACTGTAAAGAAAAGGTATTGTTTAATCAATTTGCTGTTTTTGTTTGAGAGCAGGAAGGGGAGAACTCTTTCATTTCAGTACTTACATCTATCCAGAGACTAACCGTAAGTCATTTCAGTATACACTGCCTGATGGAAAGCAGGGGAAGCCTTAGAAGACAATGATTTCATGGACTTCATGGTCCCTGGCTTTATGAGGGAGGGATGGGGGTGTGATCCGGAAATGGAATGGCTGTATCTGTCTCAGTGAAGAGAAATATTCTGTTGGAAGCCTCTCTGAGAGTCCGTGTTTTGAATATTGAACTTCCTTTTTAAAATAACTTCCTTATCCTTTTTCTTACAAACCATAGTTTATGAGTGAACAGTTTAGGTCTCAACAGAAAACTGAGGAAAATATGATAATTGGAGCATTGACTTGAGGTGAGATACGACTGCAGATAAAAGGTAAAATGAATCATCATTTTTCTTTGTCAGAGCAAGTATAGAGAATAGTTTTAACTGTATAAACAGCAAAGGACTATCCTGCTATTGGGGTCAAAAATTAAAGTGAGAGAGCAGGAAGGTAAGAAGGCTTAGCCCTGAATTAAACGTAAGAGTACTGAGTTTGCAATTGAGAAACTGCCCTTTTTTCAGTTCATAGGACTGGTCAGCTCAGTATCACGGAAGTTTGGGTGTGTATACTAAATGCTTACCCTGAGCCATATAGTTGTTGATATTTACTTCTCATAGATTTTAATTTTAGCACATATAGAAAATGCTAACATTGTCTTAGATTTGAGCCTGTTTGAGTGGATTCCCATTGATCGTGTGTACCCTAAATACCAATTTATTCATTATTGGAGAAGTAGATAGTGAATCTAGCAACTGGTTCAGGAAAGGAAAATCTATTCCAAATATATGCTAATGTTTGGACTCAGGGAAAGTAGGAAGAGAGCTGTTTGTGTGATTTGTTAACCACCCATGCCAAAAAAAATGTTTCTGAGTTTCAGTCACTAAATTGGGTGGAGAATTTCTTGGGGACATGGTGCAGCACCCTCAAAGAACTTTTACCAAACATATTTTTCCCATCCATATTGGTGTTTTTTTCTAAACTGCCTAAAATTCAACATATCCATCAAGTTTTTTAAAATTCTGAGTGTGTATCTTAAATAATGTGACTTTATTCTTACTATTCAGGTAAAGAAAAAAAAAGCAAAATAAATTGTATTGCCATTACTTTATTACTGGTAAAGGCTAGTCTAGGAAGTTACCAACTGTTTGTTGCTATATGTGTAATTGTCGTAATACTTGTGTTTTCAGGATGTTATTCAATTTTTATTTGATGTCATATAGGTGAGATCTACAAAGTTGCCTCTTGGTGGCACTGGTGTGTAAGTTACACAGGCTGTCACTAAAATAACATATACTGGTATACAACTATGCATGCATACATAATTCCTTAGTGTAGAAAAATTGTTGAAAGAAGAGCAGTCCTTAGTAACCTTTTTATCATACGCATTGTGATTTAGCAGTTATGCTAAAATCTGTAATCATATACTTAATAGTTTGTTTAGACCCATCTAATATGTCACTGAGATATATGGAGGTTTTGTATGTGTGTCATTTTCACAAGCGAGAAGATGTACATAGATTGGAATTGTTTGGTTTAACTTTACATAGTGGTTTATTTTACTTTACTAATTTAGCAATTAAAAGAAGTTGGTTAGTGCTGTGTCTGCTCTATTGTTAGAAGTTTTAGTTTTTACAGAAAAAGAGTACTTCTTTAGGACCAGTTAGTTGGTTCAAATAATTTTTAATTTTTAGGAAAATAATTCCATATCTAGATTATCTCGTACATGGGCACAAATGAGAGCTTTTGCTCTTATGTGAATATTTTTTTCCAGTATCTTCCCGAGTTGGAAAAAATATATTTATAGTCCTCCCTTCCCCACTCTGTATTTATATTACCCATAGCTAGTAAGAAGTTATTCTTTTTCTAGATTAAAGTTGTCATGGGTATAGCTGAATGACATACCATTTCAATTTCAATTTTCAGCCCAAAAAGTGCCCACTATTTTACTGAGTTGTTAAAAGATGTCTGTAAAGTTGCCCGGCCTTATATTTTTCACAGGATTGGCCCTTGTCAGTTGCAGTCCTGTGTAAACTTGTGTAAGTCACTTAACCTCTGTGTGCCTGAACAAGTGCTATTAAAGGAGTTAATGTGTGGGCAAAGCCTTTGTCTTCAAGGATGTCACAGAAGGCAGCCACTGTGTAAGCCCTAATGGGCCCTGGAGACCACTGTCACATGTGGGATATTGGGCTATAGAGCATGGTATCTAATCCCACATGTCACTTCCTATGTTTCAAAGACTGAAAGAAAAAAAAAGACAGTTACATTTATTTGGTTTCTCATGCAGATCACTAGTGAGTGTGAGATTTTGAATAACTTGCCTTCAAGGTGCAAACTCTGGAAAGTGATGTTGTCACCACTGATTTCTTAGTTGAGAATAGTTTCCTTAGATAGGAGTACTGAGATAAAGTGTATGGAAATATTGGGTTCTGGGAGGAACTGGTCACAGATATAGTAGTCTTTCCTAGCGGTAAAGTGCCTTTATTTTTAACATAGAGCACAAATGTTAGACGTACTCCAATTGGATTTTCGATTTTTCTGTGTTTTTCACCAGATTTTACTCAATGCTTTATAGATCATCACAAGCAGTGCTGTTCTGTTTACAAGAGTGATTTTAAGATGAGAGGAGGAAAAGGTGTATTTGCTGTCCTCTCCTGTGAACAACTGTAGTTGAAATAAAGTGGTAAAATTTAATTAGTTAGTATCAGACATGTGACAGTCCACCCTTTATGGAGTCCTTGTGACATGTCAGGCACTGTGCTCAGCCCGAGACAGAGCTGTGACCTCAAGGAACCCAGTCTGCAAAAAGTGCTGAGTAAGAGGCTTACCAACTTCTGATCTTACAAATTGAACAAGAAAATATAGGGTACATGACATCACTTTCATTTTCATCTACAACATATGTATTATACAGTTTTCCAAGGACCTTCTACCTACCACCACCCCCAAGGACCTTCTTTACTGGAACTTACTAGAATCCGCCAGTGAATAGCCTGTTTTCTTACAAATATGAATCATTTAACCTGTTGATAGCTTAAAGAACACCTTAATAAGGAGTCATGTATTCTACGCTATAGAGTTTTTTCCCATAGGTTAGCCAGGTAGATATTACTAAGAGTTCTTTTAGATTGCTAAATTGTGCACAGTTTTGGACACCTTCTGCTCCACTACACGGAGCAAGGAAGAAAGTATTAAAGCTCACTTCACCCTTCCGTATGTTTCTCAAAAGCCTGTGTAAACATGTCTTAAAAAATGTCGTTGAAAGCAGTGTAAATAGTTGAAAATATAAATTTCTATTACAGTTTAAGAAAACCTTATGAATCATCACTAGTCACTGTTAATATCTATTTGTATTCTTATACCTTTTTCAATATATTTGAACAAATATATAGTTTCTGGCACTATTTTTGTACTAGGATAAAGGAGTTGCTATGTATATTATGTTTAGCTTTTAAGTCATTTTAAATAATTGTGAATGTTGATTTCTTGTCGTTCCTCTCCTCCACTATGAGAACCATTTCAGATGACTCTTCTATTAAAAAATCACTTTAAAGGAACACATTCCCACCTATGATCCCCATAAAATCAAGAGATGGTCAGGGTGGTCTGTTGTGCAAACTCTTCACCTGTCAGTTGTTTACTCATTTTGCTATGCTTTGTAAAAATAAAAGGAAGAATGAACAAGTCGGTGTGAGTATTGTGTGGTTATTAGGAGAATTTTATTTAGGCAGAGAGAAAGGCCCAATGGTTTAAGAGACTAGGCAAGCTAGCCTGTGGCCATATTGGCTGGAAAAGTGTGGTTTTATTAGATGCTTTCCTTTAGCCAAGACTCCTCTCAGTAATAGTCTTCTTTATATTAACATCCTTTGCTACCAATCTAAGGGCAACATTTTCCATGCCTTCTTCACTTGGATTTCCTAACAGCTCTGTGGAGGGTGATTATTTCTGGCCTCCTGTTGCATGAGGAGTTAAGGCTTAGGAGTTCTATTCTTGCCGAATGGTATAAGCTGGATTTGAGCCTAGACCTGTCTAGTTTCAAGGCAGGTATATATATTCCTCTTAGTTCTCTTTTTGAATCTTAATAGTAAAAGGTCTCGAATCCATTCTTAGTGGATCAATTGGGCTATCTAGAAGCATTAGAGATAAAATATCCCTCACCCAGCAGGTTTTGTTTTGTTTGGGTTTTATAATTATGAATGATGAAGATTAAAACTATAAAGTACTGATATAATACTTAAATATAAATACTATAACATATATAATGTATAAATATTTATAAAATAAAGCAAATGTGCTTTAATGTGTGTTTAAACTTTTAAGAAAGAGAACTTTACAGAGGCCAAAATAAAGTTAATTAAAAATCAAATCAGTAAGCATGAACTGATATTATGTCAGACCTGGGAATATGTGCAGATCTATATCATGAAGTGGGTTTAATGCCCATCCAACCCAGCCATGGGTTATGGCTCTCCAAGTAAGGCTGAAAACTTTAAAGAGTTATGCCATCAATGAAATTCAGATAGGGGTTGGGGGACAGAAGAAATCCACTTGGAGACACAAAAGAAGCATGCCTGGCTTAATCTGGGCTAAAACTAACATTGTGTCCATCTTCAACACAGATTTGAGGTTTGAATATGATCTGGGACTACCCAAGTTAGACTGCAAGCACAAAAGAAGTCTCAGGCCAGTAATATCCCTGGACCTCTGGCAAAATAAAGGTAAAATGTCTTTGGAAGAATTTAACCTCAAATAGACTCATAAAATTGCTACAGAAATTATGCCACTAAAGACAATTCATAATTCGTAATTGCAAAACACATGAGGCAGCAATTCACAATGCAGGAAGTCAGAAGCCACAAGACTAGGATTAGATCCCCAAGAAATTCAGACAATTGAACTCTTTGATAGGGACTGTTGGGAGAAATCATTAATTCCTCATTCTTGTATTTCCAAATGAAGGAACACCCCTAAAATGACACTCTTAGCCTCTTGTTCCACCTCTAACTCCAACTCAGTCAGATTGGAGGACGATAGCCATATCAGTTGACAGCCTTTAAATGGGTAAAGTAAATATAATAAAAGCAGTGAATGCTGGGGATTTGTTTCTTTTCCTTACCTTTCTAATCCTGATCCAGTGTAAGTCAGAAATCCTAGGTAAGTGTGTCCGGATATGTGGCCTGTCTCAAGATCTAACCTTCTGAAGGGGGAGGGGGGCAGAGAATGCTAGCAAACCCATATAACCATAGCATGTTTCCAACCTATACATTTTCTTCAGACACCTTATTTACCTAACCATCTCCACAAAGCTCCACACCAGCCAGCAGCCCATGGTTTTTTCAGAGTGCTATGCCTATCTCCTACAAAGTATTTCCAGAATGTTGTTCTGAAATATCAATGGGCCTTTTCAATTAGTGGCCTCTCCTCCTTCTGATCAGTGAGGTAGATCTGCTTTCCTGAGTCTGTCATAGGCTGTGCTGTTCAAGGGATGTAATGTACAAATCAGAACATTCTTCTTTTTTTTTTTTCTTTAAGATTTCATTTATTTATTCATGAGAATACACAGAGAGGAGAGAGAGAGAGAGAGAGGCAGAGACACAGGCAGAGGGAGAAGCAGGCTCCATGCAGGGAGCCCCACGTGGGACTCAATCGTGGGTCTCCAGGATCACGCCCTGGGCTGAAGGTGGCGCTAAACTGCTGAGCCACCCAGGCTGCCCCTGCTCATTTTTTAATTGGATTATTTGTTTTGTTGGTGTGGAGTTGTATACCCTCTTTACACACTTTGGTTATGAACCCTTTACTAGATACATCATTTGCAAATATCTTCTATTCAATAAGTTGTCTTTTAGTTTTGTAGGTTTTTTCCTTTGCTGGCAACAGCAAGTTGTTGTTGCCACAGTTGATGTGGCAATATGTTGTGCCCAAGATTGCAAATCCAAGAAACCACCAAGGAGCTGACACGGATGAAAGCGCAGGAGGGTTTATAAGCAAGCTCGAGCTTGGGTCCAAGTATACTCGACACAGCAGAGCAGGGATTTGGACCCCGAAGTGGGTTACAGCTGGGTTTTTTATGGGCTGATTCTAGGGGATTTTCAGAAGGGGTGAAGGAATTTCTCAAGTTCTGTTTACATTCTGATATGGGGCTTTCAAGGGCATTGAGCTCTGTTCTCACTCTAATATGAGAATGCCACTGGCTTTCTGCCACTGGCTTGGGCTCCGTTGTCTTTCTGATATGGGATTCTCTGCCGAGGGCAATTCTGAGCTCTGTTGTCTTTCTGATATGGGATTCCTTGCGGAGGACATTCTGCAGTTTTTCCTATAAAGTTCAGCTCTTATTCACAGGGGCCTAAGATGGCTGTACTTGTGCTAATGCTAAACTTGAGGTGGAATGGCCTTAATTTTTCTCGGCCTCTCTCTCTATACACACACACACACACACACACACACACACACACACACACTGGAATATTATTCAGCCATAAAAAAATGAAATATTGCCTATTGCAATAACATGGATGGATTAGAGTACAACGCTAAATGAAATAAACCAGTCAGAAAAAGACAAATAACATATGATTTCACTCATATGTACAATTTAAGAAACAAAACAAATTGACAAAGGGGAAAAAAGAGGAAACACAACAAAAAACAGACTCTTAACTATAGAGAACAGACGGGTTACTAGAAAGGAGGTGGGTGGGGGGATGGGTGAAATAAGTGATAGGGACCTGAAACTAATATAACTCTGTATGTTAACTACACTAGAATTAAAATTTTTAAAAATAAGTTGTAGGATACATAAACAAATAAATGAAATGATGATTTCCAGAATTTCCTCTCCTTTTCTGCTATCTACAGTTGTTTAAGCAGGACCTTGAAAGATCAGATCCATTATCAGTCTTCTTGCTCCTCCTCATAGATCATATGCTTAGAGAACACTTAATTGCAGCAGGCCAGAATGATGAGATTAAGTCCTCTCACAGTTGGAACAAAGACAAATTGGATGTGGCATGCCCTAGGCCAAGAAGGTCAAAGGGAGAGCTGACATTTTATATGTTATAAATACTGCTTACTAGCAATTCACCAAATTGTTTCTAGATCCAGGAGTAAGGGCAAAGGTTCTCATTCTGATTTATCATCTGTGTCCTGATGGGTTGAATCAAAATCCTGGAGCAATTTGGGAGGGCAAAGATTCCTGCAGGTTGCCACACCAGAGGTCCGACAATCATTGCTCATTATCAGAACCAAGAGATCAGTCCAGCTTTGAAAGAGGCCCTGGGGAAGACTGGCAAACAATCATCCCTGAGGAAAAGCAATCTGTTCCTAGTCTATCACAGACAATGAACATTTCAAAGAAGATTCAGAAGAGGAGGTGAGGCTGGTGGTACTTTTATCAAAATCTAGGGTAAGGTTGGTCCACCACTCAACCTTAGTGTGGAGGCCGAGGAAATTAAGGCCATTCCACTTTAAGTTCAGCGTTAGCACAGGTCCAGCCATCCCAGGCCCCTGTGAATAAGAGCTGAAATTCACATTACTTCAGTTACAGGAAAAAAACAGCTTACAGCTTAACGACCTGGAAAGCCCCATATTAGAATGAGAACAGAGCCCAAGCCAGTGGCAGAAAGTCCCATATCAGAATGAGAACGGAGCTCAATGCCTCTGAAAGCCCCATATTAGAATGTAAACAGAACTTGAGAAGTTCCTCCCCCCTTCTGGAGGTCCCCTAGACCAGCCCATTATAAAACTAAGCTGAAACCCACCTCGGGGTCCAAGTCCCTGCTCCGCTGTGTCGGGTATACTTGGACCCAAGCTAGAGCTTATAAATAAACCCTCATGTGTTTGCATCGGTGTCGGCTCCTTGGTGGTTTCTCGGATACATAATCTTGGGCACAACACTTAGATCTTCTTTGCTGCTCTAGTTTGAAGCTTCTTCAAAACCTGGGGTACACTCCAGATGAGAATGGGGCTATTCCAACTCTTCAGGGAAAGAGCTGTACCCAGGCCAGGGGAGAGACCCTGATGACTGTCCTGCCACAGGTTCAGTGAAACATCTTTCTGCCTGAGCCCTGCACCTTAGTCGGTCTACAAGAGCCATAAGGCCTGTGTCCTGAGCACAACTTGCAGGCGATTTCATGCCTAAAGAGGATTTTTCTATAGAATTACCAGAGGATAATTCTCGGCATTGTAAGGCCTTCTCACATTGTGGAGGGAGGGAGGTGAACATTTACTGAGCAGCAACCATGTGCCAGACCTGTACCATACATTAACTCATTTTATCCTTACAACAATCTCCTTAAGTAGATAATCTTTTTAAAAAGATTTTATTTATTTATTTGACAGAAACAGAGAGAGAGAGAGATTGACAATGTGTGCACATGCACGTGCATGGACAAGTTGGGGAAGGGGCAGAGGGAGAGGGAAAAGCAGGCTCCTCAGGAGCAGGGAGCCCAATGAGGGGCTTGATCCCAGGACTCTGGGATCATGACCTAAGCCAAAGACAGACGCTTAACCGACTGAGCCCCCCAGGTACCCTTAAGTAGATCATTTTATACTCATTTTTCAGACAAGAAAACAAAGCAGAGAAAGTTAGGTTACTTATTCAGTCAACCCAGTTTGCAGTTGGCAGAGCCAGAATATGAATTCTGGTCTGGTTGCAAAGTCCCTGCTCTCCTCGTCATAGTGCTGTCACGGCAGAAGGGGCTCACTGGGCTCACCACCTGTCTCTGAGCAAAGGTCACTTCAGGCCTCCCTGTGTGAGCTATTGCCCACAGTTCAATGGAAATCATAAGGTAGACATCACCTGTGCCATCTTTCCATAAACACACATCCTAATTATGCTGTCCTGAGGGAGAATCATTATGCCCTTCACCTACCACCAAACAAGGGGTTGGAGATCAAACTTCTTCAAAACCTGGGGTTTTGAGCCGGGAGCTGAGCCGGGAGCTTTTCTCATGGATGATCCTTACTTATTCTATCTATTCCTTTTTCTCCTTCCGGACCTTTCTCCTCCAAGTTACCCCTACACATGTCAATTAAACAGAAAGCCATCATCAATTTTTTTGTTATCTCTTCCATGAGGGAAAAAAAAAAAGGCTGAGGTAAACGTTTTATTGCAAAGGAGGCCAAACAGCATTTGCTGCAATCTGCTTATTCCATCATAATCCTCTAAGTGTTCTTTTATGTGCCCTAAGCAAGTTTGATATACAACACAGTCATAACCATCACTGATATTTCAGCCAGTTAATCATTCATTAGGCTATCTAAGTCAGAAGAATAATATTTTGTGAAGTTCGTATTCCCATTTTCAAGCTGGTCAAACTGAGCCCTTTCAAAAACGGACTCCTTTCTTCTTGGGACTATATAGTGTTTTTTTTTTGGGGGGGGGGGAATATATAATTTATTACTCCCCAGCAGGGATTTTAACTATTATAGAATAGTAGGGTATTAACTGATACTTCCCTTTGTATTTACCAGCTACAATTATATCCTTCTTTTTACAAGCTATTTGCCAGGACAATTCCATGTCAGAATCCATTCCTCCACAACAGAGCAGCGTTCCTGGGCAGCACCAACTTGGGCTGTTACTTGGCAGGTAGAACAAACAATTTGGAATGGAATAGGAGGAGAGCATTGGTAGATAGCCCAGGGTGTTCTGACGTGGCCTCAACATGGGAAGGAACACCTCCTCTCATCTGTGTGAGCTGATTTTACTCTGGGCATTTGGTCATCAAACCTAATTTAGGAATTCTGTCTAAATAATGAATATATGCATACACTGCAAGAGTAGGGCATCAGCCTCTAGGGTATAGTACACACTCAGAAAAAAACACTAACACTATATGGTGCTCTGTCTTCAACAGGTGGAATACATGGGTCTCAGAAATAAAAAGTAAAAGTTGCCCCATTGCCACCACTTCCCATCCCAACTCTGGCCTCTGTGAGTTAGGAAATCCTATTTCCCAAGAGGCCAGTAGGCAAGAAAAGAAGTCACCATCCTGGCAGGAATAATTAACAGCAGAGTATCAAAAGATAGGGTTGCTCTTACACTGTGGAAGCAGAAAAAAATTGGTTTGGTACCCAGATGATTCACTGGAGGGTCTTTTAGTATTTCTTTGCCAAATTTTAGAAGAAAATGGGTAAGTACAGCCACCACGGTGTGAGCCAGAATCCCAGGCTTCTCAGGGAAAGCCCCTAATGCGAGGCAAACCTAGAATGGGGAATAGAAGAGAGAGGTTATAAACTCAGTTTATGGGACCTCAAGGATAGCTGCCTTCCTGGGGCTAACAGATTATCCCACTAAACTTCTACTTTTCCCCAAAAAAAGAGAATTAGAGGAACTGTTCCCAGATGAAGTAAACTTATTATATTAAGCAAGTTGATCCAGGAAATACAAGAGGCAGATTTTAGTAGATGCTGTGCTTTACTGAAAAGATTCACCTCTCACTCTAACCACCTCTACCCCGAGCCCTACACATGCTACACCAAGGCACAAAGGCATTCACCGTCCAGGCTGTCAGGACTCTTGGCTGCTGACAGTGTCAGCTTACAGATGGGCCAAAAAATTGTCCCAGGCCTAAGGGAGCTGCCAGGCTCAAGGTTATGCCTTCTTTCCAGGCGCAGCCTGTGTCCTATCACAGGGCAATGAAGGTTCAGAACAAAGACCCAACCCGCTCATCTGAGTGAGGTACAACTCTGAAGGGCTGTTCCAGTTCCAGACTTCCTCAGAGGACTGGCTAAGGACTTTGTTGGTATGACAGAGAGGACCAGCTTCTTCCCTCTGCCCAGTCCTGCTGCCTTCACTCATTCCCCAATCAGCTGCACTGAATTATCTGTCTTCAAGTCTGTCTTTTAGGATGCCTATGTGCCTCAGTCGGTCAAGTGTCTGCCTTTAGCTCAGGTCATGATCCCTGGGACCTAGGGTCGAGTTCCGTATTGGGCTCCTTGTTTCTTCCTCTCCCGCTGCCTGCCACAGCTCCCCCTGCTTCTGCTCTATCAAATAAGTAAGTAAAATCTTTAAATTAAAAAAAAAAAAAAAAAAAAGACTCTCAGGGAACCCAACTTACAATAAATGTGAATAATGGCAATTCCTAAATGAAGAGATTATTGAAGGTTCTATCTGCATTTTCTGATTTTCAACAATAAATTACTTCTATAGTAAGAGCTATATACACCCAGTGAGAAGTGACTTATAATATACAAAATGAAGAGGAGACATTTGAAGGAAATAATATTTTATCACATTGTTATTTGAATTTGCATTTGTCTAGTAATTGGTGAGTTTGAATAAATATTTCATGTTTAATGACCAAGAAAAAAAATGAAGAGAAGACAAAACTAATACTAACATTATATATATTAGTGAAAAAAAATCATAACAGACGAAAAACATCCTGGAAATAAATACTTGATTGAAACTGACTCAAAAAAACATAAAATATGTATATAATAGTAGCAGTAAAAATCATAGTAATATATATAATATACATATTATATGATATGCATTATATATACTATAGCATTACACCATATTATTATATATATTATTATAATTAAAGGAATTAAATTGCTCTTTTAAAATTTTTCTCATAAAGAAAAACAAGTATCTGTCAGGCTTAGACAGATTTACAGTGAATCCTATCACATTTTTAGAGGAAAAATAAATACTGATGAAGACATGGCCTAAGGCACTCATATATATACACTGTTTAAGGGAGGGTACATTAATACACCACTTTGAAAAAGTTACTTGGTATTATATTTCCCCATATTTTAAAAATCTGTTTTAATGTTTTTTTTTCTTAATCCAAATTTTATATGCACACTTTGTCCTCTAGAAGCTTCTCAGAAAGGATGTTTATGAGATAATTTTTTTGAGACATGTAAAACTGGAAAACAACTGTAGTCTATCCTTCTACTCAGTTGATAGTTTGGTTGGGGTAAAATTCTAGATTAGAAAAATAAGCAATAATTTCCTTTATATTTTGAAGGCAATGTTCCTTGATCATCTAACTTCCAGTACACTGGTGGGAAATTTAAACCCATTATGATTATGACGTGTATGTCACTTGTCCCTGCCACCTCATCGTACTCCCCAGAATCACAGAAATTTACAAAATTATTTTTCTCCACATATATGAAATTACACATTGTGCCTGAGTGTAGCCCTATTTTCACCTACTGTATAAGTGCTTGGTGGCCCATTCAACGTGGAAAATACCATCTTTCAGTTTGGGGAATTTTCTTGTGACTTACACGCTGGGGAACTCTTGAAGACTGTATAGAATACATGTCAAAGTCATCCTACCTGAGAGACAAAGAAGCTTAGGTATTTATCTACTAGTTCCTGCGCATTATTAGTTGAGGTTTGCTCCTGATGGCTTTAATTCCCTGGCACAGCCAGATGCCGTACTGGTAGGGGTTGAGCATGTTTCTTGATCACAGGAAAGCCTACAAGCAAAGCTTCTCAGGTGCTTAAGGCAGAGAGTCATTAGTGCTTTTGGGAATAGTGAGCACTGGGGGGTAAGCCTGCTAGCCACAGCACTATTCTATTTTTTAAACTAGGAATGGCTAAAACGGGATTTATTTGGTTATTCTTCACACTCTATATGTGAAATGTATTCTTTCATATCAATGCTAATGTTAATTAAGAATATTAAGTAGGGCAGCCCAGGTGGCTCAGTGGTTTAGCACCGCCTTCAGCCCAGGGTGTGATCCTGGGGACCCAGGATCGAGTCCCATGTCGGGCTCCCTGCATGGAGCCTGCTTCTCCTTATGCCTGTGTCTCTGCCTCTCTCTCTCTCTCTGTGTCTCTCATGAATAAATAAATAAAATATTCATTTAAAAAAACAATATTAAGTAAACTTGTACGTTTCTTAAATTCCCATTTTATTCTTTGGAAGATGTTTGTTAGAAATGGAAACTTTATAATATGTTTCATTTTCACTGACCTTCTGCTCACTTGCAACAATGGGGCCATAGAGTCCCTGGTGTCATTGGGCCTTAATTCATTCTCTGAACAAGCTGGCCTCAACTGCAGGAGGGCTGTTGTAATTCAGTGTAAATATGGTCATTTATAAAGCAGCAGGAACTGATTTGCAAGAACTCTTTAGACAGTATATTTTAGGAAAACAACATGTTGTGAAATTCAATTCAATTTATGTGTCTATTTTTCACTTTATATGGGCCATTTTTATGTAGCAAGATTTTAGAATTTGGGGTTTCAGAACTCATATGCCATGGGCTAAGACAACTTTTTGGATTACAATTAACTGAATTCCCAATTATGCTATTCTAAGCAAGAACAGGTCTATAAAATCTCCTTTTCTGTGGACAGCATGTTACAGTTTGGTTTATTGAGCCAGATGCATTTTATGGTGTGCTTATGGAGCACATTTAACTAACCAAGGCAACAATAGCTGACGACTGGATGTTACTGAACCATGCACTGCAGTTGGACTCAAGGGGGGTGCTTACTAATTTGTACTGGCTTACACAAATAGGCCAAAGGTGCCCTAATTGATTCTAGAGAATAATTTCTGACTACTCAAAAATCATTGGATCCAGTAGCTCTGTATGAAGTCAACTAAATAGACAACACATATTTATTCACTAAATTACCCCCTTTAATACATCAGCTTAAAAAAAAACACAACTTAGAAAATAGGTTTCAAAACAATCTCAGTGCCTACAATGACATGCCTGTATTCTTTGACACAAAATTTGACTTAATCCAGTAGGCTAAAACAATTTAAAACACTTTTTACAAAGGAACTGACAATTTACTAGCTTGAAGGTCCTTCATTTTTCTCTGAACAAAACAAGGCTCACCATTCTACCTCTGAAGGTGTCTATTTACATTAACAACAAATTCATCAGAAATTATGGAATGAGCTGTTTAGGAACAGCTCATAAGAACTGACTCGGGGATCCCTGGGTGGCGCAGCGGTTTAGCGCCTGCCTTTGGCCCAGGGCGCGATCCTGGAGACCCGGGATCGAATCCCACGTCGGGCTCCCGGTGCATGGAGCCTGCTTCTCCCTCTGCCTATGTCTCTGCCGCACTCTCTCTCTCTCTCTCTGACTATCATAACTAAATTAAAAAAAAAAAAAAAAGAACTGACTCTATAGAGGTGGGGAAATAGGCAGAATAAAGGAGTTGGTAACAGGCATGTTTTAGGGGACAGTTCTAACAGGAGAGTAAAATGCATTGTGACCCCCTGTAATTTTACACATCAGTCTGCACTCAGGGCCTACTTGGTGAGGCGGACCAATCTAGCAATCCTTTTGTTACTATAAATATTTCCAGTCATTAGTTTATTGTTTTATTTTTATTTTTTTAAAGATTTTTTATTTTATTTATTCATAGAGACACAGAAAGAGAGAGGCAGAGACACAGGCAGAGGGAGAAGCAGGCTCCATGCAGGGAGCCCGATGCACGACTTGAACCCGGTCTCCAGAATCACGCCCCAGGCTGCAGGTGGCACTAAACTGCTGCGCCACCGGGGCTGCCCACCAGTCATTAGTTTAACATCTCTTAGAATGAATTAGTCTTTAGCTTTTGAAGATTACCTTTTTCTTTTTCAAGTTTTATTTATTTAAATAATCTTTACACCCAATGTGGAGCTCCAACTCATGATGCTGAGATCAAGAGTCTCATGCTCTTCTGATGGATAACTGAAATTTTAGGGGTACTTGGGTGGCTCAGTGGGTTAAGCATCTGCCTTCCACTCAGGCCATTATCCCAAGGCCCTGGGATCAAGCCCCACATCAGGCTGCCTACTCAGAGGGGAGCTTGTTTCTCCCTCTCCTTCTGCTATTCCCCCTAGCTTGTGCTCTCTTTCTCTCTGCAAATAAATAAAATCATTAAAAAAACAAATAAATAAGTTGGAAATTTGAACAGTACAACAATACATAAAATACATTTCAAAGGGAGCTGTTAGACCACAGAGCCTAAATTTCAACATAGTTCTAAAAGATGATGGCAACTGAGAGAATTTTTGAGGATTATTTCATTGGAACGATGGTTATGCTGTGGGTGAACAATGAATGACAAGAATTGTTTGCAATGTACCTCAAGATAGTTATAGAATTCACTATCTACTGCACTAATCCTGTTTTTATTTAAAATTTTGGTATCTTGCCCATATTTGTTTGCATTAATATATTTTTAAATGTTTCACTAAAATATTATTTATATTTTAGTGAAAATAAATAATAAATAAATAATAAAATAAATAATAAATAAATAATAAAATATTATTTATCTTATCTATTTATCTTGAATGCTGATTGGCATCCCCTTTAATTTTTCTCTTAAGGTGAGTGCCTCACTAGCTCCACCCTAGTCCCAGTTCTGAGTGAGGAGTACCAGGTAATGATGTCTGACCCTCACCTGTGCCTGCTAAAGCAGCCTATCACAGGAGGATAGAGGTGGGTGACTAGGAAGATCTGCATCCTCCTTTCAGAGTGGGTCAAAAGTATGGGAATTCTAGGAACTGGATGAAAACTAATGGTAGGAATATTGTCCTGGGGTCATTTTAAAAAGTATCCTGTCCAAGAGAATGGTCTGAGAGGATTGAAGACAACCTAGTAGCTGGCAGGCAGAAGGGCACTGAGAGTCACTAACTGAAAATGAGGCACTGCTATATCTGGAGAGATAGACTGAGGGCCAGGGCAATGAAAAGGGCTCCACTTCTCTCTACCTTCTACCCTACCCTCCAACCCCAGAGGCCAGAAGCAAAAGAAGGTTTATGGCATCCTCTTCCCTGAAGAATGCTGGTCTGCTTGTAGCCAGGCCCTGGAATGAAGGTAGAGTGTAGAGGAGAAGTCTTGACCTTGAACGAAAAATATTCTTTTTTCAAAAAAAGATTTTGTTTATTTATTCATGAGAGACACACGGAGAAAGGCAGAGATATAGGCAGAGGGAGAAGTAGACTCCCTGCAGGGAGCCTGATGCAGAGACTCATTCCCAGGACCCCGGGATCACCACCTGAGCCAAAGGCAGACACACTCAACCACTGAGCCACCCGGTACCCCCGAAAAATATTCTTAAGATGTCAGACAAAACATTTCTAAATATTGAATTAAAACTATGATTTCGATATGAAAGTGGGCTTGGTACCCAAGGGTCTGTTGCAAAACTACAAAGGCACTATTTCCATAGACTCTATTGGGGCTAAACTCCAGGAGACTCCTTCACAAAGATTACAATGTCAATGGTGCCCTCTGGAGCTGGGTGTCTCTGAGACCCTGATAGAACATTTCATTACTTGATTGGGCTGAAAAAACGAGGGACTGCCTAGTTTTTCAAACAAGCACAGGAAAAAAACTTGACCCAGTGAAAGATAAAGACAAAAATAAATTTGCATTTTAGTTAAACACCATAAATTGTGCTCATTCAATTCATGGTTACAGAAGGATGAGGAGAGGAACGAATGGATGAATAAACAAACAGATTGTAAAGGCCAATCTTTAAGTTATTAAAGAGAGTGATTCTATTTAAATTAATTTGTTTCTTTAACAGGGAAAGGATTTAAGAAGCAAATGCCAATTGAAAGAGGAACAAACATTCACTGGGGGCAAATTTCAATGTCTGACTGACTGATGTTGTTTAGGGACTTTATCTGTATTTCAAAGGTCCGTCTTCCATATAGATAAGCTTGCTGAAAAGAGAAGCTGGTGCCTGGATGCCCTTGGGAAATAGCATACACATCTGGCACAGCTGCCATCTGCTGTCTGATCTGCTAATCTAGTCTGACAGCCACCTAGGGCATTCCTACATCTATATAGTTCTCTTTTCTCCAGTCTCACTTTCACAGTCTTATTTTTAGTTCTCATTTCTCAGTAAGGATTCCAGATGAGTTCCTCAAATCTCTCTTATATTTGGTGCCAAATGAAGCCTTCTAAAATACAAATCTTGATCAAATGAAGATATGTGCATGGGTATCTATGCACACACAAACTTATAGGAATACACCCCCACACACATCTATATGTACATATACACACATATGGGTATGTAGAAATACATAAAAATATATATGCATACATATATACGTATGTTTAAACGTACTTAAAACTAGATGAGTTATATGTAAACATTATATTAATTATGCCCAGTTGGTTATAAGTCCTTGATTAATTTTTTCTTTATGCCTTTTTGTACTAAGTTATCTGCATTGATTCCTCATTAATCTATAATTTTAAAAAATTTTTCAAAAAAAATTTGTTGAGGCAGGTAGGTAGGTGGCTCAGTCAGTTAAGCCTCCAACTCTTGATTTCTGCTCAGGTCATGATCTCAGGGTTGTGAGATTAATCCCGACATTGGGCTTTGCTCTGGGCATAGACCCTGTTTAAGATTCTCTCTTTCCCTTTCCCTATGCCAGCCCCATAAAGAAATAAATTAATTAATTAAATAATTAATTAATTTAAAAAATTTCTTGATGTAGAGGAATATTTAATGAAATGGAAAAATTTTGATAAAGTTAACTTTTAAAGATTTGTAAAATAATATATATGATATAAATTCATCTACTTGTGTAACATGTATTTTATATAAATGAATGGTGTGTGTATAAATATATATATATTTTTAATATATATTATTATATATATATATAAATGCTAGCACTGACTATCCTGGGAGATAAGATCTTGAGTAATTTTTTCTTTTCTCTGTGCTTAGCTATATTCCTAAAATTTTCTACAGTGACATATACAGTCATGGTAGTCTTCCCACTAAGTGTGCTTCTCTATGGCAAGGATGTAAACTATGGTATAGCTAAGCCAACTGATACTTTCCTAACACTGGTAACATTTTCTTGATTTCTATAGGATTACTTCTGCCATGCCTAAAAAAGTATCACTTTGGCAACATTATTCTTTCACTCTGAGATAAAAGTTTGCTTAATTTCATCAAGAAGCCAAAGTCCGCCAACCAGATAGCTTTGGAGCCTATGATCGGTAATTACCTTTCTTTTGGAAAGCCTGCAAATGGAGGCTCCTCAATTAGGTTGCAAAATAGGCAGGGAGTCAAAATATTACACTTGGTAAACCCATGGCCCTAGTATCAAAATAGAGGGCAGTGGGGTACTACTGTTCATTATTAAACAACCTGTTAGCTAGTCAAAGACCCACATGCAGAACCCAGACTGGGAAACAAATGGAACTTCTAAACAGGCAACAAAGGCTTTAATTAGGATGCATAAGTTTACTTTGTTCATATTTTGTACCCACTTTGCATTGTCTCTGCCCTCAAATCTGAAAATCTCTTAGAAGAAACAACAGGTTAACAGATACCACAGTTAATACAGTAAAGTGTAAAAGAGTTATGATAGCAATACTGGAGCACAGGCAAAGACTTAACCCAGGCCAGCAGGAAGGAGGAAGCTTGGCAAGGCAGCTTGTTGGACAGGTGACACCCAACTGTCTCTTAAAGTCTAAGTGGGTATCAGTCAGGAAAGCATGGGGTAAGGGGTGGGATTGACATGCAGAGTTAAGAAGATGAACAAAAATACAGAGATGGGAGAGTTAGAGCCCCTTGGGTAGAAGAAGAGTAAAGCAAGATGAACAGGAGAGGTAAGAAATACAGAATTTTATGCTGATGGTAATAGGGAATCACTGAATGATAAAGACGCAAAGACAGGACATGCTCACATGTGCATTCTATGAAGATAATTCTCTGGATAAAATGGATTCTGAGATACTGGAGGAGGGGAACACTATTTAAATTATTGTAGCAATCTAGGTGAGTAATAGTGACTGCTAGAAAATACAAAGAGAGGATATATTTAAGTGATGTTAGGGAGTAAAGGTTGATTTTTTTGATAAAATGGCAAGCCAAGAATAAAGGAGAGAAAAGACTTTAGAATTATCCCTAGAATGGCAGGATCAATTACTGATATACAAAATAGAAGAGGAGAGAACAAGACTGAGTGGGAAGTTAAGCTCCCTTCTGGTTTTGTGGAATTTGAGGTACTGATAAAGCATACAGGTAAAGAAACCTAGTAAGGGATAATACCTGGTAGGAGAGAGATCTGAGTTGTAGATCTGACGTTTGGAATCACATAGGTGGGAACTGAAGATATGCGAATGAAAAAGATGGCCCAGGTAGACTATGTGGAATGAAAAGAGTTCTTAAGATACAACTTTATTTTTTTATTTTTTTATTTTTTTAATATTTTTTTTTAATTGGTGTTCAATTTACTAACATACAGAATAACACCCAGTGCCCGTCACCCATTCACTCCCACCCCCCGCCCTCCTCCCCTTCTACCACCCCTAGTTCGTTTCCCAGAGTTAGCAGTCTTTACGTTCTGTCTCCCTTTCTGATATTTCCCACACATTTCTTCTCCCTTCCCTTATTTTCCCTTTCACTATTATTTATATTCCCCAAATGAATGAGAACATAGAATGTTTGTCCTTCTCCGACTGACTTACTTCACTCAGCATAATACCCTCCAGTTCCATCCACGTTGAAGCAATAAATACAAGGTGTAAAGTGAGGAACAACTGCCTATGGAAGAGCCTCGAAGGCAGTATTCAGAGAATTAAGATGAATGTCAAGAAAGAATCAAGTCAGGAAATGAAAAGGAGAAATTTCAAAGGCAGAAGAATTAATGGTCTAGAATGCTGCAGTGACATAAAATAAAGGCCAAGATATGTGCACAGAGTTTGGTAACAAAAGATTCACCTATGATCTCAGTGAGTGGTTTTCGTGGAGTGATGAAAATGAAAGCTGGTATTGCAGTAGATTGAGGCACTAAGGGAAGAGAAGAATGTAGATACAAGTATAGATTATTTTCTCAAGAAGCCTGGCTACAAAAGAAAGGAGAAAGACTGAGTAGTTTCTAGAAACATCAAAAGAATCCAGAGAGTTCTTTTCATTTCTTAAAAGGAGAAAAACTTGGCCACTTTGAAGTGGAGGAGAAAAGATCCAACCTCAGCTAAATAAATAAAAGAGAGAGGGGGGGAAACATGAAGATGAAGGGGGAAAAAGTCTTTGCATGTGCCTCACTATTAAAATTTTAAGCCTTGCTTCCTCATGACTGAAACTGTATGCATTCATTCTTCTATACTTAAGTATAGAGTCTAAGTCATGGTAGAAATTCTAATATTTGTTGAGTAAGTGGGTAAAAGAATTTATAGGAGTAAAAAAAGTAATAGGTAATATTGAAAGTGAGAAGGCAAGAATTGAGGGAATTCTTATTTGACCATTTATTTCCCCTGTGGAATAATGTGTAGGTCATTTGTTGAAGGCAAGGAAAGAAGAGAATAGAAAAAGATGAAATCCATCACCAAAAAACAAATAATCCAATTAAAATAGGCAGAGGACCTGAATAGACATTTTGCTAAAGAGGACATACAGATGGCCAACAGACACATGAAAAGATGTTTAACATCACTCAGCATCAGGGAAATCAAAACCACAATGAGCTATCACCTCACATCTGTCAGAATGGCTAGTATCAAAAAGACAAGGAATAACAAGTGTTGGTGAGTATATGGAGAAAGACTCCTTGTGCATTGTTGGGGAGAAGGTAAATTGGTGCACCCCTGTGGAAAACAGTATGGAGGTTCTTCAAAAATTAAAAATAGAAATGCCATATGAAGGGCACCTGGCTGGCTCAGTTGGTAGAACATGTAACTGTTGATCTCAGGGTTGTGAGTTTGACCTCCACATTGGGTGTAGAGATTTACTTTAAAAAAAGTCTTTAAAAGAAAAATAAAGAAACACCATATGATATGGTAATTCCACTACTGGGTATTTACCCAAAGAAGACAAAAACACTAATTTGAAAAGATACATGCACCCTTATATTTATTGCAGCATTATTTACAGTAGCCAAGATAGGGAAGCAGCCCAAGTGTCCATCGATTGATGAATGGACAAAGAAGATATAATATAGATAGAAAGATAGATAGATAGATAGATAGATAGATAGATAGATAGATAGATACAATGGAACTTTATTCAACCATAAAAAATAATGAGATCTTACAATTAGAGACAACATGGATAAACCTAGGTCATATAATGCTAAGTAAAATAAAAGACAGAGAAAGACAAATATCATATGATTTCATTTATATGTGGAATCTAAAAAATAAAATAAACAAAGCAGAAACAGACCCATAAATACATAAAACAAACTGGTGGTTGTCAGAGGGAGGGGGTTGGGAGGATGGGCAAAATGGGTGAAGAGTAGATATAAAAGTTTCCAGTTAGAGAATGAACCAGTCATAGGAATAAAAGGCACAGCATAGGGAATATAGTCAATGATATAGTAATAGTGTTTTATGGTGACAGATGGTAGCTACACTTATAGTGAGCATAGCATAATGTATAGAGTTGCTGAATCACTGTGTTGTACACCTGAAACTAATGTAACATTGCATGTCAACTGTACTGCAATAAAATAATTTTTAAAAAGAATAAAACTCCACCTTTGATAGAAAAAAAAAGAATGGTTAAAGATATTGTCATAAAATGAGGGGGGAGTTGATTGGGATACAGAAAAGTCTTGCCAGGCAGTGTGGACAATATAGCTGAGACTAGAAACCATGCATTTGTGATAGCACAGGGGTTGGTGCAGGGAGAATGTGTAAGAGAGTCTTTTTATTGGCAACAGGATATTGATTAGAGAATGTAAAGCAACCGGGGGGGCTTCAATATGGGAGAAAATAAAGGGAACTGACTAATATTCTCTCCAAGCCAAGTTTTTTCCCAAGATATGTGAGAAAATGAAGAAGATTGAGATAATGGAGAGTTGTGGTCAGAGGGTCACATATTACATTTTACAGAAGGAACAACTCTAGTGAGTAAACACGAATCACAGATTATAGCTGTGGATGTAAGTGGATAAAGTGTAACAGAAGTAAAGGTTACTAGAGATGAGGTTAAGGAACTGTGAGGCCAGAGTGACAAATAACTTATCTACGTGGACGTTGAGGTCACCCAGGATAATGGCAGGACACAGAGGATGACCGTGAGCCAGATGTCAAGATCTTCAGTGATAGATGGTATATAGCAATGTTAGATGGGGACAGACGGTAGATAATGATAGACGGGGTAAATGGCAGATAACTATGATGAAGTAAGCTGGAAAGTGATAGCCAAAAGGAAATGATCTCAAAAGAAGAAACCTTCTTTAAAATGGGGGGGGGGGGGTAACAGAAACAAAATGGTTTGGATGGGGCAGTGGAGAACTGAAATAATGCAAACCCATCTTCCACTGTTTGTGGTATGAGGAGCATAGGAGATGAGTGACCTTCCATCTAAATTGCTTGAGGAGACTGATCATTTTGGGAATAAGATTACAAAGAAGGCAGAAGATGAAGGAGTTTTAAATCCTTCATGCAAGATCATTCAACTGTCTTGTGTGGATCCCAAAAAATGGCTGTCCTGTTATTAACGACAATTAGCAAGCCATACCTGCCATTATATGGCAGATGTCCTGCTATGCACTGCTATAACTCTACAGTCTTTTTGGAAGAAATCCAACCAGTCATGTCAGGTTCAAAAATCTAAGACATAATTTAACAGGTCTTAATATTTCTAAAATATTATGAAGATTATGGTTAAAACAGAATGAAGTGGTCTCTGTAGGCAAACATTAGATTCTTTCTCATTATCCACTGCTAGGGATTAGAGAGTAATCTTAAGACTTCTTGTTGCTCCTTTAATGGGCCCCTCAAATCCTCCTTTTCCACAGGCCTGATAGAGACCACTGTTTTTCCCTGACATGTAAAAGTTAAACAAATTGGGATTGAAATTCTGAGGTGATTAGAAAAGGCCTGAAAATGCTGTTTTCTTTCTTTCTTTTTTTTTTTTTTTTTGCTGTTTTCCATAAATGATATATTTTTAAATACTCTAGAAAAATGTTCCCTCCTACTATACAATGACATGAAAGGATTTCTGTGATCTCTAGAGAGCTATTTCTTTGAGATGAGCTTGAAACATTGTACTGCCCTTCCTCATGATGTCTCTGGTCTTCATGATGATACTAATATTTCCTTGGCTATTATGAATCAGCTGTTTTTGTCTTTCATGACTTTTATGAGACCTTAAGAAGGTCATTACATTTGGGAGAAGTAGGCTTACTGACCCACTTGTGGTTCAGGATAGGCTTCTCAGAGCGGTTAATGACCAAGCTGGGACCTGACACAACAGAAAGAATCCACATTCAAGTGACCAGAGATTGAAAGAAGTTAAGTGTGTTCAGACCTTTGGATATAGTAAGGAATGGCAAGAGACAGGCAATAAGAGTAAAGGCCTCATAAGCCATGTTATGAATTTAGGTTGTACAATCCCCTGCAGCAAAGGGATAAGGATCACCAGGAGCTTCTGCTGATTTCCACTTCTTCCATACTACTCAGTGGTTAACATGGACTACAAGACCAGAGAAAGAGCATCTGCACCCACATGCACACATGTACCTGATCCACCCACTCTCCCAACTGCAGGACCCTAAGTCTTCTAGCTTTATCAGAAAAAGAAAAGAAAGAACTGTGTCGGCCCTCAGCTGGGTGGTTCAATTGTATCATCAGTAGGAGAGGTCTGTGGGGAACTTTGTCTATAGGGAATTTGGTCCATAGGTTCTGTATAATTTTTTCTAGGTGGGGTCCAGGTGAGTGATAAGAATTGAGAAGCTACAGAGTTGGGAAGCTGAAAAAGGAAAAGTATAATGTTAAAAATTTGATCTAGTCATTTGAAAAATCCAATGATGCCACTCCAAAGACAACAGGGACTGCCACTGATAAATGGAAGCTGAAAAATTTAACATGTCCATTCTGTTAGTAGGGTGGCATGAGTCCAAGTGCTATTTACTTACCTGATCCCATCCTGTTCCTCCTAGGAAACTCAAGGTGGCCAGGAGACAAGACTAAGTTTAGAAGACACTATTTTTATTAATAATAAATTTATTTTTTATTGGTGTTCTATTTGCCAACATACAGAATAACACCCAGTGCTCATCCCGTCAAGTGCCCCCCTCAGCGCCCATCATCCATTCACCCACACCCTCCCGCCCTCCTCCCCTTCCACCACCCCTAGTTCGTTTCCCAGAATTAGGAGTCTTTATGTTCTGTCTCCCTTTCTGATATTTCCTACCCATTTCTTCTCCCTTCCCTTCTATTCCCTTTCACTATTATTTATATTCCCCAAATGAATGAGAACATATAATGTTTGTCCTTCTCTGACTGACTTATTTCACTCAGCATAACACCCTTCAGTTCCATCACGTTGAAGCAAATGTGGGTATTTGTTGTTTCTAATGGCTGAGTAATATTCCATTGTATACATAAACCACATCTTCGTTATCCATTCATCTTTCGATGGACACCGAGGCTCCTTCCACATTTTAGCTATTGTGGACGTTGCTGCTATAAACCTCAGGGTGCAGGTGTCCCGGCATTTCATTGCATCTGTATCTTTGGGGTAAATCCCCAACAGTGCAATTGCTGGGTCGTAGGGCAGAAGACACTATTAGGTGAACAAGCGCAAGAAGCCATTCTTTTATGTTTTTTAACTTAAATTCAATTAACCAACATATAGTACATCATTAGTTTCAGATGTAGTGTTCAATAATTTATCAGTTGCGTATAAAAAACCCAGTACTCATCACATCTTGTGCCCTCCTTAATATCCATCACCCAATTACCCATCCACCCCCCACATCCCCTCTAGCAACTCTTAGTTGTTTCCCAGAGTTGAGTCTCACATGGTTTGTCTCCTCTGATTTCTTCCCACTCAATTTTCCCTCCCTTCCTCTATGATCCTCTGTGCTGTTTCTTATATTCCACATATGAGTGAAACCATACTGTAATTGTCTTTCTCCAATTGACTTAAGCCATTCTTGTTTCTTCCTCCCTGTGGGACCCAGGAAATTTGACAAAAATCCCCTACCCCTGGACAAGCAGAGCAGGACTAATTTTGTGCTGCACCCGCCACCTCCTGTATGGCCCCTACATGACCTTATTGCTTAAGGCGCTGCCCCACCCTAGTCAAGCCGCTGGGCACACCCTAATCGGAAATTGGCTCAGTGATAGGCCAATTCAAATGGATACTTTAGGGTAAAATGTAATTCAATTGGCCACCTGCATGTGGACCGACAAGACTGTGCAACTTTCTGCGTATCCCATTGGCCACTGGCCCCTATAAAGCTGCTACGCCTCTTAGTCTTGGGGTCCAAGTCCCTGCTCCGCTGTGTCGGGTTATACTTGGACCCAAGCTCGAGCTTGTAAATAAACCCTCGTGTGTTTGCATCCGTGTCGGCTCCTTGGTGGTTTCTAGGATTCGCAATCTTGGGCACAACACTCCCCACCTTACTAACTGGGGCAGGCACTTTTATTTCAGTCATGAGATTACAGGGTAGATAGATACATTCCTAGAGGGACCAAAGCATCATGCTATATCCATAACAGGCAAATCCAAGTCATACCCAGTCCCAAGTTAATCATGAGTATAAGTCATGAAATACCCAAACAACTATTAGATGACTTTCTAATAAACATCAGAAAGACAGGGATTTTATTTATAAAAATTAAAGTGGCTTGGACCTAGCATCTATCTCAAAGTTTATTATGACTGTTGGAGTTTCTTTCTCAGAGAATGAGGGGAGAAAGATTTACTGAGGACTTGATGTCTACTTGAAGTCTTGCTCAGATGTGTGCTTTATATAATTTGTTAATAAACCCTATGTATTAGATTTTATTATTTTCTTCATTTTATACCTGAGGAAACTGAGACTCAGAGAAATAGAGCAATCTCACCAAGTTCCTGTACAGTAATGGGTGCTAGGCAGTATTGAAACTTAAGTCTTTTTGTTTCTAAACTACATCTTCATTTTACTGTACCACATTTCTATTCCAGTGACCAGATATAACTATTTTTCTAATCTAGAAAGAAATATTGGATCCATTATTCATGGCCTTCTAAATTCACAAATAAACCATAAGTAGTGGATTGATTACCTAAGAGACCAGTCCTTGACTTTAGGGTAACCATGAACTTTTCTACTCTTCTCAAGTTGAAAGTATACTACGATGATGGTTCCAAATGATGAAGTTTTCATTACCTTTGACAAAAGGGAGAAAAACAATGACAAGTAATTTTTTTTTCATAAGGTTAGCTACAAATGTAAAGGACTTCTATTATTCTAAAATTGCATTCTCTCTCTCTCAATATCCCTCTCCCTATCCCATTCTCTATGTTCTGATGTGTTTTTCCCCATTAATGAAATAATGGAGCTAACAGAAGGTCATTTGCTTTTTAAAGCACTTACTTGATAAAATAATAAGTGGGCAACTCCACTGAAAAAGTGCCCAATGGATGCAATCAAATAAAAAAAAACTAAGGGTGCCTGTGTGGCTTGGTTGGTTAAGTGTCTGACTCTTTATCTCATTTTGGTCTTTATCTCAGGGTTGTGAGTTCAACCCTGTGTTGGGTTCCATGCTGGGCATAGAGCCTACTTAAAACAGAAATTAAAAACTCAATTCTATTCCCCAATTTTCTATTCACATGTTAGATACATCCTTCCTCCAACCCTGAATAAAATTTTCGGCATGCTCTTTTGCTTCTCTAATGACCTTTAGTTGATAAGAGTTTCCCTGGTCACATTTATTCACAATAACTGTCTCTTTTTAGAAATTATATGTTCCAACTAGTTAATAATCAAAACTCTACACTTCAGAGTAATTTAATGTGTTTCCTCCACCAGCTCAATCCTGCTCCAGGCTCAAAGCCTGCAGTGGGGGAAAGGAGAGACATGTGATCTTCTTGTCTTTTTATCTTTTTAGCCTTGTCCCATATACATATTGAGTTTTAGTTTCTGATTGTACCAGGATTGGAGATGAGAGGGAATAAGAGCAAAACAAAGGAATAGTTTTAATTAATGACATAGCTGACATCTGATTTTGGTTTTCTCTGTACATGGCAGATGTTTAAAACTGATTCTCCTATGGAAGTTTTTGGGTTATCTAACTACACTTCTACATCTTAAAATTTTTCTCAGAGGCCTATCACCATTCAAGACCAAAGTAAAAACCTACTGAGTATCTACTATGTGCCATGCACTGTACCAGGTACCAGGATATTTACCAAACTCCTGGCACAATGCAAATAAATAAAATAAAACACAATAAAACAATAAAACACAATGCAAAAGAACATATTAGCAACATGAATAAATCTTCAGTCTCAATATTGTATTAACTTTAACTTTTTATTTATATTTGGTCATAAAATCTAACTTTACAAGGTAATTGCTATTGTAAAAAAGGGATAGGTCATTAATAGTCTCATATACCAGATGTTATTTGATATATGTTCTAAATTGTGTTACCTCCAATGTAGTGTGCACTTTGAACTTGTAAGCAGAAAATTTTATTTTCAGAGTATACATTCTAGTTCTTGAAATAAATGTACTCACAAATTGTAGTTGGAGACAGAATAAGTATTGTTTATCATGTTTTATAGTAGATTCCTGAACAACATGGGGATCAGGGGCATCAACCCCCCCATGCAGTCAAAAATCCTTATATAACTTTTGACTTCTCAAAAACTTAAATAGTCCACTGTTGACCAGAAGTCTTACTGGTAACATAGACAGTCAATTAACACATATTTTGGGCACCTGAGTGGCTCAGTGGTTGAACGTCTGCCTTTGGCTCAGGTTTTGTTCCTGGGGTCCTAGGATCAAGTCCCTCATTGGGCTCCCCATGGGAAGCCTGCTCTTCCCTCTGCCTATGTCTCTGCCTCTGTGTCCCTCATGAATAAATAAATAAAATCTTTTTAAAAAACAAAAAACTCCTACATATTTTGTATGTTATATGTATTACATACTGTATTCTTACAGTAAAGTAAGCTAGAGAAAATATTTAAAAAATAAGGAAGAGCAAATACATTTACAATATTGTATTGTATATATTGAAAAAAAATCCATATATATGTGGATCCATGCACTTCAAACCCATGTTGTTCAAGGGTCAACTGCAATTCAGTTGAATTTCAGGAGAGGAACTAAGAAATTTATAGAAAGATAAACTACAATGGCTGGGCATTAGTGTAGTTAGGTGACCTTTTAAACTTTAAACTTCCACATCACAGTATGAAGTTGGTTCTAAGATAAGAAAATAGAATAAATTGTCTCCTAAGGACAGACCTGAATCTCTGATTGCTTAGAGGCTGACTCAACTGGAGATCATGGCTTTTGATGGTACTTGGAAGATAGACCGGAATGAGAACTATGACAAGTTCATGGAAAAAATGGGTAAGGGCTTATTTCTTTAGTGGCTTGTTATTTTGTTCCTTACAGACATTTTTCTAATTCCTTCTAAACCTCAGGGTTTAGGGAATGGTTCCTGTTCTGATGGTGAGGATCCAGGATGTGTGATGGCTCAGAGTAGGGAAAATAATATTCTTACTTCTTATATTAGTAAAACTACCTAGTCTTTGTAGTGGGAGAAAAGATTCTTTGAGTTCTCTGAAACAGAAAAGATCCAGGTATGTTTCATTCTTCAACTGCTGTTTGTGCCTATATCATTGAAAACTGGTATTTTTTTGGTTTAGAGAGCAAAACCTGGAAGTGCATAATGAAAAATTCAAAACTCTAAAATATGGAAGTGCATTATGAAAACTTCAAAACTTTGAGGATGGAAAACTAGAGGGTGGAAAAACAAAGATCATATAGTAGAGTAATGGAAAAAAGTTCTATAATAATTGGCAGTTCTAAATAAATTGGACTTAATTCTCATTTCCTCCGACATACAAAATTTGGGGAATAATCTTATGTTTCCATGTGGTTTCTCTGTGGGTTTTAATTTAACTAACTTGGGATGCCTGGGTAGCTCAGGGTTCGGCATTTGCCTTCAGCCCAGGGCATGATCCTAGAGACCCAGGATCAAGTCCCACATCAGGCTCCCTGCATGGAGCCTGCCTCTCTCTCTGCCTGTGTCTCTGCCTTTCTCGCTCTCTCTCTCTCTGTATCTCTCATGAATAAATATTTAAAAATTAATAATAATTTAACTAACTTTAATAGCTATTCTAATACCCTGGCAGCTCATACACTGCACAGGATGTGCAAACAAATTGGAGTCATTCCCCAAAAACAAAATTTGCATCAATTATATCTTATAGTTCCAGAATTCCATGTTGAAATTTATGGGATTTGTACATTCTTACAATAATAAATTTCACTGAAATCTTTGCCAATTTTCTCGTTTTTGTGAGAGAAATGAAACACAAAGCAAAGAGAATTATTAAGTTCAAATTTTTAAAGCCATTATGGAAAAAAATAAATAAAGCCATTATGAAAAGTCAAAAAAAGTTTAAAAAATACTGTTTATGCAGAATTAAAGTTCCTTATAAATATATTAATATATTAAATCCTATGTTCTACATTTCTGGAACTTAGTTTACTTAACATTGAAGCAAAAAGTTTGATAATTGTATTAAAATTACTCAATTCAAGATTCAATTCTGTTTTTCATTTAATTTTTCATAAGTTTTGGAAAGATAGTTTGAATCACTAGTCTTGATTTGACTAAGCTTGAAATTTTTTTGCAACAGGCAATCTGAATGCTCTTGTGCAAAGGCAATGCTATCAGGTTTTCCTTCCCACCCTCAAAATATACATAAACAAATAAAATAGAACTTTTTGAAATAAACACTTTCTATGGCATTTTGACTTTATTTTCTCCAACATCTTTTGCTTTGCAGGTATTAATGTGGTGAAAAGGAAGCTTGCAACTCATGACAATTTGAAACTGACAATTACACAAGAAGGAAATAAATTCACCGTCAAGGAATCAAGCACTTTTCGTACCATTGAAATTGTTTTTGAGCTTGGTGTCACTTTTAATTACAGTCTAGCAGATGGAACTGAACTCACTGTAAGAAACTTTTTTACAAGCAATGTATTCTTGATTTATCTACATGATACTAAAATAGTATGTTTCTGTCCCTGGATAGATTTAATGTTAAGCCTCCTTCATTTACTGAAGCAGTCAATAGAGTCTATCCACATTACATGCCGCACAAATTGGTAGGATATTTAAATCTAATATTTTTATTTTCGTATCTGTATGAATAAGAATAAGAATTAGAAAAACATCCTTCAGAAAATTAAGTATAGACCTATTATTTATAAAGAAAACTAAAGCTCAGTATTTTCAACTTAACTTACATGATAGCAACAAAAGCTTTTAGATTTATCTAAAACATAATAGTCATTAATAAATACACTGAAATAATAAAATAAATGAATAAATTAGTTAATGAATGAGTGGCCAAATGGAAAAATCTGATGCTACATTGTAGGTTATTGGGAATATACTATCTATCTATCTATCTATCTATCTATCTATCTATCTATCTATTTATTTATTGGAAGGTGATATTTGCATTTGTGTCCTGGAAGTCAGAAGCCCCTTTGCACTACCCCCCCCTTTTTTTTTAAGATTCTATTTATTTATTCATTAGAGACAGAGAGAGAGTGAGGCTGAGACACAGGCAGAGGGAGAAGCAGACTCCATCTATGCAGGGAGCCTGATGTGGGACTCAATCCTGGGACCCTGGGATCCCGTGCTGGGTGTGAAAGCAGGCGCTAAACCGCTGAGCCACCCTGGTGTCCCGGGAATATACCTTTTAATGTTTAAGACAAGAAATTTTAGGTAGTGATGTTTTTCAACTGGCTTTTTAAAATCTTTTTTGTCCTCAGGATATTCTAGTTAATTATATGTTTGTAATGACAAATTGTCAAATATTTGATCAATTGTGGCCATTTATTTATTTATTTATTTTTGAAGATTTTATTTGTAAGCAATCTCTACACCCAACATGGGGCTCAAACCTATAACCCTAAGATCAAAAGTTGCACACTCCACTGACTGGGCCAGCCAGGCACCCGGACTTTTTAAATTATTACAACAATAATAAAATTAAAACATATACAAAGTTGTTAGGCTCTTTATGAAACTAAGTTGAGCCATGACTAAATTTAGGACACTCTTTTTAACATGAAAGATTTAGAAAAGGGAGGCATTGCTCATCTACCTTAATATTTAGCATTTGGAAACGAGTGAGACTAGCGTAATGGTTACCAGCATGTACTCTAGAGCCCCAAAAGCCTAGGTTCAATCCTGGCTCTGTGACTTTAAGTGAACTACTATGTCTCAGTTTTCTCAACCATAAAACGGAGATAGTGATATCCACTTTATAAGGTCATTGTGAAGACTGAGAAGTAGACCTATAAAACGCAGAACAGTGTTTGACATATGGAAGACTCTATTTTTTTTCATATGTAAGACTCTAAAAAAAGCTATTTGGTATTATTTTTTTTTTTATTTTACATTTATAGGGTACTTGGAACTTAGAGGGAAATAAACTTGTTGGAAAATTCAAACGGGTAGACAATGGAAATGAACTGAATGCTATCCGAGAAATTATAGGTGGTGAACTTGTGCAGGTGAGTTATAAAAAGATTATAGCTATTTTTTAAAGACAAAAGTAATTACATAATAATTATTTTGTATTTTGATTGCTGAGTTATATCTTTAACAAATAAAGTATTACCTTTCTCATAAATCTTATTTTTAAAAGATAGGTATTTTCTATTGCCTATTTCTTGAAGAGAACTTATATAGATGTAAAATATATCAATGACAATTTTAACTAAAAATATGTGACTAAAAACCAAAAACCATGTTTTTAAGTGGTATATCCTGTATCTGTATAAAATGTTGCTATCAAGACTAAGAAAAAAATACTATATCATTTCAAAGCTATAATAATACTAATATTTTCCTTAATTGAACCTTAAATCTTATGACAAATCCTTCTATGTTTGTTAACACCTTTCAGACTTACACATATGAAGGAGTAGAAGCCAAGAGGATCTTCAAAAAGGAATGAGCTTTGTTCTTGGAGCACAGCCCAGAACACAAATTGAATGGAAAATCTATATTATACCAAAACTGTTTTTCCCTTCCTGATTAGTCCTTTTGTAAACATAACCAGTGACTCATACTTCCAGTCTTGCCAAGGCAAAAGAAGTAAAAACTAATTACGATTTAATTTGTTTTACATTCTCTAAAATGTACATTTATTGCTCTATTGGTGTTCTAAAGGAATGTGTAACATGTTTAATAACAGATGAATAAACTCTGTTTCCACATTGCCTTATAAGTAGCTTCTCCTTTAAAAAAATAACTATATGACATATATATTGATTAACGATATGGCTGTTGTTTTTCTTTTCACATTTGATAAACTAAAAAGATAAACAGCATGGGAGGCAGTCTTTAAAATCTTACACTGGTCATGACTTTCAGCAGAAACTGCAGGCCAAAAGAAAGTCGCAGGATATACTTAAAGTGCTGAAAGGGAAAAACTTAACAACCAAGAACACTCTTCCCCACGAGGTTATCATTCAGAATTAAAGGTGAGATAAAGAGTTTCCCAGATAAGCAAAAACTAAAGGAGTTCATCACCACTAAAACCAGCCTTACAAGAACTGTTAAAGGATCTTCTTTAATTGGAAAGGAAAATGTCATAACTAGAAATAAGAAAACATATAAAAGAAAAAAATCTCACTAGTAAATATATGTTCAAGATAGTGGATCAGCCACTTAGAAGCTAGTATGAAAGTTAAAAACCAAAAATAGTAAAAATAACTATAACTATCTTAAGTAGTTAAAAATATACAAAATAAAAAGATAATAAAATCTGACATCAAAAAAAAATCTGACATCAAAAACATGGAGAGAGGTTAAACATGCAGTGCATTTATTTATTTATTTACAAGATTTTATTTATTTATTTATTCATGAGAGAGACACAGAGAGAGGCAGAGACATAGGCAGAGAGAGAAGCAGGCTCCCTGTGGGTAGCCCAATGCAGGACTCGATCCCAGGATCCTGGGATTACAACCTGAACCAAAAGGCAGACGCTCAACCACTGAACCACTCAGGTATCCCAAATATGTAGTGCTTTTAGATTCACTGGAACTTGAGCAACTATCAGCTTAAAATAAACTGCTGTATAAATAGATCAACATAGATAAAACTCATGGTAACCACAAGCCTAAAACTTGTAACAGATAACAAAAAAAAAAAAAAAAAAAAAAAAGAAAAAGAGAGAGAGAGAGAGAGAAAAGAATCCAAACTTAACACTAAAGAAAACTGTCATACTATAGGGGAGAAGGCAAAGAGTGGAAGAAGTAAACAAAGAAGAACTACAAAAACAACCAGAAAACAAATAACAAAATGGCAATAAGTACATACCTACCAATAATTACTTTAAATATAAATGGATGAGATCCCTGGGTGGCTCAGTGGTTTAGCGCCTGCCTTTGGCCCACGGCGTGATCCTGGAGTCCTGGGATTGAGTCCCGCATCGGCTCCCTGCATGGAGCCTGTTTCTCCCTCTGCCTGTGTCTCTGCCTCTCTCTCTCTCTCTGTGTCTCTCACGAATAAATAAATAAAATCTTTAAAATAAATAAATAAATATGGACTAAATGCTCCAATAAAAAGATATAGGTTGGCTGGATGGATAAAAATAGAAGACTACCAATATGATGTCTACAAGAGACTCACTTCAGATCTAAGACACACAGAGACTGAAAGTAAAGATAGAAGAGATGGAAAAAGATATTCCATGTAAATGGAAATGAAAAAAAGCTAGAGTAGCAATACTCATATTAGATAAAATCAGCTTTAAAACATGGGATCCCTGGGTGGCGCAGCGGTTTAGCGCCTGCCTTTGGCCCAGGGCGAGATCCTGGAGACCCGGGATCTAATCCCATGTTGGGCTCCCGGTGCATGGTGCCTGCTTCTCCCTCTGCCTATGTCTCTGCCTCTCTCTCTCTCTGTGACTATCATAAATAAATAAAAATTTAAAAATAAAATAAAACAAACATAGTCACAAAAGACAAAGAAGGACATTATGACAAAGGGGTCAATCCAAAAATCAATTAATTTGTAGATATTAATGCACCCAACATAGGAGCACCTAAATATATAAAGCAACAGAGAAATTGACAGTAATACAATAATAGTAGGGAACTTTAACACCCTATTTACATCATCAATACATAGATCACCCAGGCCAAAAAATAAAAATAATAAAAATAAGGAAAGAGTGACTTAAAACAATACACTAGATGAGAAGGACATAGTTTTACACAGAACACTTCATCTAAAAACTAGAGAATATACATTCTTTTCAGGTGTACATGGAATATTCTCCAGGATTGACCACATGTTAGGCCACAAAAAAATACATCTCAATAAAATCAAGAAGATTAAAATTGTGGCAAGCATCTTTCCTGGCCACAGCATGTAATTTCTTCAATTACCAGAAGAAAACTGGAAAAGACACAAACATGTGGAGACCAAACAGCATGCTACCAAACAATCAGTGGGTCAATGAAGAAAATAAATGGAATAAAAAACACCTTGAAAACGGAAACACAATGTTTCAAAATCTATGGGACACAGCAAAAAGCAGTTCTAAGAAGGAAGTTCATAGCAATACAGGCCTACCTCAAGAAATAAACAAAATAATCCCAAATAAACTATCTAACTTTACACCAGAAACTAGAAAAACGAAGAAAGATAACAAACAAAGCACAAAGTTAGTAGAAAGAAGGAAATAATAAAAGACCAGAGTGGAAATAAATTAAATAGAAACAAAACAAATAGAAAAGATCAATGAAACTAAAAGCTAGTTTTTTGAAAAGATAAACAAAATCAATAACTCTCTAGCCAGTCTCATCAAGAAAAAACACAGAGGGCCCAAATAAAATCAGAAAATAGAAATTACAACTGACACCACAGAAATATAAATGGTCACAAGAGACTACTATGAACAATTATACACCAATAAAATGGAAAACCTAGAAGAAATTAACAAATTCCTTGAAACACACAACCTTGTAACACCAAATCATAAAGACAAAGAAAACCTGAGGAGACTGGTTACAAGTAATGAAATTGATTCAGTAATTTTAAAACTCCCAACAAACAAAAGTCCAGGACCAGATGTCATCACAGGTGAGTTCTACCAAACATTTTAAAAAGAGTTAGTACCTATCCTTCTCAAATTATTCCAAAACAATTGAAGAGGAAGGAGTGCTTCCAAACTCATTTTCCAAGGGCAGCATTACCCAATACCAGAACCAGACACAAGAAAAGAAGAAAATTATAGGCATATATCACTGAAAACTGTTAAACACTGATGAAAGAAATTGAAGCTGAAACATGCAAATGGAAAAATATACAGTGCTCATAGATTGGAAGAATTAATATTGTTTAAATGTCCATACTACTCAAAGAAATTTACAGATCCAAAGCAATACCCATCAAAATAGCAAGTTCATTTTTCCTAGAACAAAAACAAAAACAAAAAAATTCTAAAGTTTATTTGAAATGACAAAGACCCCAAATAACCAAAGCAGTCTTGAGAAAGGAGAACATAGCTGGAGGTATCATGCTCCCTGATTTCATACTATACTACAAAGCTAGTAATCAAAACAGTAGGGTACTGACATAAGAACAGACACATAGATTAATGGAATAGAATAGAGAGCCCAGAAATAAACCCATGTGTATATGGTCAATTAATCTATGAGACAGTGGGCAAGAACACACAATGGGGAAAAGACATCCTCTTCAATAAATGCTGTTGAGAAAACTGGATAGGTACATGCAAAAGAATGAAACTGGACCACTATCTCACATATTAAAGACTTCAATGCAAGATTTGAAACCATAAACGTAGAAAGAAAGAAAACATAGGCTGGAAACCCTTTGACATTGGTCTGAGAAATATTTTTTTGAACTAGTCTCCTCAGGCAAAAGCAACAAAAGCTAAAATAAATAAATAGGGTTACATCAAAGCAAAAAGCTTTTGCACAAAGAAGGTAACTGTCAACAATATGAAAATGCAACCTATTGACTGGGAGAAGATATCTGTAAATCATACATCTGATATGGGGTTAACATTCAAAATACATATAATTTACACAACTTAATATAAAAAAAAACCCAACCTGATTTAAAATTGAGCAGAGAAACTGAATAGACATTTTTCTGAGGAAGACTTACAGATGGTAAACAGGCACATAAAAAGATGTTCAACATCAGGGAAATGTAAATCAGAGAACTGTAGATCAAAACCACAACTTTACCTCACATCTGTCAGATTGGTAATTATTAAAAACACAAAAAATAAATGTTAGCAAAGCTATAGGGAACCCACATACACTGTTGGTAGGAATGTAAACTGGAGCAGCTACTGTAGCAAAGAGCGTGGAGGTTCCCCTCCAAAATTTAAAATAGAACTACCATATGATTCAACAATACCTCTTCTTGGTTTATCCAAAGAAAACAAAAACACCAATGTGAGGGGATATATGCACCTCCACATTCACTGCAGCATTATTTACAATAAGCAATATATGGAAACTATCAATAGATGAATGGATAAATAAGATGTGGTGTACACACACGCACACACACACACGCAGTGGAATATTACTCAACTATAAAAAGAATAAAATTTTATAATTTGTGACATGGATGGATGTAGAGGGTATTATGCTAAATGAAATAAGTCATACGGAGAAAGACAAATACCGCATCATTTCACTTATTATGTAGAACCTAAGAAATAAAACAAACATAAAACAGAAATAGTCATAAATAATAAAAAATAAACTGTTGTTTACCAGAGTTGGGAGAGGTGTTGAGGGGTGGGCAAAATAAGTAAAAGGAATTAGGAGGTACAAACTTCCAGTTATAAAATAAATGTCATAGGAATGTAACATACACAAAGAGAATATAGCCAATAATACTGTATTAACTTTGTATGGTGACAGTAACTAGACTTACTATGGGGATCATTTCTTTTTCTTTTTTTTTTTTTAAGATTTTATTTATTTATTCAGGAGAGACACAGAGAGAGAGAGGCAGAGACATAAGCAGAGGAAGAAGCAGGCTCCTCACAGGGAGCCCGATGTGGTACTCGATCCAGGACTCCAGGATCATGCCCTGGGCGGAAGGCAGGCGTTCAGCCGCTGAGCCACCCAGGTGTCCCGGGTGACCCAGGGGGCCATTTCATAGTGTATAAAAAATATGGAATCACTACGATACATACTTTAAATTAATAGGATACTGTATGCCAATTATACTTCAATAAAAATAAATCTTGCACTGGTTGTAAATATCTTCCTTAGAAACATTATTATAAAAACAATACATCTTCAACCAGAACTCAGAAATAAGAAAAGCAATCACAAAATAAATATTTCCATAACCTACAATCCAGAGATAATCGCTATTTTGATTTTGACACTTATCCTCCTGGTCCCCTTCTCTGGATGTAGATATGTATACTTCCCCATAAATACCACTTGGAATAAAATTATGGGAAATAAACAAACAATGTACTAAGTTAAAGAATTCTATTGTATTTTTCTACACTAGTGATTCCCAGACCTGGCTGAGACTCAGGACCACTGGAGAAACTTAAATTTCTTTGTTTTCTTGCTCTCTACTGTTAACCTACTAGACACAATCTCTGAAAATAGAACCAGAGATTTCAGAGAGCTCCCAAGTGGCTCTGCTGCAGCAGGTCTGCTAACCAGTCTTTGAGAACAGCCGGACTATCAGATACCAAAATATCACTTTCAACTGCTACCCCCCTCTCCTTTTTTTCCCCATAGACACTGATTCTGATGTTTGGCTAGGGCCCCCAAAAGTTTCATTTCCTCATATTCTCACACAGTGTGCTAAGTTACATACTTCAGGCAACAACATTCTAAAAAGATGGGTATTAAGGGGTGGAGAGGGGAATCAACGTTTTTAGCATTTAACTCTATGAACTTTTGTTTTAAATAATTCTTTTTCATATGAAGGTAGCAGCTAACATTTACATAGTTCTTACCAAGTATCAGGCACTGTTCTAAGTGTTACATACATATGGCAGATACATTACAGTGTGGGAAGGAAAACAGTTGAGTACATGATGAAAAGAAAATGATTAGAGAATATGTAATCTTTTGCAAAAGTAAGAACTTAAATCCATGTTTATTTTTTTAAGATTTTATTTTATTTTTTTTAAAGATTTATTTATTTATTTATGAGAGAGAGAGAGAGAGAGAGGCAGAGACACAGGCAGAGGGAGAAGCAGGCTCCATGCAGGGAGCCCGACGTGGGACTCGATCTGGCGTCTCCAGGATCAGGCCCTGGGCTGAAGGCAGCGCTAAACCACTGAGCCACCTGGGCTGCCCCCCACTGTTCATTTTATAACTGCATTAAAGACTATACATAGAAAATGGTAATTACTTAGAGTTTCACTTTTTTAAAAAAATAAAAGTTCAAAGTACTTTTATCTCTAATCTTCTCTACATATGTGAAATAGAAAAAAGGCAGGCATTAATCTCATTTGAAAGTGGAGAAGCTAAGGCATAAAGAAGTTTATTAGCTTGTCTAATGTTGTACAGAGTCCATAATGAACGGAGGAATTAAATGTACCTTTTGACTTTCAATCCAGTACATTATGATCTACACTATTACCCAGCTTGTTATAAACAAAACACCTCAAGAAAAAAATGCCCCTTCATTCCTTAGTGGCACCCAAGAATAGCACTCAAAATGAGTCAAGTCAGACAGTAAAATAATGGCAATTAAGTGGTTAGGTACTTACTGATTTCCAGCTTTACTGCAGGTTCACATTTTCCACAATTTATATCCTTTCCAGTATTACATTTCCACTATTTATTAGTATTAGAGATCCACCTGTCATTTGCTAATGGAGTGCCATTGCCATCAACCCTCTTTGAAAACCTGACCTTAATGTTATGTCAACCTGACTGACCGAGGGAGGGTGCCAGACTCAAGAACAGCCAATCTATCATAATTTGGCCAGTTTATAACCTCTGTGCAGAGAGAACACTTCAACTAACTGAACCTAGAAGAATCTCTCTTGGGACGCCTGGCTGGTTCAGTCAGTAGTGCATGCAACTCTTGATCTTGAGGTTGTGAATTCAAGTCCCATTTCTGGTCATAGAACTTACACCAAGGAAGGAAGGAAGGAAGGAAGGGAGGGAGGGAGGGAGGGAGGGAGGAAGGAAAGACGGACGGACTTCTCTTTAGGAAGTTTGAATTTGAGAAATATAAAATTTGTAATTGGTAGGAATGAAAAAGGTTTAAAGATGACAAAGAGGGCAGACAGTAAATAAAAGTCATGAGGATCCAAAAGAATGAGCAAACAGAAAGCAAAAAGGACAGTCAGAAGTAGTTGAAATAGTAAAAGCGGAAATACTTACACATGAAATACGTATCTGGGATTTGCTTCAATTTGCTTTTTCTTCAATCTAGGGGTGGGGAGTCAGGTTAGGAGGGTGTAATATGTGAAACAAGATTGGTTACAAGTTAACAATTGTTACAGCTGTTGAAAAGTACCTAACACATGATAGTTTCATTGGGTGCACTAGGAACAGGGGAATTCATTATACTTTTCTCCCTATGTTTGTACATATTTGAAATTCTCCATAACACAAAGTTAAATATATAATACTTAAATACATGTATAACTCCAGAAGCTAACCCCTTCCCATCACTTCCACTTACTAAAATCTTGGTCTGAATCACGATTGCCTTCCCCATGGATTAATGTAATTCCCCTAAAAAGTCTCCCAACCTCTACTTTCCTTTCCTCACCCCCTTAGTCTGTTTTTCATGCAGCCAGAAGGATCCTTTAAAAATCTAAATCATGGGCACCTGGGTGGCTCAGTGGTTGAGTGTCTGCTTGTGGCTCAGATTGTGATCCCAGGGTCCTGGGATCAAGTCCTGCAGCTGGCTCCCTATTCCTATGTCTCTGCCTATCTCTCTGTGTCTCTCATGAATACATATGTAAATAAAATCTTTAAAAAATAATAAAAAAAGAAAAATCTAAATCGGATTATGTTACTCTGACAAAAAACCGCAGTGTCTCCCATTTCATTCAGAGAAAAAGCTTATCTCCTTACAGTGCCCACAATCAGGTCCTCTATTTAGCTGACATGCATTCCTGTTTTCATGGATTGTCCAGGGGAATCCCAAGTGGAGGAAACATCCTGGAGCAAAAGTCCTAAAGCAACAGCCAAGCTTGGTCAAGTTGAAGAACGTAAGAAGTCTAGTAAGAGATTATTTTAGATTATCTAGAGCTGACCAAAAATTAGGAGCAATATTCAGGAAATGCAGGCTGACTCAGCATTCCTAGAACTCAGGAATGATGTGGTAAAAAGAAAATGGATTTTGGAATCCTACAGAGGCACTTCAGCTCTCATCTTCCTACTTACTAAAAGTCAAGTTCTGAGCCTCATTTTTTCTTACTTGAAAAATGAGGAAAAAAGTAATGATTTTCTAAGATTGTTTTTAATTGAGGCATGATATATAAAACATCTAACATGATGCAAAGCATATAGTATAATGTATATATGTAATATGAACCTGTGCCCTTCTCTTGTAGAGAAAACAAAACAAAGCAGTCTTGATTGAATAGACAAGAAAATTCTTTTCTCAAAATATCCCTCACCAAGCCTATGCGGTAGAGTGAGTGTTGGCCTGGCAGGTGAGAACTCTTAGTTCTGGTTCTAGTCTGACACAGCTAGGGACTTTGGGTGAACCACTTCATCTCTTCAGAATTGAGTTCAATTATTTATTTATTTTTTTTAAGTAAGCTCTATGCCCTATGTGCAGCTTGAACTCATGACGCCTAAGAGTCACATGCTCTACCAACTGAGTCAGCCAGCCAGGTGCCCTGGTTTAGTCATCTTTAAAATAAGGCAATCGGACTAGATTATCTCTAGTTCTCTCACAGTACTAAGATTCTATGATATCTGGGGGCCCCTGGGTGGCTCAGTTGGTTAAGCATCTGGCTCTTGATCTCATCTCAGGTCTTGATCTCAGGGTTGTGAATTTAAGCATTGGGCTCCATGTTGTGTGGAGCCTACCAAAAAAAAAAAAAAAAAAGGAAAGAAAGAAAGAAAGAAAAGAAAACTCTATGATGTCTGCATAACATTAAGTGATTCTTCCTTTAAGTAGCCCTTTGGTGTGTGTCACAGGACAGCATGGCACTGCAATAGCAGAGGGTGGAGTGGGCAAAGAAAGATACCTTTTAAGTTCATAAAAGCATAGCTGGCTTCATGCATGTGTGTCCTATGTGGGCTCAGAAGGGCCTTTGTGTTTGGCCTAACGTGCTGCTGTTACGGTCTTAAAACTCTCAATACATTTTGAACAAGAAGACTACATTTTTATTTTACACTGGGCCCTGCAGATTATGTGGCTGGCCCTGTTCCTATGAACTATGAATAAGTGTAAAACATATTTCCTGTGAGAAAATAGAGACTGGCAGCAAGAGATCCCTTGGAACCTAAAGAGAGGTGACTGGGGGAGAAAGTAAGTGGGAGGAGTAGGAGAGCAAGAGCACTGTGGATGGATGTTTCAATTTATGAAATGTTTCTTTACCGTGGGCTACTTGCTTTCCCTGAATAAGACTGCCATCTACTGGTCAATGACATAAACTCTTTCAAAGACTTCAACGCAGGGTCTTTGCATTTCAGTGTCCCAAGGTTGATGGAGAATGGTTTGAGAGAGAACATATTTTGCAGTTAAAACCAATAATTATTAAGTGCTTCCACAATTCCAACTTCCAAACTAAAGTAATAACAAAGACAGATCTTTTCTATCCCTCTGAGCAATCTCTTACAGCTTTTTTTTATTCAACAAAAACCCACAAATTTTATTTTTAATATTTTATTTGACAGAGAGAGAGAGAGAAGCAGGCTCCCCACTGAGCAGAGAGCCCAATGTGAGGTCAATCCCAAGACCCTGGGATCATGACCCTGATCAGACATTAACCAACTGAGCCACCCAGCCTCCCCCCCACCAAACAAATTTTAAAAAGTAACTGTTCCAGAAATCAAATGTTCAGTGATGAACACCATTAGTAGAGATATTTAGGTCACTAAGAATATCGAATGAATTCAAATTCTCAAGTTTATCTTACATCTGAATCAGAATACTTAGAATAACATCCTCTTTTTAGGGACAGAGTTATATTTTTATATTCAGTGTAAGCTAATGTGAAGGTGGTATCTATCTATGACCTTGAGGCCCAATGGGCTGCCTTCAGGGTGTTGGGTGAGGCAGACATTACTGAGAATCATTTGGAAAAAAAGAGAAAGCAAGGCTGTGGCAGAGGATGAAGAAAGTTAGGGGACATGAAGAAAATTAATAGTCACCCATAAAGAACAGTGTTCCAGGGGGCTTCTCATCATAGAATATGTTTTTCCTAAAATGCCTGATTATATGGCCTTTCTGGAATTCCAGGACGCCTAATTTCCACTTGAGATTCTTTTCATTCTTATTTTCATCTGTAACCAGACATGAAAAAGCTAGTTCCCAGGGCCTACAAAATCTTCAAAATACGAATTTGTTTCAAAATACTAAGAGGAAACTGTAAAATATAAACAAACAATGTTTTATTCATGGAACACAGCACTAATTCAGATGCAGTTCAATACAAGTCTTTACTACCACTACAAGTTAACATCTAATGGTGTTTAAAATTTTATGGTAGGTATTGTTCAAAGTGCTTTATAAAAATCAGCTCACATTAATCCTTTTTTTTTTTACATTAATCCTTATCACAACTCTGTACAATAAGAACTAGTATTACTGTCCTCTTTTTACAGATGAGGAAACTGAGTCAGAGAATGGTTATATAACTTGGCCAAGGTCAACAGCCAGTAAGTGGCTGTACTAGGATTTGAACCCATGCAGTCTGGTTCTAGAGTCTATGTGTCCTAGAGTCCAGATTCAATTTAATTTAATGTGCTTATGCAGGTAAATTTTCTTCCAAAATATCATTCAGCAAATATTTATTGAGCATTTATTATGTGCAGGTGCTGACCTACCTGTTAGAGATATAACAGCGATCAGAACAAAACAAAAAGATCCCTGTTTTCATGGAGGGGATATAGATGATATGAGAAGCAAAATACAAGATACATTAGATGGTATAAATGCTATGGAGAAAATAAAGCCAGGAAGAAGGAAGGGGAATGCCAGGGGTGACACTATGGGTACAATTTTAAATAAGGTGTTCAAGGACGTAGCCTGAGTAGGTGATATTTGAGCAACAACCTGAAAGAAGTGAGGGAATGTATCACTCTAAGTATGCCTTATATGATATTTGGTAGAGTAAGAGCCCTGGGTTTGGATCCTTGGACTCACGAAAGTACTAAAATAGCCCTGGAGTTACATTTAGGAACTCTGGGATTGCGATATAAAGAGCCTAAGTAGCACATTCTATGAGAGCTCCAAGTTGCTAGTTTAGGAAGGGCAGAATAATGCTATTGAATGAACATTATTAAACAAGCAACAGCCTCTTCATTTATTTTGAGCTGGAATTTGTGTAGGATTGCTTCGTGACTTGGCAATGTTGAAAACTTCATGGAATCATTCTTCCCAGTTTCTTTCTTTCTTTTTTTTTTATTTTTTATTTATTTATGATAGTTACACACACAGAGATAGGCAGAGACACAGGCAGAGGGAGAAGCAGGTTCCATGCACCGGGAGCCCGATGTGGGATTCAATCCCGGGTCTCCAGGATCGCGCTCTGGGCCAAAGGCAGGCGCCAAACCGCTGCGCCACCCAGGGATCCCCTCTTCCCAGTTTCTAAAGTTAATACACTATTTTACTCTGTCTGGGTTACCAACTGGTGTAGTATATTCTAGAGTTTTTGGGTGGAGTATCTCATATATGTCTATTAGGTCTAATTGATGTATAGTGTTGTTCAAGACCTTGTTTTCTTCTTATTTTTTAAATGATTTCATTCATTTATTTTAGAGAGAGAGAGAATAAGTGGGGAGCGGGGCTGAGGGAGAGAGTATCTCAGACTCTGCACGTGGGGCTCGATCTCATGATCCAGAGATCATGACCTGAGCAGAAACCAAGTCAGATGCTTTATCAATTGAGCCATCCAGGAGCCCCAAGACCTCAATTTTCATACTGATCTTCTGTCTAGATGTTTTACTCATTATTGAAAGTAAGGTATGGAAGTTTCTTTTTTTTTTTTTTTAAAGATTTTATTTATTTATTCATGAGAGACAGAGAGAAAGAGGTTGAGGCAGAGACACAGGCAGAGGGAGAAGCAGGCTCCATGCAGGGAGTCTGATGTGGGACTCGATCCCAGAACTTCAGGATCATGCTCTTGGTTGAAGGCAGGCTCTCAATTGCTGAGCCACCCAGGTATCCCATATGGAAGTTTCTAACTATTACTGTAGAATAGGCTATTTCTCCCTTTAATTCTGTACTAATCTTCTTCATATTGATTCATTTTGATTCAGCATTTGCTTCATTGCTGCAAACCTTTGACTATAACCCAGAGTTCTGACAAATTTGCTTCAAATAGTTTCTGCTTATTTTTCAATGTTCCTGGATGCTAGGCATAGCCTATTTCACCAATGTGAACATGGGTCTCCCAAGGTGACTTTTTGACACAGCTCTCACTAGAGCAGAAAAAAATAATTGTTTTCTAACAGGACATATTTATAGATATGAACATAAAAGCTGACCTTCTCCAGTAGGGGTTTGAAGCCTCATTCCCTGCATCTAGCTCTTTCATTTCATGTCAGCCCTTGAGGAATCCTAGAACTCCATGAACTATAGTCTGAAAAGCACTATTATAAGTCATTATAACCCTCTGATAGTTATGTGCCTGGTGTTTATGACCTGATGTTAGAAACAGTTAAATAATAATTTTGGCCTAGTCTATCTCTTGCTTATTTTTAAACTTACTCATTACTCCCAACTTCTAATGCATTTGCATTGAGAAAATCTGGAAAATACTAAAAGGCACAAAGAATAAAATTATCTATGATCCCATTTCGAGAGATAATTGATATTAATATGTTAACATTTTTCACATTTATTAAATAAGTTAAATTCTGGTTAATATTTTATATATAGAAGTTATCACCTTGGCAATCATTTACTTAACATTGTTATTCTATTCACACCTATATTAATATCATCATGTCTTCTTTTAGATGCTTATTATATAATTTTATGAGAGAAGACTTCATGTGGTGACTAATATTTCAATCTCCACCCTCAATGACTGTCTTTTCCAACACCTTTCAAAAAACAAAAACAGGTTGATCACTCAGTTGATTAGAGTAATGAGATTTCAAAATTATAGATTTCAACATCTTTGTCATCTATGCCTACCAATTTAAGCCTTGTTCTATTGAGGTTGTTTTTAAACTTTAAAAAGCAGAATTCCTTTTTTATTTCGAAATGAAATCTTTTATAAAATCCTAAAATTTAGGGAACCCTGGGTGGCGCAGCAGTTTAGCGCCTGCCTTTGGCCCAGGGCGCGATCCTGGAGACCCGGGATCGAATCCCACGTCGGGCTCCCAGTGCATGGAGCCTGCTTCTCCCTCTGCCTATGTCTCTGCCTCTCTCTCTCTCTCTCTCTCTCTCTCTCTGTGACTATCATAAATAAATAAAAATTAAAAAAATAAAAAAATAAAATCCTAAAATTTAAATAAACAATACTGAGCTTTTACGGTTTAAGTATGTACATGTGTGTAGGTGGAAGAAGGTAGTTTGTTCAACAGCCAATCCTGCTTAGCCTTCCTAACTCCAAAACCATGATGCAGAACCTCAGGGCTCTGGGACAGAGTATTTGAACATCGCACTGCTGTGTTAAATGTCCTTGGTCAGTACTTCTAATGAGTTGAGTGACTTGCACCACCTCCTATGGTTGTTCAGACAGTGCTTCAATGCATTCAAGGAGTATTTATTGAAATCAAAGACAAGAAATCCAAAAGGGAGGAATGGGTTAGTGCATATCTGTTACTAGTACTTGAAAAAACCCTCGGGGGTGCCTGGATGGCTCAGTAGTTTAAGCGTCTGTCTTCGGCTCACGTCATGATTCCAGGGTTCTGGGATCGAGCCCTGCATTGGGCACCCTGCTCTGTGGGAAGACTACTTCTCCCTCTACCTCTGCTGTTCCTCCTGCTTGTACTCTCTCTGTATCAAAAAAATAAATAAATAAAATCTTTTAAAACAAACAAAACAAGACAAAAAGACCTCACAAAGTATCCCCTCTGGAGAGTAGTAAATCAGTAGTGAGATAGCTTAGTAGTATCATTATACTATTATGTTACAAGAGAAGTCATTCAACATGTATTTTTCGACCAGGATTGTATTAGTGGTTGCAGAACACAACAAAATATAAATGAATAAATATTTATTTCTATGCTCAAGGTACTGTTTGAGGGATTGTGGAAGCTGCAAAGATGGTAAAAGTATAGTTTCCCTTCTAAAGGATACTTAATACTCTAATATGGAAGAAAACTTACATAACATTGTGCTATATAAAGCAAGCAAATGTGCCAGACAACGTCAAGAAAATTTTGGTGTTTTTTTGAGTTGAAGGTAGAAAAATTTTGAAAAATGACCAGCCCAGGAAATAGCCTCATCAATAGGTAGCTGTTATACAATGCAGGGGGTAATAACTAATGCAAAAGAAGGTTAAAAAAAAAAAAAGTATGGAAGCAAATACTTCACTGCCTTGATCCTGAAAAGATAACTTTCTCCCAAAGAAGAAATCTTGGTGTATGAAATAGGTGGAAACAAATTAAATGTGAAGTTTTCACAATTGGTATGTTAGAAATACTGAGAACAGAAATCAATGTGAATTCTAGAGGGAAACTTTATGAAGTTGGCATTTGAGTTGAAAAAGGATGGGTAGAATTAGGATAGGTGGGGAAGTATTAGGTTAATGAGAACAATATGCACCAAGGGCCAAGAGGCATACAGTTTCCATGAGAAAGATGGAAGACAGCAATCTGGCTGGAGCAAAGGGTGTCTGGCTAGACAGGAGGTTGGCTGAGGAGGGTGGAGACAGATTAATGGTGGGATATATGGATGGCAGCTGCTGTAGGCCAAGATGGAGATAAAAGGGAAGCTGCAACAAATAACAATTAGTTATGATGACTATACAATTCTCAAAGGAAACTATAATAGAGGTATATAGCAGTGATGATGGAAGAGAAAAAAAAAACAAATGTATAAAATTCTAGAAGACAGAGAAATAACTTGCTGTACCAATCAACACGATGATTGGAATACTCATTCAATCTGGAAAAGAGACAGAAATGGAATAAAGATAAGAAGAGGATAACTTAAGAAAAACCCATGTTTTCAGATAAAAATTAGTGAAGTTTTTTACTGTTGGAGAGGTTACTCTATGAAATTAGTTTAATTCCTAGAATGATCATGAGGATCATTTATTATGTGGACATACTTAACTAGATAGCTGCCTGAAGAAACCTGCATTATCACCTCAGATTAAAGCATAATTTATCACCTCCCTCTCGAGAACTTAGTGCACTTGAACTTCAGAAATTTGGAAAGTCTTCCTGAAAATATCTATCTTTGATCTAATTGTTATGGCATTCTCATTCAATATCTTCTCTACCCTAGCTCCAGGCAGACTAACTGCACTGACAGTATTGTGAATGTGCTGGATGACGGTTGCACTGTAATAACTCATTTTGTGGTTTCTGATGCATCTTTTCCACTGGACATATCAGGCAGAAGAGTTAAGGGTGTGGGGAATGCTGAGCTCCTACATCCTAACAGTGTACCTGGATTTCAGTAAAGTACTTTCTTTGAAATTGCTTTTAGGAGGGCACAGGATGTGATGAGCACTGGGTGTTATCTGTTGGCAAATTGAATTTAAATTTTAAAAAATCTTTTTTAAAAAAGGAATTAAGTTGCTTTTTATTTAAAGACATAGAAAATTCCACCACATACTCCATATTCATTTCTGTCATGTGGAATAATCAAGAATTACTGGAATTTTTACAGAGAGGAAGCCAGAAGAGGTCACAGGCTCTTTCAATTGAATTTAGTCTGAATGGGGATCCCTGGGTGGCGCAGCGGTTTGGCGCCTGCCTTTGGCCCAGGGCGCGATCCTGGAGACCCGGGATCGAATCCCACGTCAGGCTCCTGGTGCATGGAGCCTGCTTCTCCCTCGGCCTGTGTCTCTGCCTCTCTCTCTCTCTCTCTGTGACTATCATAAATAAATAAAAATTAAAAAAAAAAAAAAAGAATTTAGTCTGAATGATCCCTCCCTGTTTGCATTAATTGCTTTCCCAAATGTGACAGACCTTCCTGACTCAAGAGATCAGACTCTCTAGTACCAAGATGTAACTTTTTGCCAAGGACAAGTTTAAAACCACTTCAGAACTTTTTCAGTTTATGTCAGGCTACTTCTAATAATTCCAATAATTTTTATCAATCCTATTTCAATAATTAGAAGCAATTGACTCAACCTTGCCATTGAGAAAAATGCTTCCTTCATTAGTATGGGCAATAGCTTACTTGCCTCCAAAAATTTTTGTAAAGCCTCAATGTCACTTATGATAAGGGCTTTTCCAATCTACTACCAGCCTATAATTTGGGCTACAACATACAGCCTAGCTAATTTTCAGGTAATGGTCTTCTCATTCCCATTTGCATTCTACAAGGCAAATGGACAATGCTATTTTCTTTAAGGTAGTATACTGTCTTTGCTCTATTATTGGGTAATAGATTTGGAGGCAAATTAAAGCAAGGGTGGGGCATCTATAGAACAGCATTCGAAGTGCTGGATTTGGAATCAATTTTAAGCTTATAATTTTTTAATGACCTTAGGCTATGTACTCCTTTTGTATTTCACTTCCAAATTCTGCAAAATGGTATTATTACAGCTTCAAAGAGGTTTTGTAAAGATTTAGTGGTACACGGTCATATCTTCATTCATATCACACTAAAAGAACCACTAATATATACCTGTGTTTTCTGAATAATTCAAGATTCATAATGTGACAAGGAAGAAAATATTTGAATTTGGAGCCAGGGAAAATCCAGGCAGTAGGGTTAAAGAGTTCAGAGCCATGTCACCTCAAAGTATGCTACTCTGGGATATTGATTATTTTAAGTTAGAGCTTGAGAAATAGTAGGCGCAAGAGGGGCACTCTGACCTTCCTTAATTTCTCCTGACAGGAGATAAAACTGCCATGTGAAAACTGCTTTCCCTCTACCAGGAGGAAGAAAAACATTCTTATCACCAGAGATGGGGAATCAGGCTGAGAAATCTGTACAAACAAACCTTGGTACACGAATGCTTATCTTCCTCGTCTTTCTTCACAATTTACTACCCTGGCCCAAACCCCTTTGTCTCATTTGGTTCTTCGCCTAAAAGGAGTAAGCTTTCTGTTCTGGTCACTTCTTCATGTCTTCATTCTCTTGTGAAGGTTCTCGTGTACATTTAAAAACCAAAATTAATAAACCTTGTGTGCTTTTGTCCAGTTAATCTATCTTACGTCAGTTTAATGTTTAGGCCCTGCTGGAGACCCAAAGAGGGTTGACAGAGAAGAATTTTTCCTCACCTACAGCTCACTCTGGGGTCACTGCAGCTGAGAGATCCTGGTGATGTGGAGAACAAAAGAAAAAGAAATATAGAAAAAAATTAAACTTTCTTATAATTTACAGCCCATTAACAAGTACTTGAGACAGGCAGAATAACCTTCTCCAGGAACTCAACTCTCTCACTATTAATACTTTGCTAAAGGCAAAAGGCAACTTTAGCTTGACATTAGCCTGGCCTCCAAGATCCTCTAAGTCTTCTTTAACATATAAAAATCCCTTTGTAAACTTCCTTTACCTTTGCCCCCCACCCCCAGGATATATGTTAGCAATCATCCTCCAGACATATGGCCCATTGATAGACATCTGGAGGGTTTCACGAATAAGGTTTTACTAGACAGTAGTAAATAACCTTATCCTAACAGCTGTTAGGCTCCCAAGGTCCTGGAAAGCTCACTTTCAAATTTCTTGGAGACTCACTATCCCTAGACCCTTCCCAACTTGAAAGTATAAATTAGTCACTGCTTACAACCCGGGTGCAGTTCTTTCTGCCTGCAGGTCCTGTCCCCATGCTTTAATAAAACTACCTTTTTTTGCACTAAAGACATCTCAAGAATTCTTTCTTGACCACTCATTCCTGCACTCTAACATTTCATATCACGGGGACCTCTGACATAAGCCAGTACAAGGTAAGAATTTTCACCAGTCTGTCTCCTGGGGCTCTGCCTATAAGATCCAATCAAAGCAAAAGTGGTAAGAATCTTTCCTCATGTTTTTCCCTTTCCAAATTTAGATTAGCAGGTATAAACTCTGGTGTGAACTAGTTCTTTAGGCACAGTGATTTTCTGTTACAAGTATTCTTGTTTTCTATTTCAAATGGCTGTAACAAAATAAATAAATAAATAAATAAATAAATAAATAAATAAATAAAGCTTAAAAAACAATCTCCCTAGACCCCAGCACCCTCAGAGGGTTCATCTCGTTTTCCCCTTCTGTAGGGGTAATACCCCACTGATTAATAGGGTCAACTAATCCCCAAGTGCACCCCAGAACTCACCATCAAACTCAGTAGAGGATCAGGAACTGGTTCTTAACTGACACTGCTGTGACTTTACCATCTGTTTAGAGGATTAATTGCTGTCACCTCTTATTCTATTCAAGTTTCTGGTCAACCCATTTCATTGTCTATATCTCAGGCCACCCCAATATCCTTAGGTCCTTTTAATACCCATCATACCTTTCTAGTTTCTGACTCCTCACCAATGTCACTGTACGATTTAATGAGAAAAGTGTTTTTAATTTTCCTGCCCTCAGATCAAACTGCAAACTTCTTGTTTTCCCTAATGGAAACCCATCTCAACTAAAAATCTTCTGAAGAGGATGCAACCTTAAAGGATGTCCCAGCCTGGGCCCAGCCTGGGCCTCACCTGCAAATGAGATTGGATTGTTACAGTAACACAAGTTGTGCATATTACCTGGAAAAGGAATAAACTTCTCCTATCAGTACCCCAGTGCCTCCCTCATGAGTGCACAGTAAGGTATTGAACATACTCTCTTTTACAGCAGGGTATTTACTTTCTAGCTCTGTAACACCATAATCTTACCAGTAAAGAAAGGAAAATCTAATTCAGACTAGAATCAATCTATTGATTTGTATAAGATCTGAGAGCCATTAATGCCTTTTTAATTCCTCATCACCCCATAGTTCCTAATTCAGCTACCATTCTTTTTCTTTTTCTTTTTCTTTTTTTTTTTTTTTTAAGATTTTATTTATTTCCTTTAGAGAGAAAGAGCTGGAGCAGGGGGAGGAGCAGAGGGGGAGAGAGAGGGAGATAATCTCCAGCAGACTCTGTGCTGAGCACAGAGCCTTATGTGGGGCTCCTTCCTATGACCCTGATATTTTGACCTGAGCTGAAACCAAAAGTCAAGGCTTAACCTACTGAGCCACCCAGGCACCCTTCAGCTACCATTCTTATCTCAATTTCTGCTAATGCAGCCTGATTTATAGTAATTAAGCTCTGCTCAAATTTCTTTTCAATTCCAATGTACCTGACTCACAATTCCTCTTTTCATTCACATTTAGAGGGAGGTAAGTAACTAGACTGGTATACCTCAGGGGTATTACAAGTCTCCCTCAGTATTTTCTCAAGTCCTTAAAACCAACTTAGATTCCAAGGCTCCACTCTTGTTCAGTATGTTGATGCTCTTCTACCTTGTAACCAAACTGAGCAGTATGCTCATATAGGAGCTGAAAGAGGCCGTAAGACCTCTTAATCTAAACTTCAAGGGGTACAAACAACTGTTACCTACTCAGGACAGGAGATGTCTCAAGGCATTCAAAATGCCATCAGTCAGTTTTGTATATCCCTCTCTCACAAATGATTGAGAAAAAAAAAAAAAAGCTAAATAAATTTCCAGGGGCAGCTGGCTATGGCTGCAAATGAATTCCTAACTTTGCTGCCCTTGATTCTCCCAAGATGCTACTTCAGAGCCCATTACCAGGCCCGCCTTAACCTCCTTTAAAGGCTGAAATTCGCACTGTCAACACCAGCAAGTCTCGGCTTACTAATTTTGACAAAACTTTTCACCTATATTATCATGAAAATTACTGGGATTGCTGTAGGAATTCCAGGAAAACCTTTGTCTCTCAGTTATGTCCTTTCTGTCAGCTGGGTCCCCTGACAGCAGGCATGCCATGATGCCTGCATGCACTAGCATCAGCTGCCTCCTTGCCAGAGCCGGTACGCTTAGATCAGGCTCCCCATTCACCTGTATGTTCCTCATGCTTCGTCTGCTCTCTTACAAGTTCATATGACAACACCTCTCTTCCTGGTTGCAAATCACCCATGAATAGGTCCTTATTATCCAACCTCTTTCATCTTCCATTGCTGTAACACTTCAAATCTGACTACTCTATTATCCCTTCCTTGTAATGGACGGAGTCACTTCACCCCATAGGATTGCTTTTGCAAATACAGAAACTCTCTCAAAGCAATGAGAGGATCTCTTAGATACTGCCTTTACACAACCCAGACTTAAGTTCTTTTTTTTTTTTTTAATTTTATTTATTTATTTTTGAGAGACACTGAGAGAGAGGGGGGCAGAGACATAGGCAGAGGGAGGAGAAACAGGCTTCATGCAAGGAGCCCGATGCAGGACTGAATCCAGGAATCCGGCATCACACCCTGAGCCAAAGGCAGACGCTCAACCGCTGAGCTATGCAGGTGCCCCCAGACTTAAGTTCTATTTTGTGATAGTTCCTACAGAGGAGATTTCTGGGAGAAACTTAATAACTGGTCATACCATAGTTTCTCTACATAAAACACCTGGGCACACTCTCTGTCCCACTACAGTCAGCCCAAGCTGCTAACCGTATAGCTCTCATCAGAGCCTGAACACTGGCAAAAGGAAAAACTGGCACAGTTTACACCAATTCTAGACATGCTTTTGGAGTCCTTCAGGCTTTTGGCACAATCTGGAAATCCTGAGGATTCTTAACCTCTGCTGGTTCATTTTGCCAATGGGCATATCTGCTGCTATATACAAGCTATTCACTGCAGCTAAAATCGTTATTGTTCACTATGTAGCCATACTAAGGTGACAGCTACTGTATCTCTAGGGAATAATAAGGCTGACAGGGCTGCTATATATGCAGTTGAAAATAGAGCTCCTTTCCTTTTCCACTTAATTTATAAACCTGCCTTTATCCCTGACTGATATTATTAACTATTCAGGCAAATATCCCACAATCTTGAAAAAGACAAATGAATACAAAAGGGTGCCAAGTGATTAGAGATTATATATTGGGTCAAAGAGACTTCCTGAGGCCCCCTTTCTTTTCACCCTTCAGCTTGTACTTATCTCCCATCTGATGGGATATCCCATCATACGGGTACGATGGGAGATAGTTAAGGAACTAAAAGATAATTTTTTCTTCCCTGGCATCTACAAAATTCCTGACCAAGTTATTTCCCAATGGACTACTTATAAATCTCACCAAATTTCTGGAGGAAACAAACATACCTCAGGAAATCCTCTAAGGCCCACATTGCCCTTTGTGGGACCCCAAAATGATTCCATAGATTTATTTCCAGTGTCAAGCTATTCCCACTATTTGGTTATTGTCTGTATATTTAGTAGGGGGGACTGAATGTTAGCCAACCAGAAGTACCAACGCTACAACAGTGGTGAAGAATTAATAACTGGGAGTATTCCTTGTTTTGGCATTCCTTTATGGGTTGGGTCAGATGAAGGAACATATTTTACAGCAGAAATTAACCACTTGCTCATAAAAACTTAGGGGTACTCATTAAAATTTCATTTTCTGTATCATCCCTAATTCTTAGGACAAACAAAACATATAAATCCAGATATCAAAAGGACTATAGGAAAAACCTGTCAAGAAACTGGATTTAATGGCCAGGAGCATTACCTCTGGTCCTTATAAATATTTGGAATACTCCAAATAGAAAACATAGATTAACATCTTTTGAAATAATGTTTGGTCACTCTATTCCTATTGGCATCTCTAAATTTTCTATTCCTGGATTAAGTAAACATTATTGGAGTGTAAGTGAAAAATCTGATGCTACTGATGTGATGTGGGCTGGGAGTGAATGGTCAAAAAAGAATTCTTGTGACAGTGCAAAGAAGTTGTTTTTACTATAGCAGGTGACAGGAACCATGGGCAAATAAGAGCTGCAATGTGATGGTGAGTAGCGACTGATTATATACTTTAAGTTGGGAGTGGCAGAGACAAAGGAAGTTTCCAAAAGTATTTTCATATGTTAAAGAAGACTTACAGGATCCTGGAGGTCAGACAAATGTCAAGTTAAGATTGCTTTTTGACTCTAGCAAAGCATTAACATTATGGCAGTTGTGAGTCTCTTGAGGAATGTCATACTCTGCCCGCCACAAGTATTTGTCAACAGACTGCAAGTTGCAAGATTTAATTTTATCTACATTTCTTCACGTCACTGTGACTAGCTATATACAAGACCTAACTAGTATAAATGGAGCATATCATCAACAAGTAAAAATGTTGAATGCGAAGCTTTGCCATTAGAGGAAAGCACATATTATCACCTCACTGAGAAGACTTTTATGAAGTACTGCTAACCACTCACACTGCTATCAAAATAAAGGGAAAATCCTCCTGGAGTTACACAAGCCTTGCCAACATACACCAGGATCAGCACTCCTGTGACAAATAGAAGACCATTCCTAAGATGACCTTAAAGTAAAGATTTCCCAGGCAAATTCCCAAGTCCTAGAAGCAGACAAAATCATGAGATAGATAGCTTTTCCCAAGATCACAGATCAAGAACCTTCACTTCCACCTATTTTCTCCCCCACTGGGTCTCCCTACTCCCAGTGGGAACTAAGAAAGAGGAAAAAAAAATCTTCCTTTTAACAAAGCCTCCCCTTTCTTTAGCCACTTATTAAAAGGGTGATTGGAGGGGTGCCTGGCTGGCTCAGTTGGTGGAGTATATGGGACTCCTGATCTCCAGGTTGTGAGTTTGTACAGAGATTACTTAAAAATAAAATCTTCGAGGAGATTGCTTGTCTCAATCTATCCTACTCTCCCTCTGACCCTCTGCTATGGACTGTCTTTCAAACTGTGTCTCACTTAACTCTTGTTTTCTCAGCAGGTTATGCAGAACTGACACCCCATTAAATCACTTTTCCAAACCCTGGCCACATTAACTAATCGATCTGATTGTTGGTTATGTCAACATCTAGATCTTGCAAAAGAACCTGAAATTAATTTTTATTCCTGCGAATATGACCAACTGGTGGACCAATTTGGGAAAATGGATATATGACAGGGTATGGCATCCATGACCAAAAATACATATCATTCTTCAGTTTTTGGTGAGTCAACTGTACGTGGAAAAACCTCTATGGAAGCTCAAGGACTGTCCTTTGCTCAAAGACATTAGAAGGGAGTTTTTTTCCTTTTTATTGAAAATCCCGATGGTACTGGACCTTTCCCACATGACATATCAAGTCAATACTACAATCAAACTTTTTGGTCTGATTCCACAGGTGCATCCTCAAGCCTCTCATGAAGGTCAGAAATCATTTCATTACTGACTCTTATGGTACAGACACTTACCAAACCACCAGATTTTACAGCAGGTTCCCAGCGTAACCCGGGAGCAGCTGAGTTGCCAAAGGCCAAAGATCACATATGGGGAAACAAAAAATTTGCGCTAACCTAATCATATAACAAAACCATGCCTTATTGCTGCTAAGGCCTAATTGCAGGCCTCCTATATCCAATATTTCACAACCTGTTCTTCTAGAGACTGACAGGAATACACAGAAGATGGAGATGTGCAGATGCCAATAAGGCAGGTGACAAGATACATCAGACCCCAACTTAGTAGGTCAAAAGTTTCATTCTGATCTCATCCATGAATGGTACTGGTCTTTTTTTTTTTTTTTTTTTTAAGATTTTATTTATTTACTCATGAGAGACACAGAGAGAGAGAGAGAGAGAGAGAGAGAGGCAGAGACACAGGTAGAGGGAGAAAGCAGGTTCCATGCAGGGAGCTGGATGTGGGGCTGGATCCTGGGAGCCCAGAACCACACCCTGGGCTGAAGGCGGCGCTAAACCGTTGGGCCACCCAGGCATTCCGGTACTGGTCTTTTTATCTTATGTGATGATAAGGTATACAAAGAGTTCCACCTAGATGGTCAGGATGATGCGGACTCAGATTCCTGATACTCTCTGTCCTGGTACTCCACCTTAAATGCCAGCCCAATTACAAACTTAGGGTCCTTTGGTCTTAAAGTAGTGCCACATGAATACACTAAACAAGATGTTACAGAAAACTGGCTCGTGCATCACAGTTCTAAGTTCTTTTTTCAATATTGGGCTCCCTTTTCCCAGGCTTTCAAACTCTTGAGTTGGAAAAGGCAGTTCTAAATCTCTCCACAGAAATATAACAGGATTTCAGTATCATTACACACACATTGGAAGCCCTTCTATCATCAGTTAATAGTTTAGGCTTTCTGTTATACTCCAAAGTTACCTCTTCCTAGACACACTGACAGCCCCAAAGGAGGAGTTCAGGCAATCACTGGTGAAGAATGCTACTTCTATGTAAATTGCTTGAAACAAATAGTGTTTAACCTGCACCTTTTGAAAGACCAGATAAACACTCTCCATCAGATAAATGAGGTTCAGCCATTCTGTTGGGCTGACCTATTTCTAGGGAGAGGAGGCTGATTTAACAGGATATGAGGAAATGTGCTTCGACTTATTTCCTATGTATTCTTATCCTAACCTATTCTTTCCCTTTGCAGATAGATCCCTTGCCACTTGGCTGCTAACTTCTTTTTTTTTTTTTTCTCCACAGCCACCAATTCAGCTTTCATGTAAAACTTCTAATGAACTTTCAGACAGAGGAAATGAAGGAGTTCAGAGTGTGTCACCCCAAAATACACTGCTTTGGCATATTGATTAAGTTAAAGGAGCCTGAGAAACAGCAGGTGCAAGAGGGCCACTCTGGCCTTCCTCAATTCTTCCCGACAGGAGATAAAACTCCCATGTGAAAGGTGCCTACCCTCTACGAGGAGGAAGAAAAACATTCTTATCACCAGAGATGGGGAATCAGGCTGAGAAATCTGTACAAACAAACCTTGGTACCCTGATGTTTATCTCCCTGTCATTCTTCACAATTTACCACCCCTGACCCAAACCCCTTTGCCTGGTTTGACTCTCTATCTAAAAGGAGTAAAGCTTTCTGTTCTGGTCGCTTCTTTTATCTTCATTCTCTTGTGAAGGTTCTCATGTGCACATAAAAACCAAAAACTAATAGACCTTGAGTGCTTTTCCCCTGAAGTCTCATCTTATGTCAGTTTAATGCCTAGGCCCTGCTGGAGACCCAAAGAAGGTCGGTAGAGGGGAATTTTTCCTCACTTACAATGGCCATTCTCTTTCTGCTAGCACTCTAATCTCCTAGGGGGTCACATTCCCAAAACCTTGGGGGTTACCCTTAAATTCACTCCCATGGGGTACATGCCGCAGTCTCAGGATTTGCTCTCGGCCTCCTTAGGAGCCCCGGCTCTTACTTACGACGTCCACCTCATTATGACTGTTTCAGGAATGAATAGGTGTGACGTGCCATATACACAATAGAGACCCTATCAGAGGGGGCCCTAAACCCTTGGCAATGAGGACCCGAAAGAAATACAGGGACAAGGAAAGGTGACCGTGGGCAGTTCCTGGGTGGGATCCAGCACCTGACGTCCGCGGGACTTGAGGGTGACTTCTTCCAGTGAAACCAGTCTAACCAGCTCTCCCTGGGCGCAGCAGAGCCGAGGGGGCGGCCCCGCGCACGCCGCGGCCGGGAGGAGGCCGAGCCCCGCCGAGCTGCGCGCCGAGCTGCCCGCCGAGCTGCCTGCCGAGCGTCACGGAGACAGCGAAGCGCCGGAAGGCGAGGGGACCAGGCCGTTTCCGGGGAGGGGAGCGCGCATGCGTAGGCGCCGCGCTGTGGCCGTTTGCGGGCAAGGCGAACCCGGAAGTGCGGGACCTGAGGGATTTCCGGCTGCGGCGGGGCGACGACTGGTGGGTGATGGAGGCGGGCGCAGCAGCAGAAGATGGTCGGGACGGCCCCCGGGAGCGACTGCGCTTGGGCGAAGCCGGGAGGCAGCCGCAGAACCACGAAGTGCGGCCTCAATCCGCAGCCGACCGGTTTCCGAAACATTCCTACTGGCTGGATCTGTGGCTCTTCATCCTCCTCGACGTGGTGTTGTTCGTCTTCGTGTATCTTTTACCGTAGTGAGTACTCGGAACGCGGAGTTGAACGGGTAGGGAGCCGACCACCACGGTGTGGGCGTTGGCCAGGTAACTGAATTCCAGGGAGTAGCGTATGCCCAAAATAATAATCCAGCTGGCCAAGTGGCAGAGTCGACTGGGGGTGCTGGGGGTCGGGATGAGACGAAGTAAAGTGTTCTTCCTGGGCACCTCAGGGTCTTCAAAGAGGTGGGGAAGGAATTTGGCTTCATAATTTCTTCTTCTTATGTTTTGGAATGAAACCACCTGGGGTTGGGGGCACCTGGGTAGCTCAGGTCATGATCCCCGGGGCCTGGGATCCGCGTCAGACTCCCTGCGGAGCGCGGAGCCGACTGCTCCCTCTCCCTCTGCCCCTCCCTTCCACTTGTGCTCTCTCATAAAAAAATAAAATCTTACAAAAGAAAAAGGAAAGAAAAAGAAAAAGAAACCAGCTGGATTTGAGTTCCTCTAGTACCGCAAAATTAGAGATACTATTTAGCTTTTCTGAGCTTCATTTTTCCCATTTACCACTTGGGACCAGTAGTAACCAGGTCATAGGGGTGTAGTGAGGATTAAATGACATAGTACTTGATCCGAAAGCGATGTGCACGCTTGCCCGGCAGCAGTAAGCGCTCAACGAAAGGTGGTGTTGGCTGTACTGCGCAGCTTGACGTCCCGCAGGCCGGGTAGAGATCTCAGACAGGTCCAGATATGAACGCTTAATAACGTCTTACTAAGACGTTATTTTTCAGGGTCCCCATTTCGGTAAATGTTAACGCACTCTGAAAAGACAGTTTTGGAAAGGGTAAGGGAAGGAAGGATAAAGAAAGGGCAGGGGAGCAGAACAAGAAGAGGGAGACGGGACTGAAATGATGAGGGAAAATTCAGGAGAAGCAGTGAGCTGAAGAGAGAACCTGTGGAAAAGCGGCGCAGCTCATTTGGTTGGACATTAGGGAGCTCGCTTGGACTTCAGGGTTGTTTGCTTAACCGTAAGTTAACTTTTCTCCATCATTATGCTTAAGAATTTGTAATCCTTGATAGGCAATTATATCTTCCTTCCCCACCTCCAAAATTTTGGCAAAGATTTGGGCATAAACTCATTGTATCTATGGCCCCATTGTTGCTGGTCTCTTGGATAGTGTGACAAGATTAGAAGGCAGAAGGTTGAGTGGGTGAATGGAAGAGATGGGGATTTCTTTAAAATCCTCTGCCCAACCATTAGAGTCTCCACTCTCCTCTGCTTTGCCTTTTTTTGCTAAAGACTGATATCTCAAATATGTTTTCTTTCCTTTTTCTTTTTTTAAATGACACGAGTTTTAAGTTTTGGGTAGAAAATGGAAGCCTTAGGAGGTATACTCCAGGCTTTCTCTCTCTCTCTCTTATCAACGTATAAATCATTTAGGAATAGGTAAATGACTGAGACAACCTGGATTTTCAGATATTGGGGTAAAGTATTAAAATGGGAAGGAGACATTGTTGACAAATATTTGGTTTTTACAGAATGGTTTGCCTGATGTCTAGATTAAGAAGTTGGTTCCTGGAGTGGATTCTGAGAATGACTACAAACCTCTTGAACAAAGAAGACAGGATTGTGCAACAGAATCTCAAACTGAGGGACTTTTCTTTCATTTCATTTTACTCTTATTATTCCTTTTGGGGACTATATTAAATGGGTAATGATCTCACCCATTCATAGCTAAATTCTTAAAACTAGACTCTCTGATTCATGTTTAAAAACTTTTCAAAATCTGATGGCTTTACAGGGGCTGAATATTAAAACATTTCTATGTAAAGGTTTAGTGTATTCATTAAGAAATATAGTAATGTCTTGCCTTTAACATTTTAAGGATTAGCCAGATTAGTATAATACAAAAATGTAAAATATTAAAGTGAAATATTTAAAAATAAATTACTCAAAAGGGAAGGATTTTGAGAAAAAGGAGTTAAGAGCTATACAGAAAATATAGGCCCACAATGTCCTAGCCGTAAGTACCAGTTTTTTAGATTAAGTGGGCCTCTGTGATGGCTGCCATATTGTTAATAATCTCAGAGAAAGTATATAAATATAATATCCAACATGGGAAATCTAGTGTGCATGTCCTCTTACCTTTGTTTTCTTTAAAGTTCTTGAACTCCCCTAAAATAAGAATATGTCTGAAACCTATTTATTGTGATTGCATTAAGAATGCTTGTGGCCAAAATGTGTTTTTTTATATAATGGTTATACCTTAAATACTTCAGCAGTCATTTCAACAAATATTTGAGCACTTACTCTGGGCCAGGTACAGTACTGAGCAAAAAAGACAAAAATCCTTGCCTTTATGGAGCTTACATTCTTTCTCTAAATGTTAGTAAGAATTTACATTCTAGGAGTGATCAACTAGTGTTTAATCAGAAAGTTCACACTCCCAAAGCAGCTACTAAAAGCCGTCAGAAGCTATTCCTATTACATAACAGATACTCCTTTAAGTAACAGATGTTAGAAATGGGCTCTTTTTGAAATTGGTGACATTTGATACATGTGAATTGCCTAAATATTTTGAAGATATTCCCCTTACTTAGAAACAGGACATAGATCTGGTAAACTTTATATTCTTTCCCTCTTAGAATGGCATTGACGGTGAAATGTGGAACTGATTTTGGTAGATTTTAATTGCCTGTTGCCCACTACAAGGTAACAGTAATGCCTATGGGGTATTGTTGCATCTGTCTGGAGTGAACCTTTTATGCAAAAATTGAAGCACCCAAAGAAACACAAAACTGAAATTTCATTGAGTATACCAAACAGTGCAAACTTTTTTTGCTGAGTGCTAATAATTTTGTCCAATAAATGTTTATTGCCTTGCTAAATTTGGTCTCATTTGGATTTTGCACTTGTTTAAACTACTTGGTAGGTAGCAGGATTGTGAAAGGATCCGCAGTTCTCATGTAGCTTAATGTTGGTTACACACAAAGATTTATAGTCTGTACTACCTTTCTGAGCCTAAAATCAGCCCACTACCACCATTAAATATTAAATATTCTGAAAATGATCTTAGTGTTATGACATAACTATAAATGATGCCAATATAAGGGTTGAATCTTTTCTACAGCTGATGAATAAGAAATCATACCTATCACTTACCTGTGCCATCTCAAGTAGTGACTGCTTATAGAAACCACACTTGAAGGCTAAATGGGTAAAAGGTCACTGGGTCAAAGGGTGAAGGACACCAAGAAAAGTTGGCAAACTTGCTATGACAAAAATAAAGAATAACAGAAGTGTGATTTTAATCTGATAAATTCTGTTGTAAATTTCAAAAACTTAATTTCATATAAATGAAATGATTTTTTTTAAAGATTTTATTTATTTATTCATGAGAGACACAAAGAGACAAGAGACACAGGCAGAGGGAGAAGCAGGTTCCCTGTGGGGAGCCTGATGTTGGGTCGTGCCCTGAGCCAAAGGCAGATGCTCAACCGCTGAGTCACCCAGGCATCCCGAAATGATTATTTTAATAACCATTTGAAATGAACTGGCTGACTAGTAATTGTGATGAAGTTTTCAGGAGTCTGTTAATCTGAAAGTTTAGAATAGAAACCTCTCCACATATCTATCTAGTCCCTAAATGGCATGGGAATACATTCAGAGACTACAGGATATTTTATTTAAGGTCATTAAGGTTACTTATTGTAGGGCAGCCCGGGTAGCTCAGTTGTTAGTGCCGTCTTTGGGCCAGGTTGTGATCCTGGAGACCTGGAATCAAGTCCCACATCAGGCTCCCTGCATGGACCCTGCTTTTCCCTCTGCCTGTGTCTCTGCCTCTTTGTGTCTCTCATGAATAAATAAATAAAATCCTTTTTTTTTTTTAAAAAAAGGTTATTTATTGTAAATTATGTTCTAGGATAAGAGTCATCAAATTATGGCCATTGGGCCAAATATAGCCCACTACCTCTTTTGATCAGGCCCATGGGCTAAGGATGATTTTTACATTTCAAAGTAGTTGGAAAAAAGACTATTTGATGCCATGTGATGAAAATTGTATGAAATCCAAATTTCTTTTTTTTTTTTTAAGATTATTTATTTATTTATTTATTTATTCATTCATTCATTCATTCATTCATTCATGAGAGAGAGGGAGGCAGAGACACAGGCAGAGGGAGAAGGAGGCTCCATGCAGGGAGCCCGACATGGGACTCAGTCCCGGGTCTCCAGGATAAGGCCTTGGGCTGAAGGCAGTGCTAAATCGCTGAGCCACCCGGGCTGCCTGAAATCCAAATTTCAATGTCAGTAAAGTTTTATTGGAAAGCAAATATGCCATTCTTTTGCATACCGTTTATGGCTTCATTCATTATAGTGGCAGAATTGAGTAGTTGTTTGTTACAAAGACCCTATGGTCCACCAAGACCAGATTATTTACTATCTGGCTCTTTATAAAAGTTTGCCAACTCCCAAAGGAGCCCTGCTTTGGACCTCATGACAATTACGTACTTAGGAGCCTTTAGTGATAACATTTTATGATTAGTGATACTCCCAAGCACCCTTGAACTTTAAGTCGACTTAATTTCTCATAAAATGCGTAACTGACGGGAGAAGAAGTCACAGTTCATGAATGCACAGAGAAGTCCAACCATGTTAACTTAAAAATTAGTTTATCTTAAAAAAGAAATTCTGAACCAGAAGAAACTGATTTCACAGAAAAATAGAAGTCTTAAGATAAGTATTTTAAACATTACAACAATTATTGGTTGCATTATTTCAGAAGTTACCATAATTTTATAATCAGAAGAAAACAGCTATAAAAATTAGGTATCCTAGGAATAAAAATTTTACATGTGAATGATTAGTAATTATGCATTCAAATCTATATTTGGAGTGTTGAATCTACAAAAACATTTTCTAGTCTGTTAGTACTATTACATGATTTGGGTGGTTACGACTGGATAGTACTTAAATTAGATCTATTTGATGTTACAACTCACCCATGAGTTGAAAATACAAATCTATTGAGACTGCTGTTAAATATAAGAAATTAGTTTATATGTTTCAAATAATACATTTTTAACTGGACATCTTGACCAAATAGAAATTTTTAAAAAGTTACACAGAAAGTTGTTAAAAATACTTGAACCCATTTTCTAGTATTTTACAATGTTATAAAAGCAGTCATTAAATACACTGATATTTCAAATACAATTTTTAAAACTTTACAGTATTTACAAACCTTCCATACTAAAAGTTATGTTAAAAATGAGCTTTCTTAAAAGATAGTTTAATATAGTTCATATTCAAGTATTTCTAAATTAAGAGAATATAAAGTGATAATTACCTACTGTTACAGTTAGAAAAGGCTAGTAAAAGCTTCTCTAGGTGGAAGACAATAATTGACCAAGATTTCTTAACTGGGTGAGATTAGGTTTTTACAAGCAATTATTTTACTTATTTAAGTAAATTATTTTACTTAGGAATACTAATTTTAAATGATTTACATTTTAGAATATTTTAACAATGTATCAAGTTGGTAAAAATATTAAATTTACTAATTAGTTTATAGAGTTGAGTTATATGTATGTTTATTAATGTAAACAAATTTTTAATTCTGTAATTTTCAATTTTTTTAAGTGCAATACAAAACTTAGCCATATCTAGTTTACCAACTTAATACAAAATAAAATGACAACTAATGAAAAAAGGCAACTAATATAACTTAATTTCATTTATAAGGTCATCATGATAATGGAAATTTCATTAAAAAAAAAAAAAAGCCCTCTCCATGAAAGGGTGAAAGGACTTTTTGTTTAGAGTAGAAAAATGGGAAGTATGCTCAAATTAATATATTTCATTAAAATTAAACCCTCTATGTGAAAGAAGAAATTGAATCTGGAAACATATTTTCAGTCTCAAGAATCTGAGTATCACTAAAATGGGTTGACAATCTATAAAGAGGTAAGATGATAGCAGGGAAAATTTAGGCAGTCACAGTGAGATCCCCTGAAGGCCCTAAGTTAATTCCTAACACTGGTTATTAGCAGCCCAAAGTGAACCGAACCAAAATAAAACTTTTCACATTTCATATAAAATTAGAAAAAATGTAACATAAATATACTAGTGTTAAGAATTTCACTTATTTTTAGCTTACATGTCTGAAGTAAGCTTATCCATACATATGACAGTCAAAGGCCTAATTTATGTTAACCAGGCATTCTGAAGATAAAAGTTCTAGGGGCAAAATTGAGTTTCTTCTATTCTGACCCTAATTTAATTTAAAAACTGCTTTTTCATTAAGGCTTTTGTTTTCTTCCCCAAATGCTATCAATTTCATAGGTTGATAATTCTAAGACACTTAAAGGGATCATATGTAGTAGACTATCACAGAAGTCAAAAACAAATGGGTGAAGCCCTCTTTTGGTTGGTTACCCATTAGAAAGTGCTTCTTCATAAAGCAAATACTGCTTTGACTACACAAACTTGTATTAACTGGTATTTTTCAATTAGCATAGTTTATCAATCTACATACGTGAGTATTGGTTAGTTTAATACTTAGGGGTCTGCTAGCAACACATAAAGGAACAAATTACAGTTTTATTCAACTACAGCAGTGACTTCTTGCATACCCTCTGGATTTTCTATTTTGCAGGCAAACCAAGACTATTCAAAGGGAATTTCTAAAATCTCCAATAAGTTGATCATCACAAAACAATATACATAGAAAGTTAAAGTGATTAAAACTTTAAAAATGCCACAGTTTTAGTTTCATGTATCACCAGGTTGGGTCAGTCAATTCCTATTATATTTTCATGGCCTCTGAAAAGTATCAGCTTACCATTTTCATCACTCATCTATTACAATGTATACTAGGTTTATATCTCTGCTCAGAAGGACAGCTTGAACCAAGACTGTTGTGTAACACAGGTGCTATCCTTCTTTCACTCTTAGATAGTACATCATCATTACAAAAGCCACTGTTCTCTGGAACACAGAGCTTGGGTCTCTGGTGGTATTTCAGTCTGTATGTATCTGTCATGCAGCTATCAACTGAGAAGTAGGTAGTTAATGAAATGGTCTCATTTGGACAGGTAGAACTAGAGTCTATTTCTGGTTGGCAAAATGCATCAACAACCGTAGCCAAGTCTGCCTGAAAATCTTCAGTTGAAAAGCTGGACAGGTAGTTTGGTGTGTTGCCAACAGGCTCTTTTACTTGAAATGCTTCCCTAAGTCTTTCATCATTCATATATGTACCCTCTTCTGAACCTGGTTCTGAATCCAGACTTAAACTGTGCTTTGGAAGACTAGAAGAATTAGCTTTAAACATCTCTGTAAGCTTGACATTAGGTGTGGATTCATTTTTCTCTGACTGTGGCACACCGGTTATCGCATATTTCTTTGGTGGCAAAGGAGGCGGTGGATTATGGCTAACAAGTTTTGGCATCTGACAACCATCAGGTCTGCAGGTTGACTGAACTGTATGTTCCCTGGATAGAGAGTTCTCAGAGCAACATTGTTCCATCGTAGTTTGCTGCTGGATGAGGGGAGCAGTTTCTGGCTTTAACCCAACAGGTCTCATGTGTGAAGACCACAATGATGGTGAGACTATTTCATTACTGTTCATTCTTTTTCCAGAAGCAGAATTGTCATTGTGAAAAAGTAAACCTGTTCTCTCAGAATTTTCTGTATTAAGCCACTCAGAAAATTTGTATTCACTTGAGGTTTCAAGTTTCTGTTCACCTGACTGGTGGATATGCTCTCTTGCTGCATTGTCCTTGAGTAACTGTGGACCTGATGAAGGGAATAACTTTCCATTGATTTCACGTATATGTGATCTGTAACATAAAAACAAGAACAAAGCTAAAACACCTTATACAAATAGGCAAAAATGGAGGAAAAACAAACATTTGTCCTGTAGTTTAATTTCTCAATATACACTTATTTTTATAACATAACAGAAGTGGGAAGATATTTGTAACCATTAGCATTCTACACTCTGAATCCAAAATTTATGCCAAAATATACAAATGCCTGAAACACCTGTCATTACCAAAATTAGATTTCCAATAATTAAAGGCATAATTAAAAAATTTCATTTCAACTTACAAACACTGAAATTACATTTATTTGTGATAAAATGTAGCACAGACCTAAAAAAAAAGTTATAAGCAAATACTTAAATACCCTAAAAATACTTCTACCAACATTACAAAGTTTATACCAATAGAGACAACTTTAATTTTGACATATAATGCTATAAAAGGATGGTATATTAAAAAGTTTAATCAAAATTACCTTTATTTAGATAATAATTAACTTTTGAGATGAAGATATCACATTGAAAATAATTTTTTGTCATGAAAATAGTTTTTCTTGCATGAATTACACAATTCAATCAGAGTGAAATGATGAAAAGAGAGGCTTTGATAGATAAGTAGATATCCAAATTTCACTCCATGGCTTTGGGCAAATTACTTAATAAAAGCCCCCAATTTTCTCTTATAAAATATCATCTACCTCTTAAGAATGCTATGAGGATTACAACAATCATGTAATCATGTATTGTACCCAGTACTCTGTAGGCCCCCACCCTTAGGCCTATATCCTTTTAGTGGTCCTCAAGAATACAGGCATCATAATATTGTAGACCCATTGTTTTTAGAGTAGGAATATGGACTTATAACCTTTATGACACACAGAGAGTTCCTATAGTAAATGCATTTAATGCAAAAGATTTTAGTATTTCCAAATATCTTTGATTACCTTTTTATCAAAGGATTTTTCATTTGTAGATGTGACTCTGGATGGAACTCATGAGATTTATAGCCTACTTCCAAATTCTTGAGTTCTTTTCTAAAGCCTAAGGCTAGGAGAGAAAAACAAAGTTATTTAAATGATTTTTTATAACTTACTGCACTTAATACTCCTCCATAATTTATGTAAAGTTTCCTATAAATAGGCAATTCTCTTACAACAAAAATTAATTCTTCAAGACTCCGCTCAAAGAATACCTCTTTTCTGAATACTTTATATAAAATGGCTGTTTCTATTATCACCTGAAAATATTAGCTATGCCCAAATAGCACTATTGCTGTTAAACTTTATGGAGCTGTGTGTTTCCCACAGTTTTTGCTAACAAAGGGGCAAGGAAATCCTGCATTTGAAGACACGTGGCAAATTGGGCTGAAGTCTGGATTCACTACTTATGGTCTACTAACTTTAAGCAAACCTCTCAATCCCTTATGTTTCCTCATTTATATGAGATAATGACACCATTTTACCTTCCTCACAGGAATATTACGAACATCAACTGAATTAAAATGTATGGGAGGTTATTATGATTAACATGTAAAATGTTAATACCAGCACTCACTAGCTACCATTTATTGACTGCTGACTCAAGTTGTAAAAGGTTGATAATTACTTCATTTAATCTTTGCAACTGAACACCAATTTTACTTGAAAGACAACACACAAACTCTGCTTACTCAGACTTGTGTTATCTGGCAGAAATTTTCTTGAAAATTAAAGAAGTGTATCTCATTTCAAGGAACACAACTAGCATTATTTATTGCCATTGATAAAATTCAAGCTTTATTTTTTATTTTTTTTAAATTCAAGCTTTAGATGAAAGTAAGAATTTTGGAAAACTTGCATCCACCACCATGAGTTTTTAGCTTCCCAAGAATTATTATAAAGACTTTCTGCAGCCCTGGTGGCTCGGCGGTTTAGCGCCGCCTACAGCCCAGGGCCTGATCCTGGAGACCCGGAATCGAATCCCATGTCAGGCTCCCTGCATGGAGCCTGCTTCTCCCTCTGCCTGTGTCTCTACCTCTCTCTCTCTCCTCTCTGTGTATTCTCATGAATAAACAAATAAAATCTTAAAAAAAAAAAAAAAGACTTTCTGCTAATATTTGTTGCGATGTTTTTTTAAACATCTTTTAAAAAGATTTTTAATTTACTTACTCATGAGAGACAGAGAGAGGCAGACACATAGGCAGAGGGAGAAGCAGGCTCCATGCAGGGAGCCTGATGTGGGACTCGATCCTGGACCCCAGGATCACGACATGAGCTGAAGGCAAGACACTCAACCGCTGAGCCACCCAGGCATCCCTAACAAATTTTTTTAAATAAATAAATAAATAAATAAATAAATAAATAAATAAATAAATAAAAAATAAATAAATAAATAGAAATGTATCAACTATACATCAAATAAAAATAAAATATACATCAAATGTATATTTTACATTTATATCTATATATAAAGAAATGTATCAACATTTGGAAGATTGCATAATTTAGCAAACCAATATTCTCTAAATGAGGATATATGGATGTTACAAAATCATGCATGAGTAAAGTAACTCATTCTTTAAATAAATACTTTAAATTTTCCATTATAAGTCTAAAACAGTGATTATTAACATATATAGCCCATAAAAACAAAAGCTCCTTGAGGTCCTCAGTATTTTTTAATAGTATAAAAGATATCCTGAGGTCAAACCACTGCTCCAGTTGGTTGAAAATAGTCTTTAAAAAGATTCCAGTCCCAAATGTTCTATGAAACAATCCACCCAACCCAAGGAAGTTAGGTGACCCAACTAATGCTATATAACTGGTGACAGCATTTAAACCAATCCACGGCTAACTCCAAACTCTTTCTACCTGCAAGCTCTCTTTTGTATATGCCACTAAAATCCAAGATCATCATACAGAATCTCCTGATGAAACTAGGCCATTTTTTAAAACATCAAATGACCTGATATACTTTATTGTGCTGATACCCACAGAGGATATCAAAATATATGGCTTTAGCTTGAATATTCAATTAATTGCCTATACTTCTATACAGTTCTAGTAAGTTTTCAGTATCCTCTCTTATTTTTAATGTTTTTTTATTTTTATTTTTTTATTATTTATTTATGATAGTCACAGAGAGAGAGAGAGAGAGAGAGAGGCAGAGACACAGGCAGAGGGAGAAGCAGGCTCCATGCACCGGGAGCCCGACATGGGATTTGATCCCGGGTCTCCAGGATCGCGCCCTGGGCCAAAGGCAGGCGCTCAACCGCTGCGCCACCCAGGGATCCCCTCTCTTATTTTTAGATGGCATTTTCATCATGTTCATTTACATTTCCTTTCATTCTCATGCTTCTAACTATACTCCAAATCTATGACTTGAAGATCACAAAGAAAACAAAATCAGTTATTAAAGCAGCAACTTTATTTTTTAAACAATAACAAAGAACTTTATCTTACATGACTTTTTATCCCTAAGTCAGTCTTCTGGGTATATTTTTAAAAACTACTCTCACTCAAAATTCAACTAGAATCTATTGTTGACCAAAACATCTAAATATTATCCTGTGGGGAAAGAAAAATCTATATTTGATTATCATCAGCCTCTGCAAGTTAAACCTTGAATTTCCAAGAAAGGTTATATAATATATATATGAGAATTTAATACCCTATATGCAATATTGCTCACACAGTAAATAATACCTTCCAATAAAAAGATAGTAGAATGAAGAGAACTACAAGTTGGCATTCATTTGTTTAAGATTTCATACTCCTACATCCACTAGACTGTAGTAAGCTCTTTATTGTTGTACAGTATGTCCCCCTTTCATTGTTTCCCCTAGCACAATATCTAGCCATAAAAGACATCAATGAAAGTCTGGAGAATGAATAAACAATTCCATGAAAAACACAACTGTTTTCCTTCTTTTAAATCACCCCCACCCTGTCCACAATGTTCTGGACTCTCAAAACCAGGACTAGATAAGTATAAACTGAAACAAATTCTTCCTACCTTTCTCCCTGACCTAACTCAAGACTATCAAGTGCCTCACTTGAGGCTTACAAATTTGTAAGTTGAAGTTACATTATAAAATTTGTAGTTGAAGTTACATTATAATTCTCCACTCACTTTTATTTTATTATTATTTTTAAAGATTTTATTTATTTATTCATGAGAGAGAGAGAGAGGCAGAGACACAGGCAGAAGGAGAAGCAGGCTCCATGCAGGAAGCCGATGTGGGACTCGATCCCAGGACCCCAGGATCACGCCCTGGGCCGATGGCGGTGCTAAACCGCTGAGCCACCCTGGCTGCCCTCACTTTGATTTTAATTTCAGAAATGTTTACTGTACCTATCCATAATTTCAAGTTTATTATTCACAAACACCAGAAAAAATTCTTGATTTTTAAAAAACTCTTTACTGTTATTAATGTATCCATATAACAGACAGCAGGAGGCAGCAGAGATCTAATAAACATGTTTGAAATTTTAATATCACTATGGCAGGCATTCAACCAAGTGGTCTGACTTCAGAATTCCAACTAAGTTAAAAATAGATGTGTTATTTTTTTCTTCTGCTGACATAGACATCCATGTGTCTTTACTGGGAATTCTGGCTCCAGGTTCTTTGCAAATCTAAAACAGTCCGATTTTTACACTTGGCACATAAGACACCTCAACATCAAGGCAAGAAACTTTAAACGAAGCTTTAAAGAAGCTTTAATTAATAATGCTAATTTTGATATTTTATTTAAAAACAGGCCCAGTAGTCAAAATATATAAATATAAATCAAAATATATATTTCATCTGAAAAGATGACCTATGTTTAAAACAGGCTCAGGTAGCAATAAAAACAAACTGCTGGTCTAGACAATGTAATCTTCACTCTTGTTGTATAATGAGATTTCTTTTTTTTTTTTTAAGATTTTATTTATTTATTTATTTATTTATTATTTTTTTTAGATTTTATTTATTTATTCATCATAGTCACAGAGAGAGAGAGAGAGAGAGAGAGAGAGGCAGAGACACAGGCAGAGGGAGAAGCAGGCTCCATGCAGGGAGCCCGACATGGGACTCAGTCCCGGGTCTCCAGGATCGCGCCCTGGGCCAAAGGCAGGCGCCAAACCGCTGCGCCACCCAGGGATCCCATATAATGAGATTTCAAACTATAACAATACTACAATTACAAAGCCTAAATATTCAACAGCAATAATCTAATCAATGATCTGATTTACAATAAAAAATTGTTTTTAATAAAATTTGAATACTTTGGAAAAATCACAAAACTTTAAATGTCTTCTTTACCTTCTTTGTTTCATTTTCATTTTCATTCCACCTCCAGAGAGATCTTACTCCCATCAATTACTGTTCTGTTCCATTCTTATTTTAGCACCTTTCTCTTCCCTGTACAACATTAGTTCCTTACCTCTACAACATAACTGCAAAACTAAGCTCTTGGTTTCATCTTTCTTCTCTAGGTACTACTTCTTTGAACAGACTTTTTTTTTTTACTTCTCTTTTATTAGCTTTCTATTCTACTGTAGTTTCTTAAGACTTTTTAAGATTTTATTTGAAAATAATTTCAAAAAGTTCAGAAAAACTGAAAGATTAAAATAAGCACAAAGAATACCTGTATATCCTTTACTCAGATTCACCTATTGTAAATTTTAATCTATAATTAAAATTAAATAATTTTAATTTTATTCCATTTTTTTCTGAACCATTTTAAGTTGCAAACATGGCTCTTCTAAACACTTCAGTCCTACCTTAAGCTTGCTTCTATTATTTTTTTTTTAATGACTGGGAGACCATAGATAATTTTTTTTTTTTTAAGATTTTAGTTATTTATCTGACAGAGCATAAGAAGACAAAGCAGCAGGCAGAGGGAGAGGGAGAAACAGAAAGCCCAATGTGGGGCTTGATCTCAGGACTCTGGGATCATGACCTGAGTGTAAGTAGACGCTTAACCCACTGAGCCACCCAGGCGCCCCAACTTCCTTCTATTTCTATTGTTCCTCTAACACTGCTTTTATTCTATCACTAATGACTTAGTAACTAAATCAAACCTGTACTTTTTAATCCTTATTCTGCTCGATCTGTGGCCACCTGTCTTGAAACTCCCCATTTTCCTGGTTTCCCTGTGATAATCTTATCTCCTGTATTTTCTCATACCCTTTAGCTATTCGTCATACTTTCCCAAAACTGCTCCTTCTATCATTAGCCCATCTCTCTTACTTAACAAACCCTAAGGTTTTTCCCTTGTTTATTTTATTATTTTTTTTCCTTGTTTATTTTTTGCCCTGAAAATTTTCCTGCATGATGCAATCCATGTCTATGGCATTCAATTCCCGTATGTGTCAAATACATCATCTCTCTTGAGTTGTAGCCATATATCCCTAACTGCCTAATAAATCTATTTACCTAGATGATAAAACAAATCTAAGAATAAATTTGGCATCTCCTCTCATCCCCCCAAAGTTGTTTCTTCTTTCTATATTCTTTAATTTGGTAAATGATGTATCTACTTATGTAAGTCCCAAATACAGTTATCCCCAGCTTCCTCCTTTTCCTCCCTTTTGTACATCTGTCATAAAAACTGACTCCGCTGTCTACACATTCTTATAAATACTCCAATCTTCTTTTGTGATATTGGTACTGCCTTCATTTATGCCCTCACCTTTTCTCTCCAGGCTGGTCAAGTAGTTATCTAACTAATTTTTCTCTCATTGCTCCAAATTCATCCTCTACGTTGCCACCAGAGTCTTTCTAAAATGCAAACTGGTATATATTACTCTCCTTGTCCTCTGGTGCCTTTCCACCTACTGTAGGATTTAAAATAGCTTAAATTTTCATCATGATTTGGCTTCTATCCATCCTCTATCATTTCATAATTTCCACATATGCACTCAGCCTTGCATAGACCAAACTACCCATATTCTTCCAATATATGATATTTTCTCCCAACCATGTACTTTTGAATATATAATGTCTTCTGTCTTGAATGTAATTTAAAGCATTTGAAATTCTCCTGATTAGTGACCCATATTAAAAGGAAAGCTATAATAATCTAAATAACACTGTGAAATTTCAACAGCATTCCCAAATAATAGCTTGAAGCTGCAGAACCCAAAATGACATAGGCAGAGAAATCTATTATTCTTGTCAATGAAAAAATACCAATACAATTATTACAATAGCACTACTATAGATTTTTAGTTCTCTGACATCAAATAAGCTTGTTTGGATTGTATTAAAAACTCACTTAAATATCAAATAAAATATGAAAATAAAAAAATTTCTAACGCTCCTTAACTTTCTAATTTCTAAGTCTTTAGCTATTTATACAAAGTGATTCTTCAGGTCAATATTATAAGTGTGCCCCCAGTTTATAAATAAATAGGAGAAAGCCAAGAAAATTATAAGAAATCACAAAGAATTAAATTGTGCCTTACTTAAAAATCCATGCATGGCATGGTTTTAGCTTAGGGAAACAATTCCTATACTACTTTAACATGTTCTCAAAGAGCAGAGGAAGGAAATACATAGAGACACCATAAGGCAGAAGCATTAACAAAGATTTTCAAGGCAGGGATCCCTGGGTGGCGCAGCAGTTTGGCGCCTGCCTTTGGCCCAGGGCGCGATCCTTGAGACCCAGGATCGAATCCCACATCGGGCTCCCGGTGCATGCGGAGCCTGCTTCTCCCTCTGCCTGTGTCTCTGCCTCTCTCTCTCTCTCTCTCTGTGTGACTATCATAAATAAATAAAAATTAAAAAAAAAAAAAAAGATTTTCAAGGCAAAGACCAGCTTAAAGAACTATGATAGAACGAACTATGGGTGTTATATGTTAGCAAATCGAACTTAAAACAAATGTAAAAAAAAACTATGATAGGCTTTGAAGTTTATTAAATAAGAAATAATTTTAATATAATGCAATTTTTGTAGTTAAGTAAGTGGGTTACATAAAACCACAATAAGAAACCACTTCATACCCATTAGTGATTAGTGATGGCAATGATCACAACAGGACCCCAGAAAATAACGAGTTTTGATGAAAATATGGAAAAGTTGGAACCCTTCTGCATGCTGGTGGGAATGTAAAATAAAACAGTGCAGCAACTGTTGAAAACAGTGTAGTGGTCCCTCAAAATGTTAAACACGCAATTACCACAGAATTTAGCAATTGCGCTTCTGGGCATATACTCAAAGAAATGAAAGCAGGAATTCTCAGATATTTGTACACCACTGTTCATAGGAGCATTACTCACTGTAACCGAAAGATAGGAGCAAAGCAAATGTCCATCAGTAGATGAATGGATAAACAAAATGTGTTATATCATACAACATACATTATTCAGCCTTATAAAGGAATGAAATTCTGACACATGCCACAAACTGGACAATTTTGAAGACATTATGTTAAATGACGTAAGCCAGTCACAAAAAAACAAGTATTGTATGATTCCACTTATCTGAGGTACCCAGAGTAGTCAAAGGCATAGAGACAGAAAGTAGAATGCTGGTTGCTGGAAGCTGGGAGGGAGGGGGAAATGAAGAGCTGTTTAATGGGAACAGAATTTCAGTCTCAGAAGTTGAAAAGAGTTCTGGAAATGGTAGTGATGGTTGTACAACAACCAGTTCTTAATACCAGTAAATGTTCTTAATACCGCTGAACTGTCGCTTAAAAATGGTTAGAGTCGCAAATTTTGTTATGTGTATTTTACCTCAATAAAAGAATTTTTTTTCACGATAAAAAAATATTTCTAAGTAGATTACATACATACTCTTTTGTATTAAATGGGAAAGCCACTTGCAAAGCTCTTATAGCAATGCATTCTATCAAAAACTCTATGACGTGTTTTTTTTTTTACCATCAGGAAACAAGCATCGTGTTTTAAAAAGTAATGAACTTGTGGTTATTGTTCAATCTCACCAACTTCTGCTGCTGATTTCTGGCCAGCCCTTTACTGTTTCCTGTAATACTTGGTTACCAGACTTTTATCAGATTTTTAAAAGAGGCGAGACATTTTATATAGGAAAGGAAGGTTATTTCCTTAATATAAGTGTTTCCTTCTGATATTATACCACTTGATAAAAACAAAATAATTTAACACTTAATCATATTCAATGCCTATAACCTTAAAATAATCTCCACAAAAGCCTTAAGAATGATAAAAATTAAAAGCAAACTTTAAAATTTGTTTTCATGGCTACTTTTTATTGTGAAAAATTATATCTCTTTTGATCCTCTGAATTCTAACATTTGAAAATAGTGTTTTTAATTGCGACCTCAATAACCTCCTTGCTCATACTTTTCCTCGATCCTTCTCCCCTAAATCCTTCAGGTATATCCTCTTAGTAGCAACCCTAAATTCTATATACAGTCAAACATCTAATTTTGTTTCTTTTTTTTTTTTTTTTTCAAACTGAACTTTTCTAACAGGCTGCTTATTCATTTTTCTATCCTGTCCCTGACTCCTGTGGCAGACATTAGGACTGTCCACAGACATTTCAGTTCACCTTCCAGGCATGGGTAAAGACTGCACTTTTCCACTCTCTTTGAAATTACATTTGGCTATTAAGATTGAGATTTGGCCAATGAGATGTGAGTGGAAGCAGATGTATCACTTCTGGTTGAAGTTATTAAGTGATTGTTATGTCCTCCTTCAATCTCATCTCCCCACAATACTGTAAGGATCAAAGAAGCATCCATGGAGATGGAGTCTCACTAGCCTGAGTGACTTCTAGGAAGAGACTCCATGCTGATCTCCACTGGTCATGTACCATGAGCAAAACACAAATGTGTTGACACACTGAAATTCTGAAGTTGTTACCATTGCGTAGCCTAGAACCTAGGCTCTCCTAACTGACACACACCCCTCGTTGTCCGTTCCCTGAAGGAGCTATTCCCAACCTTTCAAAGCCTTTAAGCATGAACCCTCCCAACTTCCATCCTCATTACTCATAATCTTATCAGTAATAGGACTGTTCCTAGCTTCTTAACTCTTATTACCACAATTTATTCTTTACAGCTACTATAATCTATAATATAGAATATATTTAAAATAGAATTTTACCTTCTAAGTAGTTTTTGCTCTGTTGGGAGGAACAGTTGACATACTCTACATTTATGTTGCTTGTCCTAACATGGTCACTAGAAAACAGAAGAAAACACACACCAAATACATTAGCTATCGTGAATTACTATTGTAGTTAGAATCTAAGAAAAAGAAAGGAAATAACATTTGTTAAACAATTATATGCCATGTATTTTTCTAGGGATTACTGTGTATTATTTAACTTGCATCTCCATAACAACACTTAAAATGTTATTAACCTCATTTTATAATAGGATATTAAGGTTGTCAAAGTCAAATCAATTTGCCAATACTTAAAATCAAAGTCTACCTTGTTACAAAGTCCTGACCTTCCTACTACTACCCTAAGCTACCCCTTCCCAAGAAGTGTTATGAAATTACCCTGTCAAATAAAAAAGTTTTGGGAAGACTTTATTGATTGCAATGATTATTTTAATAAAATACAAGCAGCTGATTTTTGCAAATCTGGTTTTTTAATAATAAATGTGATAAAACACCAGCTAATAACAAATTAAGATGTTTCATTTAGTTGGATTAAAAGCCAATTAAGCTGTGGACAAAAGGTTTCACAGAAAAGGGCAAATATACTGCTAACAGTAACATACAAATATATTCAGAATTATTATTTTTTAAGGATTTTATTTATTCACGAGACACACACACACACACACACACACACACACACACACACACACAGATTGGAGCAGAGACACAGGTAGAGGGAGAAGCAGACTCCATGCAGGGAGCCTGATGTGGGACTTGATCCTGGGTCTCCAGGATCACACCCTGGGCCGAAGGTGGCGCTAAACCGCTGAGCCACCCAGGCTGCCCCAAATATATTCAGAATTAAAAATTAATCGAACACAAACTTCAGTTATTTGGCTGCATTCTTTTATATTTGCTAAAGGAAAAATCTCTCTTCCATGCTGGCTTTGAAAGCAGACAATCTCCCCATCTCTGAGTTTACAGATATTAGAGATAGGATAATGAACATTAAATAGACTGAAAAATTAAATAATTCGCTTAATGACTAAGACACAACCAATTTAAATCTATGCTTTAAAACCTCTAGTATGTATTAATAGTTATCAGTGTCAACAATGACAATGTATTTCTGCACTCCTAAAAATATTTCTGGAATCAGGAAATAACTATTTAAAATAGAAATCTGCAATATCAAATAACCTACAATATCCCAGGTCTCTTCCCTCTGAAGTCAAAACCTGAAATATCAAATAACCTGCAATATCCCAGGTCTCTTCCCTCTGAAGTCAAGCTCTTTCCATGACCCTTAGTTGACCCCAGATTTTGAAAATTACTTCACATAACAGTAGAAAATTATGGGGGGAAATCATTCAATTTGTGTATTACCTGCAGGATACTGTTTCTTTAACACCACTGATATCCATTCCTGTACCATTTCCATCGACAACAGGTGAATCCAAATTAGCAGATCCATTGCTGACATGATCACTACTTTCATATCCAGACTCAGTCCTTTGCATCTGCCAATTGTCACCATGAACTGTAGTCTCTTTGAGGCCTTTATTTTTCTCTGCTCCTTTTCCATTAGATTCAAGGGAACTCCTGCTTCCTATTTCCTGCTTCATTTCATCTTCATAGATAGTCATTAAACATTTTTGCTTTGGGTTCTCTTTTGACCAATTGTTAAAACTCTGATCTTTGCTACATTTAGCTTTGTTACTGATATTTGATTTATGTCTTGGACTATGCTGCCTTTTTTCACTTTCACTAAAAATACTATCAACATTTAGTGTTTCTCTCATAGGTTTCCAACCTCGGGTCCGGCTTTTACTGCTGCCACTATAGGTGCTTCCTTTATCCCTAGAATCTTGGCTGCTATCTGTATCATATCCAGTGCCACTGTCACTCTTAACTTTGCCAGTTACTTTCTCTCCTGGGGCAAGAATTTGGGATTTACTTGAACTCAGTACTTGTGCAGAAGCTCGGCTCTGATGGGCAACTCGGTCATGTTTACATGGTCCTTTTCCTTGACTATGATATAGATTTGGATTTCCATATTGTCTAAAGCCATTTGGGGCAGGAGGTGATCCAGACTTGAAATGCAGAAGGTCTTCATCAACCAAATCTTTAAATAATTAAAGATACAAATGAATATTCTTCAGAGACATTTTTTAGTTACAAGCCAAGTACTTTGAGAAATGTTAAGCAGTAATATGTAAATAATAATTATAAGATTTATATTATATCACACAGTAATATGACATTGAAAGGTGTTTTTTTCATTCTCTATGCTTAATGAGAGGCATTTATAAGTGGTTCTGTAATAATTTTGAAAAGTGACCTCTAACGTAGATCATAATTAAAGGCTTTTTAAAAGCCAATATTCTATCTCACTCAAATTAGTGAAAATTAAATCATCATAATAAAAGTACTTTTCAAAAAAAATAATAAAAGTATTTTTCATCATTTATACTAGTAAAGATTTAAAATTTGTTAAACCAAATGATGGTAAGAGTATAAAAAAAACATTTAATCACTATTACTGGGAGTGCAGACTGGTTCAGTCTTTTAGGAGAGCAACAGAGCCACATCCATCAAAATTAAGAATAAACAGGGATCCCTGGGTGGCGCAGCGGTTTGGCGCCTGCCTTTGGCCCAGGGCGCGATCCTGGAGACCCGGGATCGAATCCCACGTGGGGCTCCCGATGCATGGAGCCTGCTTCTCCCTCTGCCTGTGTCTCTGCCTCTCACTCTCTCTCTCTGTGTGACTATCATAAAAAAAAAAAAAAAAAAAAAAAAAAAAAAAGAATAAACACACCTTACCCCAGTAATTCTCCTGAAAGAATTTTATGCTGTAGCTATAAACAAAAAAGTACACAAAGGTATAAAATGATACATACCACTGCAGCAAAAATCTTTTTTTTTTTTTGCAGCAAAAATCTTAAATCAAGTTTTAAAGTCTAAAAAGTATCATTTAAATTATGGTATGGCTGTAAAGAGAAAACCATAAAGACTAAGACATGCTCATAATGAACCACACACTATTAACAGTGAAAAAAAAAAAAACAAAAAAAAACAAAAAAACAAAAAACAGTGAAATAGAGGGAAGGTGAGGGGCTGTAAGAAAAAAAGCTTTTCTCCCTTAATTTTATAACCTTCCTCTTATTTGAATGTACCATATGGGTGACCTGAATTTATCATTAAAAGGAAAGTTAAAACGTCAAAACAAGCACAAGTATTCCGGGCTAGAATTAAATAAGAATTGGAAAAATTTTATATTTATAGATTTAATAGGTGTATTAAAGAAATCCTATTAAGATATATAACATGTCAACAAATATATATAATATAAGGAAATTATATTAAATTGTATTAAAGTTATAAAATTTATTTTAAAAATAAGATTTTAGCAATTCCTTTTTTTAATGAACACTTTAAATTCTTAACCTACCTCTATGTCGGCCCAAATCTTTTCTTTGTCCCCTCTCCAAATCTTTCCTTTGTGATGAAAGGAAGTTCCTCTGTTCAATGGCTTTTAAAGCACATTCTCTGGAAATGTCTTTTATTTTTTCCCTTTGATCATTGTGAGTTAACTTAACTGTAAAAGAAATCATTCTTAAATAATATAAATCATTTTTTAAACTGCTCAACAAAAGTACAAACTGAACTATATAAAAATCTTAAGATGTTATATATTAAAAACAAAATATAAAGTATAGAATGAACTCATTTTTATGTTTAACCAAAAAACTCAATGTGATTTATCCTGACACTGTAGATGCATGTTGACTTTTAAAACTTCTTGTATAGCTCCTAAAGCTAGAGTAAAAGGAAAAAGAAGAGATCTTGTATTGAAATAATAAAAGTAAAGGTAACTGAGTGGTCACTATGTATCAGACATTATTAAAGTCTTAACTCATTTACTTCTTTGAGGTGGTACAATTACTGTCTCCATTGTGGATCAGGAAATAAGGCACGGAGAAGTTAAAAACTTGCCCAAGTTCACATAGCTTGTAAATGTGAACCAGGATTATGAACCCAAGTTGCCTGGTTCTGATGTTGTGTTTGTAATCACATACATAGTTTCTGAGCTTAAAAGTAGTCCTCTTTTGACAAATAGCTTAATCTAAGAGTATTAACGATATTGACGGTAACAGTAATACTCCATTAAGAACTTTTTTTAAAATTTTTTTTTCCATTAAGAACTTTTAAAAGCATTTACTATAATTCTTTGTTGACAACAATTGTTAATTCTAGATCCTACCCACCTTGATTAAATGGGTCACTTTTATGGTTAGACATTATTTCATTAATGGATTTTAAAGGTGCTCATAAAATCAAAGTTCAATGTATTTCTAAACCATAACTATACACATCATGCTGCAATGTCTCATTTTGGACCCAAGTCACAGAACTTGGTTTGTGAAAATCAAAGTTGTGGGATGATGATAACGAGGGAGACTTGAATAAAAATGAGGTTAAGTATCAAGTATGATTATAATAACTTTGAACTACTGTTGCATTCACTAATGGCAAATTTAAATTTAGCTCGTATGCTTGTGTTTTTCCTCTACAAGTTAATAATTAACTCCTAGAAGGAAAGGCCACATTATGACTTTCTTTGGTAACTGTCCAGATTGCCTCCAGGATGCTGTAGCTCTGAGTGTATGGAGAAACCCAAACAGTAGTCAAGTTCTGGCTGTTCGGATCAAACTACAAGTCTGAGAGAAATGCATAAGTTAAAAGACAAAATCTTGTTATCTAGCTGTTATTTTTTCTTCATGGTCAAGGTGAAGCACTCTTTTTTTATATGGTACTTAGCAGAAATTACAGATGCAGTAAAAAAAGGAAGGGGGAAGTGTAATTACTCAGGGACAATGTAAAAATGATGATTTAAATACATACCTGGTCCTCCACCACCACTTGTTTGAATATGGCTCCGACTAAATGCTGAAATATTATCTGTTTGAAATTTCTGATTTTCTCTCTGTTTCGCCTGATCACAAAATCCATTTTCTTTTGAATGATCTGACTTATAAATTGAGGGCTTTTCACATCCTTAAAGGACAAACAAAAATGTATTATTCCTATCCTCCTCCCCACCAGAAGAAAAGAAGTTTGAATATTTTTTTTTTTGGCAATTTCTACACCCAATGTGGGGCTCCAGCGCACAACCCTGAGATGGAGGGTTGCATGTCCGACTGAGTGAGTTGGCCAAGTGCCCCTGAATCATTTTTAATACTGGGGATAATTAGTTATTAACTCAAAGGATTGACATTTTTAAAGGATTTCTACATGCTTTGTAATGCATCCAAAAATGGCCTAGCTCCTTTAGACTTTTTTCAGCATTATAACTCACTTTAATTCCCAATATTTACTACTAGAAAGTTTGCAGTCAAGTATCCCCTTCTGTGCTTGTGTGATCACAGAAGTGGGTAGCTCCTGAGTGTGCTTTAGAGGCCACTGGTAAGGAAAGGCTTCCTTATAAAGATTAACTCAAAGTAAAAGAATTTTCCTGAACTCTGCTTCACTGAAACTGAATTTTAAAATTATCCTCAAAATTCATTTTATCTTCAGTATATTAATACTTAGTATGACTATGATACTAAAAGAACACTAAAAAGAACTTTTAAAAATTACCCATGTTTTCTGCAACGGATTTATAATGTGACCAGTTGATGACCTGCCTAAGCGCATCTTCAGTAGAAACTGCTGTGCCATCTGGGTTTGCGTAAAACAAAAGCAGTGGCTGGAAATGGCATCGGATACATTTGGAGACCACATCCTTCCATCTAGTTCCAACCTTTAAAAAAAAGCCACGATGAATAAGAACAAAACAAAATACTGTAATCAATGTGCTACACATTTGAATAGCAGAGACTAAATTACTTTGTATACTAAAAATTTTTTTAAGAATTCAGGTAACAGCACTTCAGCTGTTCATATTATATGATTACTTTTATTTTAAACTAGTCTAATAAACATCTTTTAAACAGTCATTATAAAACTGATGGGCAAAATTATACACTTACTATATCAACATTTAGACTATCAAATTTTAAAAAGCTTTTCTACATACATGATAGATTGACTTTTGACAAAGATTTAAAGGCAATTTAATGGAGAAATTTAAGAGTCTACTAAGCAATGGTTCTAAAACAACTGGATGGCCATTTTAACCTTGGAGAAGGTAAAGATTTCTTAGGACATCAAACAGTGGCTCAGTTGGTTAGGCATCTGACTCTTGATTTCAGCTTACATCATAATCTCAGAGTCATGGAGTTCAGCCCTGAGTAGGGCTCTGCACTGAGTGTGGAGCCTGCTTGAAATTCTCTCTTCCTTTCCCTCTGTCCCTCCTCAACCTTTGCACATGCACATATGCTCTCTCAAAAAAATAAAATTTAGAAAAAGGCAGGATATGAAACAAACCACGTAAGAAAAAAGTCTTAAAATGGGCTTCATATCAAAATAAATTAGTAACTTCTGCTTATCTTTAAAGGTTACCATTGGGCAGCCCGGGTGGCTCAGCGGTCTAGAGCCACCTTCAGTCCAGGGTGTGATCCTGGAGACCCAGAATCAAGTCCCACGTCAGGCTCCCCGCATGGAGCCTGCTTCTCCCTCTGCCTGTGTCTCTGCCTCTCTCTCTCTGTGTCTCTCATGAATAAATAAATAAAATCTTAAAAAAATAATAATAAAGGTTATCATTAAGAAAATGAAAAAAAAAAAGCCACACACATCTAATAAAGGATTTGTGTGCAAAATAAAGAACTCCTACAATTCATTAATATGAGGATCCAACTTAAAATGGACAAAATATCTGAAGTCACTTCACCAAAAAAAATATATATATATAACAATGGCCAATTAGCACACACAGAGGTACTCAAAACATTATTAATCATAAGGGAAATGCAAATTAAAACATCATTGAGATAACATTGTACATTCATTAAAAGGGCTAAAATTAAAGACTAAAAACATAAAATACTGCTGAGAATACAGAGCAACTAGAACTCTCATAAACTGTTAATAGGGATGTGAATTGGCATAATCACTTTGAAGATCAATCTCCCAGTTCTTTATAAAGTTTAACATATACTTATCATACAACCCAGAAGTTCCACTTCTGAGTATTTAATATATATATATATATATTTTTTTTTTTTTAATTGAGAGAGAAAAGGGGGGGGGTGGGAATGGCAGAGGGAGAAAGAGAGAAGAGAGCAGGTTCCACATCCTGCTCAGAACCCAACGTGGGACTCCATCTCATGGCCCTGAGATTATGACCTGAGCCAAAATCAAGAATCTGATACTTAACTGACTGAGCCACCCAGGCATCTCCACTTCTGAGTACTAGCTAAGAACAATGGGGAAAAAATTACGTTCACACAAAGTAGTCATACTTCAAAGGTAAACGGATAAATTGTTACACAGCCATGTAATAGAACACAACAATTAAGCACTGACATAACATGAATGAAAAAAATTTTTTTTCTGAACATGAATGAATCTTAAAAGGTATTATGCTTGGTAGAGGAAGCCAAATACAAGGAATAGAGACTGTGAGACACTATTCTTACAAAACGGTAGAATGAGAAAGACTAATCTACAGTGAGATCAGTGATCTCCTAGGGCCCAAGATAGGGTGGGGGTTTGGCAGAGAAGGGATCTTTAAAAGTCCTTGAGCTTTTTCAAACCACACATATTTAGCTGTTTACCCTTCTTATCTTGGATTCTGAGATACTTGAGGAACTAAAGTAATTCAAAAACAAAACAAATGTAAAACTCATAGTGACTATACACCCAGTTCTTCCTTCAAATTTTGACCATTTAAACTATGTGGATAGTAAGGAGTGCCAAAATGTTGCTACATACTAACTCAAGATGGAACTTGTTAATAAACTGCTCTATCAAAGTACTAAATAACTTGAGCAAATTGTTTATTTTAGAATATAAATATCCTTTTCTCTGGCTTTGAATATAATTTACATGAAATACAACTACCCAGTTACAGTATACCAATGAATTTTGACAAATATATACATGTAATCATGTATCTCCTTTAATAAACTTTCTTTGTACCCCCTTTGCAGTGACTGGCAACCGATGATTTAAATTTGTCACTTTGTTTTTTCTGTTTCATGAATTTTACAGAAGCAGAATCAGTTGTTGTTGTTGTTTTTTAAGATTTTATTTATTTATTCATGAGAGACACAGAGTGGCAGAGACATAGGCAGAGGAAGAAGCAGGCTCCATGCAGGGAGCTTGATATGGGACTCGATCCTGAGACTCCAGGATCATGCTCTGGGCCAAAGGCAGGCACCAAACTCCTGAGCCACCCAGCCACCCCCAGAATCAGTTTTTATGTCTCACTTCTTTCATTTAACATACTGTTTTTCAGATTTTTCCACATTGTTACATGTATCAATAGTTCATTACTTTCTTTTAAAGATTTTATTTATATATTCGTGATAGACACAAAGAGAGAGAGAGAGAGAGAGAGAGAGAGAGAGAATAAGAGGTAGAGACACAGGCAGAGGGAGAAGCAGGCTCCATGCAGGGAGCCTGACATGGGACTTGATCCTGGGTCTCCAGGATCACGCCCTGGGCTGAAGGCGGCGCTAAGCCACTAAGCCACCGGGGCTGCCCTCTACATGTGGTTGAGTCTGTTTCTTGGTTTGCCTTTTTCCTTTTGCTTGTTTCTTAAATTCCACATGTGAGTGAAATCATGTGGTATTTGTCTTTCTCTGACTTATTTCATTTAGCGTAATACTCTCTAGCTCCATCCACGTCACTGCAAATGGCAAGATTTCATTTTTTATGGCTGGGTAATATTCGTGTGTGTGTATGTGTGTGTATACACCACTTTTTCTTTATCCATTCATCAGTTGATGGACATTTGGGCTGTTTCCATAATTTTGCTATTGTAGACAATGCTGATACAAACACTGTGGTGCATATAACCTTTTGAATTAGTATTTTTTGGAATCCTTTGGGTAAATACCTCATAGTGCAATTGCTGGATCATTGGGTGGTTCTATTTTTAACTTTTTGAGGAACCTTCACACTGCTTTCCAAAGTGGCTGCACCAGTTTGCATTTCCACCAACTGTGCAAACCATTCTCTGCATCCTAACATCTGCTGTTTCCTGTGTTATTGATTTTAGCCATTCTAACAGGTGTGGGTGATATCTCATTGTAATTTTGATTTGTATTTCCCTGATGTTCAGTGATGTTGAGTAACTATTCATGTGTCTACTGACCATCTGTATGTCTTCTTTGGAGAAATGTCTGCTCATGTTTTTGGCCCATTTTTTAATGAATAATACAAATTCATTTTTTGGGGTGGTAAATTCTGTAAGTTCTTTATATATTTTGGATACTAACCCATTATCAGATATGTCATCTCCAAATATTTTCTCCCATCCTGTAAGCTGCCTTTTAGTTTTGTTGACTGCTTCCTTTGCTGTGCAGAAGTTTTTTATTTTGATGAAGCCCTAATAGTTTATTTTTGTTTTTGTTTCCCTTGCCTCAGGAGCCATGTAGAAGGAAGTTGCTATGGCTGTCAAACAGGTTACTGCCTGTGTTTTCCTCTAGGATTTTTATATTTTCAAGTCTCATATTTAGGTCTTTAATCCATTTTGAATTTATTTTTGTAGATCGTGTAAGAAAGTGGTCCAGTTTTCCCAATACCATTTTTTTTTTTTTTAAGATTTTATTTATTCATGAGAGACAGAGAGAGAGAGAAAGAGGTAGAGAGACAGGCAGAGGGAGAAGCAGGCTCCATGCAGGGAGCCCGACATGGGACTCGATCCTGAGTCTCCAGGATCATGCCCTGGGCTAAAGGCGGCGCTAAACTGCTGAGCCACACGGGCTGCCCCCCAACACCATTTAAGTGACTGTCTTTTTCTCACTGCATATTCTTTCCTACTCTGTTGAAGATTAACTGACCATATAGTTGTGAGTTCCAAGTTTTCTATCTTGTTGCATTGATCTATGTCTATTTTTATGCCATTATCATATTGTTTTGATCACTACCGCTTTGTGATATAACTTAAAGTCCAGAATTGTGATGTATCCAGCTTTGCTTTGCTTTTTCAAAGTTGCTTTGGCTATTTGGGGTCTTTTGTGGTTTCACACAAATTTTAGAATTATTTGTTCTAGCTCTGGAAAAATGCTGTTAGTATTTTTTTAGGGATTATTATTAAATATGAAAATTGCTTTAGCCAGTATGAACATTGTAACAATATTTGTTCTTCCAATCCATGAGCATGGAATGTTTTTCCATTTCTGTCATCTTCGATTTCTTTCATCAGTGTTTTATAGTTTTCAGAGTACAGGTCTTTCACATCTTTGCTTAGGTTTATTCCTAGGTATCTCATGGTTTTGGATGCAATTGTACATAGGACTAATTCCTTGATTTTTCTTTCTGCTTATTTGGTAATTTTTTACTGAATACGATCTTGAAAGGACATATTGAAATTTAAATTTTGGGGTGACTTTTATTGTGTTCCTTTAAAAAGTACTGGACTTCATTCCACCATTTGTTAAGTTATGTGGGATCCTCTTGGTCCTTTGAAGGCTTCATTTTAAGCTTTTTATGTCAGGTCCAGAGCAGTATTCAGTCTAGGTATAACTTAGCCCCACTATTAAGATGATACTTTTCTGAGGATTCTATTTGTTAGCTGTATGCATTACAGTGTCTTTCCACTTTTGCTGGTGAGGATGCAAACTATTCCTAGCCCTGTGTGAATTTGAAAATTGTTTGACCTCTTTTCCAGTAATTCTTTCCCCCACCCTGTTCAGGTCTGCCCCACATATATCAGATCACTCTTCAGCCAAAGATTCACCACTCTATCAGTCTCCAGAAATTTCCCCCTGTGCAATCTTTCTGGTAAGCTGTCCAGTGATTTTAGCTATCTTGGCCTCCTTCCTGAATTCCGAGTTTGGTTTCCTCAACTCACTAAGACTTCTAGGGTTTATCTGAATCCTGCCCCCCTGCATTGTACAAACTACCTGTAGGGAGTAAGCAGTAGGCCCATCTTATTTGTTTCCTTTTTTCTGTTCAACTGCCTGCAATCTATCTAATGTCTAAAATTGTTTCATCTATTTGGTTTTCTAATTTTTGTAATATTCATCCTTCACAGAAAGAATTAGAAATCCACTAAATACTGAATATTTGACCTTCTACTTACTTAGTAATTCATAATGCTGATAAATGGCCCTTTTATATTAAAATGAAAGCAAATGGAATTGTACATCATTTGCTTATAACAATGAAATAACCTGTACGTTTAAATCCATTTACTGCTTAATGATAGGATTCTCAAAGCCAATAAGCCTAGGAATAGTCTTGACAAGATCAACAGTTTTTAAATGTACAAAATCTGAATCTCCTATAGAACTTTTTTTTAAAAATCGGGTATTGGCCTCTACACCACTGAATTGAGAATTTAAGAGTCCAGGCAGGTCTAAGTTTTTTCAAAAGTTTCAAAGGTAATTCTGATACAAACTCCTTATTATAAACCATTACTCATGAGTTTTCTAAATATTATAATTTTTTAAAAAGATTTTATTTATTTGACGGTAAGAGAAAGAACACATAAGGAAGAGGGAGAAACAGACTCACTGCTGAGCAGGGAGCCCAACTCAGGCCTCAGTCCCAGGACCCTGGGATGATGACCTTAGTCGAAGGCAGACACTTAACTGAGCCACCCGGGGACCCTAAAATATTATAATGCTTGAATAAATTATTTACCAAAAGGTATAATAGGTATATCTAATTCTAAATACCACAAATGTTGAAAAGGCAGTCATAATTTAAAAAACAAGCAGATTTTCATCACTAATTATACAAAACAATTGTGAATCATTCACAAAGAAATACAAAGAGCGACTATGTATCAGACACAAAATGTTTCAGACATACAGATCATCGATAGTTACATATTTGCATTCTAAGATTTATTAGTCACCTTTTTATTATTCTGGAAATGGACTGGTTTAAAAGTTGGCTTTAAAATAAACCAGATTTGGGATCCCTGGGTGGCGCAGCGGTTTGGCGCTTGCCTTTGGCCCAGGGCGCGATCCTGGAGACCCAGGATCGAATCCCACATCGGGCTCCCGGTGCATGGAGCCTGCTTCTCCCTCTGCCTGTGTCTCTGCGCCTCTCTCTCTCTCTGTGACTATCATAAATAAATAAAAAATAAAAATAAAATAAAATAAAATAAAAAAATAAAATAAAATAAACCAGATTTCAAAAATCAATAAAAGGAAGTATGAACTTAACAATGCTATTATCATTAAGGTCATTTATTATTTTATATAATAAAATATGATCATTATTTCACATATTATGTAATATACATTTTATATATTATTATTTAATTTACTCCTAAAAAGTAAAAGTCAGAATAATTATCCCAGTTAGTGGGATCCCTGGGTGGCTCAGCGATTTAGCGCCTGCCTTTGGCCCAGGGCATGATCCTGGAGTCCCAGGATCGAGTCCCACATCAGGCTCCCTGCATGGAGCTTGCTTCTCACTCTGCCTGTATCTCTGCTTCTCTCTCTGTGTGTGTGTCTCTCATGAATAAATAAATAAAATCTTTAAAACAAAACAAAACAAAACAAAAATTATCCCAGTTAGTCAAAGTGTCACTTACCTCTTTCACATTTGCATCATCAAAAAATACCCATTTGGAACTCTTGGTATGAAAGGCAAAGGCACAATAATGTCGGCTGGTGTAGCAGATCATACCAACTAGGTGAAGTTCACTATTTTTGGCATTTTCATCAGTAACTCTATAAAAAAGCTGTTTAAAAAAATAACAATGTACATTGAATTCTGTATTTTTTTAAAATAAGGAACAGTAACTTGATGAGTCACACATTTGACTACCTACGAAAAATATTTCTCATGACAAGCTTCCCTAATCCAATATTATATTAGTAATATACATACATAAACTGGAAATGTGGGATAAATTAAACAGTTCCTAACAAATTTTGATTAAATCACATATTTGAACATACATTAAACATATTATCTTAAAGTTTAATTGTAATATAAAGCAATTCAAAATATATTGATGTTAATAAGCATATTAAGAAATTGGTGCTATAGATGGTTTTTGAATCTTAAATCTTTCTAGGTTAATAGTCATACGTGTCATTACCATACACACACACACAAATCACTTGTCATTCTAGAATGATAATTAGAACATGAGATAGTTTATAATTGAAAGCCATTACTAGTCTATGCAAGAAATACATTGCAGTTAGCCTGTTTTGATGAAC